>NC_082702.1:58761159-59470159 GCF_949987515.2 Delphinus delphis | reverse complement strand
GCCTGACCCTCAACCGTCCCCTAATCCTAATCCGTACGCTAACACTAACCCGCGCCCTCACACGCTCGCTCCCCCTAAAGCGTTGCCGTACCCTCACCTGGACCCTAAACCGTCCCCGTCCCCTAACCCTAACCCTAGCCCGAACCCTAACCCTAACCCTTCCCCGAAGCCTGACCCTCACCCGTCCCCTAATCCTAACCCGCACGCTAACACTAACCCGCGCCCTCACACGCATGCTCCCCCTAAAGCGTTGCCGTACCCTCACCTGGACCCTAAACCGTCCCCGTCCCCTAACCCTAACCCTAGCCCGAACCCTAACCCTAACCCTTCCCCAAAGCCTGACCCTCACCCGTCCCCTAATCCTAACCCGCACGCTAACACTAACCCGCGCCCTCACACGCACGCTCCCCCTAAAGCGTTGCCGTACCCTCACCTGGACCCTAAACCGTCCCCGTCCCCTAACCCTAACCCTAGCCCGAAACCTAACCCTAATCCTTCCCCGAAGCCTGACCCTCACCCGTCCCCTATTCCTAACCCGTACGCTAACACTAACCCGCGCCCTCACACGCACGCTCCCCCTAAAGCGTTGCCGTACCCTCACCTGGACCCTAAACCGTCTCCGTCCCCTAACCCTAACCCTAGCCCGAACCCTAACCCTAACCCTTCCCCGAAACCTGACCCTCACCCGTCCCCTAATCCTAACCCGTACGCTAACACTAACCCGCGCCCTCACACGCACGCTCCCCCTAAAGCGTTGCCATACCCTCACCTGGACCCTAAACCGTCCCCGTCCCCTAACCCTAGCCCGAACCCTAACCCTAACCCTTCCCCGAAGCCTGACGCTCACCCGTCCCCTAATCCTAACCCGTACGCTAACACTAATGCGCGCCCTCACACGCACGCTCCCCCTAAAGCGTTGCCGTACCCTCACCTGGACCCTAAACCGTCCCCGTCCCCTAACCCTAACCCTAGCCCGAACCCTAACCCTAAACCTTCCCCGAAGCCTGACCCTCAACCGTCCCCTAATCCTAACCCGTACGCTAACACTAACCCGCGCCCTCACACGCACGCTCCCCCTAAAGCGTTGCCGTACCCTCACCTGGACCCTAAACCGTCCCCGTCCCCTAACCCTAACCCTAGCCCGAACCCTAACCCTAACCCTTCCCCGAAGCCTGACCCTCACCCGTCCTCTAATCCTAACCCGCACGCTAACACTAACCCGCGCCCTCACACGCACGCTTCCCCTAAAGCGTTGCCGTACCCTCACCTGGACCCTAAACCGTCCCCGTCCCCTAACCCTAACCCTAGCCCGAACCCTAACCCTAACCCTTCCCCGAAGCCTGACCCTCACCCGTCCCCTAATCCTAACCCGTACGCTAACACTAATGCGCGCCCTCACACGCACGCTCCCCCTAAAGCGTTGCCGTACCCTCACCTGGACCCTAAACCGTCCCCGTCCCCTAACCCTAACCCTAGCCCGAACCCTAACCCTAACACTTCCCCGAAGCCTGACCCTCACCCGTCCCCTAATCCTAACCCGTACGCTAACACTAACCTGCGCCCTCACACGAATGCTCCCCCTAAAGCGTTGCCGTACCCTCACCTGGACCCTAAACCGTCCCCGTCCCCTAACCCTAACCCTAGCCCGAACCCTAACCCTAACCCTTCCCCGAAGCCTGACCCTCACCCGTCCCCTAATCCTAACCCGTACGCTAACACTAACCCGCGCCCTCACACGCACGCTCCCCCTAAAGCGTTGCCGTACCCTCACCTGGACCCTAAACCGTCCCCGTCCCCTAACCCTAGCCCGAACCCTAACCCTAACCCTTCCCCGAAGCCTGACCCTCAACCGTCCCCTAATCCTAACCCGTACGCTAACACTAACCCGCGCCCTCACACGCACGCTCCCCCTAAAGCGTTGCCGTACCCTCACCTGGACCCTAAACCGTCCCCGTCCCCTAACCCTAACCCTAGCCCGAACCCTAACCCTAACCCTTCCCCGAAGCCTGACCCTCACCCGTCCCCTAATCCTAACCCGTACGCTAACACTAATGCGCGCCCTCACACGCACGCTCCCCCTAAAGCATTGCCGTACCCTCACCTGGACCCTAAACCGTCCCCGTCCCCTAACCCTAACCCTAGCCCGAAACCTAACCCTAACCCTTCCCCGAAGCCTGACCCTCAACCGTCCCCTAATCCTAACCCGTACGCTAACACTAACCCGCGCCCTCACACGCACGCTCCCCCTAAAGCGTTGCCGTACCCTCACCTGGACCCTAAACCGTCCCCGTCCCCTAACCCTAACCCTAGCCCGAAACCTAACCCTAACCCTTCCCCGAAGCCTGACCCTCACCCGTCCCCTAATCCTAACCCGCACGCTAACACTAACCCACGCCCTCACACGCATGCTCCCCCTAAAGCGTTGCCGTACCCTCACCTGGACCCTAAACCGTCCCCGTCCCCTAACCCTAACCCTAGCCCGAACCCTAACCCTAACCCTTCCCCGAAGCCTGACCCTCACCCGTCCCCTAATCCTAACCCGCACTCTAACACTAACCCGCGCCCTCACACGCACGCTCCCCCTAAAGCGTTGCCGTACCCTCACCTGGACCCTAAACCGTCCCCGTCCCCTAACCCTAACCCTAACCCTAGCCCGAAACCTAACCCTAACCCTTCCCCGAAGCCTGACCCTCACCCGTCCCCTAATCCTAACCCGTACGCTAACACTAACCCGCGCCCTCACACGCACGCTCCCCCTAAAGCGTTGCCGTACCCTCACCTGGACCCTAAACCGTCCCCTAAACCTAACCCTAACCCTAGCCCGAACCCTAACCCTAACCCTTCCCCGAAGCCTGACCCTCACCCGTCCCCTAATCCTAACCCGTACGCTAACACTAACCCGCGCCCTCACACGCACGCTCCCCCTAAAGCGTTGCCGTACCCTCACCTGGACCCTAAACCGTCCCCGTCCCCTAACCCTAACCCTAGCCCGAACCCTAACCCTAACCCTTCCCCGAAGCCTGACCCTCACCCGTCCCCTAATCCTAACCCGTACGCTAACACTAATGCGCGCCCTCACACGCACGCTCCCCCTAAAGCGTTGCCGTACCCTCACCTGGACCCTAAACCGTCCCCGTCCCCTAACCCTAACCCTAGCCCGAACCCTAACCCTAACCCTTCCCCGAAGCCTGACCCTCAACCGTCCCCTAATCCTAACCCGTACGCTAACACTAACCCGCGCCCTCACACGCACGCTCCCCCTAAAGCGTTGCCGTACCCTCACCTGGACCCTAAACCGTCCCCGTCCCCTAACCCTAACCCTAGCCCGAACCCTAACCCTAACCCTTCCCCGAAGCCTGACCCTCACCCGTCCCCTAATCCTAACCCGCACGCTAACACTAACCCGTGCCCTCACACGCATGCTCCCCCTAAAGCGTTGCCGTACCCTCACCTGGACCCTAAACCGTCCCCGTCCCCTAACCCTAACCCTAGCCCGAACCCTAACCCTAACCCTTCCCCGAAGCCTGACCCTCACCCGTCCCCTAATCCTAACCCGTACGCTAACACTAACCCGCGCCCTCACACGCACGCTCCCCCTAAAGCGTTGCCGTACCCTCACCTGGACCCTAAACCGTCTCCGTCCCCTAACCCTAACCCTAGCCCGAACCCTAACCCTAACCCTTCCCCGAAGCCTGACCCTCACCCGTCCCCTAATCCTAACCCGTACGCTAACACTATCCCGCGCCCTCACACGCACGCTCCCCCTAAAGCGTTGCCATACCCTCACCTGGACCCTAAACCGTCCCCGTCCCCTAACCCTAACCCTAGCCCGAACCCTAACCCTAACCCTTCCCCGAAGCCTGACGCTCACCCGTCCCCTAATCCTAACCCGTACGCTAACACTAATGCTCGCCCTCACACGCACGCTCCCCCTAAAGCGTTGCCGTACCCTCACCTGGACCCTAAACCGTCCCCGTCCCCTAACCCTAACCCTAGCCCGAACCCTAACCCTAACCCTTCCCCGAAGCCTGACCCTCAACCGTCCCCTAATCCTAACCCGTACGCTAACACTAACCCGCGCCCTCACACGCACGCTCCCCCTAAAGCGTTGCCGTACCCTCACCTGGACCCTAAACCGTCCCCGTCCCCTAACCCTAACCCTAGCCCGAACCCTAACCCTAACCCTTCCCCGAAGCCTGACCCTCACCCGTCCCCTAATCCTAACCCGCACGCTAACACTAACCCGCGCCCTCACACGCACGCTTCGCCTAAAGCGTTGCCGTACCCTCACCTGGACCCTAAACCGTCCCCGTCCCCTAACCCTAACCCTAGCCCGAACCCTAACCCTAACCCTTCCCCGAAGCCTGACCCTCACCCGTCCCCTAATCCTAACCCGCACGCTAACACTAACCCGCGCCCTCACACGCACGCTCCCCCTAAAGCGTTGCCGTACCCTCACCTGGACCCTAAACCGTCCCCGTCCCCTAACCCTAACCCTAGCCCGAAACCTAACCCTAATCCTTCCCCGAAGCCTGACCCTCACCCGTCCCCTATTCCTAACCCGTACGCTAACACTAACCCGCGCCCTCACACGAACGCTCACCCTAGAGCGTTGCCATACCCTCACCTGGACCCTAAACCGTCCCCGTCCCCTAACCCTAACCCTAGCCCGAACCCTAACCCTAACCCTTCCCCGAAGCCTGACCCTCACCCGTCCCCTAATCCTAACCCGTACGCTAACACTAACCTGCGCCCTCACACGCACGCTCCCCCTAAAGCGTTGCCATACCCTCACCTTGACCCTAAACCGTCCCCGTCCCCTAACCCTAACCCTAGCCCGAACCCTAACCCTAACCCTTCCCCGAAGCCTGACCCTCACCCGTCCCCTAATCCTAACCCGTACGCTAACACTAATCCACGCCCTCACACGCACGCTCCCCCTAAAGCGTTGCCGTACCCTCACCTGGACCCTAAACCGTCCCCATCCCCTAACCCTAACCCTAGCCCGAACCCTAACCCTAACCCTTCCCCGAAGCCTGACCCTCACCCGTCCCCTAATCCTAACCCGTACGCTAACACTAACCCGCGCCCTCACACGCACGCTCCCCCTAAAACGTTGCCGTACCCTCACCTGGACCCTAAACCGTCCCCGTCCCCTAACCCTAACCCTAGCCCGAACCCTAACCCTAACCCTTCCCCGAAGCCTGACCCTCAACCGTCCCCTAATCCTAACCCGTACGCTAACACTAACCCGCGCCCTCACACGCACGCTCCCCCTAAAGCGTTGCCGTACCCTCACCTGGACCCTAAACCGTCCCCTAAACCTAACCCTAACCCTAGCCCGAACCCTAACCCTAACCCTTCCCCGAAGCCTGACCCTCACCCGTCCCCTAATCCTAACCCGTACGCTAACACTAACCCGCGCCCTCACACGCACGCTCCCCCTAAAGCGTTGCCGTACCCTCACCTGGACCCTAAACCGTCCCCTAAACCTAACCCTAACCCTAGCCCGAACCCTAACCCTAACCCTTCCCCGAAGCCTGACCCTCACCCGTCCCCTAATCCTAACCCGTACGCTAACCCTAACGCGCGCCCTCACACGCACGCTCACCCTAAAGCGTTGCCGTACCCTCACCTGGACCCTAAACCGTCTCCGTCCCCTAACCCTAACCCTAGCCCGAACCCTAACCCTAACCCTTCCCCGAAGCCTGACGCTCACCCGTCCCCTAATCCTAACCCGTACGCTAACACTAATGCGCGCCCTCACACGCACGCTCCCCCTAAAGCGTTGCCGTACCCTCACCTGGACCCTAAACCGTCCCCGTCCCCTAACCCTAACCCTAGCCCGAACCCTAACCCTAACCCTTCCCCGAAGCCTGACCCTCACCCGTCCCCTAATCCTAACCCGTACGCTAACACTAACCCGCGCCCTCACACGCACGCTCCCCCTAAAGCGTTGCCGTACCCTCACCTGGACCCTAAACCGTCCCCGTCCCCTAACCCTAACCCTAGCCCGAACCCTAACCCTAACCCTTCCCCGAAGCCTGACCCTCAACCGTCCCCGAATCCTAACCCGTACGCTAACCCTAACGCGCGCCCTCACATGCACGCTCACCCTAAAGCGTTGCCGTACCCTCACCTGGACCCTAAACCGTCTCCGTCCCCTAACCCTAACCCTAGCCCGAACCCTAACCCTAACCCTTCCCCGAAGCCTGACGCTCACCCGTCCCCTAATCCTAACCCGTACGCTAACACTAATGCGCGCCCTCACACGCACGCTCCCCCTAAAGCGTTGCCGTACCCTCACCTGGACCCTAAACCGTCCCCGTCCCCTAACCCTAACCCTAGCCCGAACCCTAACCCTACCCCTTCCCCGAAGCCTGACCCTCAACCGTCCCCTAATCCTAACCCGTACGCTAACACTAACCCGCGCCCTCACACGCACGCTCCCCCTAAAGCGTTGCCGTACCCTCACCTGGACCCTAAACCGTCCCCGTCCCCTAACCCTAACCCTAGCCCGAACCCTAACCCTAACCCTTCCCCGAAGCCTGACCCTCACCCGTCCCCTAATCCTAACCCGTACGCTAACACTAACCCGCGCCCTCACACGCACGCTCCCCCTAAAGCGTTGCCGTACCCTCACCTGGACCCTAAACCGTCCCCTAAACCTAACCCTAACCCTAGCCCGAACCCTAACCCTAACCCTTCCCCGAAGCCTGACCCTCACCCGTCCCCTAATCCTAACCCGTACGCTAACACTAACCCGCGCCCTCACACGCACGCTCCCCCTAAAGCGTTGCCGTACCCTCACCTGGACCCTAAACCGTCCCCGTCCCCTAACCCTAACCCTAGCCCGAACCCTAACCCTAACCCTTCCCCGAAGCCTGACCCTCAACCGTCCCCTAATCCTAACCCGTACGCTAACACTAACCCGCGCCCTCACACGCACGCTCCCCCTAAAGCGTTGCCGTACCCTCACTGGACCCTAAACCGTCCCCTAAACCTAACCCTAACCCTAGCCCGAACCCTAACCCTAACCCTTCCCCGAAGCCTGACCCTCACCCGTCCCCTAATCCTAACCCGTACGCTAACACTAACCCGCGCCCTCACACGCACGCTCCCCCTAAAGCGTTGCCGTACCCTCACCTGGACCCTAAACCGTCCCCGTCCCCTAACCCTAACCCTAGCCCGAACCCTAACCCTAACCCTTCCCCGAAGCCTGACCCTCAACCGTCCCCTAATCCTAACCCGTACGCTAACACTAACCCACGCCCTCACACGCACGCTCCCCCTAAAGCGTTGCCGTACCCTCACCTGGACCCTAAACCGTCCCCTAAACCTAACCCTAACCCTAGCCCGAACCCTAACCCTAACCCTTCCCCGAAGCCTGACCCTCACCCGTCCCCTAATGCTAACCCGTACGCTAACACTAACCCGCGCCCTCACACGCACGCTCCCACTAAAGCGTTGCCGTACCCTCACCTGGACCCTAAACCGTCCCCGTCCCCTAACCCTAACCCTAGCCCGAACCCTAACCCTAACCCTTCCCCGAAGCCTGACCCTCAACCGTCCCCTAATCCTAACCCGTACGCTAACACTAACCCACGCCCTCACACGCACGCTCCCCCTAAAGCGTTGCCGTACCCTCACCTGGACCCTAAACCGTCCCCGTCCCCTAACCCTAACCCTAGCCCGAACCCTAACCCTAACCCTTCCCCGAAGCCTGACCCTCACCCGTCCCCTAATCCTAACCCGTACGCTAACACTAATGCGCGCCCTCACACGCACGCTCCCCCTAAAGCGTTGCCGTACCCTCACCTGGACCCTAAACCGTCCCCGTCCCCTAACCCTAACCCTAGCCCGAACCCTAACCCTAACCCTTCCCCGAAGCCTGACCCTCACCCGTCCCCTAATCCTAACCCGCACGCTAACACTAACCCGCGCCCTCACACGCACGCTCCCCCTAAAGCGTAGCCGTACCCTCACCTGGACCCTAAACCGTCCCCGTCCCCTAACCCTAACCCTAGCCCGAAACCTAACCCTAATCCTTCCCCGAAGCCTGACCCTCACCCGTCCCCTATTCCTAACCCGTACGCTAACACTAACCCGCGCCCTCACACGCACGCTCCCCCTAAAGCGTTGCCGTACCCTCACCTGGACCCTAAACCGTCTCCGTCCCCTAACCCTAACCCTAGCCCGAACCCTAACCCTAACCCTTCCCCGAAGCCTGACCCTCACCCGTCCCCTATTCCTAACCCGTACGCTAACACTAACCCGCGCCCTCACACGCACGCTCACCCTACAGCGTTGCCATACCCTCACCTGGACCCTAAACCGTCCCCGTCCCCTAACCCTAACCCTAGCCCGAACCCTAACCCTAACCCTTCCCCGAAGCCTGACCCTCAACCGTCCCCTAATCCTAACCCGTACGCTAACACTAACCCGCGCCCTCACACGCACGCTCCCCCTAAAGCATTGCCGTACCCTCACCTGGACCCTAAACCGTCCCCTAAACCTAACCCTAACCCTAGCCCGAACCCTAACCCTAACCCTTCCCCGAAGCCTGACCCTCACCCGTCCCCTAATCCTAACCCGTACGCTAACACTAACCCGCGCCCTCACACGCACGCTCCCCCTAAAGCGTTGCCGTACCCTCACCTGGACCCTAAACCGTCCCCATCCCCTAACCCTAACCCTAGCCCGAACCCTAACCCTAACCCTTCCCCGAAGCCTGACCCTCACCCGTCCCCTAATCCTAACCCGTAAGCTAACACTAACCCGCGCCCTCACACGCACGCTCCCCCTAAAGCGTTGCCATACCCTCACCTGGACCCTAAACCGTCCCCGTCCCCTAACCCTAACCCTAGCCCGAACCCTAACCCTAACCCTTCCCCGAAGCCTGACCCTCACCCGTCCCCTAATCCTAACCCGCACGCTAACACTAACCCGCGCCCTCACACGCATGCTCCCCCTAAAGCGTTGCCGTACCCTCACCTGGACCCTAAACCGTCCCCGTCCCCTAACCCTAACCCTAGCCCGAACCCTAACCCTAACCCTTCCCCGAAGCCTGACCCTCACCCGTCCCCTAATCCTAACCCGCACGCTAACACTAACCTGCGCCCTCACACGCACGCTCCCCCTAAAGCGTTGCCGTACCCTCACCTGGACCCTAAACCGTCCCCGTCCCCTAACCCTAACCCTAGCCCGAAACCTAACCCTAATCCTTCCCCGAAGCCTGACCCTCACCCGTCCCCTATTCCTAACCCGTACGCTAACACTAACCCGCGCCCTCACACGCACGCTCACCCTACAGCGTTGCCATACCCTCACCTGGACCCTAAACCGTCCCCGTCCCCTAACCCTAACCCTAGCCCGAACCCTAACCCTAACCCTTCCCCGAAGCCTGACCCTCACCCGTCCCCTAATCCTAACCCGTACGCTAACACTAACCCGCGCCCTCACACGCACGCTCCCCCTAAAGCGTTGCCATACCCTCACCTGGACCCTAAACCGTCCCCGTCCCCTAACCCTAACCCTAGCCCGAACCCTAACCCTAACCCTTCCCCGAAGCCTGACGCTCACCCGTCCCCTAATCCTAACCCGTACGCTAACACTAATGCGCGCCGTCACACGCACGCTCCCCCTAAAGCGTTGCCGTACCCTCACCTGGACCCTAAACCGTCCCCGTCCCCTAACCCTAACCCTAGCCCGAACCCTAACCCTAACCCTTCCCCGAAGCCTGACCCTCAACCGTCCCCTAATCCTAACCCGTACGCTAACACTAACCCGCGCCCTCACACGCACGCTCCCCCTAAAGCGTTGCCGTACCCTCACCTGGACCCTAAACCGTCCCCTAAACCTAACCCTAACCCTAGCCCGAACCCTAACCCTAACCCTTCCCCGAAGCCTGACCCTCACCCGTCCCCTAATCCTAACCCGTACGCTAACACTAACCCGCGCCCTCACACGCACGCTCCCCCTAAAGCGTTGCCGTACCCTCACCTGGACCCTAAACCGTCCCCATCCCCTAACCCTAACCCTAGCCCGAACCCTAACCCTAACCCTTCCCCGAAGCCTGACCCTCACCCGTCCCCTAATCCTAACCCGTACGCTAACACTAACCCGCGCCCTCACACGCACGCTCCCCCTAAAGCGTTGCCATACCCTCACCTGGACCCTAAACCGTTTCCGTCCCCTAACCCTAACCCTAGCCCGAACCCTAACCCTAACCCTTCCCCGAAGCCTGACCCTCACCCGTCCCCTAATCCTAACCCGCACGCTAACACTAACCCGCGCCCTCACACGCATGCTCCCCCTAAAGCGTTGCCGTACCCTCACCTGGACCCTAAACCGTCCCCGTCCCCTAACCCTAACCCTAGCCCGAACCCTAACCGTAACCCTTCCCCGAAGCCTGACCCTCACCCGTCCCCTAATCCTAACCCGCACGCTAACACTAACCCGCGCCCTCACACGCACGCTCCCCCTAAAGCGTTGCCGTACCCTCACCTGGACCCTAAACCGTCCCCGTCCCCTAACCCTAACCCTAGCCCGAAACCTAACCCTAATCCTTCCCCGAAGCCTGACCCTCTCCCGTCCCCTATTCCTAACCCGTACGCTAACACTAACCCGCGCCCTCACACGCACGCTCACCCTACAGCGTTGCCATACCCTCACCTGGACCCTAAACCGTCCCCGTCCCCTAACCCTAACCCTAGCCCGAACCCTAACCCTAACCCTTCCCCGAAGCCTGACCCTCACCCGTCCCCTAATCCTAACCCGTACGCTAACACTAACCCGCGCCCTCACACGCACGCTCCCCCTAAAGCGTTGCCATACCCTCACCCTGACCCTAAACCGTCCCCGTCCCCTAACCCTAACCCTAGCCCGAACCCTAACCCTAACCCTTCCCCGAAGCCTGACGCTCACCCGTCCCCTAATCCTAACCCGTACGCTAACACTAACCCGCGCCCTCACACGCACGCTCCCCCTAAAGCGTTCCCGTACCCTCACCTGAACCCTAAACCGTCCCCGTCCCCTAACCCTAACCCTAGCCCGAACCCTAACCCTAACCCTTCCCCGAAGCCTGACCCTCAACCGTCCCCTAATCCTAACCCGCACGCTAACACTAACCCGCGCCCTCACACGCACGCTTCCCCTAAAGCGTTGCCGTACCCTCACCTGGACCCTAAACCGTCCCCGTCCCCTAACCCTAACCCTAGCCCGAACCCTAACCCTAACCCTTCCCCGAAGCCTGACCCTCACCCGTCCCCTAATCCTAACCCGCACGCTAACACTAACCCGCGCCCTCACACGCACGCTCCCCCTAAAGCGTTGCCGTACCCTCACCTGGACCCTAAACCGTCCCCGTCCCCTAACCCTAACCCTAGCCCGAAACCTAACCCTAATCCTTCCCCGAAGCCTGACCCTCACCCGTCCCCTATTCCTAACCCGTACGCTAACACTAACCCGCGCCCTCACACGCACGCTCACCCTACAGCGTTGCCATACCCTCACCTGGACCCTAAACCGTCCCCGTCCCCTAACCCTAACCCTAGCCCGAACCCTAACCCTAACCCTTCCCCGAAGCCTGACCCTCACCCGTCCCCTAATCCTAACCCGTACGCTAACACTAACCTGCGCCCTCACACGCACGCTCCCCCTAAAGCGTTGCCATACCCTCACCTGGACCCTAAACCGTCCCCGTCCCCTAACCCTAACCCTAGCCCGAACCCTAACCCTAACCCTTCCCCGAAGCCTGACCCTCACCCGTCCCCTAATCCTAACCCGTACGCTAACACTAATCCACGCCCTCACACGCACGCTCCCCCTAAAGCGTTGCCGTACCCTCACCTGGACCCTAAACCGTCCCCATCCCCTAACCCTAACCCTAGCCCGAACCCTAACCCTAACCCTTCCCCGAAGCCTGACCCTCACCCGTCCCCTAATCCTAACCCGTACGCTAACACTAACCCGCGCCCTCACACGCATGCTCCCCCTAAAGCGTTGCCGTACCCTCACCTGGACCCTAAACCGTCCCCGTCCCCTAACCCTAACCCTAGCCCGAACCCTAACCCTAACCCTTCCCCGAAGCCTGACCCTCAACCGTGTCCTAATCCTAACCCGTACGCTAACACTAACCCGCGCCCTCACACGCACGCTCCCCCTAAAGCGTTGCCGTACCCTCACCTGGACCCTAAACCGTCCCCTAAACCTAACCCTAACCCTAGCCTGAACCCTAACCCTAACCCTTCCCCGAAGCCTGACCCTCACCCGTCCCCTAATCCTAACCCGTACGCTAACACTAACCCGCGCCCTCACACGCACGCTCCCCCTAAAGCGTTGCCGTACCCTCACCTGGACCCTAAACCGTCCCCGTCCCCTAACCCTAACCCTAGCCCGAACCCTAACCCTAACCCTTCCCCGAAGCCTGACCCTCACCCGTCCCCTAATCCTAACCCGCACGCTAACACTAACCCGCGCCCTCACACGCACGCTCCCCCTAAAGCGTTGCCGTACCCTCACCTGGACCCTAAACCGTCCCCGTCCCCTAACCCTAACCCTAGCCCGAAACCTAACCCTAATCCTTCCCCGAAGCCTGACCCTCACCCGTCCCCTATTCCTAACCCGTACGCTAACACTAACCCGCGCCCTCACACGCACGCTCACCCTACAGCGTTGCCATACCCTCACCTGGACCCTAAACCGTCCCCGTCCGCTAACCCTAACCCTAGCCCGAACCCTAACCCTAACCCTTCCCCGAAGCCTGACCCTCACCCGTCCCCTAATCCTAACCCGTACGCTAACACTAACCTGCGCCCTCACACGCACGCTCCCCCTAAAGCGTTGCCATACCCTCACCTGGACCCTAAACCGTCCCCGTCCCCTAACCCTAACCCTAGCCCGAACCCTAACCCTAAACCTTCCCCGAAGCCTGACCCTCACCCGTCCCCTAATCCTAACCCGTACGCTAACACTAACCCGCGCCCTCACACGCACGCTCCCCCTAAAGCGTTGCCGTACCCTCACCTGGACCCTAAACCGTCCCCTAAACCTAACCCTAACCCTAGCCCGAACCCTAACCCTAACCCTTCCCCGAAGCCTGACCCTCACCCGTCCCCTAATCCTAACCCGTACGCTAACACTAACCCGCGCCCTCACACGCACGCTCCCCCTAAAGCGTTGCCGTACCCTCACCTGGACCCTAAACCGTCCCCGTCCCCTAACCCTAACCCTAGCCCGAACCCTAACCCTAACCCTTCCCCGAAGCCTGACGCTCACCCGTCCCCTAATCCTAACCCGTACGCTAACACTAATGCGCGCCCTCACACGCACGCTCCCCCTAAAGCGTTGCCGTACCCTCACCTGGACCCTAAACCGTCCCCGTCCCCTAACCCTAACCCTAGCCCCAACCCTAACCCTAACCCTTCCCCGAAGCCTGACCCTCAACCGTCCCCTAATCCTAACCCGTACGCTAACACTAACCCGCGCCCTCACACGCACGCTCCCCCTAAAGCGTTGCCGTACCCTCACCTGGACCCTAAACCGTCCCCTAAACCTAACCCTAACCCTAGCCCGAACCCTAACCCTAACCCTTCCCCGAAGCCTGACCCTCACCCGTCCCCTAATCCTAACCCGTACGCTAACACTAACCCGCGCCCTCACACGCACGCTCCCCCTAAAGCGTTGCCGTACCCTCACCTGGACCCTAAACCGTCCCCTAAACCTAACCCTAACCCTAGCCCGAACCCTAACCCTAACCCTTCCCCGAAGCCTGACCCTCACCCGTCCCCTAATCCTAACCCGTACGCTAACACTAACCCGCGCCCTCACACGCACGCTCCCCCTAAAGCGTTGCCGTACCCTCACCTGGACCCTAAACCGTCCCCGTCCCCTAACCCTAACCCTAGCCCGAACCCTAACCCTAACCCTTCCCCGAAGCCTGACCCTCAACCGTCCCCGAATCCTAACCCGTACGCTAACCCTAACGCGCGCCCTCACACGCACGCTCACCCTAAAGCGTTGCCGTACCCTCACCTGGACCCTAAACCGTCTCCGTCCCCTAACCCTAACCCTAGCCCGAACCCTAACCCTAACCCTTCCCCGAAGCCTGACGCTCACCCGTCCCCTAATCCTAACCCGTACGCTAACACTAATGCGCGCCCTCACACGCACGCTCCCCCTAAAGCGTTGCCGTACCCTCACCTGGACCCTAAACCGTCCCCGTCCCCTAACCCTAACCCTAGCCCGAACCCTAACCCTAACACTTCCCCGAAGCCTGACCCTCACCCGTCCCCTAATCCTAACCCGTACGCTAACACTAACCCGCGCCCTCACACGCACGCTCCCCCTAAAGCGTTGCCGTACCCTCACCTGGACCCTAAACCGTCCCCGTCCCCTAACCCTAACCCTAGCCCGAACCCTAACCCTAACCCTTCCCCGAAGCCTGACCCTCAACCGTCCCCGAATCCTAACCCGTACGCTAACCCTAACGCGCGCCCTCACATGCACGCTCACCCTAAAGCGTTGCCGTACCCTCACCTGGACCCTAAACCGTCTCCGTCCCCTAACCCTAACCCTAGCCCGAACCCTAACCCTAACCCTTCCCCGAAGCCTGACGCTCACCCGTCCCCTAATCCTAACCCGTACGCTAACACTAATGCGCGCCCTCACACGCACGCTCCCCCTAAAGCGTTGCCGTACCCTCACCTGGACCCTAAACCGTCCCCGTCCCCTAACCCTAACCCTAGCCCGAACCCTAACCCTACCCCTTCCCCGAAGCCTGACCCTCAACCGTCCCCTAATCCTAACCCGTACGCTAACACTAACCCGCGCCCTCACACGCACGCTCCCCCTAAAGCGTTGCCGTACCCTCACCTGGACCCTAAACCGTCCCCGTCCCCTAACCCTAACCCTAGCCCGAACCCTAACCCTAACCCTTCCCCGAAGCCTGACCCTCACCCGTCCCCTAATCCTAACCCGTACGCTAACACTAACCCGCGCCCTCACACGCACGCTCCCCCTAAAGCGTTGCCGTACCCTCACCTGGACCCTAAACCGTCCCCTAAACCTAACCCTAACCCTAGCCCGAACCCTAACCCTAACCCTTCCCCGAAGCCTGACCCTCACCCGTCCCCTAATCCTAACCCGTACGCTAACACTAACCCGCGCCCTCACACGCACGCTCCCCCTAAAGCGTTGCCGTACCCTCACCTGGACCCTAAACCGTCCCCGTCCCCTAACCCTAACCCTAGCCCGAACCCTAACCCTAACCCTTCCCCGAAGCCTGACCCTCAACCGTCCCCTAATCCTAACCCGTACGCTAACACTAACCCGCGCCCTCACACGCACGCTCCCCCTAAAGCGTTGCCGTACCCTCACCTGGACCCTAAACCGTCCCCTAAACCTAACCCTAACCCTAGCCCGAACCCTAACCCTAACCCTTCCCCGAAGCCTGACCCTCACCCGTCCCCTAATGCTAACCCGTACGCTAACACTAACCCGCGCCCTCACACGCACGCTCCCCCTAAAGCGTTGCCGTACCCTCACCTGGACCCTAAACCGTCCCCGTCCCCTAAACCTAACCCTAGCCCGAACCCTAACCCTAACCCTTCCCCGAAGCCTGACCCTCAACCGTCCCCTAATCCTAACCCGTACGCTAACACTAACCCGCGCCCTCACACGCACGCTCCCCCTAAAGCGTTGCCGTACCCTCACCTGGACCCTAAACCGTCCCCGTCCCCTAACCCTAACCCTAGCCCGAACCCTAACCCTAACCCTTCCCCGAAGCCTGACCCTCACCCGTCCCCTAATCCTAACCCGTACGCTAACACTAATGCGCGCCCTCACACGCACGCTCCCCCTAAAGCGTTGCCGTACCCTCACCTGGACCCTAAACCGTCCCCGTCCCCTAACCCTAACCCTAGCCCGAACCCTAACCCTAACCCTTCCCCGAAGCCTGACCCTCACCCGTCCCCTAATCCTAACCCGCACGCTAACACTAACCCGCGCCCTCACACGCACGCTCCCCCTAAAGCGTAGCCGTACCCTCACCTGGACCCTAAACCGTCCCCGTCCCCTAACCCTAACCCTAGCCCGAAACCTAACCCTAATCCTTCCCCGAAGCCTGACCCTCACCCGTCCCCTATTCCTAACCCGTACGCTAACACTAACCCGCGCCCTCACACGCACGCTCCCCCTAAAGCGTTGCCGTACCCTCACCTGGACCCTAAACCGTCCCCTAAACCTAACCCTAACCCTAGCCCGAACCCTAACCCTAACCCTTCCCCGAAGCCTGACCCTCACCCGTCCCCTAATCCTAACCCGTACGCTAACACTAACCCGCGCCCTCACACGCACGCTCCCCCTAAAGCGTTGCCGTACCCTCACCTGGACCCTAAACCGTCCCCATCCCCTAACCCTAACCCTAGCCCGAACCCTAACCCTAACCCTTCCCCGAAGCCTGACCCTCACCCGTCCCCTAATCCTAACCCGTACGCTAACACTAACCCGCGCCCTCACACGCACGCTCCCCCTAAAGCGTTGCCATACCCTCACCTGGACCCTAAACCGTCCCCGTCCCCTAACCCTAACCCTAGCCCGAACCCTAACCCTAACCCTTCCCCGAAGCCTGACCCTCACCCGTCCCCTAATCCTAACCCGCACGCTAACACTAACCCGCGCCCTCACACGCATGCTCCCCCTAAAGCGTTGCCGTACCCTCACCTGGACCCTAAACCGTCCCCGTCCCCTAACCCTAACCCTAGCCCGAACCCTAACCCTAACCCTTCCCCGAAGCCTGACCCTCACCCGTCCCCTAATCCTAACCCGCACGCTAACACTAACCCGCGCCCTCACACGCACGCTCCCCCTAAAGCGTTGCCGTACCCTCACCTGGACCCTAAACCGTCCCCGTCCCCTAACCCTAACCCTAGCCCGAAACCTAACCCTAATCCTTCCCCGAAGCCTGACCCTCTCCCGTCCCCTATTCCTAACCCGTACGCTAACACTAACCCGCGCCCTCACACGCACGCTCACCCTACAGCGTTGCCATACCCTCACCTGGACCCTAAACCGTCCCCGTCCCCTAACCCTAACCCTAGCCCGAACCCTAACCCTAACCCTTCCCCGAAGCCTGACCCTCACCCGTCCCCTAATCCTAACCCGTACGCTAACACTAACCCGCGCCCTCACACACACGCTCCCCCTAAAGCGTTGCCATACCCTCACCCTAACCCTAAATCGTCCCCGTCCCCTAACCCTAACCCTAGCCCGAACCCTAACCCTAACCCTTCCCCGAAGCCTGACCCTCAACCGTCCCCTAATCCTAACCCGTACGCTAACACTAACCCGCGCCCTCACACGCACGCTCCCCCTAAAGCGTTGCCGTACCCTCACCTGGACCCTAAACCGTCCCCTAAACCTAACCCTAACCCTAGCCTGAACCCTAACCCTAACCCTTCCCCGAAGCCTGACCCTCACCCGTCCCCTAATCCTAACCCGTACGCTAACACTAACCCGCGCCCTCACACGCACGCTCCCCCTAAAGCGTTGCCGTACCCTCACCTGGACCCTAAACCGTCCCCGTCCCCTAACCCTAACCCTAGCCCGAACCCTAACCCTAACCCTTCCCCGAAGCCTGACCCTCACCCGTCCCCTAATCCTAACCCGCACGCTAACACTAACCCGCGCCCTCACACGCACGCTCCCCCTAAAGCGTTGCCGTACCCTCACCTGGACCCTAAACCGTCCCCGTCCCCTAACCCTAACCCTAGCCCGAAACCTAACCCTAATCCTTCCCCGAAGCCTGACCCTCACCCGTCCCCTATTCCTAACCCGTACGCTAACACTAACCCGCGCCCTCACACGCACGCTCACCCTACAGCGTTGCCATACCCTCACCTGGACCCTAAACCGTCCCCGTCCCCTAACCCTAACCCTAGCCCGAACCCTAACCCTAACCCTTCCCCGAAGCCTGACCCTCACCCGTCCCCTAATCCTAACCCGTACGCTAACACTAACCTGCGCCCTCACACGCACGCTCCCCCTAAAGCGTTGCCATACCCTCACCTGGACCCTAAACCGTCCCCGTCCCCTAACCCTAACCCTAGCCCGAACCCTAACCCTAACCCTTCCCCGAAGCCTGACCCTCACCCGTCCCCTAATCCTAACCCGTACGCTAACACTAACCCGCGCCCTCACATGCACGCTCCCCCTAAAGCGTTGCCGTACCCTCACCTGGACCCTAAACCGTCCCCTAAACCTAACCCTAACCCTAGCCCGAACCCTAACCCTAACCCTTCCCCGAAGCCTGACCCTCACCCGTCCCCTAATCCTAACCCGTACGCTAACACTAACCCGCGCCCTCACACGCACGCTCCCCCTAAAGCGTTGCCGTACCCTCACCTGGACCCTAAACCGTCCCCGTCCCCTAACCCTAACCCTAGCCCGAACCCTAACCCTAACCCTTCCCCGAAGCCTGACCCTCACCCGTCCCCTATTCCTAACCCGTACGCTAACACTAACCCGCGCCCTCACACGCACGCTCACCCTACAGCGTTGCCATACCCTCACCTGGACCCTAAACCGTCCCTGTCCCCTAACCCTAACCCTAGCCCGAACCCTAACCCTAACCCTTCCCCGAAGCCTGACCCTCAACCGTCCCCGAATCCTAACCCGTACGCTAACCCTAACGCGCGCCCTCACACGCACGCTCACCCTAAAGCGTTGCCGTACCCTCACCTGGACCCTAAACCGTCCCCGTCCCCTAACCCTAACCCTAGCCCGAACCCTAACCCTAACCCTTCCCCGAAGCCTGACCCTCACCCGTCCCCTAATCCTAACCCGTACGCTAACACTAACCCGCGCCCTCACATGCACGCTCCCCCTAAAGCGTTGCCGTACCCTCACCTAGACCCTAAACCGTCCCCGTCCCCTAACCCTAACCCTAGCCCGAACCCTAACCCTAACACTTCCCCGAAGCCTGACCCTCACCCGTCCCCTAATCCTAACCCGTACGCTAACACTAACCTGCGCCCTCACACGAATGCTCCCCCTAAAGCGTTGCCGTACCCTCACCTGGACCCTAAACCGTCCCCGTCCCCTAACCCTAACCCTAGCCCGAACCCTAACCCTAACGCTTCCCCGAAGCCTGACCCTCACCCGTCCCCTAATCCTAACCCGTACGCTAACACTAACCCGCGCCCTCACACGCACGCTCCCCCTAAAGCGTTGCCGTACCCTCACCTGGACCCTAAACCGTCCCCGTCCCCTAACCCTAACCCTAGCCCGAACCCTAACCCTAACCCTTCCCCGAAGCCTGTCCCTCAACCGTCCCCTAATCCTAACCCGTACGCTAACACTAACCCGCGCCCTCACACGCACGCTCCCCCTAAAGCGTTGCCGTACCCTCACCTGGACCCTAAACCGTCCCCTAAACCTAACCCTAACCCGAGCCCGAACCCTAACCCTAACCCTTCCCCGAAGCCTGACCCTCACCCGTCCCCTAATCCTAACCCGTACGCTAACACTAATGCGCGCCCTCACACGCACGCTCCCCCTAAAGCGTTGCCGTACCCTCACCTGGACCCTAAACCGTCCCCGTCCCCTAACCCTAACCCTAGCCCGAACCCTAACCCTAACCCTTCCCCGAAGCCTGACCCTCAACCGTCCCCTAATCCTAACCCGTACGCTAACACTAACCCGCGCCCTCACACGCATGCTCCCCCTAAAGCGTTGCCGTACCCTCACCTGGACCCTAAACCGTCCCCGTCCCCTAACCCTAACCCTAGCCCGAACCCTAACCCTAACCCTTCCCCGAAGCCTGACCCTCACCCGTCCCCTAATCCTAACCCGCACGCTAACACTAACCCGCGCCCTCACACGTATGCTCCCCCTAAAGCGTTGCCGTACACTCACCTGGACCCTAAACCGTCCCCGTCCCCTAACCCTAACCCTAGCCCGAACCCTAACCCTAACCCTTCCCCGAAGCCTGACCCTCACCCGTCCCCTAATCCTAACCCGCACGCTAACACTAACCCGCGCCCTCACACGCATGCTCCCCCTAAAGCGTTGCCGTACCCTCACCTGGACCCTAAACCGTCCCTGTCCCCTAACCCTAACCCTAGCCCGAACCCTAACCCTAACCCTTCCCCGAAGCCTGACCCTCAACCGTCCCCGAATCCTAACCCGTACGCTAACCCTAACGCGCGCCCTCACACGCACGCTCACCCTAAAGCGTTGCCGTACCCTCACCTGGACCCTAAACCGTCCCCGTCCCCTAACCCTAACCCTAGCCCGAACCCTAACCCTAACCCTTCCCCGAAGCCTGACCCTCACCCGTCCCCTAATCCTAACCCGTACGCTAACACTAACCCGCGCCCTCACATGCACGCTCCCCCTAAAGCGTTGCCGTACCCTCACCTAGACCCTAAACCGTCCCCGTCCCCTAACCCTAACCCTAGCCCGAACCCTAACCCTAACCCTTCCCCGAAGCCTGACCCTCACCCGTCCCCTAATCCTAACCCGCACGCTAACACTAACCCGCGCCCTCACACGCATGCTCCCCCTAAAGCGTTGCCGAACCCTCACCTGGACCCTAAACCGTCCCCGTCCCCTAACCCTAACCCTAGCCCGAACCCTAACCATAACCCTTCCCCGAAGCCTGACCCTCACCCGTCCCCTAATCCTAACCCGCACGCTAACACTAACCCGCGCCCTCACACGCATGCTCCCCCTAAAGCGTTGCCGTACCCTCACCTGGACCCTAAACCGTCCCTGTCCCCTAACCCTAACCCTATCCCGAACCCTAACCCTAACCCTTCCCCGAAGCCTGACCCTCAACCGTCCCCGAATCCTAACCCGTACGCTAACCCTAACGCGCGCCCTCACACGCACGCTCCCCCTAAAGCGTTGCCGTACCCTCACCTGGACCCTAAACCGTCTCCGTCCCCTAACCCTAACCCTAGCCCGAACCCTAACCCTAACCCTTCCCCGAAGCCTGACCCTCACCCGTCCCCTAATCCTAACCCGTACGCTAACACTAACCCGCGCCCTCACACGCACGCTCCCCCTAAAGCGTTGCCATACCCTCACCTGGACCCTAAACCGTCCCCGTCCCCTAACCCTAACCCTAGCCCGAACCCTAACCCTAACCCTTCCCCGAAGCCTGACCCTCAACCGTCCCCTAATCCTAACCCGTACGCTAACACTAACCCGCGCCCTCACACGCACGCTCCCCCTAAAGCGTTGCCGTACCCTCACCTGGACCCTAAACCGTCCCCGTCCCCTAACCCTAACCCTAGCCCGAACCCTAACCCTAACCCCTCCCCGAAGCCTGACCCTCACCCGTCCCCTAATCCTAACCCGCACGCTAACACTAACCCGCGCCCTCACACGCATGCTCCCCCTAAAGCGTTGCCGTACCCTCACCTGGACCCTAAACCGTCCCCGTCCCCTAACCCTAACCCTAGCCCGAACCCTAACCCTAACCCTTCCCCGAAGCCTGACCCTCACCCGTCCCCTAATCCTAACCCGCACGCTAACACTAACCCGCGCCGTCACACGCACGCTCCCCCTAAAGCGTTGCCGTACCCTCACCTTTACCCTAAACCGTCCCCGTCCCCTAACCCTAACCCTAGCCCGAAACCTAACCCTAATCCTTCCCCGAAGCCTGACCCTCACCCGTCCCCTATTCCTAACCCGTACGCTAACACTAACCCGCGCCCTCACACGCACGCTCCCCCTAAAGCGTTGCCGTACCCTCACCTGGACCCTAAACCGTCTCCGTCCCCTAACCCTAACCCTAGCCCGAACCCTAACCCTAACCCTTCCCCGAAGCCTGACCCTCACCCGTCCCCTAATCCTAACCCGTACGCTAACACTAACCCGCGCCCTCACACGCACGCTCCCCCTAAAGCGTTGCCATACCCTCACCTGGACCCTAAACCGTCCCCGTCCCCTAACCCTAACCCTAGCCCGAACCCTAACCCTAACCCTTCCCCGAAGCCTGACGCTCACCCGTCCCCTAATCCTAACCCGTACGCTAACACTAATGCGTGCCCTCACACGCACGCTCCCCCTAAAGCGTTGCCGTACCCTCACCTGGACCCTAAACCGTCCCCGTCCCCTAACCCTAACCCTAGCCCGAACCCTAACCCTAACCCTTCCCCGAAGCCTGACCCTCAACCGTCCCCTAATCCTAACCCGTACGCTAACACTAACCCGCGCCCTCACACGCACGCTCCCCCTAAAGCGTTGCCGTACCCTCACCTGGACCCTAAACCGTCCCCGTCCCCTAACCCTAACCCTAGCCCGAACCCTAACCCTAACCCTTCCCCGAAGCCTGACCCTCACCCGTCCCCTAATCCTAACCCGCACGCTAACACTAACCCGCGCCCTCACACGCACACTTCCCCTAAAGCGTTGCCGTACCCTCACCTGGACCCTAAACCGTCCCCGTCCCCTAACCCTAACCCTAGACCGAACCCTAACCCTAACCCTTCCCCGAAGCCTGACCCTCACCCGTCCCCTAATCCTAACCCGCACGCTAACACTAACCCGCGCCCTCACACGCACGCTCCCCCTAAAGCGTTGCCGTACCCTCACCTGGACCCTAAACCGTCCCCGTCCCCTAACCCTAACCCTAGCCCGAAACCTAACCCTAATCCTTCCCCGAAGCCTGACCCTCACCCGTCCCCTATTCCTAACCCGTACGCTAACACTAACCCGCGCCCTCACACGCACGCTCACCCTACAGCGTTGCCATACCCTCACCTGGACCCTAAACCGTCCCCGTCCCCTAACCCTAACCCTAGCCCCAACCACAACCCTAACCCTTCCCCGAAGCCTGACCCTCACCCGTCCCCTAATCCTAACCCGTACGCTAACACTAAACCGCGCCCTCACATGCACGCTCCCCCTAAAGCGTTGCCGTACCCTCACCTAGACCCTAAACCGTCCCCGTCCCCTAACCCTAACCCTAGCCCGAACCCTAACCCTAACACTTCCCCGAAGCCTGACCCTCACCCGTCCCCTAATCCTAACCCGTACGCTAACACTAACCTGCGCCCTCACACGAATGCTCCCCCTAAAGCGTTGCCGTACCCTCACCTGGACCCTAAACCGTCCCCGTCCCCTAACCCTAACCCTAGCCCGAACCCTAACCCTAACCCTTCCCCGAAGCCTGACCCTCACCCGTCCCCTAATCCTAACCCGTACGCTAACACTAACCCGCGCCCTCACACGCACGCTCCCCCTAAAGCGTTGCCGTACCCTCACCTGGACCCTAAACCGTCCCCGTCCCCTAACCCTAACCCTAGCCCGAAACCTAACCCTAACCCTTCCCCGAAGCCTGACCCTCACCCGTCCCCTAATCCTAACCCGCACGCTAACACTAACCCGCGCCCTCACACGCATGCTCCCCCTAAAGCGTTGCCGTACCCTCACCTGGACCCTAAACCGTCCCCGTCCCCTAACCCTAACCCTAGCCCGAACCCTAACCCTAACCCTTCCCCGAAGCCTGACCCTCACCCGTCCCCTAATCCTAACCCGCACGCTAACACTAACCCGCGCCCTCACACGCACGCTCCCCCTAAAGCGTTGCCGTACCCTCACCTGGACCCTAAACCGTCCCCGTCCCCTAACCCTAACCCTAGCCCGAAACCTAACCCTAACCCTTCCCCGAAGCCTGACCCTCACCCGTCCCCTAATCCTAACCCGTACGCTAACACTAACCCGCGCCCTCACACGCACGCTCCCCCTAAAGCGTTGCCGTACCCTCACCTGGACCCTAAACCGTCCCCTAACCCTAACCCTAACCCTAGCCCGAACCCTAACCCTAACCCTTCCCCGAAGCCTGACCCTCAACCGTCCCCTAATCCTAACCCGTACGCTAACACTAACCCGCGCCCTCACACGCACGCTCCCCCTAAAGCGTTGCCGTACCCTCACCTGGACCCTAAACCGTCCCCTAAACCTAACCCTAACCCTAGCCCGAACCCTAACCCTAACCCTTCCCCGAAGCCTGACCCTCACCCGTCCCCTAATCCTAACCCGTACGCTAACACTAACCCGCGCCCTCACACGCACGCTCCCCCTAAAGCGTTGCCGTACCCTCACCTGGACCCTAAACCGTCCCCGTCCCCTAACCCTAACCCTAGCCCGAACCCTAACCCTAACCCTTCCCCGAAGCCTGACCCTCACCCGTCCCCTAATCCTAACCCGTACGCTAACACTAATGCGCGCCCTCACACGCACGCTCCCCCTAAAGCGTTGCCGTACCCTCACCTGGACCCTAAACCGTCCCCGTCCCCTAACCCTAACCCTAGCCCGAACCCTAACCCTAACCCTTCCCCGAAGCCTGACCCTCAACCGTCCCCTAATCCTAACCCGTACGCTAACACTAACCCGCGCCCTCACACGCACGCTCCCCCTAAAGCGTTGCCGTACCCTCACCTGGACCCTAAACCGTCCCCGTCCCCTAACCCTAACCCTAGCCCGAACCCTAACCCTAACCCTTCCCCGAAGCCTGACCCTCACCCGTCCCCTAATCCTAACCCGCACGCTAACACTAACCCGTGCCCTCACACGCATGCTCCCCCTAAAGCGTTGCCGTACCCTCACCTGGACCCTAAACCGTCCCCGTCCCCTAACCCTAACCCTAGCCCGAACCCTAACCCTAACCCTTCCCCGAAGCCTGACCCTCACCCGTCCCCTAATCCTAACCCGCACGCTAACACTAACCCGCGCCCTCACACGCACGCTCCCCCTAAAGCGTTGCCGTACCCTCACCTGGACCCTAAACCGTCCCCGTCCCCTAACCCTAACCCTAGCCCGAAACCTAACCCTAATCCTTCCCCGAAGCCTGACCCTCACCCGTCCCCTATTCCTAACCCGTACGCTAACACTAACCCGCGCCCTCACACGCACGCTCCCCCTAAAGCGTTGCCGTACCCTCACCTGGACCCTAAACCGTCTCCGTCCCCTAACCCTAACCCTAGCCCGAACCCTAACCCTAACCCTTCCCCGAAGCCTGACCCTCACCCGTCCCCTAATCCTAACCCGTACGCTAACACTAACCCGCGCCCTCACACGCACGCTCCCCCTAAAGCGTTGCCATACCCTCACCTGGACCCTAAACCGTCCCCGTCCCCTAACCCTAACCCTAGCCCGAACCCTAACCCTAACCCTTCCCCGAAGCCTGACGCTCACCCGTCCCCTAATCCTAACCCGTACGCTAACACTAACCCGCGCCCTCACACGCACGCTCCCCCTAAAGCGTTGCCGTACCCTCACCTGGACCCTAAACCGTCCCCGTCCCCTAACCCTAACCCTAGCCCGAACCCTAACCCTAACCCTTCCCCGAAGCCTGACCCTCAACCGTCCCCTAATCCTAACCCGTACGCTAACACTAACCCGCGCCCTCACACGCACGCTCCCCCTAAAGCGTTGCCGTACCCTCACCTGGACCCTAAACCGTCCCCGTCCCCTAACCCTAACCCTAGCCCGAACCCTAACCCTAACCCTTCCCCGAAGCCTGACCCTCACCCGTCCCCTAATCCTAACCCGCACGCTAACACTAACCCGCGCCCTCACACGCACGCTTCCCCTAAATCGTTGCCGTACCCTCACCTGGACCCTAAACCGTCCCCGTCCCCTAACCCTAACCCTAGCCCGAACCCTAACCCTAACCCTTCCCCGAAGCCTGACCCTCACCCGTCCCCTAATCCTAACCCGCACGCTAACACTAACCCGCGCCCTCACACGCACGCTCCCCCTAAAGCGTTGCCGTACCCTCACCTGGACCCTAAACCGTCCCCGTCCCCTAACCCTAACCCTAGCCCGAAACCTAACCCTAATCCTTCCCCGAAGCCTGACCCTCACCCGTCCCCTATTCCTAACCCGTACGCTAACACTAACCCGCGCCCTCACACGAACGCTCACCCTACAGCGTTGCCATACCCTCACCTGGACCCTAAACCGTCCCCGTCCCCTAACCCTAACCCTAGCCCGAACCCTAACCCTAACCCTTCCCCGAAGCCTGACCCTCACCCGTCCCCTAATCCTAACCCGTACGCTAACACTAACCTGCGCCCTCACACGCACGCTCCCCCTAAAGCGTTGCCATACCCTCACCTGGACCCTAAACCGTCCCCGTCCACTAACCCTAACCCTAGCCCGAATCCTAACCCTAACCCTTCCCCGAAGCCTGACCCTCACCCGTCCCCTAATCCTAACCCGTACGCTAACACTAATCCACGCCCTCACACGCACACTCCCCCTAAAGCGTTGCCGTACCCTCACCTGGACCCTAAACCGTCCCCATCCCCTAACCCTAACCCTAGCCCGAACCCTAACCCTAACCCTTCCCCGAAGCCTGACCCTCACCCGTCCCCTAATCCTAACCCGTACGCTAACACTAACCCGCGTCCTCACACGCACGCTCCCCCTAAAGCGTTGCCATACCCTCACCTGGACCCTAAACCGTCCCCGTCCCCTAACCCTAACCCTAGCCCGAACCCTAACCCTAACCCTTCCCCGAAGCCTGACCCTCAACCGTCCCCTAATCCTAACCCGTACGCTAACACTAACCCGCGCCCTCACACGCACGCTCCCCCTAAAGCGTTGCCGTACCCTCACCTGGACCCTAAACCGTCCCCTAAACCTAACCCTAACCCTAGCCCGAACCCTAACCCTAACCCTTCCCCGAAGCCTGACCCTCACCCGTCCCCTAATCCTAACCCGTACGCTAACACTAACCCGCGCCCTCACACGCACGCTCCCCCTAAAGCGTTGCCGTACCCTCACCTGGACCCTAAACCGTCCCCGTCCCCTAACCCTAACCCTAGCCCGAACCCTAACCCTAACCCTTCCCCGAAGCCTGACCCTCAACCGTCCCCGAATCCTAACCCGTACGCTAACCCTAACGCGCGCCCTCACACGCACGCTCACCCTAAAGCGTTGCCGTACCCTCACCTGGACCCTAAACCGTCTCCGTCCCCTAACCCTAACCCTAGCCCGAACCCTAACCCTCACCCTTCCCCGAAGCCTGACGCTCACCCGTCCCCTAATCCTAACCCGTACGCTAACACTAATGCGCGCCCTCACACGCACGCTCCCCCTAAAGCGTTGCCGTACCCTCACCTGGACCCTAAACCGTCCCCGTCCCCTAACCCTAACCCTAGCCCGAACCCTAACCCTAACCCTTCCCCGAAGCCTGACCCTCACCCGTCCCCTAATCCTAACCCGTACGCTAACACTAACCCGCGCCCTCACACGCACGCTCTCCCTAAAGCGTTGCCGTACCCTCACCTGGACCCTAAACCGTCCCCGTCCCCTAACCCTAACCCTAGCCCGAACCCTAACCCTAACCCTTCCCCGAAGCCTGACCCTCAACCGTCCCCGAATCCTAACCCGTACGCTAACCCTAACGCGCGCCCTCACACGCACGCTCCCCCTAAAGCGTTGCCGTACCCTCACCTGGACCCTAAACCGTCCCCGTCCCCTAACCCTAACCCTAGCCCGAACCCTAACCCTAACCATTCCCCGAAGCCTGACCCTCAACCGTCCCCTAATCCTAACCCGTACGCTAACACTAACCCGCGCCCTCACACGCACGCTCCCCCTAAAGCGTTGCCGTACCCTCACCTGGACCCTAAACCGTCCCCGTCCCCTAACCCTAACCGTAGCCCGAACCCTAACCCTAACCCTTCCCCGAAGCCTGACCCTCACCCGTCCCCTAATCCTAACCCGTACGCTAACACTAACCCGCGCCCTCACATGCACGCTCCCCCTAAATCGTTGCCGTACCCTCACCTGGACCCTAAACCGTCCCCTAAACCTAACCCTAACCCTAGCCCGAACCCTAACCCTAACACTTCCCCGAAGCCTGACCCTCACACGTCCCCTAATCCTAACCCGTACGCTAACACTAACCCGCGCCCTCACACGCACGCTCCCCCTAAAGCGTTGCCGTACCCTCACCTGGACCCTAAACCGTCCCCGTCCCCTAACCCTAACCCTAGCCCGAACCCTAACCCTAACCCTTCCCCGAAGCCTGACCCTCACCCGTCCCCTAATCCTAACCCGTACGCTAACACTAATGCGCGCCCTCACACGCACGCTCCCCCTAAAGCGTTGCCGTACCCTCACCTGGACCCTAAACCGTCCCCGTCCCCTAACCCTAACCCTAGCCCGAACCCTAACCCTAACCCTTCCCCGAAGCCTGACCCTCAACCGTCCCCTAATCCTAACCCGTACGCTAACACTAACCCGCGCCCTCACACGCACGCTCCCCCTAAAGCGTTGCCGTACCCTCACCTGGACCCTAAACCGTCCCCGTCCCCTAACCCTAACCCTAGCCCGAACCCTAACCCTAACCCTTCCCCGAAGCCTGACCCTCACCCGTCCCCTAATCCTAACCCGTACGCTAACACTAACCCGCGCCCTCACACGCACGCTCCCCCTAAAGCGTTGCCGTACCCTCACCTGGACCCTAAACCGTCCCCGTCCCCTAACCCTAACCCTAGCCCGAACCCTAACCCTAACCCTTCCCCGAAGCCTGACCCTCACCCGTCCCCTAATCCTAACCCGTACGCTAACACTAACCCACGCCCTCACACACACGCTCCCCCTAAAGCGTTGCCGTACCCTCACCTGGACCCTAAACCGTCCCCATCCCCTAACCCTAACCCTAGCCCGAACCCTAACCCTAACCCTTCCCCGAAGCCTGACCCTCACCCGTCCCCTAATCCTACCCAGTACGCTAACACTAACCCGCGCCCTCACACGCACGCTCCCCCTAAAGCGTTGCCGTACCCTCACCTGGACCCTAAACCCTCCCCGTCCCCTAACCCTAACCCTAGCCCGAACCCTAACCCTAACACTTCCCCGAAGCCTGACCCTCACCCGTCCCCTAATCCTAACCCGTACGCTAACACTAACCCGCGCCCTCACACGCACGCTCCCCCTAAAGCGTTGCCGTACCCTCACCTGGACCCTAAACCGTCCCCGTCCCCTAACCCTAACCCTAGCCCGAAACCTAACCATAACTCTTCCCCGAAGCCTGACCCTCACCCGTCCCCTAATCCTAACCCGTACGCTAACACTAACCCGCGCCCTCACACGCACGCTCCCCCTAAAGCATTGCCGTACCCTCACCTGGACCCTAAACCGTCCCCGTCCCCTAACCCTAATCCTAGCCCGAACCCTAACCCTAACCCTTCCCCGAAGCCTGACCCTCACCCGTCCCCTAATCCTAGTCCGTACGCTAAGACTAACCCGCGCCCTCACACACACGCTCCGCCTAAAGCGTTGCTGTACCCTCACCTGGACCCTAAACCGTCCCCGTCCCCTAACCCTAACCCTAGCCCGAACCCTAACCCTAACCCTTCCCCGAAGCCTGACCCTCACCCGTCCCCTAATCCTAACCCGTACGCTAACACTAACCCGCCCCCTCACACGCACGCTCCCCCTAAAGCGTTGCCGTACCCTCACCTTGACCCTAAACCGTCACCGTCCCCTAACCCTAGCCCGAACCCTAACCCTAACACTTCCTCGAAGCCTGACCCTCACCCGTCCCCTAATCCTAACCCGTACGCTAACACTAACCCGCGCCCTCACACGCACGCTCCCCCTAAAGCGTTGCCGTACCCTCACCTGGACCCTAAACCGTCCCCGTCACCTAACCCTAACCCTAGCCCGAACCCTAACCCTAACCCTTCCCCGAAGCCTGACCCTCACCCGTCCCCTAATCCTAACCCGTACGCTAACACTAACCCGCGCCCTCACACGCACGCTCCCCCTAAAGCGTTGCCGTACCCTCACCTGGACCCTAAACCGTCCCCGTCCCCTAACCCTAACCCTAGCCCGAACCCTAACCCTAACCCTTCCCCGAAGCCTGACCCTCACCCGTCCCCTAATCCTAACCCGTACGCTAACACTAACCCCCGCCCTCACACGCACGCTCCCCCTAAAGCGTTGCCGTACCCTCACCTGGACCCTAAACCGTCCCCGTCCCCTAACCCTAACCCTAGCCCGAACCCTAACCCTAACCCTTCCCCGAAGCCTGACCCTCACCCGTCCCCTAATCCTAACCCGTACGCTAACACTAACCCGCGCCCTCACACGCACGCTCCCCCTAAAGCGTTGCCGTACCCTCACCTGGACCCTAAACCGTCCCCGTCCCCTAACCCTAACTGTAGCCCGAACCCTAACCCTAACCCTTCCCCAAAGCCTGACCCTCACCCGTCCCCTAATCCTAACCCGTACGCTAACACTAACCCGCGCCCTCACACGCACGCTCACCCTAAAGCGTTGCCGTACCCTCACCTGGACCCTAAACCGTCCCCGTCCCCTAACCCTAACCCTAGCCCGAACCCTAACCCTAACCCTTCCCCGAAGCCTGACCCTCACCCGTCCCCTAATCCTAACCCGTACGCTAACACTAACCCGCGCCCTCACACGGACGCTCCCCCTAAAGCGTTGCCGTACCCTCACCTGGACCCTAAACCGTCCCCGTCCCCTAACCCTAACCCTAGCCCGAACCCTAACCCTAACCCTTCCCCGAAGCCTGACCCTCACCCGTCCCCTAATCCTAACCCGTACGCTAACACTAACCCCCGCCCTCACACGCACGCTCCCCCTAAAGCGTTGCCGTACCCTCACCTGGACCCTAAACCGTCCCCGTCCCCTAACCCTAACCCTACCCCGAACCCTAACCCTAACCCTTCCCCGAAGCCTGACCCTCACCCGTCCACTAATCCAACCCGTACGCTAACACTAACCCGCGCCCTCACACGCACGCTCCCCCTGAAGCGTTGCCATACCCTCAATTGGACCCTGAAGCGTCCCCGTCCCCTAACCCTAACCCTAGCCCGAACTCTAACCCTAACCCTTCCCCGAAGCCTGACCCTCACCCGTCCCCTAATCCTGACCCGTACGCTAACACTAACCCGCGCCCTCACACGCACGCTCACCCTAAAGCATTGCCGTACCCTCACCTGGACCCTAAACCGTCGCCGTCCCCTAACCCTAACCCTAGCCCGAACCCTAACCCTAACCCTTCCCCGAAGCCTGACCCTCACCCGTCCCCTAATCCTAACCCGTACGCTAACACTAACCCGCGCCCTCACACGCACGCTCCCGCTAAAGCGTTGCCGTACCCTCACCTGGACCCTAACCCGTCCCCGTCCCCTAACCCTAACCATAGCCCGAACCTTAACACTAACACTTCCCCGAAGCCTGACCCTCACCCGTCCCCTAATCCTAACCCATACGCAAACACTAACTCGCGCCCTCACACGCACGCTCCCCCTAAAGCGTTGCCGTACCCTCACCTGGACCCTAAACCGTCCCCGTCCCCTAACCCTAACCCTAGCCCGAACCCTAACCCTAACCCTTCCCCGAAGCCTGACCCTCACCCGTCCCCTAATCCTAAGCCGTACGCTAACACTAACCCGCGCCCTCACATGCACGCTCCCCCTAAAGCGTTGCCGTACCCTCACCTGGACCCTAAACCGTCCCCGTCCCCTAACCCTAACCCTAGCCCAAACCCTAACCCTTCCCCGAAGCCTGACCCTCACCCGTCCCCTAATCCTAACCCGTACGCTAACACTAACCCGCGCCCTCACACGCACGCTCCCCCTAAAGCGTTGCCATACCCTCACCTGGACCCTAAACCGTCCCCGTCCCCTAACCCTAACCCTAGCCCGAACCCTAACCCTAACCCTTCCCCGAAGCCTGACCCTCACCCGTCCCCTAATCCTAACCCGTACGCTAACACTAACCCGCGCCCTCACACGCACGCTCCCCCTAAAGCATTGCCGTACCCTCACCTGGACCCTAAACCGTCCCCGTCACCTAACCCTAACCCTAGCCCGAACCCTAACCCTAACCCTTCCCCGAAGCCTGACCCTCACCCGTCCGCTAATCCTAACCCGTACGCTAACACTAACCCGCGCCCTCACACGCACGCTCCCCCTAAAGCATTGCCGTACCCTCACCTGGACCCTGAACCGTCACCGTCCCCTAACCCTAACCCTAGCCCGAACCCTAACCCTAACCCTTCCCCAAAGCCTGACCCTCACCCGTCCCCTAATCCTAACCCGTACGCTAACACTAACCCGCGCCCTCACACGCACGCTCCCCCTAAAGCGTTGCCGTACCCTCACCTGGACCCTAAACCGTCCCCGTCCCCTAACCCTAACCCTAGCCCGAACCCTAACCCTAACCCTTCCCCGAAGCCTGACCCTCACCCGTCCCCTAATCCTAACCAGTACGCTAACACTAACCCGCGCCCTCACACGCACGCTCCCCCTAAAGCGTTGCCATACCCTCACCTGGACCCTAAACCGTCCCCGTCCCCTAACCCTAACCCTAGCCCGAACCCTAACCCTAACCCTTCCCCGAAGCCTGACCCTCACCCGTCCCCTAATCCTAACCCGTACGCTAACACTAACCTGCGCCCTCACACGAATGCTCCCCCTAAAGCGTTGCCGTACCCTCACCTGGACCCTAAACCGTCCCCGTCCCCTAACCCTAACCCTAGCCCGAACCCTAACCCTAACCCTTCCCCGAAGCCTGACCCTCACCCGTCCCCTAATCCTAACCCGTACGCTAACACTAACCCGCGCCCTCACACGCACGCTCCCCCTAAAGCGTTGCCGTACCCTCACCTGGACCCTAAACCGTCCCCGTCCCCTAACCCTAACACTAACCCTAGCCCGAACCCTAACCCTAACCCTTCCCCGAAGCCTGAGCCTCACCCGTCCCCTAATCCTAACCCGTACGCTAACACTAACCCGCGCGCTCACACGCACGCTCCCCCTAAAGCGTTGCCGTACCCTCACCTGGACCCTAAACCGTCCCCGTCCCCTAACCCTAACCCTAGCCCGAACCCTAACCCTAACCCTTCCCCGAAGCCTGACCCTCACCCGTCCCCTAATCCTAACCCGTACGCTAACACTAACCCGCGCCCTCACACGCACGCTCCCGCTAAAGCGTTGCCGTACCCTCACCTGAACCCTAACCCGTCCCCGTCCCCTAACCCTAACCAGAGCCCGAACCCTAACACTAACACTTCCCCGAAGCCTGACCCTCACCCGTCCCCTAATCCTAACCCATACGCTAACCTAAGTCGCGCCCTCACACGCACGCTCCCCCTAAAGCGTTGCCGTACCCTCACCTGGACCCTAACCTTCCCCGTCCCCTAACCCTAACCCTAGCCCGAACCCTAACCCTAACCCTTCCCCGAAGCCTGACCCTCACCCGTCCCCTAATCCTAACCCGTACGCTAACACTAACCCGCCCCCTAACACGCACGCTCCCCCTAAAGCGTTGCCGTACCCTCACCTGGACCCTAAACCGTCCCCGTCCCCTAACCCTAACCCTAGCCCGAACCCTAACCCTAACCCTTCCCCGAAGCCTGACACTCACCCGTCCCCTAATCCTAACCCGTACGCTAACACTAACCCGCGCCCTCACACGCACGCTCCCCCTAAAGCGTTGCCGTACCCTCACCTGGACCCTAAACCGTCCCCGTCCCCTAACCCTAACCCTAGCCCGAACCCTAACCCTAACACTTCCCCGAAGCAATACCCTCACCCGTCCCCTAATCCTAACCCGTACGCTAACACTAACCCGCGCCCTCACACGCACGCTCCCCCTAAAGCGTTGCCGTACCCTCACCTGGACCCTAAACTGTCCCCGTCCCCTAACCCTAACCCTAGCCCGAACCCTAACCCTAACCCTTCCCCGAAGCCTGACCCTCACCCGTCCCCTAATCCTAACCCGTACGCTAACACTAACCCGCGCCCACACACGCACGCTCACCCTACAGCGTTGCCGTACCCTCACCTGGACCCTAAACCGTCCCCGTCCCCTAACCCTAACACTAACCCTAGCCCGAACCCTAACCCTAACCCTTCCCCGAAGCCTGAGCCTCACCCGTCCCCTAATCCTAACCCGTACGCTAACACTAACCTGCACGCTCACACGCACGCTCCCCCTAAAGCGTTGCCGTACCCTCACCTGGACCCTAAACCGTCCCCGTCCCCTAACCCTAACCCTAGCCCGAACCCTAACCCTAACCCTTCCCCGAAGCCTGACCCTCACCCGTCCCCTAATCCTAACCCGTACGCTAACACTAACCCGCGCCCTCACACGCACGCTCCCGCTAAAGCGTTGCCGTACCCTCACCTGGACCCTAACCCGTCCCCGTCCCCTAACCCTAACCAGAGCCCGAACCCTAACACTAACACTTCCCCGAAGCCTGACCCTCACCCGTCCCCTAATCCTAACCCATACGCTAACATTAAGTCGCGCCCTCACACGCACGCTCCCCCTAAAGCGTTGCCGTACCCTCACCTGGACCCTAAACCTTCCCCGTCCCCTAACCCTAACCCTAGCCCGATCCCTAACCCTAACCCTTCCCCGAAGCCTGACCCTCACCCGTCCCCTAATCCTAAGCCGTACGCTAACACTAACCCGCGCCCTCACATGCACGCTCCCCCTAAAGCGTTGCCGTACCCTCACCTGGACCCTAAACCGTCCCCGTCCCCTAACCCTAACCCTAGCCCGAACCCTAACCCTTCCCCGAAGCCTGACCCTCACCCGTCCCCTAATCCTAACCCGTACGCTAACACTAACCCGCGCCCTCACACGCACGCTCCCCCTAAAGCGTTGCCGTACCCTCACCTGGACCCTAAACCGTCCCCGTCCCCTAACCCTAACCCTAGCCCGAACCCTAACCCTAACCCTTCCCCGAAGCCTGACACTCACCCGTCCCCTAATCCTAACCCGTACGCTAACAGTAACCCGCGCCCTCACACGCACGCTCCCCCTAAAGCGTTGCCGTACCCTCACCTGGACCCTAAACCGTCCCCGTCCCCTAACCCTAACCCTAGCCCGAACCCTAACCCTAACCCTTCCCCGAAGCCTGACCCTCACCCGTCCCCTAATCCTAACCCGTACGCTAACACTAACCCGCGCCCTCACACGCACGCTCCCCCTAACGCGTTGCCGTACCCTCACCTGGACCCTAAACCGTCCCCGTCCCCTAACCCTAACCCTAGCCCGAACCCTAACCCTAACCCTTCCCCGAAGCCTGACCCTCACCCGTCCCCTAATCCTAACCCGTACGCTAACACTAACCCGCGCCCTCACACGCATGCTCCCCCTAAAGCGTTGCCGTACCCTCACCTGGACCCTAAACCGTCCCCGTCCCCTAACCCTAACCCTAGCCCGAACCCTAACCCTAACCCATCTCCGAAGCCTGACACTCACCCGTCCCCTAATCCTAACCCGTACGCTAACACTAACCCGCGCCCTCACACGCACGCTCCCCCTAAAGCGTTGCCGTACCCTCACCTGGACCCTAAACCGTCCCCGTCCCCTAACCCTAACCCTAGCCCGAACCCTAACCCTAACCCTTCCCCGAAGCCTGACCCTCACCCGTCCCCTAATCCTAACCCGTACGCTAACACTAACCCGCGCCCTCACACGCACACTCCCCCTAAAGCGTTGCCGTACCCTCACCTGGACCCTAAACCGTCCCCGTCCCCTAACCCTAACCCTAGCCCGAACCCTAACCCTAACCCTTCCCCAGAGCCTGACCCTCACCCGTCCCCTAATCCTAACCCGTACGCTAACACTAACCCGCGCCCTCACACGCACGCTCCCCCTAAAGCGTTGCCGTACCCTCACCTGGACCCTAAACCATCCCCGTCCCCTAACCCTAACCCTAGCCCGAACCCTAACCCTAACCCTTCCCCGAAGCCTGACACTCACCCGTCCCCTAATCCTAACCCGTACGCTAACACTAACGCGCGCCCTCACACGCACGCTCCCCCTAAAGCGTTGCCGTACCCTCACCTGGACCCTAAACCGTCCCCGTCCCCTAACCCTAACCCTAGCCCGAACCCTAACCCTAACACTTCCCCGAAGCAATACCCTCACCCGTCCCCTAATCCTAACCCGTACGCTAACACTAACGCGCGCCCTCACACGCACGCTCCCCCTAAAGCGTTGCCGTACCCTCACCTGGACCCTAAACCGTCCCCGTCCCCTAACCCTAACCCTAACCCTAGCCCGAACCCTAACCCTAACACTTTCCCGAAGCCTGACACTCACCCGTCCCCTAATCCTAACCCGTACGCTAACACTAACGCGCGCCCTCACACGCACGCTCCCCCTAAAGCGTTGCCGTACCCTCACCTGGACCCTAAACCGTCCCCGACCCCTAACCCTAACCCTAGCCCGAACCCTAACCCTAACCCTTCCCGAAGCCTGACCCTCACCCGTCCCCTAATCCTAACCCGTACGCTAACACTAACCCGCGCCCTCACACGCACGCTCCCCCTAAAGCGTTGCCATACCCTCACCTGGACCCTAAAACGTCCCCGTGCCCTAACCCTAACCCTAGCCCGAACCCTAACCCTAACCCTTCCCCGAAGCCTGACCCTCACCCGTCCCCTAATCCTAACCCGTACGCTAACACTAACCCGCGCCCTCACACGCACACTCCCCCTAAAGCGTTGCCGTACCCTCACCTGGACCCTAAACCGTCCCTGTCCCCTAACCCTAACCCTAGCCCGAACCCTAACCCTAACCCTTCCCCGAAGCCTGACCCTCACCCATCCCCTAATCCTAACCCGTACGCTAACACTAACCCGCCCCCTCACACGCACGCTCCCCCTAAAGCGTTGCCGTACCCTCACCTGGACCCTAAACCGTCCCCGTCCCCTAACCCTAACCCTAGCCCGAACACTAACCCTAACCCTTCCCCGAAGCCTGACACTCACCCGTCCCCTAATCCTAAGCCGTACGCTAACACTAACCCAGGCCCTCACACGCACGCTCCCCCTAAAGCGTTGCCGTACCCTCACCTGGACCCTAAACCGTCCCCGTACCCTAACCCTAACCCTAGCCCGAACCCTAACCCTAACCCTTCCCCGAAGCCTGACCCTCACCCGTCCCCTAATCCTAACCCGTACGCTAACACTAACCCGCGCCCTCACACGCACGCTCCCCCTAAAGCGTTGCCGTACCCTCACCTGGACCCTAAACCGTCCCCGTCCCCTAACCCTAACCCTAGCCCGAACCCTAACCCTAACCCTTCCCCGAAGCCTGACCCTCACCCGTCCCCTAATCCTAACCCGTACGCTAACACTAACCCGCGCCCTCACACGCATGCTCCCCCTAAAGCGTTGCTGTACCCTCACCTGGACCCTAAACCGTCCCCGTCCCCTAACCCTAACCCTAGCCCGAACCCTAACCCTAACCCATCTCCGAAGTCTGACCCTCACCCGTCCCCTAATCCTAACCCGAACGCTAACACTAACCCGCGCCCTCACACGCACGCTCCCCCTAAAGCGTTGCCGTACCCTCACCTGGACCCTAAACCGTCCCCGTCCCCTAACCCTAACCCTAGCCCGAACCCTAACCCTAACCCTTCCCCGAAGCCTGACCCTCACCCGTCCCCTAATCCTAACCCGTACGCTAACACTAACCCGCGCCCTCACACGCACGCTCCCCCTAAAGCGTTGCCGTACCCTCACCTGGACCCTAAACCGTCCCCGTCCCCTAACCCTAACCCTAGCCCGAACCCTAACACTAACCCTTCCCCGAAGCCTGACCCTCACCCGTCCCCTAATCCTAACCCGTACGCTAACACTAACCCACGCCCTCACACGCACACTCGCCCTAAAGCGTTGCCGTACCCTCACCTGGACCCTAAACCGTCCCCGTCCCCTAACCCTAACCCTAGCCCGAACCCTAACCCTAACCCTTCCCCGAAGCTTGACCCTCACCCGTCCCCTAATCCTAACCCGTACACTAACACTAACCCGCGCCCTCACACGCACGCTCCCCCTAAAGCGTTGCCGTACCCTCACCTGGACCCTAAACCGTCCCCGTCCCCTAACCCTAACCCTAGACCGAACCCTAACCCTCACCCGTCCCCTAATCCTAACCAGTACGCTAACACTAACCCGCGCCCTCACATGCACGCTCCCCCTAAAGCGTTGCCGTACCCTCACCTGGACCCTAAACCCTCCCCGTCCCCTAACCCTAACCCTAGCCCGAACCCTAACCCTAACACTTCCACGAAGCCTGACCCTCACCCGTCCCCTAATCCTAACCCGTACGCTAACACTAACCCGCGCCCTCACACGCACGCTCCCCCTAAAGCGTTGCCGTACCCTCACCTGGACCCTAAACCCTCCCCGTCCCCTAACCCTAACCCTAGACCGAACCCTAACCCTAACCCTTCCCCGAAGCCTGACCCTCACCCGTCCCCTAATCCTAACCCGTACGCTAACACTAACCCGCCCCCTAACACGCACGCTCCCCCTAAAGCGTTGCCGTACCCTCACCTGGACCCTAAACCGTCCCCGTCCCCTAACCCTAACCCTAGCCCGAACCCTAACCCTAACCCTTCCCCGAAGCCTGACACTCACCCGTCCCCTAATCCTAACCCGTACGCTAACACTAACCCGCGCCCTCACACGCACGCTCCCCCTAAAGCGTTGCCGTACCCTCACCTGGACCCTAAACCGTCCCCGTCCCCTAACCCTAACCCTAGCCCGAACCCTAACCCTAACACTTCCCCGAAGCAATACCCTCACCCGTCCCCTAATCCTAACCCGTACGCTAACACTAACCCGCGCCCTCACACGCACGCTCCCCCTAAAGCGTTGCCGTACCCTCACCTGGACCCTAAACTGTCCCCGTCCCCTAACCCTAACCCTAGCCCGAACCCTAACCCTAACCCTTCCCCGAAGCCTGACCCTCACCCGTCCCCTAATCCTAACCCGTACGCTAACACTAACCCGCGCCCACACACGCACGCTCACCCTACAGCGTTGCCGTACCCTCACCTGGACCCTAAACCGTCCCCGTCCCCTAACCCTAACACTAACCCTAGCCCGAACCCTAACCCTAACCCTTCCCCGAAGCCTGAGCCTCACCCGTCCCCTAATCCTAACCCGTACGCTAACACTAACCCGCACGCTCACACGCACGCTCCCCCTAAAGCGTTGCCGTACCCTCACCTGGACCCTAAACCGTCCCCGTCCCCTAACCCTAACCCTAGCCCGAACCCTAACCCTAACCCTTCCCCGAAGCCTTACCCTCACCCGTCCCCTAATCCTAACCCGTACGCTAACACTAACCCGCGCCCTCACACGCACACTCCCCCTAAAGCGTTGCCGTACCCTCACCTGGACCCTAAACCGTCCCCGTCCCCTAACCCTAACCCTAGCCCGAACCCTAACCCTAACCCTTCCCCGAAGCCTGACCCTCACCCATCCCCTAATCCTAACCCGTACGCTAACACTAACCCGCCCCCTCACACGCACGCTCCCCCTAAAGCGTTGCCGTACCCTCACCTGGACCCTAAACCGTCCCCGTCCCCTAACCCTAACCCTAGCCCGAACACTAACCCTAACCCTTCCCCGAAGCCTGACACTCACCCGTCCCCTAATCCTAAGCCGTACGCTAACACTAACCCAGGCCCTCACACGCACGCTCCCCCTAAAGCGTTGCCGTACCCTCACCTGGACCCTAAACCGTCCCCGTACCCTAACCCTAACCCTAGCCCGAACCCTAACCCTAACCCTTCCCCGAAGCCTGACCCTCACCCGTCCCCTAATCCTAACCCGTACGCTAACACTAACCCGCGCCCTCACACGCACGCTCCCCCTAAAGCGTTGCCGTACCCTCACCTGGACCCTAAACCGTCCCCGTCCCCTAACCCTAACCCTAGCCCGAACCCTAACCCTAACCCTTCCCCGAAGCCTGACCCTCACCCGTCCCCTAATCCTAACCCGTACGCTAACACTAACCCACGCCCTCACACGCATGCTCCCCCTAAAGCGTTGCTGTACCCTCACCTGGACCCTAAACCGTCCCCGTCCCCTAACCCTAACCCTAGCCCGAACCCTAACCCTAACCCATCTCCGAAGTCTGACCCTCACCCGTCCCCTAATCCTAACCCGAACGCTAACACTAACCCGCGCCCTCACACGCACGCTCCCCCTAAAGCGTTGCCGTACCCTCACCTGGACCCTAAACCGTCCCCGTCCCCTAACCCTAACCCTAGCCCGAACCCTAACCCTAACCCTTCCCCGAAGCCTGACCCTCACCCGTCCCCTAATCCTAACCCGTACGCTAACACTAACCCGCGCCCTCACACGCACGCTCCCCCTAAAGCGTTGCCGTACCCTCACCTGGACCCTAAACCGTCCCCGTCCCCTAACCCTAACCCTAGCCCGAACCCTAACACTAACCCTTCCCCGAAGCCTGACCCTCACCCGTCCCCTAATCCTAACCCGTACGCTAACACTAACCCACGCCCTCACACGCACACTCGCCCTAAAGCGTTGCCGTACCCTCACCTGGACCCTAAACCGTCCCCGTCCCCTAACCCTAACCCTAGCCCGAACCCTAACCCTAACCCTTCCCCGAAGCTTGACCCTCACCCGTCCCCTAATCCTAACCCGTACGCTAACACTAACCCGCGCCCTCACACGCACGCTCCCCCTAAAGCGTTGCCGTAACCTCACCTGGACCCTAAACCGTCCCCGTCCCCTAACCCTAACCCTAGCCCGAACCCTAACCCTCACCCGTCCCCTAATCCTAACCAGTACGCTAACACTAACCCGCGCCCTCACATGCACGCTCCCCCTAAAGCGTTGCCGTACCCTCACCTGGACCCTAAACCCTCCCCGTCCCCTAACCCTAACCCTAGCCCGAACCCTAACCCTAACACTTCCACGAAGCCTGACACTCACCCGTCCCCTAATCCTAACCCGTACGCTAACACTAACCCGCGCCCTCACACGCACGCTCCCCCTAAAGCGTTGCCGTACCCTCACCTGGACCCTAAACCCTCCCCGTCCCCTAACCCTAACCCTAGCCCGAACCCTAACCCTAACCCTTCCCCGAAGCCTGACCCTCACCCGTCCCCTAATCCTAACCCGTACGCTAACACTAACCCGCGCCCTCACACGCACGCTCCCCCTAAAGCGTTGCCGTACCCTCACCTGGACCCTAAACCGTCCCCTAACCCTAACCCTAACCCTAGCCCGAACCCTAACCCTAACCCTTCCCCGAAGCCTGACCCTCACCCGTCCCCTATTCCTAACCCGTAAGCTAACACTAACCCGCGCCCTCACACGCACGCTCCCCCTAAAGCGTTGCCGTACCCTCACCTGGACCCTAAACCGTCCCCGTCTCCTAACCCTTACCCTACCCCGAACCCTAACCCTAACCCTTCCCCAGAGCCTGACCCTCACCCGTCCCCTAATCCTAACCCATACGCTAACACTAACCCGCGCCCTCACACGCACGCTCCCCCTAAAGCGTTGCCGTACCCTCACCTGGACCCTAAACCGTCCCCGTCCCCTAACCCTAACCCTAGCCCGAACCCTAACCCTAACCCTTCCCCGAAGCCTGACCCTCACCCGTCCCCTAATCCTAACCCGTACGCTAACACTAACCCGCGCCCTCACACGCACGCTCCCCCTAAAGCGTTGCCGTACCCTCACCTGGACCCTAAACCGTCCCCGTCCCCTAACCCTAACCCTAGCCCGAACCCTAACCCTAACACTTCCCCGAAGCAATACCCTCACCCGTCCCCTAATCCTAACCCGTACGCTAACACTAACCCGCGCCCTCACACGCACGCTCCCCCTAAAGCGTTGCCGTACCCTCACCTGGACCCTAAACCGTCCCCGTCCCCTAACCCTAACCCTAGCCCGAACCCTAACCCTAACCCTTCCCCGAAGCCTGACCCTCACCCGTCCCCTAATCCTAACCCGTACGCTAACACTAACCCGCGCCCTCACACGCACGCTCCCCCTAAAGCGTTGCCGTACCCTCACCTGGACCCTAAACCGTCCCCGTCCCCTAACCCTAACCCTAACCCTAGCCCGAACCCTAACCCTAACCCTTCCCCGAAGCCTGAGCCTCACCCGTCCCCTAATCCTAACCCGTACGCTAACACTAACCCGCGCCCTCACACGCACGCTCCCCCTAAAGCGTTGCCGTACCCTCACCTGGACCCTAAACCGTCCCCGTCCCCTAACCCTAACCCTAGCCCGAACCCTAACCCTAACCCTTCCCCGAAGCCTGACCCTCACCCGTCCCCTAATCCTAACCTGTACGCTAACACTAACCCACGCCCTCACACGCACACTCGCCCTAAAGTGTTGCCGTACCCTCACCTGGACCCTAAACCGTCCCCGTCCCCTAACCCTAACCCTAGCCCGAACCCTAACCCTAACCCTTCCCCGAAGCTTGACCCTCACCCGTCCCCTAATCCTAACCCGTACGCTAACACTAACCCGCGCCCTCACACGCACGCTCCCCCTAAAGCGTTGCCGTACCCTCACCTGGACCCTAAACCGTCCCCGTCCCCTAACCCTAACCCTAGCCCAAACCCTAACCCTAACCCTTCCCCGAAGCCTGACCCTCACCCGTCCCCTAATCCTAACCAGTACGCTAACACTAACCCGCGCCCTCACATGCACGCTCCCCCTAAAGCGTTGCCGTACCCTCACCTGGACCCTAAACCCTCCCCGTCCCCTAACCCTAACCCTAGCCCGAACCCTAACCCTAACACTTCCACGAAGCCTGACCCTCACCCGTCCCCTAATCCTAACCCGTACGCTAACACTAACCCGCGCCCTCACACGCACGCTCCCCCTAAAGCGTTGCCGTACCCTCACCTGGACCCTAAACCCTCCCCGTCCCCTAACCCTAACCCTAGCCCGAACCCTAACCCTAACCCTTCCCCGAAGCCTGACCCTCACCCGTCCCCTAATCCTAACCCGTACGCTAACACTAACCCGCGCCCTCACACGCACGCTCCCCCTAAAGCGTTGCCGTACCCTCACCTGGACCCTAAACCGTCCCCGTCCCCTAACCCTAACCCTAGCCCGAACCCTAACCCTAACCCTTCCCCGAAGCCTGACACTCACCCGTCCCCTAATCCTAACCCGTACGCTAACACTAACCCGCGCCCTCACACGCACGCTCCCCCTAAAGCGTTGCCGTACCCTCACCAGGACCCTAAACCCTCCCCGTCCCCTAACCCTAACCCTAGCCCGAACCCTAACCCTAACCCTTCCCCGAAGCCTGACCCTCACCCGTCCCCTAATCCTAACCCGTACGCTAACACTAACCCGCGCCCTCACACGCACGCTCCCCCTAAAGCGTTGCCGTACCCTCACCTGGACCCTAAACCGTCCCCGTCCCCTAACCCTAACCCTAGCCCGAACCCTAACCCTAACCCTTCCCCGAAGCCTGACCCTCACCCGTCCCCTAATCCTAACCCGTACGCTAACACTAACCCGCGCCCTCACACGCACGCTCCCCCTAAAGCGTTGCCGTACCCTCACCTGGACCCTAAACCGTCCCCGTCCCCTAACCCTTACCCTAGCCCGAACCCTAACCCTAACCCTTCCCCAGAGCCTGACCCTCACCCGTCCCCTAATCCTAACCCATACGCTAACACTAACCCGCGCCCTCACACGCACGCTCCCCCTAAAGCGTTGCCGTACCCTCACCTGGACCCTAAACCGTCCCCGTCCCCTAACCCTAACCCTAGCCCGAACCCTAACCCTAACCCTTCCTCGAAGCCTGACCCTCACCCGTCCCCTAATCCTAACCCGTACGCTAACACTAACCCGCGCCCTCACACGCACGCTCCCCCTAAAGCGTTGCCGTACCCTCACCTGGACACTAAACCGTCCCCGTCCCCTAACCCTAACCCTAGCCCGAACCCTAACCCTAACACTTCCCCGAAGCAATACCCTCACCCGTCCCCTAATCCTAACCCGTACGCTAACACTAACCCGCGCCCTCACACGCACGCTCCCCCTAAAGCGTTGCCGTACCCTCACCTGGACCCTAAACCGTCCCCGTCCCCTAACCCTAACCCTAGCCCGAACCCTAACCCTAACCCTTCCCCGAAGCCTGACCCTCACCCGTCCCCTAATCCTAACCCGTACGCTAACACTAACCCGCGCCCTCACACGCACGCTCCCCCTAAAGCGTTGCCGTACCCTCACCTGGACCCTAAACCGTCCCCGTCCCCTAACCCTAACCCTAACCCTAGCCCGAACCCTAACCCTAACCCTTCCCCGAAGCCTGAGCCTCACCCGTCCCCTAATCCTAACCCGTACGCTAACACTAACCCGCGCCCTCACACGCACGCTCCCCCTAAAGCGTTGCCATACCCTCACCTGGACCCTAAACCGTCCCCGTCCCCTAACCCTAACCCTAGCCCGAACCCTAACCCTAACCCTTCCCCGAAGCCTGACCCTCACCCGTCCCCTAATCCTAACCCGTACGCTAACACTAACCCGCGCCCTCACACGCACGCTCCCCCTAAAGCGTTGCCGTACCCTCACCTGGACCCTAAACCGTCCCCGTCCCCTAACCCTAACCCTAGCCCGAACCCTAACCCTAACCCTTCCCCGAAGCCTGACCCTCACCCGTCCCCTAATCCTAACCAGTACCCTAACACTAACCCGCGCCCTCACACGCACGCTCCCCCTAAAGCGTTGCCGTACCCTCACCTGGACCCTAAACCGTCCCCGTCCCCTAACCCTAACCCTAGCCCGAACCCTAACCCTAACCCTTCCCCGAAGCCTGACCCTCACCCGTCCCCTAATCCTAACCCGTACGCTAACACTAACCCGCGCCCTCACACGCACGCTCCCCCTAAAGCGTTGCCGTACCCTCACCTGGACCCTAAACCGTCCCCGTCCCCTAACCCTAACCCTAGCCCGAACCCTAACCCTAACCCTTCCCCGAAGCCTGACCCTCACCCGTCCCCTAATCCTAACCCGTACGCTAACACTAACCCGCGCCCTCACACGCACGCTCCCCCTAAAGCGTTGCCGTACCCTCACCTGGACCCTAAACCGTCCCCGTCCCCTAACCCTAACCCTAGCCCGAACCCTAACCCTAACCCTTCCCCGAAGCCTGACCCTCACGCATCCCCTAATCCTAACCCGTACGCTAACACTAACCCACGCCCTCACACGCACGCTCGCCCTAAAGCGTTGCCGTACCCTCACCTGGACCCTAAACCCTCCCCGTCCCCTAACCCTAACCCTAGCCCGAACCCAAACCCTAACCCTTCCCCGAAACCTGACCCTCACCCGTCCCCTAATCCTAACCCGTACGCTAACACTAAGCCACGCCCTCACACGCACGCTCCCCCTAAAGCGTTGCCGTACCCTCACCTGGACCCTAAACCGTCCCCGTCCCCTAACCCTAACCCTAGCCCGAACCCTAACCCTAACCCTTCCCCGAAGCCTGACCCTCACCCGTCCCCTAATCCTAACCCGTACGCTAACACTAACCCGCGCCCTCACACGCACGCTCCCCCTAAAGCGTTGCCGTACCCTCACCTGGACCCTAAACCCTCCCCGTACCCTAACCCTAACCCTAGCCCGAAACCTAACCCTAACACTTCCCCGAAGCCTGACCCTCACCCGTCCCCTAATCCTAACCCGTACGCTAACACTAACCCGCGCCCTCACACGCACGCTCCCCCTAAAGCGTTGCCGTACCCTCACCTGGACCCTAAACCGTCCCCGTCACCTAACCCTAACCCTAGCCCGAACCCTAACCCTAACCCTTCCCCGAAGCCTGACGCTCACCCGTCCCCTAATCCTAACCCGTACGCTAACACTAACCCACGCCCTCACACGCACGCTCGCCCTAAAGCGTTGCCGTACCCTCACCTGGACCCTAAACCGTCCCCGTCCCCTAACCCTAACCCTAGCCCGAACCCTAACCCTAACCCTTCCCCGAAGCCTGACCCTCACCCGTCCCCTAATCCTAACCCGTACGCTAACACTAACCCGCGCCCTCACACGCACGCTCCCCCTAAAGCGTTGCCGTACCCTCACCTGGACCCTAAACCGTCCCCGTCCCCTAACCCTAACCCTAGCCCGAACCCTAACCCTAACCCTTCCCCGAAGCCTGACCCTCACCGTCCCCTAATCCTAACCCGTACGCTAACACTAACCCACGCCCTCACACGCACGCTCGCCCTAAAGCGTTGCCGAAGCCTCACCTGGACCCTAAACCCTCCCCGTCCCCTAACCCTAACCCTAGCCCGAAACCTAACCCTAACACTTCCCCGAAGCCTGACCCTCACCCGTCCCCTAATCCTAACCCGTACGCTAACACTAACCCGCGCCCTCACACGCACGCTCCCCCTAAAGCGTTGCCGTACCCTCACCTGGACCCTAAACCGTCCCCGTCACCTAACCCTAACCCTAGCCCGAACCCTAACCCTAACCCTTCCCCGAAGCCTGACCCTCACCCGTCCCCTAATCCTAACCCGTACGCTAACACTAACCCGCGCCCTCACACGCACGCTCCCCCTAAAGCGTTGCCGTACCCTCACCTGGACCCTAAACCGTCCCCGTCCCCTAACCCTAACCCTAGCCCGAACCCTAACCCTAACCCTTCCCCGAAGCCTGACCCTCACCCGTCCCCTAATCCTAACCCGTACGCTAACACTAACCCACGCCCTCACACGCACGCTCCCCCTAAAGCGTTGCCGTACCCTCACCTGGACCCTAAACCGTCCCCGTCCCCTAACCCTAACCCTAGCCCGAACCCTAACCCTAACCCTTCCCCGAAGCCTGACCCTCACCCGTCCCCTAATCCTAACCAGTACGCTAACACTAACCCACGCCCTCACACGCACGCTCCCCCTAAAGCGTTGCCGTACCCTCACCTGGACCCTAAACCCTCCCCGTCCCCTAACCCTAACCCTAGCCCGAACCCTAACACTAACCCTTCCCCAAAGCCTGACCCTCACCCGTCCCCGAATCCTAACCCGTACGCTAACACTAACCCGCGCCCTCACACGCACGCTCCCCCTAAAGCGTTGCCGTACCCTCACCTGGACCCTAAACCGTCCCCGTCCCCTAACCCTAACCCTAGCCCGAACCCTAACCCTAACCCTTCCCCGAAGCCTGACCCTCACCCGTCCCCTAATCCTAACCAGTACGCTAACACTAACCCGCGCCCTCACACGAACGCTCCCCCTAAAGCGTTGCCGTACCCTCACCTGGACCCTAAACCCTCCCCGTCCCCTAACCCTAACCCTAGCCCGAACCCTAACCCTAACCCTTCCCCGAAGCCTGACCCTCACCCGTCCCCTAATCCTAACCCGTACGCTAACACTAACCCGCGCCCTCACACGCACGCTCCCCCTAAAGCGTTGCCGTACCCTCACCTGGACCCTAAACCGTCCCCGTCCCCTAACCCTAACCCTAGCCCGAACCCTAACCCTAACCCTTCCCCGAAGCCTGACCCTCACCCGTCCCCTAATCCTAACCCGTACGCTAACACTAACCCGCGCCCTCACACGCACGCTCCCCCTAAAGCGTTGCCGTACCCTCACCTGGACCCTAAACCGTCCCCATCCCCTAACCCTAACCCTAGCCCGAACCCTAACCCTAACCCTTCCCCGAAGCCTGACCCTCACCCGTCCCCTAATCCTAACCCGTACGCTAACACTAATCCGCGCCCTCACACGCACGCTCCCCCTAAAGCGTTGCCGTACCCTCACCTGGACCCTAAACCTTCCCCGTCCCCTAACCCTAACCCTAACCCTAGCCCGAACCCTAACCCTAACCCTTCCCCGAAGCCTGACCCTCACCCGTCCCCTAATCCTAACCTGTACGCTAACACTAACCCGCGCCCTCACACGCACGCTCCCCCTAAAGCGTTGCCGTACCCTCACCTGGACCCTAAACCTTCCCCGTCCCCTAACCCTAACCCTAACCCTAGCCCGAACCCTAACCCTAACCCTTCCCCGAAGCCTGACCCTCACCCGTCCCCTAATCCTAATCCGTACGCTAACACTAACCCGCGCCCTCACACGCACGCTCCCCCTAAAGCGTTGCCGTACCCTCACCTGGACCCTAAACCGTCCCCATCCCCGAACCCTAACCCTAGCCCGAACCCTAACCCTAACCCTTCCCCGAAGCCTGACCCTCACCCGTCCCCTAATCCTAACCCGTACGCTAACACTAACCCGCGCCCTCACATGCACGCTCCCCCTAAAGCGTTGCCGTACCCTCACCTGGACCCTAAACCTTCCCCGTCCCCTAACCCTAACCCTAGCCCGAACCCTAACCCTAACCCTTCCCCGAAGCCTGACCCTCACCCGTCCCCTAATCCTAACCCGTACGCTAACACTAACCCGCGCCCTCACACGCACGCTCCCGCTAAAGCGTTGCCGTACCCTCACCTGGATCCTATCCCGTCCCCGTCCCCTAACCCTAACCCTAGCCCGAACCCTAACACTAACACTTCCCCGAAGCCTGACCCTCACCCGTCCCCTAATCCTAACCCGTACGCTAACACTAACCCGCGCCCTCACACGCACGCTCCCCCTAAAGCGTTGCCGTACCCTCACCTGGACCCTAAACCGTCCCCGTCCCCTAACCCTAACCCTAGCCCGAACCCTAACCCTAACCCTTCCCCGAAGCCTGACCCTCACCCGTCCCCTAATCCTAACCCGTACGCTAACACTAACCCACACCCTCACACGCACGCTCCCCCTAAAGCGTTGCCGTACCCTCACCTGGACCCTAAACCCTCCCCGTCCCCTAACCCTAACCCTAGCCCGAAACCTAACCCTAACACTTCCCCGAAGCCTGACCCTCACCCGTCCCCTAATCCTAACCCGTACGCTAACACTAACCCGCGCCCTCACACGCACGCTCCCCCTAAAGCGTTGCCGTACCCTCACCTGGACCCTAAACCGTCCCCGTCACCTAACCCTAACCCTAGCCCGAACCCTAACCCTAACCCTTCCCCGAAGCCTGACGCTCACCCGTCCCCTAATCCTAACCCGTACGCTAACACTAACCCACGCCCTCACACGCACGCTCGCCCTAAAGCGTTGCCGTACCCTCACCTGGACCCTAAACCGTCCCCGTCCCCTAACCCTAACCCTAGCCCGAACCCTAACCCTAACCCTTCCCCGAAGCCTGACCCTCACCCGTCCCCTAATCCTAACCCGTACGCTAACACTAACCCGCGCCCTCACACGCACGCTCCCCCTAAAGCGTTGCCGTACCCTCACCTGGACCCTAAACCGTCCCCGTCCCCTAACCCTAACCCTAGCCCGAACCCTAACCCTAACCCTTCCCCGAAGCCTGACCCTCACCGTCCCCTAATCCTAACCCGTACGCTAACACTAACCCACGCCCTCACACGCACGCTCGCCCTAAAGCGTTGCCGAAGCCTCACCTGGACCCTAAACCGTCCCCGTCCCCTAACCCTAACCCTAGCCCGAACCCTAACCCTAACCCTTCCCCAAAGCCTGACCCTCACCCGTCCCCTAATCCTAACCAGTACGCTAACACTAACCCGCGCCCTCACACGCACGCTCCCCCTAAAGCGTTGCCGTACCCTCACCTGGACCCTAAACCCTCCCCGTCCCCTAACCCTAACACTAGCCCGAAACCTAACCCTAACACTTCCCCGAAGCCTGACCCTCACCCGTCCCCTAATCCTAACCCGTACGCTAACACTAACCCGCGCCCTCACACGCACGCTCCCCCTAAAGCGTTGCCGTACCCTCACCTGGACCCTAAACCGTCCCCGTCCCCTAACCCTAACCCTAGCCCGAACCCTAACCCTAACCCTTCCCCGAAGCCTGACCCTCACCCGTCCCCTAATCCTAACCCGTACGCTAACACTAACCCACGCCCTCACACGCACGCTCCCCCTAAAGCGTTGCCGTACCCTCACCTGGACCCTAAACCGTCCCCGTCCCCTAACCCTAACCCTAGCCCGAACCCTAACCCTAACCCTTCCCCGAAGCCTGACCCTCACCCGTCCCCTAATCCTAACCCGTACGCTAACACTAACCCGCGCCCTCACACGCACGCTCCCCCTAAAGCGTTGCCGTACCCTCACCTGGACCCTAAACCGTCCCCGTCCCCTAACCCTAACCCTAGCCCGAACCCTAACCCTAACCCTTCCCCGAAGCCTGACCCTCACCCGTCCCCTAATCCTAACCCGTACGCTAACACTAACCCACGCCCTCACACGCACGCTCCCCCTAAAGCGTTGCCGTACCCTCACCTGGACCCTAAACCGTCCCCGTCCCCTAACCCTAACCCTAGCCCGAACCCTAACCCTAACCCTTCCCCGAAGCCTGACCCTCACCCGTCCCCTAATCCTAACCCGTACGCTAACACTAACCCACGCCCTCACACGCACGCTCCCCCTAAAGCGTTGCCGTACCCTCACCTGGACCCTAAACCCTCCCCGTCCCCTAACCCTAACCCTAGCCCGAACCCTAACACTAACCCTTCCCCAAAGCCTGACCCTCACCCGTCCCCGAATCCTAACCCGTACGCTAACACTAACCCACGCCCTCACACGCACGCTCCCCCTAAAGCGTTGCCGTACCCTCACCTGGACCCTAAACCGTCCCCGTCCCCTAACCCTAACCCTAGCCCGAACCCTAACCCTAACCCTTCCCCGAAGCCTGACCCTCACCCGTCCCCTAATCCTAACCCGTACGCTAACACTAACCCGCGCCCTCACACGCACGCTCCCCCTAAAGCGTTGCCGTACCCTCACCTGGACCCTAAACCGTCCCCGTCCCCTAACCCTAACCCTAGCCCGAACCCTAACCCTAACCCTTCCCCGAAGCCTGACCCTCACCCGTCCCCTAATCCTAACCAGTACGCTAACACTAACCCGCGCCCTCACACGCACGCTCCCCCTAAAGCGTTGCCGTACCCTCACCTGGACCCTAAACCCTCCCCGTCCCCTAACCCTAACCCTAGCCCGAACCCTAACCCTAACCCTTCCCCGAAGCCTGACCCTCACCCGTCCCCTAATCCTAACCCGTACGCTAACACTAACCCGCGCCCTCACACGCACGCTCCCCCTAAAGCGTTGCCGTACCCTCACCTGGACCCTAAACCGTCCCCGTCCCCTAACCCTAACCCTAGCCCGAACCCTAACCCTAACCCTTCCCCGAAGCCTGACCCTCACCCGTCCCCTAATCCTAACCCGTACGCTAACACTAACCCGCGCCCTCACACGCACGCTCCCCCTAAAGCGTTGCCGTACCCTCACCTGGACCCTAAACCGTCCCCATCCCCTAACCCTAACCCTAGCCCGAACCCTAACCCTAACCCTTCCCCGAAGCCTGACCCTCACCCGTCCCCTAATCCTAACCCGTACGCTAACACTAATCCGCGCCCTCACACGCACGCTCCCCCTAAAGCGTTGCCGTACCCTCACCTGGACCCTAAACCTTCCCCGTCCCCTAACCCTAACCCTAACCCTAGCCCGAACCCTAACCCTTACCCTTCCCCGAAGCCTGACCCTCACCCGTCCCCTAATCCTAACCCGTACGCTAACACTAACCCGCGCCCTCACACGCACGCTCCCCCTAAAGCGTTGCCGTACCCTCACCTGGACCCTAAACCTTCCCCGTCCCCTAACCCTAACCCTAACCCTAGCCCGAACCCTAACCCTAACCCTTCCCCGAAGCCTGACCCTCACCCGTCCCCTAATCCTAACCCGTACGCTAACACTAACCCGCGCCCTCGCACGTACGCTCCCCCTAAAGCGTTGCCGTATCCTCCCCTGGACCCTAAACCGTCCCCGTCCCCTAACCCTAGCCCGAACCCTAACCCTAACCCTTCCCCGAAGCCTGACCCTCACCCGTCCCCTAATCCTAACCCGTACGCTAACACTAACCCTCGCCCTCACACGTACACTCCCCCTAAAGCGTTGCCGTACCCTCCCCTGGACCTTAAACCGTCCCCGTCCCCTAACCCTAACCCTAGCCCGAACCCTAACCCTAACCCGTCCCCTAACCCGTCCCCTAATCCTAACCCGTACGCTAACACTAACCCGCGCCCTCACACCTACGCTCCCCCTAAAGCGTTGTCGTACCCTCACCTGGACCCTAAACCGTTCCTGTCCCCTAACGCTAACCCTAACCCTATCCCTTACCTGAAGCCTTACCCTCACCCGTCCGCTAATCCTTACCCGTACGCTAACACTAAATCTTACCCTTACATGTACGCTATCCCTAAACCGTTGTCGTACCCTAACATGTACCCTAAACCGTCCCCGTTCCCTAACCGTAACCCTAACCCGAAGCATTACCCTAACACTTACCCTAATCCTAAACGGTACACTAACACTGACCTGTACCCTAACACTTTCGCTCACCCTAAACCATTGTCGCATCCTAAACCATACCCGTTCCCTAATGCTAACCTTAACCCTAACCCTAAACCCACTTATAACACTATAGCTCAGGAAAATTAAAATAACAAGAAACAACCACCGCAAAGTTTAGGGCTGCTCTGTTTACAAGAGCCTCGACTACGTTACAAATTAAATATCCTTGAAAGAGAGAAATGGATAAAGAAGTTTTCGTACTTACGTACAATGGAATATCACTCAACAATGAAATCAATGTCGTCAGGCCCGTACAAGCATAATGAATGGATTTAGGTACGATGATTCAAAGGAAATAAGTCACACAGAAAAAGAAACTTATCATAAGATATCACTTATAGAGGGAATGTAAACTTGGCTACACATAAACTGAATTACAAAACAGAACAGAGTCTCACATTTAGAAAACCAACTTATGCTTGCTTAAGGGGAAAGGTGAGTTGGGGTGCTGCATAAATCCAGAGATTGAAATTAGCAGAGATACCGTTCCATAAGCCAGTAATAGACAAGATATACTCCTTGCTCAACGAAGTGGACTCAACACCCCCTATTCACCGCAGAGGAATATATCTGACTAGTAAGAATCTTAAAACCTATGTATTTATAGGTCTCTGTAAGAGAATCAAGTGTGTGTACAGACGCATAAACACAGCAGTGAAAATCAGCTAAACCCCATTATAAAAATAAATTTCAAAATCAAAACACAAAGACAGTGAAAGAGAGAGAAATTCTTAAATAACTCGTTCAGGGCTTGTGATGAAACCTGGATTTACCACATCTACACCCACAGCTGAGTGAGGCATAAGGCTGGACACTTGGGGCTGTGAGGATTGGTGAGGTTCGGTGAGCAAATGCAGACCCTTTGAAGTAGTACTGCGTGCTACCCATTCCATGGGTCCCAACCCTCCAGGTTTAAGGGATTCTTCCTACAGCTAAAACATGCGTGGGAAACCCAGAGGATGGTCCACAGTGTGATCGGGCAAGGTTTCTAAAACGCATCTCATTATTCGTCCTCTGGTACTCGGGTTCGCCATTCCAGACGCTTTACTAACCATCTCCCCACTTGGAGAGTCAGTGCTTGTAACCTCCTGTTTGGCACATCGTTTGGCAGCGATGCACTTGGCCAAAAAGGGCGTATGCGTTTTTTCCTGAGTATATTCAGGATAAAATGCATACACACTTTTTGGCCAACCAAGCAAGCGGGAAATTCAAATCTGCACTACAAAGAAGTCTCATCCTAACACGTACCCTAACCCTATCCCGCTACCGTACCCTAACCTGTACCTGAGACCGTACCCGTTCCCTAACCCTAACCCTTACCCTAAGCTGTACACGAACACTAACCCGTACGCTAACATGTACCCTAACAGTAACACATAGCCATACACTAAACTTTATCCTAACCCTACCCCGTATCCTAACCCTTTCCCTAAACCGTACCATAACCCGTATCCTAATCCTAACCCATCCCCTAACACTAACCCATAAACTAACCCGTACCCTAATCCTAACCCATACGCTAACACTAACCCATACCTTAACCCGTACCCTAACACTAAACCATAGCCATACCCTAAACTGTACCCTAACACTAACCCGTACCATAACCATAACCCTGAACCATACTCTAAGCCGTACAATAATCCTAACCCGTACCCTAACCCTAAACCTTACCCTAAACCCTAATCCTTACCCCTAGCTTAATTTTGTTTTTTTGTATTTAAAAAAATATTTTCTTGGGTTAAAACAAACTAGCAGAACAACAAAATAGAGGGCTTCGCTGGTGGTGCGGTGGTTAGAATCTGCCTGCTAATGCAGGGGACACAGGTTCGAGCCCTGGTCTGGGAGGATCCCACATGCCATGGAGCAACTAGGCCCATAAGCCACAACCAGTGAGCCCTCGCACCTGGAGCCTGTGCTCTGCAACAAGAGAGGCCGCAATAGTGAGAGGCCCGCGCACCGAGATCAAGAGTGGCCCCCCACTTGCCACAACTAGAGAAAGCCCTCACACGGAAACTCAGACCCAACACAACAAAAATAAATAAATAAATAATAAACTCCTACCCCTCCCAAAAAAAAGAACAACAAAATAAAACAGAAAGTAACCTGAGTGTCCCTCAAAAAGCTAAGTCTGAAATAGTTGGTACTTCTGTTCTATGGACTGTTATGTAGCCTATAAAAAGTGTGAGAGCTAAATCTGTTTTTCTACAGTGAGAAGCATGATATTCCAGATGTATAGAACACCTGGATAAAATGAGAACTCTACACATTATGCTGATCGGTTCAGTAAATGGGAAAGGATGGCAAGTGGTAAAATATTATCTTTTCCTTTAATTTTTTAAATTTCACTTGTTCCAAAGAACTTCAATTATAATTGTACTTTAAAAAAGTAACAATGGAAATTTAAAAGAAAAAATATATATTGTGTGTTCAGTTACGTTTCATAGAATTATGAAATGCTCCACCCTCTGGCCATTACCTGAAAAAGCAGCTTTAAAACCTATGCTAATTGTCACTTCATATGAACAAGTCCTGCAGGGCTGTAAAGGAAACCTGCCTTCATCATGTCTTGCGGGAGGTAAAGGCCAAAGTATTTCAAAATGTGGCACATATTTCAAGAAAACCATTTGAAGAGCTAAGCTGTAATAACCGTTTGAAAAATAAAAGGACATGCCTGAAAGCTCAATTTCAAAGGATTATGAGACACATGCAAATCCAACCACACAGAGGTATCAGCTCACACCATTCAGAATAACCATCAGGAAAGAAACTACAAATGATCAATGCTGAAGAGGTTGTGGAGAAATGCATACCCTTAATTTGAAGTGGGACATAACCTGGTAAGAGTCACTAATGGGAACAGGGTGGAGGTGCCTTTAAAAGGTAAACATTGAGCTACTATATGATCCAGCAGGCCCACTCCTGGGCCTATAACATAAGAAGACAGAATTGGAAAGACACAGGCAGGCAAATCTGCACTGCAGCAGTATTACAATAGCCAAGACATGGAAGCAACCAAAAGTCCATCAACAGATGAGTGGACAAAGAGGAACTGTTACATGTAGAGATGGAATATTAGCTCGGGAAAAAAATGAAACAATGCCATTTGCAGCACCATAGATGAGTCTAGAGGTAACCATGCAACTTGTAGTAAGTGAGAAAGCGAAAGACACCTAACGTATATCACTTATAGGTGTTACCTGAAAATTGATAACAATGAAGATATTTCCACAGAGAAAGGCAATCACAGATTCATTGAACAAACTTATGGTTCCCCAAATCGAAAGGTGTGAGGATTGGATACATTACGATATTGGGGTTAACATAGATATAGAAACACATGTGAAATATATAATCACCAAAGACCTACGGAATACCAAGAGAAGACTACTCAACATTGTGTCATAACCTACCTGGGAAAAGGTTCTGAAGAAGAATAGATATATGTATGTGTGTGAAAGAACCACATCTTGCACACCTAGAACAAAAAAAAAAAAACGTAATCAAATTTGCTGCGATAAAAAATAAAAATTAAATTAAAAATATGAACAAGAAATAATGAGACATAAACTGAAAGGAATTTTTCCTGGCACATCCCATTCTAATTTTCAACCTAGAACAGGACTTCCATTAAGGCTCTGTTGCCCTGGTAACCAGATTTGGTAAAGGAGAAATGCTGCCGCCTTGTGACTGTTTCACACCACCGCAGCTTTAAACCAAGAGGTAATGGTCACTTAATATTCAAAATATGTGCAGCACTGTAAAGGACACCGGGCCTCAAAAATGTCCTGGGGTCGTAATCGACCAGAAAATTCAAAAGACGTCAACATTTCAAGAAGACAATGTCAAGAGGCATATTTTACGCACATTTTGTCTTTTCTTTTTTTTCTCTTTAAAATAAAAGGGAATTGAAAAATGCGCAACATCAGCAATGAATAAAGCCATGCAAATCCAATTACAGAAATGTTCACCTCACAGCCGTCAGAATGTTCTTCAGCAAAAAGTCTACAAAGAATAAATGCTGAAGGGGTTTCAGAGAACTGTGTACCCTCCAGCTGCTGGGGGGGATGTAAACTGGTAACAGCCAGTAGTGAGAACATAATGGAGGTGCGTTTAAGGGTAAAAATTGAGCTACCATGTGATCTGGTAGGTCCCTTGATGTGCCTATCACCTGAGCAGAGCAGAATGGAAAAGACACAGGCTGGCAATCCTGCACTGCAGGAACACTTAACATAGCCAAGACTTGGAAGAAACCAAAATGTCCATCAACAGAAAAATGCACAAAGAGGAAGTGGTCCATGTAAACAATGGAATATAAGCCATGGAAAACAATGAAACAGTGCCGTTTGCACCACCATATAAGGACTTAGAGATAAGCACTCAAATTAAAGAAAGAAAGTGAAAGACAGATATCCTATGACATCACTTCTAGGTGTTACCTAAAAGTTGATACTCATGAACTTATTTCCAAGAGAAGGAAAAGCATGGATTAAGAAAAAAAAATTATGTTTAACCAATGGAAAAGTGTAAGGAATGTGTGAATTAGGATATGAGGGTTAACAGACATGTACTAATACATATGAAATATATAATCACAAAATACCTATGGAATACCAAGAGAGGTCTAGGCAACACTCTGTAATAACCTACACGGTAAAGAATGCAAAGATAAATGACAGATACATTGATATAATGAACCAGATTCTGTACACCTAGGAGAAACAAAATATTTTTATCAAGTTTGCTCTGATAATTAATAAAAATTACATTTATAAAACAAACAAGAAGTAAAGAGATATAAGCTCTTGGGCATGTGCTCTGGCACATTCCACTCTAATTTGCAGCCTACTAACACGATTTCCAGGAAGGCTCTGCTGCCCAAAAACCCAGAGTTGGAAATGTAGAAATTCTGCTGCCTTGTGGCCGTTTTCCGCAAGAGCGGCGTTAAGCCCACAGCTAATGTTCTTTTAACATTCACAAGGACTCAGGGCTGCAAAGGACACCTGCCCTAAACAACTGTGCTGAGGTAGGGAATGGGCAATAAAATTCAAAACTGGCAAATTTTTCAAGACGATACTATGAAGAGGTAAGTTTGACTCACTCTCTTGTTTAAAAAAAGGAAAATGGGTGAAAGCTCAACCTCAGGAATTATTAGACTCCTGCAAGTCTAATGTACAAAAAGGTTTCAACTCACACCAGTCGACTGACCATCAGCAAAAGGTCTACAAACAATAAATTCTGAAGGGGTTTTAGAGAACTGTGTACCCTCTAGCTGCTGGTGAGATGTAACGTGGTAAGAGCCAATAATGAGAACAGAAAGGAGCTACGATTAAAAGTAAAAGTTGAGGTACCATTCGATGCAGCAGTCACACCACTGGGCCTCTCACCTGAGAAGACCAGAATCGAGAAGACGCGGGCTGCAAAAGCTGCACTGCAGCCTTATTCACAATAGCCAAGACAGTGAAGCCACCAAAATGTCCATCAACAGATGTATGGATGAAGAAGAAGTGGTCCACGCTCACAATAGAATATTAGCCATGGAAAACAATGAAACACTGCTATTTGAGGTGCCATAGATGAGCTTGGAGATAATCACAGAATAGGAGGTAAGTCAGAAAGCAAGAGACCTATATCCTATGATATCACTTATAGGCGTTATCTAATAACTAACACAAATGAACATATTTCCACAGAGAAAGACACTCACAGACTTAGAAATTAAGTATGCTTATCTAAAAGGAAAGGTGGGCAGAATGGATAAATTAAGATTAGCGTTACCATACGTATACAAATACATATAATAAACATATATCAAAAAGACGGACCATATAGCAAGGGAGGTCTACGGAACACTGTAATATTTTACATGGGAAGAGGATCTGAACATGAATAGACATATATATTGTACAAATGAACCAGATTGTGTACATCTGGACAAACAATATCTAATCATTACCCCGATTAAATAAATTTTAAAAACCAAGATGTAATGAGACATAAACTTATGGGCGTTCCTCCTGGCACATTCCATTCTAACTTAAAACCTAGGACCACGACTTCCAGAAAGGCTCTGCTGCCCTAGTACCCAGATTTGGGAAAGGACAAATGCTGCCTCCTTGTGGCCGTTTCCCACAACAGCAGCTTTAAACCCAGTGCTAATGGTCACTAAATATTCACCAAACTTGCAGTTCTGTAATGACATCTGCCCTCCAAAAAAATCCTGGGGTCGAATATCCACCAAAAATTCAAAAGAGGGCAATCTTCCAAGAAGACAGCTTCAAGAGATAGATTGTACTCACACTTGATTTTTTTTTAATTTTATTTATTTATTTATTTATGGCTTTGTTGGCTCTTCGTTTCTGTGCGAGGCTTTCTCCAGTTGCAGCAAGTGGGGGCCACTCCTCATCGCGGTGCGCGGGCCTCTCACTATCTCGGCCTCTCTTGTTGCGGAGCACAGGCTCCAGACGCGCAGGCTCAGTAATTATGGCTCACGGGGCTAGTTGCTCCACGGTATGTGAGATCTTCCCAGACCAGGGCTCGAACCCGTGTCCCCTGCATTGGCAGGCAGATTCTCAACCACTGCGCCACCAGGGAAGCCCTCACACTTGATTTTTAACAGAAAGGAAAAAGGCGTGGAAAATGATGAATTTTAGGAATTTTTAAAGTCATGCAAACCCAAATTACAAAAACCTATCAGGTCACAGCAGTCAGATTGGCCATTAGCAAAAATGCTGCAAACTATAAATGCTGAAGGGATTGTGGAGAAGTTCGCACCCTCGGCTCTAAGGGAGACATGGTAAGAGCCACTAATGAAAACACAATGGAGGTGCTTTGAAAAGGTAAACATTGAGCTACTAGTCAATCAGTCATACCCACTGCTGGGACTATCACCTGAGAAAATGAGAATCAAAAAGTCACAAGCTGGCAATCTTGCACTCCAGCAATATTTAATATAGCCAACACTTGGAAGCAACGAAAATGTCCCTCAACAGAGCAATGCACCAAGAAGTGGTCCATATACAAAATGGAATATTACTCCGATAAAAATATAAATTAAATTTAAAAAACAAACAAAAGTAAGGAGACATCAGCCTTTGGGGGTTTATCCGGGCACATTCCACTCTAATTTATAACCGAGGAAGACCACCGGCCGGAAGCTCTGTTTCCCTAGTACCAGCATGGGGAACAAAGAAAGGCTGCCGCAATCTGGCCGTTACCTGCAAAAGCAGCTTTAAAGCCTGTGCTAATGGTCACTTCATGTGAACAAGTACTGCAGGGCTGTAAATGAAACCTGCCCTCAAAATGTTTTGAGGGAGGTAATGGCCAATAAATTTCAAAATGTAACACATACTTTAGAAAACACTTTGAAGAGCTAAGCTGTAATCACAGTTTGAAAAATAAAAAGGACATGACTTAAGGCTCAATTTCAAAGGATTATGAGTCATATGCAAATTCAACCACAAAGAGGTATCAGCTCACACCAGTCAGAATATCCATCAGCAAGAAAACTACAAACAATAAATGCTGAAGCCATAAAAAGAAACGAAATTGAGCTATTTGTAATGAGGTGGATAGACCTAGAGTCTGTCATACACAGTGAAGTAAGTCAGAAAGAGAGAGACAAATACCGTATGCTAACACATATACCTGGAATTTAAGGGAAAAAAATGTCATGAAGAACCTAGGGGTAAAACAGGAATAAAGACAGAGACCTACTAGAGAATGGACTTGAGGATATGGGGAGGGGGAAGGGTAAGCTGTGACAAAGGGAGAGAGAGGCATGGACATACATACACTACCAAACGTAAGGTAGATAGCTAGTGGGAAGCAGCAGCATGGCACAGGGAGATCAGCTCGGTGCTTTGTGACCGCCTGGAGGGGAGGGAGGGTGGGAGGGAGGGAGACGCAAGAGGGAAGTGATATGGGAACATATGTATATGTATAACTGATTCATTTTGTTGTAAAGCACAAGCTAGCACACCATTGTAAAGCAATTATACTTCAATAAAGATATTAAAAATAAATAAATAAATAAATGCTGAAGGTGTTGTGGAGAAATGCATACCCCTCAACTTTAAGTGGGATGTAACCTGGAAAGAGCCACTAATGAGCACAGAATCGTGGTGCATTTAAACGGTAAACCCCGAGATACCATATGATACAGGATGCCCACTCCTGGGCCTATAACATAAGAAGACAGAATTGTAAAGACACAGGCAGGCAAATGTGCAGTGCAGCAGTATTACAATAGCCAAGACATGGAGGCAACCAAAAAGTCCATCAACAGGTGAGTGGACAAAGAAGAACTGGTACATGTACAGATGGAATATTAGCTAGGGAAAAAAATGAAACAATGCCATTTGCAGCACCGTAGATGATTCTAGAGGTAATCAGGCAAATTGTACTAAGTCAGACAGCAAAAGACACATACCCTATAATATCACTTATAGGTGTTAGCTAAAAATTGATACCAATGAAGATATTTCCACAGAGAAAGGCAATCACAGATTCATTAAACAAACTTATGGTTCACCAAATCGAAAGGTGTGAGGACTGGATACATTAGGATATTGGGGTTAACATAGATATAGAAACACATGTGAAATATATAATCACCAAAGACCTACGGAATACCAAGAGAAGACTACTCAACATTGTGTCATAACTTACATGAGAAAACGATCTGAAGAAGTATAGATACATGTATATGTGTAAAAGAACCACATCTTACACACCTAGAACAAACAAAACATTTTAATCAAATTTGCTCTGATAAAAAATAAAAATTAAAAAAAGAACAAGAAAAAAAGAGAGAAAAAAAGGAAAAAAAAAGAACAAGAAGTAATGAGACATACACTTAGGGGCTTTTTGCTGACACGTTGCATTCTAGTTTACAACCAGAACACGACTTCCATTAAAGCTCTGTCATCACTAATAAAGCAGCTTTATAAGCAATGTTGAAGGTAGCTTAAAAGAATTCTCACTAATTATTGACGGTAACAAGAAAACAAACAAAAGTAAAAATCTCACGGCAAAAAGTATACATAGAGTAAGGGTAGTAGGTCAAACACTTATTAAACTTCTGTAAAGAATAAAAGACAACAATAGTACTTTTCTTAAAAGAGAGGGCCCAAATAAATCAGAACTGAAAGAGATGATGTTACAAGAGCCACCACAGAAATACAAAGTATCCTAAGATACACACAGGGTAACTCAGGGCTCAGACTGGACAGAGCCCACTCTCCATTCCCCTGTACATGACTTACAGGAGCCTCAGGAACTGAGGAGGGGGTCCTTGAGGAGAGGCACAAGATAGAAGATGTTAGGCATTAACATGACTGCATTCATTTTAAACGTGCCTGAACTACATTCACATGAGATGATTTTGTCCTGTTTGTACATCAGCACCTCTAGTCGGAACTGCAGATCTTTGGCTTCACCACCTCTATGACAGCATTAGCTTCACCTGCTGTGGACCGTCTCCTATAGGATTTCTAGAACCACAAAACATCGAAGCCTCACAGGACCCAGAGTCTGTGTGACTCCACTCAGAGTCTCAACTGCACTCAGAGACTCCGAGTCTCAACAGAGACTCCACTCTTGGAGGACACACACAAAGTAGTGTGCACATCAGGACCCAGGGGAAGGAGCAGTCACCCCGTAGGTGAATGATCATACCTAGCTGCTAGTTTTAGAGGGTCTCCTGCAGAGGTGGGGTGTGGCTGCGGCTCACCATGGGGACAACGACACTGACAGCAGAAGTTCTGGGAAATACTCCTTGGCGTGAACTCTCCCAGAGTCCACCATTAGCCCCACCAAGAGCAAGGTAGGCTCCAGGGCTGGGTCGCCTCAGTCCAAACAACCAACAGGGAGGGAACCCAGCCCCATACCTCAGCAGACAAGCGGATTAAACTTTTTATTAAACTTTTATTTAATCCACAGACAAGCAGATTAAAGCTCTGCCCACCAGAGCAACACCCAGCTCTACCCACCACCAGTCCCTCGCATAAGGAAGCTTGCACAAGCCTCTCAGATAGACTCAATCACTGGAGAGCAGACAGCAGAAGCAAGAAGAACTACAATTCTGCAGCCTGTGGAAGGAAAACCACATTCACAGAAAGATAGAGAAAATGAAAAGGCAGAGGACTTTATACCAGATCAAGGAACAAGATAAATCCTCAGAAAAACAACGAAATGAAGTGGGGATAGGTAACCTTCCAGTAAAAGAATTCAGAATAATGATAGTGAAGATGATCCAAGACCTTAGAAAAATAATGGAGGCAAAGATCGAGAAGATGCAAGAAATGCTTAACAAAGACCTAGAAGAATTAAGGAACAAACACCTAGAAGAATTAAAGAACAAACAAACAGAGATGAACAATACAATAACTGAAATGAAAAATACACTAGAGGGAATCAGTAGCAGAATAACTGTGACAGAAGAACGGATAAGTGACCTGGAAGACAGAAAGGTGGAAATCACTGCCATGGAACAGAATAAAGAAAAAGAATGAAAATAAATGAAGACAACCTAAGAGACTTCTGGGACAACATTAAATGCAACAACATTCGCATTATAGGGGTCCCAGATGGAGAACAGAGAGAGAAAGGACTCGAGAAAATATCTGAAGAGATTATAGTTGAAAACTTCCCTAGCATGGGAAAAGAAATAGCCACCGAAGTCCACGAAGCGCAGAGAGTCCCAGGCAGGATAAACCAAAGGAGAAAAATGCTGAGACACAGTAATCAAATTGAAAAAATTAAAGACAAAGAAAAATTATTGAAAGCAACAAGGGAAAAATGACAAATAACATACAACGGAACTCCCATAAGGTTAACAGCTGATTTCTCAGCAGAAAATCTACAAGCCAGAAGGGAGTGGCATGATAAATTTAACGTGATGAAAGGGAAGAACCTACCACCAAGAGTACTCCACCCAGCAAGTATCTCATTCAGATTTGATGGAGAAATCAAAAGCTTTACAGACAAGCAAAAGCTAAGAGAATTCAGCACCACCAAACCAGCTCTACAACAAATGCTAAAGGAACTTCTCTAAGTGGGAAACACAAGAGAAGAAAAGGACCCACTAAGACAAACCCATAACAATTAAGAAAATAATAATAGGAACATACATATTGATAATTACCTTAAACGTGAATGGATTAAATGCTCCAACCAAATGACACAGGCTCACTGAACGGATACAAAAACAAGACCCATATATATGCTGTCTACAAGAGACCCATTTCAGACCTAGGGACACATACAGACTGAAAGTGAGGGGATGGAAAAATATATTCCATGCAAATGAAAGTCAAAAGAAAGCTGGAGTAGCAATACTCATATCAGATAAAATAGATTTTAAATAAAGAATGTTACAAGAGACAAGGAAGGACACTACATAATGATCAAGGGATCAATCCAAGATATAACAATTATAAATATATATGTACCCAACACAGGAACACCTCAATATATAAGGCAACTGCTAACAGCTATAAAAGAGGAAATCAACAGTAACACAATAATAGCAAGGGACTTTAACACCTCACTTACACCAATGGAGATCATCCAGACAGAAAATTAATAAGGAAACACAAGCTTTAAATGACACAATAGACCAGATAGATTTAACGGATATTTATAGGACATTCCATCCAAAAACAGCAGACTACAAGTTCTTCTCAATGGCACACGGAACATTCTCCGGGATAGATCACATCTTGGGTCACAAATAAAGCCTCAGTAAATTTAAGAAAACTGAAATCATGTCAAGCAGCTGTTCCGACCACAATGCTATGAGATTAGAAATCAATTACAGGGAAAATAACGTAAAAAACAAACACATGGAGGCTAAACAATACGTTTCTAAATAACCAAGAGATCACTGAAGAAATCAAAGAGGAAATCAAAAACTACCTAGAGACAAATGACAACAAAAACACGATGATCCAAAACCTATGGGATGCAGCAAAAACAGTTCTAAGAGGGAAGTTTATAGCAATAAAAGCCTACCTCAAGAAACCAGAAAAATCTCAAATAAACAATCTAACCCTACACCTAAAGGAACTAGAGAACAGAGAACAAAACCCAAAGTTAATAGAAGGAAAGAAATCATAAAGATCAGAGCAGAAATAAATGAAATAAAAACAATAGCAAAGATCAATAAAACTAAAAGCTGGTTCTTTGAGAAGATAAACAAAAATGATAAACCTTTAGCCAGACTCAAGTAAAAGAGGGAGAGGACTCAAATCAATAAAATTAGAAATGAAAAAGGAGAAGTTGTAACAGACACCACAGAAATACAAAGCATCCTAAGAGACCTCTGCAAGCAACTCTATGCCAATAAAATGGACAACCTGGAAGAAATGGACAAATTCTTAGAAAGGTATAACCTTCCAAGACTGAACCGGGAAGAAATAGAAAATATGAACAGACCAATCACAAGTAACGAAATTGAAAGTGTGATTAAAAATCTTCCAACAAACAAAAGTCCAGAACTAGATGGCATCAGAGGTGAATTCTATCAAACATTTAGACAAGAGCTAACACCCAATCTTCTCAAACTCTTCAGAACTTTTCAGGGGAAGGAACACTCCCAAACTCATTATATGAGGCCACCATCACCCTGATACCAAAACCAGACAAAGATACTACAGAAAAAGAAAACTAGAGACCAATATCACTGATTAATATAGATGTAAAAATCCTCAACAAAATACTAGGAAACAGAATTGAACAACACATTAAAAGGATCATGCACCATGATCAGGTGGGGTTTATCCCAGGGATGCAAGAATTCTTCAATATACACAAATCAATCAATGTGATACACCATATTAACAAATTGTAGAATAAAAATATGATCATCCCAATAGATGCAGGAAAAGCTTTCGACAAAATTCAACACCCATTTATGATTAAAAGTCTCCAAAAAGTGGGCATAGAGGGAATCTACCTCAACATAATAAAGGCAGTATATGACAAACCCACAGCAAACATCATTCTCAATAGTGAAAAACTAAAAGCATTTCCTCTAAGATCAGGAACAAGACAAGGATGTCCACTCTCACCACTATTACTCAACATAGTTTTGGAAGTCCTAGACACAGTAATCAGAGAAGAAAAAGAAATAAAAGGAATACAAATTGGAAAAGAAGAAGTAAAATTGTCACTGTTTGCAAATGACACGATACTACACGTAGTGAATCCTAAAGATGCCACCAGAAAACTACTAGAGCTAATCAATGAATTTGATAAAGTTGCAGGATACAAAATTAATGCACAGAAATCTCTTGCATTCCTATACACTAACAATGAAAGATCAGAAAGAGAAATTAAGGAAACAATCTCATTCACCATTGCAACAAAAAGAATAAAATACATAAGAATGAACCTACATAAGGAGGTAAAAGACCTGCACTCAGAAAACTATAAGACACTGCTGAAAGAAATCAAAGATGATATAAACAGATGGAGAGATATACCATGTTCTTGGGTTGGAAGAATCAATATTGTGAAAATGACTATAGTACCCAAAGCAAGCTACAGATTCAATGCAATCCCTATCAAATTACCACTGGCATTTTCTACAGAACTAGAACAAAAAAATCTTAAAATTTGTATGGAGACACAAAAGACCCCGAATAGCCAAAGCAGTCTTGAGGGAAATTAAAAGAGCTGGAGGAATCAGACTTCCTGACTTCAGACTATACTACAAAGCTACATTAATCAAGACTATATGGTACTGGCACAAAAACAGAAATATAGATCAATTGAACAAGATGGAAAGCCCAGAGATAAACCTACGTACCTATGCTAACTCATCTATGACAAAGGAGGCAAAGATATACAATGAAGAAAAGACAGTCTCTTCAGTAAGTGGTGCTGGGAAAACTGGACAACTACACGTAAAAGAATGAAATTAGAACACTCCATAACATCATACACAAAAATAAACTCAAAATGGATTAGAGATCTAAATGTTAGACCAGACACTATAAAATTATTAGAGGAAAACAGGCAGAACACTCTATGACATAAATCACAGCAAGATCCTTTTTGACCCACCTCCTAGAGAAGTGGAAATAAAAACAAAAATAAACAAATGGGACCTAATGAAACTTCAAAGCTTTTGCACAGCAAAGGAAAACATAAACAAGACGAAAAGACAACCCTCAGAATGGGAGAAAATGTTTTCAAATGAAGCAAATGACAAAAGATTAATCTCCAAAATTTAAAAGCAGCTCGTGTAGCTCAATATCACAAAAACAAACAACCCAATCCAAAAATGGGCAGAAGACCTAAATAGACATTTCTCCAAAGAAGACATACAGATTGCCAACAAACACATGAAAGCATGCTGAACATCACTAATCATTAGAGAAACGCAAATCAGAACTACAGTGAGGTATCACCTCCCAGCAGTCAGAATGGCCGCCATCAAAACATCTACAAACAATACATGCTGGAGAGGCATTTACTGGAGAAAAGGGAACGCTCTTGCACTGTTGCTGGGAATGTAAATTGCTGTAGCCACTTTGGAGAACAGTATGGAGGTCCCTTAAAAAACTACACATAGAACTACCATACGACCCGGCAATCCAACCACTGGGCATTTGCCCTGAGAAAACCATAATTCAAAAAGAGTTGTATACAACAATGTTCACTGCAGCTCTACTTACAATAGCCAGGACATGGAAGCAACCTAAGTGTCCATCGACAGAGGATGGATAAAGAATATCTGGCACATATATACAATGGAATATTACTCACCATAAAAAGAAACAAAGCTGAGTTATTTGTAGTGAGGGGGATGGACTTAGAGTCTGTCCTACACAGTGAAGTAAGTCAGAAAGAGAAAAATAAATACCATGTGCTAACAGAGATATATGGAATCTAAAGAAAAAAAGTTTATGAAGAACCTAGGGGCAGGACAGGATTAAGGACACAAACATAGAGAAAGGACTTGAAGACACGGGGAGGGGGAAGGGTAAGCTGGGACGAAGTGAGAGAGTGGCATTGACATATATACACTACCAAATGTAAAATAGACAGCTACTGGGAAGCAGCCACATAGCACAGGGAGATCAGCTCGGTGCTTTGTGACCACCTAAAGGGGTGGGATAGGGAGGGTGGGAGGGAGACGCAAGAGGGAGGAGATATGGGGATGTATGCATATGTATAATTGATTCACTTTGTTATACAGCAGAAACTAACACTCCATTGTAAAGCAATTATACTCCAATAAAGGTGTAAAAGGAAAAAAAAAAAAAGAAAGAAAGCCCAGAGATAAACCTATACACCTATGGTCAACTAATCTATGACAAAGTAGGCAAGACTATACAATGGAGAAAAGACAGTGTCTTCAATCAGTGGTGCTGGGAAAAATGGACAGCTACATGTAAAAGAATGAAATTAGAACACCCCCTAACACCATACACAAAAAGAAATTCAAAATGGATTAGAGACCTTAATGTAAGACCGGACAGTATAAAACTCTTAGAGGAAAACATAGGAAGAATACTCTAACATAAATCACAGCAAGATCTTTTTTGATCCACCTCCTAGAGTAATACCATAAAAAAGAAAACTAAACAAATGGGACCTAATGAAACGTAAAAGCTTTTGCAAAGCAATGGAAACTACAAACAAGACAAAAAGACAACCCTCAGAATGGGAGAATATATTTGCAAATGAATCAATGGACAAAGGATTAATCTCCAATATATATAAACAGCTCATGCAGCTCAATATTAAAAAAAACAAACAACCCAATACAAAAATGGGCAGAAGATCTAAATAGACATTTCTTCCAAGAAGACATAGAGATGGCCAAGGAGCACATGAAAAGCTGCTCTACATCACTAATTATTAGAGAAACGCAAATCAAAACTACAATGAGGTATCACCTCACACCTGTTAGAATGGGCATCATCAGAAAATCTACAAACAACAAATGCTGGAGAGGGTGTGGAGAAAAGGAACCCTCTTCCACGATTGGTGGGAATGTAAATTGATACAGTCACTATGGAGAACAGTATGGAGGTTCCTTAAAAAACTAAAAATAGAATTACCATATGATCCAGCAACCCACTACTGGGCGTATACCCAGAGAAAACCATAAATCAAAAAGACACATTCACCACAATGTTCATTGCAGCACTATTTACAATAGCCAGGTCATGGAAGCAACCTAAATGCCCACAGACAAACGAACAGATAAAGATGTGGTACATATATAAAATGGAATATTACTCAGCCATAAAAAGGAATGAAATTGGGTCATTTGTAGAGACGTCGATGGATCTAGAGACTATCCTACAGAGTGAAGTCAGAAAGAGGAAAACAAATATTGTACATTAATGCATATATGTGGAACCTAGAAAAATGGTACAGATGAACCGGTTTGAAGGGCAGAAATAGAGACACAGATGTAGAGAACAAATGTATGGACACCAAGAGGGGAAAGCCGTGGGGGGTGGCGGTGGGAGGAGCTGGGAGATTGGGATTGACATGTATACATTTATATGTATAAAATAGATAACCAATAAGAACCTGCTGTATAAAAAATAAATAAAATGAAAAATAAAATTTTTTAAAAAACGGAAAAAAGTTATTCCCTTCACATACATGTATTTATATGAATGAATTATTTCCATGCTTATATCTATAAGTACAAAAAAGAGGAATAAAACCTACCTTGAACCAAAAAAGAAAAAAAAAAAACAGAACCCACCAGTTATACAGATGAAAACCCTATCAGAGCACTTGCTCCAGTGGTAGACAATTCTGAAGTTGGTCAGAGGCGGGGAATCGTCTCGCATGCAGCCAGCAGCCCCCCACCCCACAAGGAGCGGCCTCATTGCAAAGCTGGGGGACCGAGCCGAGGCGTCTGTGAGTAAACGTGAGCTGAGCCCCAGGCCAGCTGCTGCTGAACTGTTCCCACCCTTCCCAGGTAAAACACCTGAACATGTACAAGGACTTGAAAGCCTACAGGAAGGGCCGTGGAGCCACCCCAGCGACAGCATGCCTGCCGACTTGGTGCCTGCAGGCCAGCCAGGATGGTCCTGGCCCCGGTCTCTCTTCTGGAAGCTTTCCATTTCCCTGCCTGAGATACCCGTCCTGTCCCTGCCCCCACTGCTTTTTTCCTTCCTCACCTCTGCCCGGGGAGAAATTCCACTGGCAGTTACGGGTGACACATCCTCTTCTTTAGCAGGTAGCAGCTTAGCAACTCCTGCAGAAAGTCCAGCAGAGCCCCACTCACACCGGGCCACCCACAAAGCCGTGGCCCCTCACTCCCACCCACCAGCCCAGCCCCGACACTGCTGACGGGGCAGAGAATATGGCGTCAGGCACAGCTACAGGGGCCCTTGCTGCCTGGAGCGGTGTTTATATTGACCTCAACCCAGGCACACCTGGGGAGGGCTGGCCCGCACGGTCAGGCTGCCCAGGTCAGCCAATCCTCACCCCTCAGGGGCTCACAGTTGCAGCAAATGGACCTTGCTGAACCAGCCAGGTCCAAGGAACAGGTGTGGGTTCCTGAGTCAGGATAGACAAGGGGCTGCAGCTCTGGCTTGTTTTCTAATCATTTTATCTGGCCCGTGAGTGGGAGACAACTTCAAGGAGACCCTCTCCTAATGAGAGGAACCCAGGAGTCAGGGAGAGGAGGGGTGGTGGGTGGAGACAGGGCCTGGTGCCCCAGCTGCAGTGAAAGTCTCTGGAAGGCCAGGCAGAGGGAGCCCGCACAGAGTGACGCCCAGGGTCACAGACCTGTCGGAGCTGCTGTTTGTTAGTTCAAGTCCTGCTCTGAGGTGCTCTGTGTCAGCTCTGAGCAACAGGTGATCTGGGGGTGCTCTGCAATGAGGGCTATGTGCACGGTTCCTGTGAGCCCAGCCCTGCCGGGGTACCTGTCCAGGGGAGCTCTGTATCCTGGGAGGGGCCTGACCACGAGAGCCCCGTGGGCTGCTGGGGACCTGTTAAAGGATGTCAGGACAGTCAGTGAAGCCACCGAGGATATACATCCAGTTGCTCCTAATTCCTACACCCTGCTGGTCATTCTACCATCCACCAGGACATGGTATTCTGTATTAGACTTCAATGATGCCTTCTTCTGTATTCCATTAGTCCCAGAGTCACAAGAAATCTTGGCTTGTGAGTGGCAGGACTCAACATACGACAAAAACAATACTGCTGGGCCGTCCTGCCCCAAGGGTTCAAAAATTCCCACACCATCTTTGGGGAAACGTTAGCTAAACACCTAAAAGTTCTACCTCTGCAAAAGGGAACCCTCCTTCAATATGCAGATGACATTCTGATCGCCAGCCCTACTAAGGAGGCCTCTGAACTACCTAGCCAATAAAGGATAGAAGGTGTCGAAGAAAAAGGCTCAGATCTCAGAGACTGCGGTGACCTGCCTGGGCTTCATTCTCACAGAAGGTCGGAGAAGCCCATCCCAGGAAAGGGAAGAAGCCATTTGCAGTCTGACCCCTTCTAAAACTTGAAGACAGCTTAGGGGTTCCTGGGGAGGCCGGGGATTGCTGCATCTGGATCCCTAACTACAGTCTAATAGCTGGGCCTCTATATGAAACACTGAAAGGAAAAGATGATGATCCTTTCGAATAGAATCCAGAAGCGGCCTTTCAAGAATGCAAAGAGCAGTCAATTCAGACCCTTGCCCTGGAACTCCCTAATTTAGCTAAACCCTTTGAACTTTACATCCCCATAGAATGTGAATCGCCCTTGGAGTGTTAGTGCAAAAACTGGGACCACTTGAAATGGAACAACGCAAGAATGCCCTCCAGGTAGGATAAACTACGGTCACCAAGGGCTTGGCCCGCCGCCCCATCCAGCCAGGATACTGGCAGTATCTAAAAACTTGGAAATCAGCAGCCCGCAAATCCAGCTCCCTCCTAAGGGAAAAGGACCCCACGTGGTGATCCTAACCACCAACCATGCCCTGAAGTTGCAGGGGTCGCTCCGTGGGCACACCGACCTCGAGTAAGGAGGGCCTCCAACTCCAACATCCAGAGAGACAACCGGGGGCAACGGGGCACCATGACGACTCGTGTGAACATCACTTGACCTGGAGCTTCTCTCAGAAAACAACAAGAGTGTGCCCCAAAAGAGCAGACTACTGCTTGCAGGACTTACGGCACCCAGAGGGGAGCTAATAAGCTTGGCGGGGGAACCGTATATCACGCTGTCACCATAGAAAAGCCTACAGACACCGCGGTGACGGCGGCCAATGAGACCAGCTGGACTCCTGGCTACTTCAAAAGGCCGTTGACTCAGTGGCCGTCATGGTCCTGGATCACCACCGGCCCTGGACTGTCTGGGAGTTGAGCGGGCAGGACTCTGACACCTGGTGCTGTTTGCACGTTAATTCAGGGGCCTAATTGAAGAAAGCGCAGACTACCGGTCAGAGCATCTAGGCTGGCAGAAACCGTCAGCCTAAGGCGGCCGAACAAATGTGGGGCGGGGTAAAACCGGCCCCCCCGCCCAGCGTCTCTGCGCATCTCTTTCCTGGACCCTTAAAGGTCATTAGAATCTATAACACTTCCAATGCCGGCGCTCAGGCGGACGAGCACTGAGGCAGGAGGCCTGGGGACAATCAACCTCACCTGGAGGCTGCTGGGGAGAAGTTCTGCCCCTCCCCCCGTGTATGAGGACTCCCAACTCAGCACAAAGTAGTTACAGAAGAGGGGTCTGCACCCACAGCGCCCCAAGAATGAGGAATGGGACAAAAGGCAGAGGAGGGGTTTGTCACCGGCAAAGCCCATGAAAAATTCCTGGGAGATAAAAATAGAATCTGGGCAATAAAATAAAGTCTAACATTTATTCCTCTGTGCTTTGTCTAATTTCACGTGCTCCTAGGGTTCCGCATGCAGAGGTCCCACACCCGGCACTTCAGACCCGATTTCCTAGTGCAGAATGGCTGGGTCGACACCTCAGCTCACGGGGCCCCGTGCAGACTCCACGATATAGAGCCTGAGCTCCAGCCAACCCGGCCCTCGAGAGCTCCGCCCCCTCCCTCCCGCTGAGGCTGCCGGGATCCCTACACAGCAGCCCCGCCCACAGCCCGCGGGGGAACGCACGCTCTCACCCGTCCATTCTCTGATCAAAATATAAAGTTTTCCTTTGCTTCTGAACCAAACTCAGTCTCGTTCTGTTGGCTCCAATGACACTGGGCAGGGGGACCCTTATCGGGGCCCACTCTGGAGGATCAGTAACAGAATTTGAGAACATTGTAACTTCAGTGAACAGATGTGTGAGCCAAACTGTAATGAACGTAGAGCAGCGTATAAGGCTCGTGTAAGATAAGACGTTTCTACCGCTTCCATTGGATATTTCCATCACTTGATTATAAGCAAGTTCAGTGGAGGGTTATTGTCTTATTTGTCAGCTCAACTTTACAGAAATTAAGTGATTTTTTTCCAAGGCTGTACATCTAATAATCTTGGCTGAAGCTTCAATCTTCTTTTGAATGCTTTTCCATTGAAAATGCTACCTCTCTTTCAGCTCCCCCATTTCTGAGGAATATAAAATCTTATAACTTATTGTTACCAAAGGGGAAAGGCAGGGGGAGGGATAAATTAAGAGTTTGGGATTAACACATACACACTGCTATTTATAAAATAGATAATCAACGAGGACCTACTGGATAGCACAGGGAACTACACTCAATATTTTGTAATAACCTATAAGGGGAAAGAATCTGAAAAAGAATAGATATCTGTATCTACATCATCTATCAACGCCAGATAAAATGTAACCTAAGGGTGGCCGATGGTGACCGCTTCTGACCCTCAAGACTTCAATCATCTAAAGCTTGGACTCTGCCTACTGCCCAAGGCCCTCCATGAACACGCATGTACCCATAGCTTAAAACTTCCCCAGTTTGGGGGTTTGGGGAGACACTGTTTTGACAAGATCCCTGGTGTTCTCCTTACTTGCTGCGAGTAATAAATCCCTCCTTCTCCCAATCTTTGGCTGGGTTGTGTCTTTTGGCTCGACACCCACCAAGAGGCAAACCCAGTTTTCTGGTAACATCTCTCCATCCAGACCCGCAACCAGCACTCGTGGTCCCACCTTGACAATAATTCTACAGTCAGTTGTCTTGCTTCCAACACATGGAAATCATGTTACGTTTCGGTGACCAAAGCTAGGTAAGGGGCAGAAACACTCTCCCCATTTTATCTTTGAAGCCCCCTCTGCAGATCCATTGTCCTCGAATTTGATGCCTCACTTTAATGGAAAACACTTGCAGGGCTTTTTGGTTTTATTTATATCTCATTTCCGAAGGCTTTTTAGACCTACATTGCTTAAACATACAGATTACTCCTAAGTGCCACTTCTACTTTGAGATTTAAAATTCTCCCAGTGTTTTTTCTAATATACTTATTATTCCATTTGTTGCGTTTAAATCTTTGAACGTATGTTGTTTATTTTGTGTCTCATCAGATTTTAGTTAATTACCTAGTTTTCCCCTGAATAAAGCAATACTCATCCCAAACAGTTCTTGCCAAAACTGGGTTTTACAAGGAAGGGAACAGGTGGGCCCAGGAGAAAGTTCGGGAGCACGACTACAGTCCGGTGGAGCAAAGACCCTTGTTCAGGGCACTGGACGGCCACGGCCACCCTAAAGACCCACCGCCCGCTTGAGGCTCCAGGATTAAGGCGGGCTGCCTGACGGCGGGCGGAAAAACCAGTCAGGGAAAACCGCGAAGCTGCTCCTGCGCGCTGGAGGCTTCCTTTCAGACACGCGCGGGACCCAGAGCAGCCAATCCCCGAGCGGCGGGGCGGGACCTTCTGCGCGCTCCGCACCCTCCCGGCCGCCTATTGGCGGGACCGCTTCTGTCGCAGCACCGATTGGTGGCTTGCACCTGACGGGGCTTTACAAGCCGGCTGCGCGCCCTTCGCTTCGCCTCACCTCAGGAGTTCGCGAAGCTGCAGAAGCCGGAGCGCGCGCCGGGCCGGGGTGGGCCCTGCGAGGGGACAGCGGGGAGACTGACGGGAACTGCGAAACCCTTATAAACCCTCAGCCCGAGGCCTTCAAATTCCAGGCTGGGAGGCCCCAGATCCCCTCACCCTGAGGGGCTCCAAATCCCGTCAGCTTGGAGGGACCCCGGGTCCTAACCTGAGGGACCTCACATCTCCTCAGCTTCAGGGACCCAAAGTCCCTTCACCCACAGAAACACCAAATCCCCTGATGCTTAGACCCCCCAAATACCCGGAGTAACCCCTAGAGGTTAGGCGCCCTAAAAATAGCCCCTGCAGAGAGGCCAAATTTCCCTACCCTCAGAGGCACTGACTGCCCTCAGCCCGGGAACTCTTAACCCCTTCATCCTCAAAGACCACAGCTACCCTCAATGTGGGAGAACCTAAAGCCCCTTAAGGAGAGACCCCCGATTTCCTCAGGCTCAAAGGTCCCAAGTTCTCTCAACCTGCGCCTTCTACATCCCTTCAGCCAAAAGACGCCAGATACCATCAGCCCAAGGGACCCTGAATCCCCTCGGGTCTGAGGAACCCCAATTCCCTTAGCCGGAGCGACCCAAATCTCCTCAGGCTGAGCGATCTGTCCCTTAGACATAGAACGCACGTTTTGCCCAGATTTTTCCGGAGTCCCCAGGTGGAGATCCCCAAAGCCCTTCTTGGAGAAATAGTCCCTGTCCCTCGCTGGAAGAGAGCCCTGGTTGTCAACCTGACCCCAGCCCAGCAGTCCGGGGCTTCCAGGTCTCCTCAGGACTCCCTCAGGCACCCACAGACACAGCCCTCCCAGTGCCTTTCCTCAGAGGGCCCGAGTTGCAGGGGGGCCAAAGAAACCGAATCTAGTTCACCTTAGGCTGGACTGTCGTGGCTGGCGAGGATCCGTCCACCCCATCAGTACCCTCCACATCCTCTAATCCTTGCCGGGGTCCTCACACCTTCCTGCTCGGGACACCCCAGCCGAGGAACACAGACCTAGCTCTGGGCAGGGGCCAGGGCTACCTCAGCACCTTCTCCTTCCACAGGCACCTTGGCCTTGAGGCGGTCCCAGGCCCATGAGCACCGACAGGTGGCCGGAGGACAGCACTGAGGGAGATGCTGGGAGAACAGCGTGGAAGCCCACGGTGAGCGGTGGAGGAGGCAGAGCCTGGCTCGAAGCCGGCTCTACAGGAGGGACAAGGAGCTGGTCCCTGGAGGGCTCAGACTCCTGGCCGGCACTGCTGGGTGACCTTCTCTGTGAAGGTACACAGGATGGGGGTGCCCGGTCCTGTCTAAGATGGTGGGGCGGGGCGGGGTGGGGGGGACAGGACACTATAGCATCGTCAACTGCTGCGTGTCCAGGGAGAGTTAGGAAAATGCTCAGTGTTTGCTCAGTTAAGCAGGACACGGTCAGGAAGGAAAACCTTCATCCTTGTCTCACAGAGACCACCCAGCGGCCTCAGGCTACACCCTGCACAGGGTGGAGGAGAGGGCCCAGCTCTAAGTTCTGACTTAGATTAGTAAGTCACTGATGAAATCGGTTATTCTCTCTAGGCCAAAGATGCTTTCAAAGACATTTCCATATACTTCTCCAAGGAAGAATGGACAGAGATGGGAGAATGGGAAAAAATCCGATATAGGAATGTGAAAAAGAACTATGAAGCACTGGTTACTCTAGGTAACAGGAAATGCTGGGTGCCTGGGAGCCTGGGAAGCGTGAACCACGTCTTCGGTCTCAGCGTTAGCTTGGCTCTCTCTGAGATGGCTTCATCTGCTCACAGTTGCCTTCCGTGTGGAGACCAACCTGCAGGAAATGTGTGTTCTTCTGTATTCAGTGTGGGCCTGGCCCTGGCAGCGCAGAGCTCACCCCTTGCCTGCTTCCAGACTCTCCCAGCCCATCCTACCAAGTCACACTGACTCTGTGGCACTTTCCATCGCCTCTGGGCTTTGTTCCTCCTTCCAGCTCTTCCCTTTTGGAACCAAGATTTTGCTCCTTTCCAGGTCTCAGAGCCCCTCGGCCAGCTTTCATGTGTCACCGCAGGCAGGCCATCAAAGCCCAGGTGGGTGACCCTGAGGATTCTGATGAAGAATGGACTCCAAGGCAGCAAGGTGAGGGGCCAGGAAGATTTAGAGGTGTCTTCCTGAAAACAACCTGGGTTTGGGTCTCAGCTGCGTCTCAGGCATTAGCAACAGCAACAAAAAAAAAAACCCATAATTTTTCACCCAACAAGCAAGATGCAAAACAGAATATTATACAGTAAGAGACTATCCATATAAAGTTTTTAAATATGTAAAATAATTAGCCTCCCCTTCTCTGCCATCCGACGTGCGGTTGACTCTGCTCCTCACCATGTCTTCTCACGAGACTTTCACGATCAAGCGATTCCTGGGCCAGAAACCAAAGGAGAATCGTCCCATTCCCCAGTGGACTCAAATGAAAACTGGTAATAAAACCAGGTACAGCTCCAGGAGAAGACACTGGAGAAGAACCAAGCTGGGTCTATAGGGAGCCACCCATGAGGTGGCACACGTATTTATGCTGTGGAAGGTCACTTGCATCTTACCGTATCACCCTGAAAGCATCACTACTATCTGGACAAATGCATCCATTTGTTTTATTGGGAAAAAATGATTTTTCTCCTTGTGTCAGTGTTTCTGCATTAGTGCTTTGGCTCAGTAATAAATATGAGACCTTTTGTTGGAAAATATATATATATATATATATTGTTTATAGGTACATTAAAAGGCCGTAAATGTGTAAAAATTTGAATGTGAATAAGAAGTACCAAATTCATCACCAAAGGAGTAAGTGCTGGCAGGTGGCTTCATTCTGTCTTGGTTAGTTTTTTGTTTGTTTTTATTTTGTTTTTGAATTTTGAAATAGAAATTAAAAGACCCGCAGTGGTTGTGGCAGAATGGTGACATAAGACTGCATGGAGGTGGATGTATAGGTTTTCCAGTATAATTCTCAATAGTTTTCTCTCTTTTTTTTTTTTTTTTTTTTTTTTTGGCTGCGTTGGGTCTTCGTTGCTGCGTGCGGGGTTTCTCTAATTGCGGCGAGAGGGGGCTCTCTTCTTTGCAGTGCGTGGGCTCCTCGTTGCAGTGGCTTCTCTTGTTGTGGAACACGGGCTCTAGGCGCGTGGGCTTTGGTAGTTTCAGCATGCGGGCTCAGTAGTTGTGGCACACGAGCTTAGTTGCTCCACGGCATGTGGGATCTTCCCGGACCAGGGCTCGAACCCGTGTCCCTTGCATTGGCAGGTGGATTCTTAACCACGGCGCCACCAGGGAACTCCCGAGTACATAGGAAGATTTTTGAGTGTTGATTTTGTATCCTGCAACTTTGCTAAGTTCTTTTTTTAGTTCTAACAGTGTTTTCTGTGGAATATTAGAGATTTTCTACACATAAAATCATGTCGTCTGTGAACAAACCTAATTTTACTTCTTTCTTTCCAAATTGCAAGCCTTTTGATTCCTTTTCTTATCTAATTCCCTGGCTAGGACTTTTAGTACTATGTTGAATACAAGTGGTGAGAGTGGGCATCCTTTCCTTTTTTTCTTGATCTTAGAAGAGATCACTTTTTCCACCAATCAGTATGATGTTAGAGGTGGACTCTTCATATATGACCTTTATTATATTGAGGTAACTTCCTTCTATTCCTACTTTGTTGAGTATTTTTGTCATGAAGTAAATTTATTAGATACTTTATGAACATAGGATGAAGCACAGATGAGGTTTATGTCTATTTTTTTTTAATTTTAAGAAAATTGTGACGCTCCCAGTGGAAGCATAGGCATTGATGATACAGAAATCATTTTCCATTCCCCCTTTGGTAATCCTTGCACTTGTCACTCTCTGGTTCAGAATTCTGTGTCCTTAATTCAGATGCCCAGAGTTTGGAAACATTTACCAACCAAAACACTGATTTCTCATCATCTTTTAGTTAAACCTTCTTGGGTGGCCTTCAGAGTGGAGCACAGTAAACACCAGAAGGTAAGTATTTCCCAAATCCTGTTGACAAGAAAACCTTCCTCATGGATCCAATCACAGGTAAGAATAGGAGAATACACAGAGTATCCTAGAAACTGCTGCTTCCTTTCATGATTCTTTAGCACAATGTCTGATATCATCATCATTTTTATAGTTAATAAGAATAGCAACAGTAGTAGGTTGTTCTATTTTCACGTTATTTTCATAATATTTCAGACTCTATTTTAAGCATTTTACGTGAATAAACTCACTTTAAACCTTAAAACAATCCTGTAGTACCTATAGGTAGTGCAACTATCCCCATTTATATTGAATAGATCAAGCAACTGAGGTAAAGAAATGTTTGAGTACATGCCTGAGATCACAGTATCACTGGTAGGGCAATCTCATCCAAAGCTCCTTCTCTAAAACACTTACAAGCTGAGTAGAACTTCCACAGTTTTATAAAGTTTACACTGTCTTATTCATACGTACATCTTTATATCATTCATCTGACGGGTGATTTCAACCTCAGTTCTTTTCTGCTACGCCAAAGTGAGTGACATGCTAAGACCATCTGACTAAGGGAAGCTTACAGATCTGTAGGCAATTTGTAGAGTGGATTGTCCGAGACGAAGAAGGAGATGGACCCCCAACCTCAGAGCCTGCTACTCTAATAAGAGGAAGCATCTCCCAGCCCTGACTAGCTTCAAGTTTGATCACTGAAAACGAAAAGTAAGAAAATAACTTTAGGACTTCATATAGGTCACCCGCGTTTCAACAGAAACTCATCCCTCTGGAACTGATTTCAAATGCTCATTCTTGCAGGAGAAAGTAACAGCTCCTTCCTCCGGGCTCTAATTAGGCAACTGTCATGTTTGGAATCATTTGCTTAGCCTGCCCCTGCGTTGCAAGCTTTGAGAGCCTGCTCCATACCTGTTTCTTCTCAGAAGTCCCAGGCCCAGCTCAAGGCCCCTGAGGGCCCCCTGGAGGTTTTCTGAATGAGTGACTCCACATTTAAACATTCACCTAGACGTAAGAGGGTCAAGGAGTGCTGGAGATAGTATCTGTGAGCTAGATTTCAAATAGGGAGACAGTTGAGGGGGTGAATTGATAGCAGGGCTGGACTCTCACGTTCACACTGTACTACATATCAGTAGCTCACAAAACAATTTGGTGAACGTTATTAAATTTCATGTCCACTGTAACGTTAAGAATTAGCATGTATACCAATTTATGGTTCAGGAAACTGAGGAGAACTAGCTAGTCGTACAGCCTTATTCAAGCAGAATCGATGGGAACCAGCTACTCTGATTCCAAACATTCTCTCTAAGATATGGCAACCTGCAACGTTCAGCATCATTTTCTTTATTGCCTAGATAAGTTTCTGCCATACCATTTCTTTGTTCTCTTCCCAATCTCACTGCTCTGTCACCTCATTTTCCAGAAGTGTTTTGTCCCCTCTGTACTTTTCCACATTTCCTCGTCCATCAGAGGTCCACTAATTAATAGAAGACCCCCTCTTTTTTTCTATAAGCCCTTACCCCCCGCTTCTTTCCCAGACTTTGTTGATTCTTCCCAATTATTCTCCCTGACTCGCTCTCACTTTTACGGAGAAATTTGAGAGAAAGTTGAAGGGAAGGAACCTTAAGATATGGGTTCTAGTCTTGATTCACTACCCACTTAGGCCCTTTATTTACGCTCTAGTGTTCAGACTCCACCCGCCCCGGGTATTTCCAAGGGTTGTTGGAGTATTAACTAAAGTCATGCATGTGAAAACACTGCATAAGCCCTAAAGAACTAAAGAAATGCATGTTGTCTTTCACTATGTGACTCTCCCGTTGAAGGCAGTGCCCCCGGTGCCATTAAGTAATGAATCTAGTTTGAAGAAATTGCCAGGAGCAGCGCAACTGCAGAAGGCAAGTGGCCCTGCGCAGGCCCAGAGCCCAGCGCCCCCTCCCGGAGCAGCAAGCACCTCTGCATGGCACACTAGACAAAAGCTGGGTGAGAGAAAATAACCTGGGGGCTTTAGTCCCTCTAATTCTTCTAGAAACGCTGATTAGTATGGCCTAGGTGTGTGGGGTGGACTTGGGGTAGGCGTGGGTTTAGGCTGGACTGATCTGAGACCTGAAGTTAGCACTGGGGCCTTGGGAAAATCTTACATGTCTTCTGTGGTCCTGATTGCCAATCTCTAAAGTAAACTCGTACAGTGTTTGAAAACATCAAATTAAATATAAAAGTACGGACACACACACGTTGTTCAAAAATCCATCTGTGATAATAGTGACCATGCTTTCTTAGTTAAGGCCTCTGCTCAATGCCTAACACGTAATGTGCCTTAACCAATATTTTCTGAATGAGTAAATGTGTCAGTGAACCATTTTCTAAGTAGAAAGGTTGGGAAGTTAAACCTAATAATGGGAAGAACAGGAAGCTAACATTGAACTGGGCGTCTGTAGTCAGTGTGGAGCCTCGGTCTGTCTGAACCAGTAGCTAAATGGGGGAAAAACAAAGTATACAGAAGGACAGGCGATGATTTGATGGGAGGGGATTTCACATTTTCTGATAAAACAGGGACCAACACTCTAGACCCCACCAACCTTGCTTACCTACTCTTCTCCAACTTAGAACGCAGAGCAAAGCAGATTGAAGTGAAGATGTATAGCCTACGAGAAAGAAAGGGCCACGTGTACCAAGAGGTCAGCGAGCCCCAGGATGACGACTACCTCTGTGAGTGACCCCACTGGCCCATTACAGAGAAGGCTGTTATGTCTTGCTACAATAATCTCACCTTAGCATTTGGTCCCCAAATCATCCCCTTTGTCTAGTGACTTGGGGTACAGGATTGAGGCCAAATGACATGAGCGCCCCAGTTCTTTCTGAAGGTCTTTACAACCAGGAACACGCACTGTATCTTCCCTAATCCCTGTCGCTCTCGCCTCCAGATTGTGAGAAGTGTCAGAACTTCTTCATTGACAGCTGTGCTGCTCACGGGGCCCCTACATTTGTAAAGGACAGTGCAGTGGAGAAGGGGCATCCCAACCGCTCAGCCCTCACTCTGCCCCCTGGATTAAGTATCAGACCATCAGGCATCCCTGAGGCTGGGCTTGGAGTATGGAACGAGGCATCCGATCTGCCGTTGGGTCTGCACTTTGGCCCCTATGAGGGCCAGATCACAGAAGATGAAGAGGCCGCCAACAGTGGATACTCCTGGCTGGTGAGAAACACCCACCTCTTCCCCTGTCCTCTGGCCTCCACATCCCTTCTGTGGATGGGTGGGGGGGCCTCACCTTCAACATGCTAGGACGTGGATGGGGACAACACGGTTAGCTCTGTGTACTGAGTGCGCTTTGCATGAACACGGAACTTCTGCTTAAAGATCAGAGGCCAGGTGGGAGCACGGTGGTACAGGCACAAGGAAGCGGCTCCTCCCGTGCGGGGCCCTTGGCCTGAGCGGACGAATAGACTCAGACATGAGGATGGTGATTAAGGAGCTCATTGCGTGGTCACGACTGGCAGTTGCATCCGTGCAGGCTGAAGAGCACTGATGACAGCAGAGTGAAATAATTCTTCCATCACCTCCCACCAAAAAAAAATAAAAGCCTTTAGCTTCTTTTTCTGACACTCAGATCACCAAAGGGAGAAACTGCTACGAGTATGTGGATGGAAAGGACACGTCCTGGGCCAACTGGATGAGGTAAGTCCAGTAGGTTTCCAGGTTCCAGAGAGGACACTCATCTCTCTCAAGCCCATGTCCCTTTCCTTCTCAGACTGCCCCCCTCAATGGTTTTTACATCTTCTGTCCCTCTTTTTTCTCCACACAATGCTCTTTCATTTCAAGAGACGTCAGAAAAAAGGAAATAAAAGTATAGTATGTGTCCTCAAAATACGTCTCTGTGCTCAAGAAAACTGGGGTACCTGAAAACAACTTGAGGAGTCTAGATTCACCAGGGACACTTATTTACCTAATTAACACTTATCAAGCACTTACTATTATGCTCCAGTTTAGAAAACGGAGTCCATTACTTAAACAGATCACATCACCCATGTCCTTACGGAGGACACACTGCAGACAGACGTTAAGCGATTGATTTTAGGAACATTTAATCATAATTTTCCTATTTTTCAAGAAGTGCACAGCACCACCATAACCTACCGGGAGGTACCTTTAGTCTGTGAGGGCAGCCACCTTCCCAGCCTTGCTTCCAGTGAGAACTGGGTTCTGAAGCCAGGAGACAAACGGACTGCAGGATGGTTGTGAGCAGCCCCTTTCTCTAAGGTCCCCTCCTTTCATCAGGGGAGGCAGAAAATGAATAAACTACTATTGTTCTGTGTTTCGAGCTAAGTCAGAGAGCTCTCCAAGTTTCTACAGGAACCTGGGGGAGGCAAGTGAATCGGGGGCCCTGGATGCACGTGGGGAGACTGGAGACAGACCTCCCGAGAGAACATAGGCTGGGGCTGAGTGCTGAGGGTTGTGTGCTGAACTAGAAGCACCAAGCTCTGTGGAATAAAAACAGAACTTCATTGAGAGTTTAGAGGCCACCAGTTTTACGGCCAATCCACGTGGAGACAGGTCTGGAATTGGGCTTTGGAAAACAGATAAGTAGGGAAGGAGAGAAAAGCAATCTGGCCTGGATGGGCAACAGCATCTGGAGATAGGGATTCACAGGAAAAGCTCGAAGGCGTGAGCAGCAGGTTCCCGCGCAGCAGCAGCGGCAGCTGGGGCAGCACCAGGCCGCGATGGCAAGGAGCTGGCTCGGGTCTGACGGGTGGAGGGAACCCATCGCCTGCGCTTTCTGTCCCTTTCTCTGCCCCAACCCCAGGTATGTGAACTGTGCCCGGGATGAGGAAGAGCAGAACCTGGTGGCCTTCCAGTATCACAGGCAGATCTTCTACCGAACCTGCCGGGTGGTCAGGCCGGGCTGTGAACTGCTGGTCTGGTACGGGGACGAGTACAGCCAGGAGCTCGGCATCCCGTGGGGCAGCGGGTGGAAGAGCCAGCTCGTGGCGGCGGGCAGAGGTGGGTGCCACCGCTCTTCCAACGCAAAGCAAGAAGCACTCCTGGGGAGCTTTCACGGTCCGGCTTTCCATCAGGGTAAACTCCAGTCTGGAGTCAGCAAAGTTTCAATTAAGATGCTTCAGAAATTGATCCATAAGCCTTTGACTCTTAGGGAAACTTTTTATATTAAAATTTTTTTCTTCTAGTTTTTTTAATCCCTCATGCAAAAAATATATAACATCATATAGGGCTGAAAGGCTTAGAGGAAAAAAACAAGTTTTCGAGCACCTACCAGCTCTCTCACCTTTAGCCATTTCTTCTTCATCTCCTCCATATTTCTAGATGATATGTGTACACGTTGATTTGCATTCAGTCACCATTTCGGTTCATTGTCACATGAGTTCATACACTGTGCCAGACAGGGCTCCACGAACTGGAAATAGAGATTGAACAGGACGGTCAGAATCACTGCCCTAGAGCAGCACGTGCCTCAGACCAGACAGCAATTAGTGCTTTGAGGAAAAGTAGCCCAGAAAAAGTGCCTTGGATCACTGTGAGCGGAGGGGTGGGGTGTGGCGCTCTCCCGAGACAGCATTTGTGGGCAAAGTGTTCCAGGCAGGGGAACGGCCAGTGCCGCAGCACCAGGGCAGGAAAGAGAGGCCATGCAGGTGGTCAAAGAAGGAAGCACAGAGCGAGAGGAAGCAGGCTGGACAGAACACGGAGGCCTCAGGGCCTGTGCTCCACGCACAGACATGGGGCTCCCCCTGGGTGACGTGAAACAACCGTGCGGTTTTCAGCTGCAGGGGGCATGTTCTCTGCTCTAAGATGATGCTTTGGCTCATTTTTTTGGAAAGAGATAGCAGTGGGGAATCCGCTCAGAGGTCAGTTCATCACCAGGTGAGAGGGGAGAGCGGACTGGCTGAAGAAGGGCAGCAGCTGGGGTGTATTTTTAAACAGAACTTCCTACTGCATTTTAAACGGACTAAGCCTGACTGAAATCAATGAGGTGTGAATACTCGTTGGCTTTCTGAGGAAGGACGTACTTTCATTTTCCACGTTATGGAAAACTGAGAGAGAAGCAATTCGTGACCTAATTGGGGCATCAGGAGCCAGAGTCCGTTAGTCAGTGGGACCTGGACCACTCGGTCTTGTCCAATCTGAATCCCACTTCCTCACAGAGATTCAGACACAATGGCTGCTCAACTAATACGTCTCTGTGAAGGAGGAGCCTCAAATCCAGCTTTCCTCACAGGTGCCCTAACCACTACCCTACCCTGCCTTCCACATCTGGAGATCTCCAGGATGAGTGCCCCTAACTGAATAAACTCCTTCCCCTCGTAGGAAGTCACTCGGGGCGATTCCACCTATCATCAAGAGTGTTCTCTCCCAACAGGATAGAATACCTGTGGCCCCTCTGTCACAAAGTCATAGGACTTTTCAGATACTCCTATGTGGGCAAAGGTCACTGCAGTTCCACCTCTTATAAGGAGTGACACTGCCTCTGATGCTACTTGAAGGTCCCTAGTCAGGGCCACAGGTAGAAGAGGCCCTTGATACGGGCTTTCTGGATTTCTGAAGAAGACAGAGTGAGTAAAAATGGAATGGAAAAGTAGACTGTAAAGGCACACTTGCTGGGAGACAGAGCTTGTGCTGTCAACACTGAGATGATTAGTGGTTCAGGCCTTACCGGAGATAAACCATCTACCTGACCAGAAGCTTCCTCTTTCAGCAGACCCAAAGCCCAAGATCCAACCATGTGGCTCCTGCTCTCTGGCCTTCTCCAGTCAGAAAATCCTCAGCCAACACGTGGAATGCAGTCACCCGTCTCAGGTCCTCCCGAGAACATCTGCAAGAGACCGCGTCCAGCCAGAGGATCCCTGCCCAGGCTATCAAAATCGGCAGCAGCAATATTCTGATCCACACAGCTGGAGTAACAAACCTGAATGTCAAGAGGTCAAGGAAAGGTCCAAACCTTTGCTGAAAAGGATAAGGCTGGGGAGGATTTCAAGGGCCTTTTCCTCCTCTCCCAAAGGACAAATGGGGAGCTCTAGGGCACATGAGAGAATGATGGAGGCAGGGCCCAGCACAAGCCAGAAAGTGAACCCAGAGGCCACAGGCAAATTACTCATAGGGGCAGGAGTATCAAGAGTTGTAAAAGTCAAGTACAGAAGCTCTGGGCAAGGCTCCAAGGATAGGTCTAGTCTCACCAAGCACCAGAGGACACACACAGGGGAGAAGCCCTATGTTTGCGGGGAGTGTGGGCGAGACTTCAGTCAGAAGTCAGATCTCATCAGACACCAGAGGACACACACAGGGGAGAAGCCCTATGTTTGCGGGGAGTGTGGGCGAGACTTCAGTCAGAAGTCAGATCTCATCAGACACCAGAGGACACACACAGGGGAGAAGCCCTATGTTTGCGGGGAGTGTGGGCGAGACTTCAGTCTAAAGTCAAATCTCATCACACACCAGAGGACACACACAGGGGAGAAGCCCTATGTTTGCGGGGAGTGTGGGCGAGACTTCAGTCAGAAGTCAAGTCTCATCACACACCAGAGGACACACACAGGGGAGAAGCCCTATGTTTGCGGGGAGTGTGGGCGAGACTTCAGTCAGAAGTCAAGTCTCATCAGACACCAGAGGACACACACAGGGGAGAAGCCCTCTGTTTGCAGGGAGGGTGAGGGAGTCATTACCAATAAACCACACCTTAGCCACGGGAGGATAAATGTAGCCACCACATACCTCGGCTCTGAGGGAGCTTCAAAGGAAGTCTATGACCCCTTACATTCCCTAAGAGTGTGATGAGCACAGAAATAACTGGTTACGTAGATCCTCTGCTTTCATGATAAGAGAGAAGGTAGATAAACAGCAGAGGGTGTCTTACTTGCCCTGGAGATGTTCATACCAATCCCCTTCATGGTTTTTGGACTCCTGTTTTAATAAATTTTGTCTCCACACAAATCTGAAGCCCAGACTGTGTACCTCATTCCCCCCTCATCACTGAAAGCAGTGGCGTCCAAGAGGGCCACAGAGAACGCATACTCGCAGCCCCGGTCTCCGTAGGAACTGAACCCCTGGAAGGGCATTCTCCCTTGGCCTCTCCTCATTCCTCTCTGGTTTCCTCTGACTTCTGTAGCCTCAAAGGTGAAGGCCTCGTGCATGTGTGGGTGCATGCCTGTGTGCCTGGCTCAATCTGGGGTATCTGGTCTCCCTCGCTCTCTCTTTGCTGTCGCCTCAGGGTCAGCACAGCATGTGGACTCCAGATCCAACCATAGTGGGTCAATTCTCAGCTCTGCCCTCACCAGCTGTGTGACCTATGGCAAGGTGCTCAACCTCTCTGTGCCTCTTTTCTAATCTATAAAATGGGATGGGAGTGCCAGCCTTTTGGTTTGATCGATAAGCACAGGCAGAATCTGGCACAGAGGCTGGCTGAGAGGGCAAGCCCCGCCCTTTGTTATTCTCTCCCTGCCCACGTCTTCCAGGTCTTTAGAGCTGGACAAAGAAGGGGCCACTCAGGCACTGGTCAGACACAGCTGCTTCACCTGCAGACAATGGGTTCAGGAAGGCCGAAGCGGGGAGCCCAGACCCCATGACTGCGAACGACGGCCCTTAGTCCCCCTCCCCGTGCAGGCTTGGGAAGCATCTCTACGTGAACCGCGTGGGTGTCAATAACAAACACCCACTCTTACTGGCTCCCTTCTTTCATGCTTTTATAAGGGAATCTGTGTGTCTGTGGCTTTGTTTCCCTGTGGGAAGAGAAGCACCATAACCTTTCCATCTTCTGCGGCTCTCAGCAGCGGCCACGGGAGGGACGGAGTTGGGGGTGATGCCGGCAGAGGGGCTTCGACTGAAATACTGTGGGGGAGGGGCCCCAGAAACTTCCAGGGGCTTCTCACCTGCACCTCCCACCAGAGGTGGCCTCGAATCCCCTGCAAGGCTGAGCAGTTCGAGGCCTGCCCCCTCCCCTCCCCTCCCCTCTGGCAATAAACCCCATTCCTGGTGAGGCCGCCAGCCCCCAAGACGCCCCGAGTCCCTGGCCCCCATCATCCGCGGCCTGCACAGAAGATGGATGACCTGTGTGGTGGCGGCGATGGTGTGCGACCCCACAGTTCAGGCGCAAACAGGCACTCCGGCCTCTCACCCAGTCTCGGCTCACCTCTAGCAAGGGGGCTGGCGGCTTATACACCCTCCCGCCACGGGCAGCTGCGTGCTGAAGGGGGGCTTGGAGGAATGTGCGCCGCCTGACACGCGCTGGGCTCGGCTCGGGACGCCTGCAGGGCCTCCACCTGACACTGCGGGTGCCCTGGATGGCCACACAGGACACCAGCAGCCTCCATCACATGTGCCGCTCTGACCGCAGTGGCCCCATGGCTGTGCCAGCCCCACCGGCCTGCTGCTCTACCGGGACCCTAGCTGAGCAGGTGAGCGCGGAGCACAAGAGGGTAAACTGGTCTTTGGCTGCCAGACTCCGCCTGGTCGGCCACTAGCCCAGCCAGTACCTGAGGCAGAGCTGCGTGTGGGGAGGGTGTCACCCACAGACGCTGTCCTCAAAGCTCAGGCCCCTGAAAACTTACCAAAGAGGTTTCCTTAAGTTCGTTTTCAAAAGTAGGAGGCCGTTCATCTATCACCCAGAGAAAACTCCTGTAACATTCTGAAATATGTACTTTAAGATCTTATTTTGCAAGCTCTCGTGCTTGATGTCAACAGCTTTGCTGTTTTTTTCTTTTTCTCGTAATATGCAGGTGTTTAGAAAAAAAAGAAATTTAGAAAATACAGAAAATAAAAGCCACTCATAATTGTATAGGCAACACCAATTAATACAGCATCTGGTCACCACACACAGACACATGTGCACACACACAGGAACACACGTGCACGTTTTTCTTCTACGAAATCTTTTGAGCCCCCATCTTACCTTGTCACCGGCCTCTGTTTTTGCTCACCAAGACGAGCCCGCTTTGGCCTCGTGACCGGTAGGTTTCCATGCAACTCAGAAGCAGGCGGGCAGCAGGGGCTGTGAGGGGTGGGCACCGCCTGGCCCAAAGTGAGGAGACAAGAGCGAGCGCTTCTCCTCCGGGTGCGGTACCTGCAGGGGCCACTGGGGGAGACACCGAGGAAGAAGCCTCTCAAACGCCTTCCCTTCAGTTTCCATGGTTACAACGTGCCCCGCGTCCCGGGGTCGGACGGGGGTTTAACAGACCTTCTCTTGTTGGACATGAAAAGTGTTTCCAGAGAGAATCTGTCGAGATCTTGGCCTGGCTTGCTGCAGGGTTACCCATGTGGTGCATTCGGGGCTCAAGGAAGTTCTGCAGCTTCCCGGGTTTAGGGCTAAAGCACACCCCGCCCTCACCCCTCCCGCGGTCACTGCATCTTCCCCTCCAGAGGAAGGTGTCTGGGACTATTAACTGCAAAGACACTGCCGAAGAGGACAAAGGCCATGGCTGGCCCGGGCTGGGGTGCTCCCTGGGAGGCAGAGGGGACATGGGACACTCACTGCTGGTCTCACCTGTCCTGCGTGCTTATCGTCCTTCTCCGTGATTGTGCGGCTTTCTGCCCCCGGGGGGGCTGCCAGCGAGGGGCTCCCGAGACGCTGCAGGCTGGGGTTGGCGGTGGGAATGCTGGAGGCCAGGAAACCCAAGACCCTCCAGCAGGTCAGTGCGGTGTGGACAAGACCTGGCCTCACTGGATGGCTAGGTCCTGTCCTTCGGGACACCCGCTCTGGACCCCCGTCGGAGGTGTGGATGTTTCCCCGATGCCCACCTTGGTCTCAGGAGGCAGAAGAGAGACTGGGTTATCCCTCCCACCCGCTGCCCGGAGAGTCACAAGGGCCCCTTCCCAAACAGCCGGAGCAGGCTTAGCAGAGGGAGCGCTGGGGTCTCACAGGGTCACTGTGGAGAGGGATTTACTCCTGACCAGGATCCTTCTTTGCTGGTTCTGTTTCTGTGTTGTCTTCACACCAAATCTCACAAGGACAAGGCCGGGTTTTTACAGCATCACTGGCCCAGGGGCCAGCGAGCCTCCTTATGGTGTGTTTGTTACAGGCAGGGAGACAGGGCGGCTGGTGTGACGCTCCCCCAGGCGAGAGAAGGGACCACACTAGGTTGTGTCTCCTGCGGGGTTTCAGGGGTGCTGGCAATAGGGGCGGCCACTCCTTTTCTAAATATGTCAGACAACCGCTGAGTTCTGAAGTTATTCATGAAACATTTTTTTTTTTTTTTTTTTTTTGCGGTACGCGGGCCTCTCACTGCTGTGGCCTCTCCCATTGCGGAGCACAGGCTCCGGACGCGCAGGCTCAGCGGCCATAGCTCACGGGCCCAGCCGCTCCGCGGCATGTGGGATCCTCCCAGACCGGGGCACGAACCCGTGTCCCCTGCATCGGCAGGCGGACTCTCAACCACTGCGCCACCAGGGAAGGCCATGAAACATTTTTTGAGCACCTGTTATATTGCAGGTACCACACATGAGAGTTGCAGAGGTGGAGGTGGGCAGAGCTGGGTGTCAGGAACCAGCTCTACGGTCGTGGAAGAGGCTGGGGATTCCATGAGATGCCGGCTTCTGATGGCACAGTAGACATCTTCTACCACAAATATTAGCTGCAAAGATACATAATAAAGAGAGAGGCATGACCCTTGCAGCAAAAATAAGGGTGTGGGGTGGAGGAGAAGGTGGCAAGAAGGGCTGAGCAGAGAGAACAAGCAGGTCCTGTCACTCCAGTGGTGAGCGTGCAGGACCCAAGCCACCGGGTCAGCTCGGTCAAGTCCCTGCTCTGCACTTAGTTACCATGAAGCCCTGGAGCCTCCACTTCCCCTGCTGTTGGGTTGGTACAGGAAGTTCTCAGCACAGTCACTGCTGCCATCCATATGAGGCTGAGGGCCCTCTACCTGTGGTGTCCCGTCCAGCAGACCCTCGGCCATACCCTCCGAGCCCAACTAAGGCCCAGATGAAGCCTCACTTCGCTGGGTGGCCTCACTGGGGACCCAGGTCCCCCTCCCTGCTCTCACTCCAGGACGCCCTCACCCACAGTCAGAGCGAGTTCGTGGCCAGGCCCACACTCCACTCCTGAGTGGGGAGAAGGAAGGGGCTGGGGGGCAAAGTGCCTTCAGGCAAGTGGTGCAGGAGCTCACCCATCACCCCTCGTGGTCCGTCCCTGGGAGCGTGGTCACGGGTCACGTGCAGCTGCAGTGCTTCCTGTGGGGACGCAAGCTCTCTGCCGTGAGCACTGAAGCAGGAAACCCTGAGTGATCTTTCCGAGGCTGGAAGACTCCCCGGTCGTTGGGACGAGAGATAAAGCCAGAAAGTGGGTTCTTGCTGGGACGGGCCTTCTCTAGACCCAGCTTGGGGACAGCAAGGGTGGGACAAGGGGCCCCGTGGAGACTGTGCAGCCGAGTGACAAGCCCACGTTCACCCGGCGGGAGGCCTTTGAGGGGTCTGTGACGGAGGAAGCCCACCCCATGAGACAACAGAGGGTTTCAGGGACACACGGCAGCAAAATCAGGGGAAATATGAAGACTCTGGGAAACTAAAGTACGAATATCAAAGAAACTCTTACTGCCCTGAAGGTTCCCCCTGACATGAGCGGGGGGCAGCTCCAGGACTGCAAAGGTTTTTGTGGTTTCAAGCAGCAGAGACCCTGCTCCACAGCAATGGGGCTGGGGGGCTCGGGGGGCCACAGGCAGAATCCCACAGAGATGGGTCGACAAGGGCCACAAAGCACGGGGGCCCTTCGGGGATCGTGGGGCTGCCGTTGTCCGGGGTCGCCTGCTGGCGGCCGCACCCCTGCCGTGTCCCTGCTGCTCACAGACCCTCCCCCGCGGCTGCTCTGGCCCCATTCCCTTCATGCTCCCAATTCGTGCCCCTGAAAGCAGCAACCTGACTGACTGCTCCTGATTCCGGGGCCGGCAGGACTCCCTCCGGCTCTCCCTCCCCAGGCGCCAGCCTACTCGCAGACTTGGCGGCGCCCCAGCAGCTGCTTGTCCGGAAGCTTCTGTTGGTCTCACGAGGCACCACAGGCAGCACTGCCGTGTCCATATACCCATCGTTTCCGACCGACACCTGGGGATGGACGCTGAGGTTCACGGGAGGTACTGGGCATTTCGTAGCAAAGGGAGCTGTGAGAGGATGTGCTCTGTCCCCTCCTGGCCTGCGACCAGCAGCCACTAACGCTTCCTCCTGGGCCTCCACGCCACTCACCAGGCAGCACAGGCTGTGCTCGGATCGCCCTCCTGACGCGCAAAGCCATTTGGGGTCCTCTCCGTGGACCAGACACCAGAGGCTTGGTTCTAGCAACCAGGACACACTGCCCCGAACCCGTCGGCCCAGCCTCACCACTTCTCTCCCTCTGGTTTGTGTGCTCAGCCCCAGCTCCCGCAGCGTGGCCAGGGTCCAGACAGGACTCCCCTGACAACGGTAGGGGAAAAGGGAGGACAGAAGGGACCCGAGAGCAGTGCGACAGATGGAAAGATGGGATATAGAAGACAGCCCTCCCCTCAGCCACCTAACAGTTTCTCAGCCCCTGAAGTTAATGGTGCACAGGGTTCCTATAGTGACAGTCACATCAAAGGATGACGTGAAGATTTCTGAGAAAGTAAACAAATCATTTGGGAATAATTATAAGACTTTGGTGAAGTGTTTGAGCTGCCACTTACATCACCTGATGCAGTTTTGTTATCTTCATAGTGAGTAGCCTAAAAAGCGAAGATATTTAATTTTAGGGTCTTTTTAAATACATTTATTTCCTATTTATTTATTTATTTTTGGCTGCCTTGGGTCTTTGTTGCCGTGCGCAGCCTTTCTCTAGCTGCAGCGAGCGGGGGCCGCTCTTTGTTGCGGTGCACGGGCTCTAGGTGCACAAGCTTCAGTAGTTGTGGCCCGTGGGCTCAGTAGTTGTAGCTCGCAGGCCGTAGAGCACAGGCTCAGTAGTTGTAGTGCATGGGCTTAGCTGCTCCACGGCGTGTGGGATCTTCCCGGACCAGGGCTCGAACCCGTGTCCCCTGCACTGGCAGGTGGATTCCTAAGTACTGCACCACCAGGGAAGTCCTTAGTTTTAGATTTTATATTAATTTGTTTGGTCGTGCTGGTTGTTAGCTGTTGACACCATCAACTCTTCTCCCCTTTGTCCCCACAGGAACCTCTGCAGATGGCGATAAGGATACGAACAACATGGCCACTGCCTACACCCTCAGGCAAGCCCCTCAGTGCCACATCACAGCACGTTCACCATCAGCCAGCACAGGGGAACCATCGGTGCGCCCACTGCTGGGCTGGAGTGACAGGTCAGGGGTCAGGAGGGGACCACCCAGTGATGCAATCAAATCTACATTTGTCCCAGCTGGTGAGGCACAGACACAACCCAATCAGAACAGGCACCAGCGGTAAAGACGTAAACATAAGACATGACGCCATAGAACTCCTAGAAGAGAACGTAGGGAAAACATTCTCTGACATAAATCATACCAATGTTTTCTTAGGTCAGTCTCCCAGGGCAATAGAAACAAACATACAGACAAAAACCCAAATGGGACCTAATCAAACTTACAAGCTTTTGCACAGCGAAGGAAACCATAAACAAAACGAAAAGACAACCTACACAATGGGAGAAAATATGTGCAAACGATGAGACCTACAAGGGCTCAACTTCCAAAATATACAAACAGCTCATACAACTCAGCAACAAAAAAACAAAACAACCCAATCAAAAAATGGGCAGAAGACCTAAACAGACATTCCTCCAAAGAAGACATACAGGGGACTTCCCTGGTGGTCCACTGGTTAAGACGCTGAGCTCCCAATGCATGGGGTCCGGGTTTGATCCCTGGTCAGGGAACTAGATCTTGCATACCACAGCGTAAGATCCTGCATGCTCTAACAAAGATCCCGCACGTGGCAACGAGGATCCCGCGTGCCGCCAAATAAATAAATAAATAAATATTTTTTAAAAAGAAAAGGAAGAAGAAGAATACATGAAAAGATGCTCAACATCGCTAATTATTAGAGAAATGCATATCAAAATTGCAACGAGGTACCACCTCACACCGGTCAGAATGGCCTTAAAAACTCTACAAATAATAAATGCTGGAGAGGGTGTGGAGAGAAGGGAACCCTCCTACACTGTTGGTGGGAATGTAAATTGGTGCAGCCCCTACGGAGAACAGTATGGAGGTTCCTCAGAAAACTAAAATAGAACTACCACATGATCCAGCAATCCCACTCCTGGGCATATGTCCAGACAAAACTATAATTCAAAAAGATACATGCACCCCTATGTTCATAGCAGTACTATTCGCAATAGTCAACACATGGAAGCAACCTAAATGTCCACCAACAGATGAAGGAATAAAGAAGATGTGGTACGTATATACAAGGGAGTACTGCTCAGCCAAAAAAAAAAAATTAAATAAGGCCATCTGCGGCAACATGGATGGACCTGGACACTATCATACTCAGTGAAGTAAGTCATACAGAGAAACACAAATACTGCATGGAATCATTTATATGTGGAATGTATACATGACACAAATGAACCTTTCTATGAAACAGAAACAGACTCACGGACATAGAGAACAGACTGGTGTTTGCCAGGGGGAAGGGCTGGGGGAGGGATGGAGTGGGAGGTTGGGGTGAGCAGATGTAAGCTTCTATATACAGAATGGATAAACAACGTGGTCCTACCGTACAGCACAGAGAACTACATTCAATACCCTACGGTAAAGCATAATGGAAAAGATTATTTTTAAAAAAGAATGTATACATGTGTACAACTGAATCACTTTGCTGTGCAGCAGAAATTAACACAACATTGTAAATCAACTATATGTCAATAAAAAAATATATCAGTTAAATAAAGAAGAAGACACCAGCCACTCAGAACAGACACTCAACCCATGAGAACAGACCCCAGACCAACTGGCACATGGACCAACCAGTCAGAAGAGGCGGCTGCTGCAGGCGGAGTCCTCCTGGCGCACACAGGCTGACGGTGAGCCCCGGGCGCAGTGAGCCCTGAGGGATCCCTGGAGGAAATCAGAACTGTACCCACAAGCCCCCTCCTCTAACTGGCAAAACGAAGTGGCTCTGCCTGCCACAAAATTAGACCACATCCCCTGGTGAAACCGGAAAACATTCCTGGCATCCTGACCCCGGAAGTGGTGACCACATAACTGAAGGGGTCCCAGGACCCCCCAGTTTGGTGCTGGGACTAGGAATATGTTGATCAGATCTCAATCCAGGGGAAGTCTCCTCCTGGGTCAGTTTTGGAAGGGGGTGGTATGAATTTATCAAAGTCTGCTTCTCTGCTGAGTGGTGAGCCAAGATGAGCCCTGAGGTGTGCCTGACGAGACAGCACCCGGGAAGCCAGTCACTTAGTGGAGGGAAGGCCCCCCACATTTGGTGCATCTGCTCTCTGGCGGCACCTGTGGTCCCCGCGCTGACCACCACGTGCCTGTGTGCCGGCAACCCCCAAGCTGAAGGCTTGTGGTCGCAGCCGCAATCACAGGCACCAGCAGCACCAACCCTCCCATCCTCGGCCCGACCTCGAAGTCCAGCTGAGGCCAGCGGATGCCTCGTGAACTATGTTCTACGGTGGCCCATGTGTCGCTGCTGAGCAGCAGTGTCATGATGCAGGCCAGGGGTCCTCAGCCTGGCGGAACATTAGAACCCCCTGGGACTCACTGACCCACAAATGCTCCCTGTCCCAGGGCGAGGGCAGCCAATCCTGGACCAGGCAGTGACCCGAACGGGCACACGGGTGCAGAAAGCAGAGTCCACGACACAGACAAGGTGCGGTTGTCCCGGGGCAGGGAAGGGGCCTCATCTCTGGCCAGAGCTCTCTGATGCCCCGGCTTAAGACTAAGGAGGCTTCGGGCACAGGGGTTGTGGTGGGAACAGACTCGGAGCTGCTTCGGAGACGTGCAGCGCAGGACACATGGGTGAGTGAAGGACAGAGGCAGCTTCCCGTAAAGAAACAGAGTGCACAGGCTCGGGGTGGAGGAGAGCCCGACGAGGGCTGGGAAGCAGGGCCTGGAAACCATGCCTCTCTCTCTCCCGCGCTCTCTTCTTTCATGTCTGCCCTCTTCATCTACTTAACTCCCGCTCTGCAGCCTGACGTCTCTGCCCGTGCGTATTTGCACACTCCTGCTGCCCATTCATTCAAGGGATACCGATGTAGCACCTACCTCTGGCCAGGTCCTATCCCAGGCACAGGAACAGCCTTGACGAAACAGACAATAACCCAGGTCCTTGGGGAGCTGAAATGCTACCGGGGGCCAAATGCGCCCCTCCTGTGACCCCCACCCCTGGCTTCGCCTTCCTCAGCCTGCCGGCAGGCCCCCTGACCTCCAGCGCCTGTCACCCTCTGGCACCGCCCCATCGTGTGGCCTTCTCAGCTCATAGCACCATGTGAAATGGCCTTCCCCTCGTCACCTGTGTCGCCTCAGTGTACCTGGCGATGCTCAATATTTCCTCAGTGGAGGAAGGTCCCAGCTGCCCTCATGGCCCTTCCGCTGAGTTCTGACACAGCGGCCTGGAAGGACTCCCGGGGTGGGGCGTGGAGTTAGGGGCAGGGGCTCGGGCACCCTTGGTGTCATAGCGCAGCTGCAGTGCCTCAGCGGGGCCCCAGAGGCTGGTCCCACGTGGGCCTCTCCAGGGGCTCAGGGTAGGGCGGGGACCTCCCAGCGCCAGCACAGACCCAGACGGCGGCCCGACCGGCTGCCTTCTCCCTAGGACAGGAGGACGGGTGACCCTCGTTGCTGCTCAGCGTCTCGGCCACCCGGGAAGAACGGTCAGTTCCAAGGTACTGAGCACCCCGTGTGTAGTTATACGTTTTACCTGCATGATCTCAACTCCCTGAAGCAGAAACGCTTTGGGCTACCCACCTGGAAAAATCAACGCGAGCGCTTTAAAATCACTGCACTTAACACAATCCAGATGCGAAAGGCCCCACCCACCTGCCAGGCGGTCCAGCGGCAACTCCAGGGATGCAGCTTCTTTCCTCCTCAGCGTGTGTCTTCCTTAGGGCCTCTGTCTGTCCGCCCGGGGCCGGGGAGGGGGCGGGGCAGGGGGGGTGGGGTGGTGGAATGCTCCAACTCCAGCATCACACTCACCTGGTCAGAAAGGAGTGGGGAGGAGGGAGGAGCTCAAGGCCTGTGTCTGGCCTCTTTTTACAAGAGGCCCAGCAGGTAGACGTGCACTTTGTGCCCCCTCCTGGCAGCAGGGTCACAGCTCGGGGTCACGCGGCGAGCACGGCATGGCTGGCACTGGGCCTATTAGGCTGGACCCCCATGCCTACTCTTAATCAACCCACTGCCCTCCCAGAGGCACAGGGAAGGTTCCAGGTGAAGCCTGCAGGCTGGGGAGCGGGCCCTGGCAAGGCCCCGGAAGGAGCTGTGACGAGGCCCTGCCCTGCCCCGCGCTCTCCCAGAACTAGGTTTTCTCTCGGGGCAGAGAAGGACGGAGGGGGTAAAAGGGCACCCTCCAAAAAAGGTTTGATTGTTGTTTTTGTCAGCTTGACATTTGAGACTTCAAGTGTCCAAAGAAAGGCTACAGAATGAAAATAATTAACGCTTGTCGACACTGCTTGTCCCAGAGGTGGACCTGGAATCCTCAGTCTTTTGTGTACCACACTAGAAAATATTCCAGTACTTGGCCTCTCTGCGCCTCAGTTTCCTCCTCTGTAAAGAGAGGATCCTAATAGCTGCACCCCGAGCTTGCGATGGTGATAAGTGAGCTTTTGCCCTTGTAACGGGCCGAAAGCTACCGGGGATTTAAAACCACGAAGCTATACACGCCTCCCGCCCCGAGACCATCCACCTTACACACAAATGGGCCTCACTCTTTTCACTGGGCTGCACAGTTGCTGTGTGTGGCAGAGTTCATCTATTTAACTGTCCCCCGTGGGGACAGTCTGGTTGTTTCTGGTCCCGTCCCCATGGGCGTTTACCAAAACAGGTGTGTGTCTCTTTGGGGCCACCTCCCAAAAACGTGAGCCCTGCCAAACGTCACATGCATTTAACTCTCAGACAGACATTTCCTGATTGCCTGCAAAGCACTGTAACCAACACCCAAGTGTCGCTAGAAAGGTCCCCTTCCCCACCTCAGAGGGGTGTGATCCTTAACGTACAAACTGGCCCCACTCACTATCCAAATAATTAGAAAAGGCTCTTTAGCAACAAGAAAAATGACTCCACATCGAGAGCAATCCAACCCGCCAGGCAACGTCACCCAGATTTTAAACACAGAACGCCCTTATCTTTACTTATACATTATACACAGTCGGTTCCGTGTGTACATCATGGACTATTGCGAAACAATGATGGACTCGTGCCCGTCGGCTCAGCCTTGTCTCTTGTTTCCTCACTTCTGCATAGCCCAGACCCTACCCTGTCAGTGTGCCGGGCCCCTGCTCCTTGGGGCTCGAGGGCCAGAGCGGGTAGGAGGAGGGGCGGGCAGTGCGACCACACGGGCCATCCGTCCCACCTGAGGCACCACCACGTGGCCTGTCGGGGCTACCATCAAATTCCGACCTTCCCAGGGAAGAAAACAAGCTACACCGGTTCAGGGGCTCCCGGGGGTCGTCAGGCTCGCCCTGCGTCGCCCAGCGGCCGAAGTGGACCTTGGCTGGACCTACCCGCCCCGCCAGAGCCCCACCCCCTCCCCGCGCCCCTCCCCATCCGGTCCCGCCCAGCACTCAACCCCAACGTCCCCGAGCCCCGCCCCTCGCCCCCCCCCGCCCCGCCCCCCAGGGCCGCTCCACTTCTGGGCCGGGAGGAGCCTCCACGGTCCCAAAGGTTGTGCACCCCGATCGCCTACCCCTCCGCTCCCCCCCCGCCCCGTGAAGCCCCCTGGGCCCCTCCAGGTGGGCACCGAGGTGAAGCCGCTGCGAACCAGACCGGCCTTACCCCTCCCTGTGGTTCCGCCCCGAGTTTGGTCAGACACGTGGCCCCCGGGGCCAGGGAGGGGCCCGGGGAGGTTCTGGGGGTGGCAGCGTGGTGTCGCCACCTCGCCAACCCCAGTCCGGCCCGGCATGAGCTCCGGGGTCGCCCTGCGGCTGCGGACACTCCAGCGACACCTGGGCTCCCCGGAGGTAGGGGGACAGGCCCGAACTCGGAGCCCCTGAACTCTCCTCCACCTGGGGCTAAGGGGACAGAGCTGAGTTCCGGGAGAAGAACCCCGTGTGGCCACCCACAGCCGGCAGTGACTGAGGGAGAGGCCCCTGGGTGTGGAGACCCCGTCAGTGCTGGAGGGAGGGGGCTGCTGGGGCAGGAGGGGGACAGGTCAGCGACCTGCAAGGCAGTGTGTCACCGCAGCCTGCGCGGGCTGCTCGGCAATTCCACCCGCAGCTCCTCACCCAGGGCCCAGGGGCAGTTTGGGACTTTGTCCCCCGGGGCTGTTTACACCGACTCCGCTGCAGGTGTGGACACAAGGCAGCTTCCCTGTCCCTCTCGTGGCCCAGGGCAGAGGTATGGAGCCGGGCAGCAGCCCGCTGACCACCCACGTACTGGACACTGCCTCAGGGCTTCCGGCTGAGGGCCTCTGCCTCCGTCTGTCCAGGCTCGAGGACCATGGCCAGCAGTGGACCGAGCTGAGGAAAAGGTAGGAGGGCGGTCTGGGGCAGGATTTGAGTCCAGATCACCTCCCCGCCCCACGCCAGGGCAAGGGGTGCAGGCCTGGAGGGCAGGGAGCAGGGCTCGCCACAGCCGGACAGTCCCCCTGCAGACTCTCGGGGCCGCGCTTTCAACAGGCTGTGTAGTCCTGGTCAGGGCCACAGAACGTGCTGGGACAGCTCACAGCCCAAGTGCCCGCTGCAGGGGGAAGAGGGGTGTGTCTCTTCCTGCAGGCTGGGCCGGCCGAGGCCTGAGGTGGGACCTGAAAGGCCTGGTTGTCACTGACTGACGGGTGACCTGTGCGGGGCAGCAGGCGGGCACTGGACGTTCTCTATATTCTCACTGCACCCTGTGTGCAGACACCACAGGCACCCCTTTCCTAGACTGGGGGGCGAGGGGGGACGGCTGGGGCAGCAGGAGGTGTCCGCTGCCTGGCAGCGCTACCCCTGCCCCAGGCCCAGGCTCTGCTGGGGGACGCCCAGCCCAGACTGGCAGGTGTCATGGGTCAGCTGTGAGCAGTTTCCCCCGACCCTCCCGCTGGTGTGGGCTGGTTGGCTGGACCCCAAAGGTTCCAGGCCTGAGGGTATGGAGCCTTCAGAAAAGCCGGGGGTCCAGGCCCCATCTGCGCTTGGAGGAACACACGGAGTCCAGGGCGGGGGGCGTACAGATCCACTCCCAACCACACCCCCTAAACTGCGCTGGTAAATGCCACCCTTTCTGATCACAGCGCAGACGCTTGCGAGCACGGCTGCAGGTGCCGGGGGCTCCGAGGGAGCAGAGGCCCTCAGAGCCTCCACTGGTGCCGCTGGAAACAGGCCACCACGCGGGTGGCGATTTGGGCACAGTCACTGAACCAGAAAGCCACACGCAGTGTATTAAACAAAAAGTACACGTTACAAAACAGTGTGACTAGTACAACCCGTTCTTGAAGTTTGTAAATGAGCATATTTACACATAGAGAAAATCTGAAAGGTATACATGCCAGATATAAAGCGATTATTGCTCACGGGGTAGATTGTGGGAACTTTCTCCCTTCTGCTTCTCTGTGATTTCTCAAACAGTGCGCAGTGTCCCTGGGCTGCTCCAGAGCCCCAGGTCCTGGAGGCTGTCCTGCTCCATAGCCGCCCAGGCCCGCTCACCCGAGTCCCAGTCAGGCTGCGGGGACATCGGAGGCCGGTGGGCACGCAGCCCCGGGGGACCCAGGCCGGGAGCTCCTCAGCCCCCTCTGCAGGGACCCCCCCCCCTTTCTCTCCCCAGCTACACGGACCCTGACGGCCGCTGCCCTGGGCTCCTGCTGCCAGGCCAGATGAAGGCGGGCACCTACAAGCTGTCCTTCGACACTGAGGGCTACTGGCAGAAGAGGGGCCAGGAGAGCTTCTACCCGTACGTGGAGGTGAGGGCCAGACGGGTGGAGGCCCATGACTCACCGTGACCCGCAGGCCGGCCCTGCGCCTCCACTACCTCGCACCTGCTTTGGGCTCCCAGAAGAAAGGGGTGCCGGGCTTGACCACGTCACACCCGTCCCTGACCTGCTCCGGGGTCAGGCTGACTCAGCCCCTGCGGACAGAGGTTCACCCAAGCCCCGTCCAGCTCACTGTCCCCCTTCAGTTGACCTGTTCGGGCGGGACCCCTTGGGAACCTGCAGGCCCAGGGCCCCTCAGATCGAGTGCTTTCTCTGGGGAGGACCCAGCCACACCCACCACCCCCCAGCTGGCCCTGGGGCTCCTGCCCCCCAACTGCATCCCCAGGTCAGCCGTCTGGGCTGCTGAGTCCATGGCGGCACTGAGGCCAGGCTGAGTGCACTCCATGCTGGCCCCTGGCTCCCCCGGTGTCCCCTCTGCCCGCAGGTCGTTTTCACCATCACAAACGGGACCCACAAGTTCCACGTGCCGCTGCTGCTGAGCCCGTGGTCTTATACCACGTACCGAGGGAGCTAGCGGCTGACCGGCAGCCGGCCTGCAAGCCCGGACCCGTCACCACGGCAGGCTGAGCCGCCCCCGACCAGCAGGGCAGGCTTGTTGCTCACGGGCACCAGGGTCACACTTCCCGGGGACGTTCTGGCCCCGATTCCCCAGTGGCAGCTGTCACTCGGGCTTCAATAAAGTTGCTGCTGGCATCTGCGAGGCGGCTGCGGTCACTAGGCACGCTCGGCTGGAGCTGCCCAGCCCCAGGTGGGATGGGGGCGGGTGTGCGCACAGAGCTGGTGGGCTCGGGGAAGGGGCCGGACGGCATCGTGGGCCCTGGGGGCGCCTCTCCACACAGCCACGCAACAGGACACGCAGCACTTGTGAAAACCTTCATTTGCTGACGACGCACGTCTACAAAACGAATACCTGCCGTCCTCGGTGCGTGAGGTGGGTGTCATCCAGGCAGTGGCCCCGGGCAGGGGCTACGTTGGGGTGCCCACGAGTCCTGCGGGGCCCTGGCCCAGCGTCTGCCCGATCACGGCCGTCTCCAGGGGCTTGAAGCCCACGTTGTCCAGGGGGACCCCAAAGGCCAGGAGCTTCGCCTCATAGGTACGCAGCAAGTCATTGTGGGCCTGTGGGGACACAGAGGCCTCAGGGGAGGGGTAGCCGGGGCTGACCCTCGCTCAGGCCCACCCAGCCCCTTGGAGAGCTAGCCTTTACCAGGTGCTCACTACACCAGACCCAGACCCTCACACGCTTATTTAAATTTGAGAATCTAATTGGCTTTACTCATGGCAGCATCCAATCTAGTAAGCGGAAGGGTGCTCCGAGGAGCTATACAAAATGGAGGCTTTCATGGGCACGGGAGGGTGGGACAAGGAAGTTAAAAGGGTGGGCACCTTCCCTTAGGGGAGGCAGGGGGTCTTAGGCAGATCACCTCCCACTGCTGATGGGTTTAAATTTCCACTCTAGGGAGAGGCTAAAACTTCAATTAAGTATTGAGTCTTGGTAGGGTTCACATAAGTGACTCCGTTTAGGACCTGTTGTTTCTTTTTAACAGTCCCCCCTTTTGATCAAACTCTTAGCCTGAGAGATATCAAAATTTTAAGGCATTAGTGCCGCTCACAGCTTTTGCTGATTCTGTTTGGGTTTTTGTTTTTGTTTTCCCGAATCTCTGGGATTCACAGGTCAAGACTTTGGGTTCACATTTTTCAAGTCCGTCATTCCCCACGTCTTTTTCAATATTCCAGTCTTAAGGAGATCATTTGCTTGGTGGTTAGTGGCTGCAAACATGCATTTAAAGCTTTTGGGAAAACATAATGCACCAGGAGTATGATTATGATTATTATAAGGAGGACAAACCCCAGTGTTTGGAGTCCTCAAGACCAAACCAATCAAAGGCCCCACGGAAGGGGCCATCCTTTTAAGCCAAGTGACCTGCCCAGGGGTCTTATGTAGCTGAGTTTCCACCTCCGCACAAGAGTGGGTCCAGATGAGCCGGTGGTGATGGCCATGCACAGACACCTCCTGGCTCAGCTGGAAGACAACCAGAGGCTTTCCTTCTGTCGAGAACAACTCTGGCCCGAGTCTGAGGACTTTTATCGGGCACTACCCAACCACTTCATGTGCGGGACCTCGGGTAACCCACAATGGAAGATGCCCCCACCATCCCTGTTTCACGGCTGGGGAGACTGAAGAGGGTGTGCACTCAGAGCAGGACTGTGGTTTCAGTTCCTAGTCCCTTGCAAGCATTTCTCACTCAGGCTCAGCATCCCTGCCTTCTCAGGGATGACCCCCCTGCCTTGTCTACTGGCATCTATTCCCTTCCCCCATCCCAGAAATGCCGAAATCTGGGCAACAGCGCTGGCAGGGCCAACACAGACAGGGTTTCTGTGCCCCCATCCTTTAAAAGCAGATGTTTTTAAAAGGGCACATTTCGCCAGACGGTTGCAAGCGTCTGAAGAGCTGATGCATGCTACGTGCTCAGAGCCTGGCCTGACGCAGAGCAAAAGCTCAAAGGGGCTCCTTGTCCCCGGCATCGGCAAGACAAGGTACTGGGAGCTGAGAGCAAAGGGTGAGCCAGGGCCGGGCTCCAGCACGACTCAGGGGCTGGGCCCTGGCCCTCACCCACCTCTGGGGTTCAGCCCTCCCCACAGTCAGATGTGGGTTGCGGAAATTCCCCCAAGAATGCATATAAGTATCAGGGGTTCCCAGAGCACCTGGGGAGGGCCCTGTGGGCAGGGAAGGCCCAGGGGACTTGGTCACCATGGAGCCCAGTGCCCATGACGGGCACTGCCTTCACGCTGGGGCTCCACAGCCCAGGGCTCACATCTGAGTCACGCGCGCGGGGTGCTCGCCCTCGGGAAGCGCGTCTGCAGGCAGCACTGTGTCTGCGTCCCCACGGGCCAAGCACTGACAGAGCTGCGGGCTCAGCCACAGAGCTGGGGACGCTGGGTGCAGGCACAGACGGCACCAGGGTCAGGGCACTGCACTCCCCAGCTGCAGGAGGCCTCTGTGTGGCTTTCACCAGACTCAGAAAGGCCTTGGAAGACGTGGATGTGACTCTGAGGGAGCAGAGACCCCCCCGCCCCAAACCGCCCCAGAGGCCAGGCTAGCGCCGTGGCACCAGAACAAGGGCCGGACAGGGACACAGGGACAGCCTGCTGGACAGGACGCCACGCATGCACTGGGCAGGCCCCATCAGGGACACCAGGACAGCGTCGGAGCCATGCGGATGTACTCCAGGCCACCTGCAGGCCAAGTGACCCTGAGCAGGCGCAGACGGCCTCAGACTGTGTCAGCACCCAAAGGTAAAGATCAGGTGGGGTCCTGGGTGAGGAAGGGGCCTGAGGGAGGGGTGTGGAGCCCCGGGCAGCTGGCAGGACATGGGGGAGGGGTGGGGGTCTCCTCGCACCTTGCAGACCCGGGCCAGCTCGTACTGCAAGTCCTTGATGGTGCTGTTCTTCGATTCCAGAACGTCCTGAGGAAAGGAAGGTGTCAGGACGTCCACACGGGGAGCGGCTGGTGTGGAAAGGTCTCCAACGGAGACAGATCTGCGTCCCCGTAAGGAAGCTGCCCAGAGGGTGAGAAGGGGCAGCCTGGCCTGCTTCTGCGGCCACCCCGGCTGCCAACGCCATCCCAGGGAAAACCCCCTCGATTCCCCACCTGCCCTGCCCTGGCCCCCAGGCACAGCCATGGTGACTGCCATGGACGGCCGAGTTTTTATCCCCTCACCCTGGTCGCTGGCAGCACTGGGTCGCTGGCCCAGCTGCAAGACCGGCTGTCCTTGCCAAGAGGAGAGCAGGAAAGCCCTCCTCCCCTTTGTGATCCACACACAAGAGGGACAAGAACAGAGACGAGCCCCCAGACTCAGGACATGGTGATGCCGGCCCAGACGAGGCCCCACCATGAGGCTGCACTACCCCAGCCCCGAGAGCCGAGCCTGGGTAACTTGGGTCCTCCAGGCACTGCCACCCACTGAGCCAGGGCCATCGCTCCCCTGTGAGCAAACACCTGGTCTCAGCCAGAACCTTGGGCATGACATCACCTCGGACCCCAGCCCCCTCCTCCACTGGTGATGAGTCATCCTGTCAGCCCTGCCCACCCTCTCCTGCCCTCCTGTTGCCATCTGAGGCCTGTAACCTCTGTGTGAATGAAGAGTAGGGGCAGACAGGGCCCTCCAGCATGGAAGGACCTTCCGTGGAGTCACGGAGGCCAGCTGTGGTCTGTGTCCGTCTCCTAGACCCCCAAGGAAACCATACCTGGGGCCACCTCAGGCCTGGCCGCTACAGGTCACCCAACTGGCCAGGATCCCAGAGCCAGGCCACGCTTCCCTAGCAGCACCAAAGACCCCTTGTCCGTCATCACCCGTTCTCTTCTGTGGCACGTCCCACCCAGGTCAGGGAGCAGAGGGACAAGGCCAGTTCCAGGTAAGGTCACCGCCAGGGGCATCAGGGCTTCTGCCTGCTGAGCCAGCGGCAGTGGCAACTGCCGTCCTGAGTCCTCAGCTCACCCTGCTGGCTTGTGGGCAACAAGGCCTCGTCTGTCTTTTTACTGCTGTGCCCCATGCCCAGGACAGTCCCAGCCCAGAGGAAAGCCACACACGACTGCAGACTCTCGAGTGAACAGACACTCCAGCCTCCATTCAGATGTGACTCCCTCTGGGAAGCCTTCCCAGCAGCCGTCACAAAGGCCACCCACGGCCCTGCATTCCCCCTGCCACGGCCTCAGCCAGCACATCTCAGTGTCCCAGGCGGACGGCGGCCGTGGCCTTGGCTGAGAGGCTAAGCTGGAGTGGGCAGTGGACTCGGGCTCGAAGGTGCCGGGAGGTGAAGGAGGGGCCGGGGAAGGCCTCAGAGACACCAAGGCAGAGCCCGGGAACCTGGGGAGCCCGATGGCTCACACAGGCCTGGGCGCTCGGGCCAGCAAACCACAACAGCCCCTCCCCGAGGTGAACTGAGACTCTCCACTGAGGGACGGAGGCTGGAGCACAAGACAGGAGCCCCGACCGGAGCCCAGGCCGCCGGAAGCCCCTCCCCGGGGCCCCTGGGACCGACCTCCAGCTTGCGGGACACGAGGGTCAGGGCCGCAGGATCCAGGTTGGAGGCCGCCAGCACCTCGTTGAACTGCACCTCCTTCTTCTCCACCGCGGTGGCCAGGGCCTGTACCTTGCGCTCCAAGACGAGGTTCTTGAGGCCCACCTTCTGCTGCACCTCCAGGATGGCTGCGGTGAACTTCCGGTACAGCCCGTCCCGCTCCTGCTGCACCTGCGGGATGGGCCCGGGCTTCTCACTGGCAAGAAGGCCCTCCCGGCTCTGCCCCGAGGCCACGGCACAGCACCTTCACCAGCGCCCGGCCACGGGCAGGTGGGTCTGAATCTTCTACGCTGCCTGAACCCCACTCTGTGACCGAATTAGAGGTGTGCGGCTGTCCACATCATGGGCGGCAGGAGGAAACACCTCTGGGAAGGTGTCTCAGCAAGCCACAGGGACCCTAGTACGAGTTGCACAGACCCCCTGCCCTGGGTCTGGGCAGCAGGCTCGGGACCTGATCCTCCCCGTGAGGTCCAGGGCCTCAGACCCAGCAGTGTTGGGGTGGGGGCCCCTTGGAGGTCCACTCCCTCTGCCAGCCCCAGACCCTGGAACACAGGTCTAGAGCGAGCACTGGAGCCACCCACCTGTCCACCAAGGACAGTGTCCCTTTCATCTCCTTTAACTTTTAACTGTGCACCATTAAACAATCAAGACTGAGCAGGGGTGTAAAAAGGAAAAAGTAAACGCTCCCCAACCCCACTTCCCAGAGGCCACCATCTGAGCATTTGCTGGGACTCCTTCCAGAATGCTCTGCACTTTCGTGAAAACACACACCACTGCTAGGAAGAGGAGAGGGCTGCGCTGAGACCCCGTAGGACCGTGTCTTTCTAACTACGGGATCGTATTCTCAAGATGTGCTTCGATCCAGTCCCCGTCCTCTGCTCTTTAAAACGTGACGAGTCTGGTTTCTTAGGGGCGCTGCCTGCCTCCCCTGCCGCAGACGACATGCAGACAGAAGAGAAGGTGGTAGAGTCCCCTCCCCACTCACGCCACCTTGCAGCGGGGAGCCGCGTCTCCCTGGTTGCCTACGGACCCTCCCCTCAGCTGCCCTCAGCCTCCGGGACCCTCGGGGGCTCCTTGAGGATGACTCTTGCTCTGACCGCTTACGGGATGTCCTTTCCACTGTCAGTCTGCGGCCGTAGCTGTGCTAACGGCTCACACAGAGGGGGCGGCTCTGCCCTCGGCCAGGCCCGGGGCCAGACCCCGGGACCTGCAGGCAGGGAGGGCCATCTCTGCAGAAAAGCACGTGCAGTGAGACACCTGCCTGCCGCCCAATCACATCAGCGAAGACCTGGTGCCGGCGGAAGTGGCCCCTTGGGCACTGTGGGTGGGGCCACAACTCTGAACATCCCTCCCGGCAGGCTATCTGCACCCTGAACGTGAACCTTCTCGCCCAGCAGTTCCCCTGCTAGGAATCGACTTCCCTGAAAGGGATACACAGTTGCACAAAGACTAACTTAAAAGGATGCTTGTAACAGCAAAGGACTGAAACAGAGATTTCAAATGTGACCCGATCGGAGAGACGGCACACAGGCTGAGACGAGAACATGGGCGCTCCAGACGCCCTCACTTCTGGGAAGCGGTGTCCCTACGCCGGGACACACAAGAGTGTGGGAGGAGAGTCAGGAAGCTCTGACCACTTGTGAGGACCAGCGCACGGCCCCAAGGCCCTCATGTTTGCACCCACAGGCTTGCTTACAACGCACACATAAAGATTTGGGACTTAGAAACACACACACAGATGAAGAAAGCCCTTCCTTCAAGGGGCCAGGCCACCTCCACGCTTCAGAGGAGAGCCCCGGGGGGGACAGCCGTGGGCACCACCCACTCCCTACCACTGACCGCCCTCTGAGACCCGGGCTGGCCGCCCACCGAGAGCCGCACAGAACGAGGAGGGCCACGGGACCTCCAGCTGCCAGAGCCGGGCGCCCAGCCCGGCACCCAGGCGTCCCGGGAGCTTGCCTGGATGAAGCGCTGCTCCAGAACCTCGTGCTCCCACTGCAGGCTCTTCAGCTCCTCCTCGGTGACTTTCAGACGGGCTTTCGTGCACTGGAGAGAAAATGGGGCTGGAGGAGAGAGCACTCCCGACTCAGGCACCCACACAATGCAGCTCCCGAGCAACAGCCAGGCCAGGTGAGCGTCAGAGGGAACCAGCTCCCAGGCCTGAGGGGCTGAGCCACCGGGGCAGCCCGCCGGGGCCACCCATCTCCCAGAACAGGTGCCAGCCTCACGTGCCCCAGGGCCACCAGGCCCAGGAAGGAGGGGCTTAGCGCCCCTGCCCTTCCTGCCCCGAGGGCCAGGCTCCGCTCTGGTCCTCAGGAGACGCCTCCCTGCCCTTCCTGCCCTTCCACACCCAGGAGGAGGTGCCAGGGAGGGCCAGGAATCAGGCAGAAACCCACCAGCAGGATCTGCTTGTCCCTCTTGTAGCCCCCGAGCTGCTTCTGCATCTCGCTCATCTCGTCCCGAGCCTTCTGCAGGGGGTCTGCCAGGAGCCTGTTCTGCGCGGACACCTCCATCATCTCCTTCTCCAGGTGCCTCTCTTTCTTCCGCATGGCCTCCATCTGCTCCTGTGGGCACGAGGGGTGGGGGGTCGGCAGGCAGGACCAGGGGCTCCCCTGCCCGCAGAGAATGGTCCTGCCAGCACCGTGAGGACCTACATCTGTTTTCTGTGTAAACACACAGTATTTTTTCACAGTTTTAACTTATTCTGAATTTTCTAGTACTTCAGCCTCCGTGCAAATTGAGAGATTACACTTTGCTCATGACCCCCAGAGGACATCCTCCACGGCTGCCAGCACTTGGGTGACGATGACGCCCCTGTGCTTCCACCTGACCTTTGACATATCCCAGTGCATACAGGTGTATCACTTCCCTGCCACATGAGGGTTAGGGCAACAGCCGGACCGCAGCCACGGCTGTAGCAGGCAACACAACTTGTGAGCTTCGATCAAGGGCAGCTGAAGGGCAGGGTCAAATGCTTCTACCAGCAGGAGTGTCGGCCCAAGGGGGCTGGGCACTCCAGCAGCACCTTGAGGGAGTTGATGAGAGCCAGGTTGTTGAGGGTGATTTCGCTGTAGTAGTTCCTGATGTCCGTGAAGGCCTCCTCGTGGCGCTGCATAAGCATGCTGATCTGGCCGTTCTTCCTCTCCTCCACCTCGTGGATCTCTGTCTTCCTGCGCAGGTCAAGTTCATCCCTAAGCATCCTGACCTTCTTATCGTACTTGGCCTCGATTTCTGAAAGGCAGCAGCACACACAGCAGCTGAGCAGAATGCTGGCCCTGTGGCTACGAGAAGAGATGGCAGCTGTGCCCAGGGCCAAGAGCACCCACCAGGACGAAGGCCTCACCAACACGCGGACAGCAGGACGGGGCGGGGAGTTGCTCCTGCTCTGTGGCACCAGCGCACACACCAGCCTGCCCTCCTTGCCCGTCACAGGCATTGCTAATCAATCCCTGCCTCAGGGATCCCAACAGCCGAGTGTCACCAGTCCCAATGGGCTCTAACCACGGCCAGCCAGCCAGACTACGGGCTCTATCAGTAAACCAAACAGACTTCCGAGGCTGGAGCCTCCGCAGGCCGGGAGACCTGGACGCTGCCCACGAGGCTGGATAACTACCGCCTGCTTCTAGGTGCTGCTTCGTGCCTGAGGGTGTGGGCGGGTACTGGGTGGTCCTCACAGCCTCCCACCTCTCATGGAATAGGGTGTTCTGGGATCCTGAAGAGCCCACCAGCCTCGCTTTGCACGTCTGAGCTGTTTTAACTGGTTTATGTGCCCGGTTAGCAAGCGCTGTTGGGCAGTCCCTTCCTGACGGGAGGGGCTCTGGGGCCGTCTTACACGGAGCGCGGGAGACGCTGACCTCGCACCTGCCGCTCAAAGTCCTTGCGTATCTTGGTGATCTCCTCAGTGTGTTTCTGCAGAGGTGGAAGTGGCCGGTCACTGGAGGTCAGACGGGACGGGACAGACGCCGGCCCCTCAGCCCGGCCCCTCGCCTCACTGGCAAGGAAAGCCCGGCTCAGTAAACCTGTGCTGCTTCTGCTGGGCCCCCCACCTCCGAGCTCATGGACCCAGCCCGGAATAACAAGGTTTGGTAAATTCCACATTTGATAATGGACTTCCCTCAGCACAGGTCACCTCGGAGCTGCAGAGAATGTTGACAGACATCCCGGCCGCTGGCCGTGCCCAGCCCTTCCCACCCTGCCCAGACGCTGGACAGCAGGGGCCAGATCCACACAGAGCTGCCGGCTCCCCGCTGTCGGCTAACGTGCTTTGGCTTAGAACACCGTTACAAATTATTTTAATAGACAGTTATAAATTCTGAATAAAAAGTTTAAATTAGACTCTAGAGCAGTGTTTTCACTCAGAGCGGCACTCTGACCGTGTACCTACTCCACGCCCAAGGCCTCGCGTAAGCAGAGAGCCCGCACCGCTGTACTTGTTGGAAGGCAGCCCACTCTGTGCTTCTGTCAGAAAGACCAGACCGCCCTCAAGCGTCCAAGACTTCAGCTCCCTCAAGCTTCACGGCAAAGTCTGCAGTGTTACTGATTTATTTCCAGATTCAGTTGAGGCTGGGCCGCCTCCAGACATACACAGAGGCAAGTGCACTGACAAAGTCTTTCAACCCACAGCCAGGAACAACCTTTGAAAACCAAAGTTGGACACATCCTCCCTTTGCCCACGCCCTCCAGAGGCCCCTGACTCAGTCCTGTCCCCCAGACCCCTCTTTCCTCACTCCTGGGGGCCGTGGCACTGGTCCATCCCCAGCCCTTCTCAGGGCCTGGTCTCCCCCAGCCCTGCCTTCCCCCCACCCTTGCCCGGATATCACCTTCTCAATGAATTCCCAGAACGCATAGAAAAATGCAACCACCCTGGTTCCCAGCACCTTCCTGTAGCACTAATGCCCGCAGACCTGCGACACAGGTTTGACAGTTTATTTTGTCTTCTGCCTCAGGGGCAGCCTCTCCATTCTAGACCATCAGCCGTGCGTGGGCAGGCATTTTGTCAGCCCCATCCTCTGTGTCCCCAGAGATCAGAACCGCGCCCGGCGCTTAAGAAGGAGTTCCAACCTCCACCTGGAACCCCGCCGCCTCCCTCAGAAACGACCAAAGAGTCTCAAAGGTCAGCGAGGCACTTGAGCACAGCTCACGGGACAAGCTGCTGTGGCTGCCGAAGGGCTGGAGGGCTGCTCACTTCAGGGGCCGCGCGTGCGTCTCTGGGGTCAGAGGTCAGCAGTATGCGGAGAGGGACCCTGAGCTGGATTTCCCTCCTGGGAAGCCAACCTGTTGCTCAAGCCTGAGACAAAATTCTGTGTCTGGACCCCAAACAGGGCTTGTTTGGCTGCATGCTGCTGCTACTGTTGTTTAATTGCCAAAATGCAGGATTTAATATGCAGAAATATGAATTCCCAGTTGGAGTGCATCCCGAGGTGCTCACGGCACGCCAGCACCTACCAGCCTCAGGTTCTTCACCACCAGCTCGCCAGCCAGCTCCTGTTCCTTCAGCTCCACCTGCAGCGCCCGCATGTCCCTGCACAGGGCACCCTCCTGCGCACGGCGCTCCTCCTGCGCCAGCTTCATGACCACGGTGCCCTCCGCCTTCATCTCCATCAAGCTGTTCTGATGCTCGTACAGCAAGTGCTTCACCTTCTGCTTATAGACCTGCAGGCGGGGGAAGTACCACCGCTCACCTACTCTGCCCGCTCACCTGCATGCACATGCCCACCTGCACACACCTCACCTGCACAGGCTCACCTGCACGCACATGCTCACCTGCACACACATGCCCACCTGCACAGGCTCACCCACACAGGCTCACCTGTACACACAAGCTCACCTGCACACACATGCCCACCTGCACAGGCTCACCTGCACACACCTGCACACACATGCCCACCTGCACAGGCTCACCTGCACACACCTGCCCACCTGCATACACATGCCCACCTGCACACAGAGGCTCACCTGCACACACCTGCCCACCTGCACACAGAGGCTCACCTGTACACACATGCCCACCTGCACACACCTGCCCACCTACACATACATGCCTACCTGCACACAGGTGCTCAGCTGCACACACATGCCCACCTGCACACACCTGCTCACGTGCACACACATGCCCACTGGCACACACCTGCTCACCTGCACAGGCTCACCTACACACATCTGCCCACCTGCACACACCTGCCCACCTGTATACACATGCCACCTGCACACAGAGGCTCACCTACACACACATGCCCACCTGCACACACATAAAAAATACCCTCAGTTCCCCACGTCAAGGACACAAAGGGCTGTGACTCCCAAAAGCAAGGCGAGACAACGCCCCTGGCCCCCGGTCCGGCTCCTCTGCCCATGTGGCAGCTCCTATGGGGACAGGCCAGCCCCACGCACCTTGATCTCCACCTGGTGCCTCTCCTCGGCCTCCTCCATCTCCCGGTCTTTGTTCCTCAGCTCAGCCTTCTTCTCCTCCAGCTGCCTCCGCGTGATCTCCCAGAAAGTGTAGATCCTGTCCCGCTCCAGCTGGAAGTAGTTGCGCTCGACCCGCTCACGGTCCAGCTCCTCCCGGATGCGGCCAATGTGTTCCACCACCTGGCAGGCAGAACAGGGCCAGTGAGGCGGCCGGGGCGGGCCACCTGCCGCCAGGGGAGGGTGCACGGAGAAAGGCCAGGAAGAAAGAGGGAGGGGCTGCTCTCACCTCAGAGTAAATCAGAGCTAAAAGTGAGAAGTTAAAGTAGGGGGCTGGGAAGGCTCGGGGACAGGGAACGTTCAGCAAACAGCAGAAATCTCTTGTATTTGGCCAAGAGTCATAAAATGATTATATGCTTTTATTCCTTCCTGGGGATTTACACTAAAGAAATTTCTCAAAAGAACACAGGAGCTTTCCGCTTAAAGATATTAGCTACACCATTATTACAACAGCAAAAGAATTAAAAAGGAAAAGATCTAAGATGCTTTTAAGTAGGAAAATGGTTGGGAATTCCCTGGCGGTCCCGTGATAAGGACTTCGCGCTCTCACTGCCGGGGCCCGGGTTCAATCCCTGGTCGGGGAACTAAGATCCCACTAGCCACACAGCACGGCCAATAAATAAATAAATAAATAGGAGAATGGTTGAGAAATTAGAGTATATCAGTTAGAAGGTTATATGGCCCAACAACACAAAGATATGAGAATGATGTAAATATGTTCACAAAACAACGTAATAAACCTTTCACCTTTAAAGATACACGTTAAGCAAAAAGTATACAAAACCAGTAAACCCGAAACAGTCAAGATGGTTTGGTCCGGAGCCAAATGCAAATCTGCAAATAGGTTAAAGGAAAAAAAAAAAAAAAAGGGCCACCAGGCCGGGACGGGGCTGGGCTCCCCAGGAGGGAGGTCTACAGTGGGGTCTACTGTGTCAATCAGACAAAGGATCTAAGCCAGGCTCCTCCCGTCTCTGACCGGCTCACGCTGGACGTTCCATCACTCGATATCTAGATTTCTTATAACTATCTAGATTTCAAGCTTCTCTTCAAAAATCAGCAAACAAACAGCTCTGGAGCCCAGGGCCCACAGGTTAACATGCAGCGAACTGGCCACAGCTGCCCTGAGTCTCTCACTCCTGCCTGGGCCCTGGAAGCTTCCCAGGTGTCCACGCCTGGAACACCGGACAGCAAGGCTCTGCTCTGCAGACTGGCCACTGCCATGTCACAGTTCGGTCCCCACCGGACAGGAGAAAATGGGGAGCCAAGAAACAGCCTGACGGCTGGGGCAGCGCAGTGGGTAAGCCGTTCACGCGGCAGCCTGGGGACCTTTCCAAAGCGCAACCTGACCCACCACCCTCTGCGGACACAGCCTGTGACACAAAGGCTCTCCACCGCTGTTCAAGGGCCTCGGCCCAGCTCTCCAGCTTCAGGTCTTATGCCTGTTTCAGTCACCTTTCATTTCCTTATCTTAAAACCATCAAAAGTAAGTAAGGGTCACTAACGCTCACAGGAGTGCATGTCAGACGCTCCCAGACCACACATGCTCTCACAGTTTGCACACGTTACAGGTTTCAGGAGCCTTGTAATTGAAATTGTAATTATATAACCATGTTCTCTAGCCCTTAAGTTCAGCAAAATGAACAAGTGGCCAAAAATAATTCACAATGTTTAATGGTAAATAAAACAAATGAGAATGCTATAGGTGTATGTACTATGATAATAGCTCTGTAAGCATCAGGTGCCTACAAAAGATAAGAATGAAAGAAAACCCAGAAAACTTAAAACAGCTTTTATATCAGAAACACATTTCCTTCCAAATTCCTACTACCCTATAAAAGAGTTCACCCATGTGCCTGTACCGCGTTGTTTTACAACACGTGCTGTGCTTGGGCGTGCAGGCGTGGGAGGGGCGTATCCACGTGTGGGCAGGGCAGCAGGAGCCAGGCAGAGGGGAGATGCACGCGGAAGCGGGGGCAGCGGTCTGAAAGAGGCTCCTAGGAGAAGCGCGGAGTAGCAAACCCATCCCACCCCAACTCAGCGCTGGTCCGCGGCTCAGGCCAGCCCGCTCACCTGTTCCTTGCTCATGTCCTCCGGCGCGAGACCATCAACAATCGGGGTACCTTTGGCTTTCCCTTTCTTCCCTTTCTTTTTGGGCGCCTTTGGTTGAAGAATAGATGGTTGGGTTAGAGTTCCCCTTCTGGCTGGCTGATTCCCTCCTGGGGCCGCTTGGGAGAGGAATTCCTGTTCTGGGGCATCCATCTGACTGCCCACTGTCTCCTGCTTCCACCCAGACCACATCACTCTGCCCTAAGGTTCCCCACCGTTAACCACAGGCACATTCTGCTGATACCTCTGGAGCAGCAAGGAGAAATCTGCCTTCTCAGAAGAGAATATTGTTTTCCCTGACAAAGGGAGGGAGGGAAACTTGTTCCTTAGTATATAGCAGAGACCCCCTTGGTGTGGATGCAAAATCTACTCGGACTCAAAAAGGAAGATTCCCCAGTACCACACTGTCCAATGTTACCACACTGGCTATAATGCTTGGCAAGCACCATGAAGAAACCTGCAATAAGCTGTTCAGTGAGTGGAGGGAGAAGTGCCCACAGCAACAATCAAAGCTGGCAAGATGAGGGCTCCTCCCCTCAAAACACAAAACCTCAGACAACCCTGGTGGAGGAGCCGGAGCGGACTGTGGCGCTCGCTGTGGGCTCTGTCAATGGGGCGAGGCTGCTTTTAACAACTTCAGCAAGGTGCCAGACGAGACCTTCCACCCTCACTCCCTTCCGAGGGCCGCTCAGCAGATGGCCAATTTCCTTATCCTTCTGCCTTTACTTCTCCCAAGTTTCTGTGGCCCATGCTTGTGTGTACCCGCATCTACGTGACTCAGTAACATTTTTACTACAAAAAAAGTTTTTGTGGGGGGCTTCCCTGGTGGCGCAGTGGTTGAGAGTCCGCCTGCTGATGCAGGGGACATGGGTTCGTGCCCCGGTCCGGGAGGATCCCACATGCCGCGGAGCGGCTGGGCCCGTGAGCCATGGCCGCTGAGCCTGCGCGTCCGGAGCCTGCGCTCCGCAACAGGAGGGGCCACAACAGTGAGAGGCCCGTGTACCGCAAAAAAAAAAAAAAAAAAAAAAAAAAGTTTTTGTGGAAATCTTACAAAACGTAAAGAAAAAAAGGAAAATCACCCTAGAGTCTCACAAGCTAGTAAAAGTAGATGTATTCTGGTGGTCCTTTTCCAGTTGACTTTCAAAAGACCCATCCACAGAAATCTTCACTCCTAATACAATGCCCTCTTTCCAATCCCTCTACTCCAATAAGTCCACCCCATCAGAAGAGCCTGAAGGTTTGTCACCACCCAGCATCAGGGACAGTCAGCCAGCGGCCGCCGCCTGGTAGAGCCCCTAGGGCTCCCGCACACACAGGCATCCTCCCTGCCTCCCACAGCTGATGGCCACATCTGCCTGGAAACTGAGTTACCGACAGCCCCTACATCATGGCGGAGGTGGGGTGGCGCAGCTGTGAGCCCTACCGCAGAGAGGGGCCGGGATGGAGAGCCCCAGAGGCAGCAAGCTGTCGCCGTGCTCTGCTCAGTACCGGCCTCACTCCTCGCGGGCTCTCCAAGGAAACAGCAGTTCCTCTACCCTGAAGCTCTGCCCCGAAGGACTCCACGGGCACTGGACATGCTGTCAGGACCCTCCGGTGTACAGGGTCCTCTGACCACCCTGGTATGCCCCGGGCTCTCGACCCCAGAGAATGGAGGACCTGTGTCTCCCAGGCCCCTGCCAGGTGAGACCCTAGGTCCCAAGGATCTCATCAATGAGCCTTCCATTCCAGGTAGGAAAGCCCCTCGACCCAAGTTCTCTGCTCTGGACGCTGTGCACACCGGGCCCTGGGTCTCGGGGGCGGGGGAGGCGGGTGCTCTCTGACCACCCACCCCTGTGAGCACAGGATCCTGGAGAGCCCAGGTCTCTCAGCTCCAGGTGCGTGTGGGGTCCGGGATCCAGGGTCCGCAGCACCCTGGGCCCTCCCTGCGAGGACTCCACGAGAGCGCCAAGCCCTCAGTTCCGGGACCCCAGAGCTCCAGGCCTCCCGTCCCGGGGTCTTCCTGCACGCAGGGCTGGCCCCCGAGCCCCAGGTACCCGGCGCGGACCCTACCAGACCTCCACCCCTCCTCACCATGGCTCCGGAGTCCCGGCGGCCGCGACCCGCCGACCAACGCGCCAGCCCAGCCTGGGCTGCGCGGTCTCCAGGCAACCGCTGCTAGGTTCCGCGCGAAGTCTCGAGGACCCTCGCGAGAGTCCGCCCGAGGGGGTCACGGCCTGGCAACGGCGGGAGCGCGTCCCTAGCAACGCGCTGGGCTGAGTCACTGGGTTTGGGCCGCAGCTGGGCGTCATGCACAAGCTAGATTTCCACGACGCCCGTGAACGCGTTCGTTGCGGGACGTGTCTTGTTTATTGCGGGTCTTCCCCACTAGAACTTAAGCTCCATGGAGGTGAGAGGAACTGTTTCCATCCACTTCTTACTTACTGTACGTGCGTACGGGTCCTACCGTGCATAATTTCAGTTAGTGAGTGACGGGAGGTGCCGGAAAGATATGCACCGCTACGTTTTCCAAATTAGATTCAAATTCAGCCTGAGGCTCTGCCCCTGGGCCCACCCCACCCCCACCCCCACCCCCGCCCATCTTTGAAGATTCCTCCCACCTGAGGCTGGAAGATAGCTGTGTTTCCACAAACCCTCAGAAGAAACAAAAGTAGGGAAGAGAACATGTTCCAGCTGGGTCCAAAGTTTTGAAATCAGCAAGTCTCCCCTTCGGAAAAACTAACTGGTCTGTCTGAAGAGGTCTTGTCCTTGTGATGAGGAAAAACTAGAACACTTTGCCAGAGGTTTCCAGACACGCACTGCAGGAAAAAAAAAAAAAGTCATCGGGTTCCTTTCCTAAGCTCTTGCTCTGAAAACTGCTAACCACTTTAAGATTTCCAAAGCGAATTTGCGATCCCTCCTACCACCCAATTACCTACATGCAAAGTGCTGTCCTTACACACCATTTGTTGTCTTTTTTCTACACTCTCAACTTTAGCATCTTCTTAAATAGTGGTTTTGCAAGAGGTCATGTTTTTCCATCAGGTTGGGGATGGAGCAGAATCTCCTCTCCCTGGAGAGCTTCCTTGGGAGCAGGGTGTGAGTGATGAAACAAGGCTCAGGTGGGAGACAAAGGTGCCTCCGTAGCTGGGCCTGCTTAGGCTCAGGCACCCACACAGGGGCATGCCTGTGAGAGCCACAGCGACGAGCCTGGGGGGCTTCCTGTTTGCCCACCCAAGCCCTGATCGGTCATGGAAAGGAACAGCCCTTTTGAGGGACTGTATTGCACAGAGCCGTGATTTATTTATAGCAGCCCTGAGGCCTTTGTGAGGTCTGGTGGTGTCACTGTGCCTGGGCAGACGAGCCTGAGCCTCTGTGTCAGAAACCTCTGGCCTGATAAGGGCCTTCTCCCCTAAGGTGGGGTCCTCCCGGAGGGGTTTTGGCAGGTGAGACAGCGCAGCTGGGTAGCACAATGGAGTAATGATAATTATTTAACACTTACTTTGCAGACCCAATACGCTAGGTGCCTCACGCTGACTGGCTTTTTGCTTTAGAAGTCTGGCTGGGAGTCCCGAATTAAATAAATGCATTAACAATAATTCCTTTCAACAAAAAGGGCAAAAATAGGAGGGTTAGCGCAAGATAATGAGACAGGATATCGTCTGTCGCAAGTCAACAGCACAGCATGGTTTGCCAGTCTGCACTGCAGAGATGCACGGTCAGGGAGGCCTTGCTGCCAGCTCTCTGGGCTCCCAATAAGACCCACGGCGACCTGTGCTTTTCATGTTTGAGTTCAGATTTTTAGAAAAGAGCTTTTTCTTCACATGGATGGCTTGAGATACTTTTATTCAGCATCAAGCTGTGCATCTCGGAAATCCAGATAAATGGCATCTGAGTCTCCTGTAAAATCAAAGACCAAATGTTAATACATACAAACTCACCGACCTATGTCTAATACCTGGCTCTTCCTAACACCCACATACCTGCTCATCCAGGTAAACTGCCTCAGACCAGAGCAGCAACTCGATGGAGGCCTGGATGTTAGGATAACACAGTGCTTAAGGAGACTAGACTCTCTTTTAGAGATAAACAGTGAAGTATTTACAAATGAAATGACATAATATATATAGGATTTGCTTCAAAACAACCCAGCAAGGGAGGGAGGCATTGAAAGTACAGAAAAATCGGGATCAGCCACGAGTTGTTAATCGCTGAATCTGGATGACGGTTCATGTATGTTAACTGTGCTATTCTCTCTACTTCTGCTTGAAAATGGATTTTTTCCTTTTTTATTTAATTTTATTTTTTAATTGAAGTATAGTTGATTTACATGAAAATGTTTTTTTGGGTTTTTTTTTTTTTTTTGCTGTATGCGGACCTCTCACTGCTGTGGCCTCTCCCGTTGCGGAGCACAGGCTCTGGACGCGCAGGCTCGGCGGCCATGGCTCACGGGCCCAGTAGCTCTGCGGCATGTGGGATCCTCCCAGACCGGGGCACGAACCCGTGTCCCCAGCATCGGCAGGCAGACTCTCAACCACTGCGCCACCAGGGAAGCCCCCCATGAAAATGTTTTCAATGAAAAGTTAAAAATAAGCACTGGCCTCTGGAGTCAGATCACCTGCTGTTTACCAGCTAGGATGCCCTTGACAAGACTCCGTCTGTATCCATTTATTCATATGTCAAATGGGGATAATTAATAAACACCAATACTGTTACAGTTACCATGGCTGTGTGACAGCTTGCCCCCAAATGAAATACAGTGACATCTGTTTTGCCCATGAATCTGCAACTTGGCTGGGACTCGGTGGGGACAGCCCACCTTGGTTCCACGTATTACCCCCTGGGGGTGGCTCAAAGGCAGGCTCTGATGCCTGGCTACTGGCTGAGACCTTATCTCTCGTTCATTGGCTATTGTGGGCCAGAAAACACTCAAGTGGCCCCTCAAATGGCCTGGGCTTTCTCACACAGAGTGGCCGGGTTGCAGGGGAGCCTTCGGAAAGAGGTGAATCCTACTTAAGACCCAGCCTTGGAAGCCACATGGCAGCAACCTGCCACAGTCCATTGGCCAGAGCAGCCACAAGCTTGCCCAGGTTCAAGCAGAAGGGGCACAGACAGGGAATGTCTCGACGGGAGCAGAAGGTTCTGGAAGACACAGGGAATCAGAAATACTGCTCTGACCATTTGGAGACAATACAAACTTCCACCTCGGCTGAGTCTGAGCAGGCAGTGCCCACCTACTGTCCTGACCTCCTTATGTCCCCACCACCCACGCTGTAGCTCAGCTTTGTCCCCAGGGGGCTGAGCTGCCTCTTGGAGTGGCACGGAGTGCACACTGCAGCGGCTTGTCCTCGTGGATCATGAGATCATTTTAGCAGTTTTTGTTTTTGTTTGTTTTGTAAACTAAAGAAAAATGGGAACTATTAGCCTGCCTCACTGACTGACAGTTTCAAAGGCCATGGGCTCCGTGTCACTGGAGCTGGACTAGCTGGTGAGGCCCTTTGTTGGCTGAAGCTGTATGGACAACCTGCCTTTAGGAGGGTGCTTTCCTGCAAACACCAAGTTCATACTCACCTCCCTCCTCTGCGGATTTTTCCACGCCCAGCTGGGAACAAACTGTCTCCCTGACGGTTTTCTTTGGTTTGTTTAGTCTTTGTGCAGACCATGGGCTTGCATTTGGATCTTCTGGCTTCCAGCGCCCGGCTGTGGCACCCTGGTCGGCTGCCTACCCTATGTTCAGCTTCACCTGGAAAATCAGGATCCCGTCTTCTAAGGATTCCCCGGGAGAATTAACGCACCAAGGGCCTGGCACAAAGCCGCATTCCAGGGCCTCGTGCAGGGTCCAGTGTCTGGAAGTGGGGCTCCATCGAACAGTTTGGTGCTCTCAGCACGCCCAGACCCTGCCTGCCTTCCTTCCGGGGGCCCCCTCTCTGCCCGCCTCCTTCTCCTGACCTCCCTTCCCCCCCCACCCCCGCCCCTGCCCCCAGCCTAGCCCTCAGACGCTCTCGCCGCCCCCCTCGCCCCGTCTCTCCATAGCATTTATCACAATCTGCAATTCTTGGCTTAAGGGCCCTAGGGTGTTAGGCCCGCCCCTCCATACCCCGCAGAGCGCCGGCACGTAGTTGGCGCCCCACAAATTTGCGGGGGTGAACGGACGGAAGTAGGCGCGGCTGCTGAATGAGGGCGCGCGCAGGGGCCGCAGAGGCCGGGCCAGCGTTGGGGGACGCGGCCAGGTCGGGGTGGCTCTGCAGGAGGGGGTAGCCTCTGCGTGGGAGGGGTCCTCAGGGGCAGGGGCCGGCAGGGGGCGCGCGCGGGGCGGGGCGGGGCCGCACCTGTGCTGCGGGGCCAGGGAAGGAGAACGGGGTGGGGGGGTGGGGTAACAGGGCCCCGGAGCAGCTGCGCGCCCCGCCCCGCGGGCTCCTCCCCGCCGCCGCGGCCCCCCGGCTGCTGCCCCAATGCGCTGCGCCGGGAGCCGGGGCCGAGTCGCCGCCGCAGCTGCAGGGGCGCCCGGGCCGGGTGACGACGCCGCCGCGTGCGCCCCTCCCAGGCCCTGCCGGCCGCATGGAGCCCCCGGAGGGCGCCAGCCCGGGAGGTGAGTGCGGCCCCAGCCCCCGGGAGCCCACGAGCTGCGCCTTCCCCGCAGCGGCCCGCAGCCCCTTCCCCCTGGGCCCACACATCGGCCACGCCCCGGGGCCGTGAAGACCCACCGGCAGCTCCGAGTCCCCCTGCGCCGGGCCGAAGCGGGGGGAGCCTAGTGCGCCGCGCCCGGGAAGACGAGCGGGGGCACCGCCCGGAACGGCCCCAGCGCTGGGCGGGGGGCGCACGGACCGCGTCCCCGCCCCCTCGTCCTCCGCGCTGCCGACCCGGGCAGCGGTGTCTGGCGCGCTCCTGAGTGGTTGGCCCAGAGCTTGGTCCTGAGCCCCCTCCCAGCGGAGCCGGGGATCTGGAAGATGGGGCGTGCCAGGGCCAGAGTCGGGATCCAGGTCAGCGAGGCGTGGGGGGGATGCTGCCCTCCTAGCGGCGCGTCTGCTTTGTTCGGCCCAGCCGAGCCTCCCTGGGGGTAGGGCGGGGAGGCCGCGGCCGGGATCCTCGGGGCACCAGGCTGAGATAGGGGCTCAGAGCCGGGGGGGTGGGGGGTGCACCTGGCTCCGCCTGCGGGGGCTCCCACGCCGGCAGGGGTTGCTGGCTGCCGGGGCGAGGCCCAGGAGCTTACACATCTGGGAGGGCTGGTGTGCACGGCGTGACCCCTCCTCACGGCCCCTGCCATTTGTCGGGACGGTAGAGATGTACCGGGGGCCTCTCCCCTAGGAGTCTGGCCCTACTCTGGCCCTGGCCTGGTGGGAGGGAAACCTTTCCTAGGACAGGTTCCTAGGAACCTCTCAGGAACCTTTCAGGAGGGGTGTCCTGTGCCATCGGCCTCGGAACTTGGATGCAAACTGCCGGTCTCCTCCACCCACCCGGCCAGGCCCCAGATGCACCCGGGGTTCCCTGGAGGTCCCATACCAGGGAGCCACTCCCTGGCCACATTGGGGTCCGCTGGGGGTCCCCTAGCCACACCAGTGGCCTGCTCCAGAGACCACATAGGGGTCCGCTGGGGGTCCCCTAGCCACACCAGTGGCCTGCTCCAGAGACCAAAATGGGTCCACCTACTGCTCTGTCTGCAGACTGAGTTGGGTAGGTGCATTCCAGACGGCTGTCTAGGGGCCCATGTCACGCTCCCTCCGAGCACCACCAGAGACACTCAGGGGCTAGTGGGTGTGGGTTTTCTTTGTTTTGTTGTTTGTGGGAGGGATTCAGCTTTTTCTTCCCATTGGCAGTACGAGGACCCCGGGGCTTCCGGGTAGCGCCTTTGCGAGGATTTCATGGGGCAGGTTTGGAGAGCAAGGGCTGGGGATGCCGGCAAAGCAGCCAGGCCCCTCTGAGCTCCGTGTCCCCTTCTCTCAGTGGAGGCCCCGCCTTGCCTGCAGAGAGAGGGAGCAGAGGGCAGGCCTGAGGGAGAGGAGCTTAACGACCCTTCAGTTTCTGAACGTCACTTACTGGAGCCCCAGAGACCTAACTCATTCAGTGCTCCAGGAACCTCCTCTGCGCAGGCACCGTGGTGGGGCTGGGCCACAGCAGCGGGAGGTGGGCTTCACACGCTTCTTACCCCGTAGCCACGTCCTGCCCACATGGGGGCGTCACGCGTGGGTAGCTGTGACTGTCATTTTCTGAGTTCGCTGACTTTTTGGAACTTACTCTGGAGAGAGGGGCACACACACAAGTAGACAACAGTATGGTAAAGTCCCCCCCCCCCCGCCCCTCACCGCCTGCACCCACCTTCCTTCAGTAGTAATTTGTAGCCAATCTAGACATATTGTTTCATCCTTAAGTATCTCTGAAATTACCTCTAAAAGATAAGGTTTTTATAATTAAAACAGCATTTTTGCACCTAAACGAATTAACAGTAATTTCTTAATATCAAAGTGCACAGACATGGAGGGGAGAGGACGGGGTGCACTTCTCGAAGGTGCCTTTGGGAGACCAAGTCTCTAGCCCACCTACCTCCAAGTCTGTCTGACTGGGAGAGAGAGGCCTGGGCCCTGCCCTGCGGGGGCTGAGCCTAGATGGGGCCCACCCGGCATCCTCAAAATGCTCCAAGGAGGAGCACTGACTCCAGGGACAGGGGCTGGGGGAAACGGGGGACGATGCCCATCCCTCCCTCCCTGCAGCCATGCTGGTTTTTATGCTATTCATTCATTCACTTCATTATTTCACTCATTCGCGTTGGGTGTGTGCAGAGCACCTCCTCCATGCTTGGGGCAAAACCCTGGGCACACAGCAGGGAACTTGAGATTTGGGCCAAGTTCTTGGCACGAATGTGCTGGAAAATAGGTCAGCAGCGTAGCACAGGGTAACACTATCATATGCGTTCATACCAGGCCTTGGGCCCCCAGTTCCAGTCTCCCCACGCGGGTGCTGCTTCCGCAGGGCAGGGCAGCAGGCCCCCTGCAGGGGCCAGGGGCTTCACTCCCTCACTGGGGGCTCTGCTAGGCTGCTAGCCCACTGCTGACCCTGGGGCGTCAGAAACACCGCTCACCTTTGCCCTGGCCTGGGCAACCCTGGGGTCTGCTGAACCCACCCAGCCTACGGCTTGGCCCGGCTGCCAAGGACCCCTGCCCTTGTGCCTGCCTGTGTGATCGGTCACTCCTCTGCTTCACACCCCAGGAAGAGCAGGGGGTCTCACTCGTGAAGAACTTCTCCCTTCTTCCTACAAGGGCTTATCGAGGGGGTATCAGACAGACCCAGGTGATTCCTACCTAGCACAGCCGCTTAGTGACTCTGGGGTGGGGTCTCGGGCTCGTTCATTCAACCAGCATTTGTGGTGCACCTACTGTGCACAAGGACCAAGCAAAGGTCCTGCTCCCTTCACATCCTTCCAGCCAGAAGATCAGTGTCCTTGATGCCAGAAGTTGCATCTTCTGCTTTTTCTTCCTCTCCCACACAGCTTTGACACAGGCCAGGACACCAGGATTTACAAAATAAAGACCAGACCACTGCCAAAGGGAGACGAAAAGAATAAGAAAGTAGACACAAGGTGACTTTAAAAGTTCACCGTTACCATTTTCCATTGGCTCTGTGACACCATCGACTAGATGGTTTGCTGTGTCAGGGATGCTGAAATTTGATAAAATGTGCTTCTTACAATGAGTACAAAAGGCCACTGTGCCTGTAGGGGCTGGGGGTCTGTCCTGGGCTGTCTGGGACCCCTGGATCCTAGGATCTATAATGAGTCATATCTGCATACCCAGCCCCCTGACCCAAGGCCGGATGGGGAAGGAGGTCCTGCTTCCTTGCCCTGCCCCCACCTCAGCACCTGTGGACTGCCTCCTTCCCACCTGGACTGCATCCCATCCCACAAACATGCAGGTAGAGGCTGTCCCACTCAGCTCGGAACCCTCCCAGCTCAGAGAGCAGCCAGAGGTGTCTCCCCACCGGTGTCCCCCTGCCCTCACCCACCCCGGCCACGCCTCAGAGACAGCCACGCACCCCTCAGGGCCTTTGATGGTGCTGTCTCCCCAGCTATCACCCAGCTCCCACCCTCCTTCAGACCTGTCCCCAAAGCGGGACCACAGCCCCCAGGGCTCCCCAGCCCTGCCCCACCAGAAGAGGGCAGGAATCCCCTATTTTGTCCATCCGAGTCCGGCTCAGGAATCTGCCGGATGCACAGGTGAATAGCGCTTTCTTTTCTAGATAAGGTGAGAGCGGGCCATTATGAGCAGAGACTCCCGCCTCTGCCCCACCTTTTATGCTAAGTCCCCTTCCACCCGGTCAGGGCCTAGCTTCCCTGTGGGCGCAAGGTCAGGGTCTCCCCTCCCTCTGCTGGCCGGCAGGTGGTGGCCGAGAGCTCCCGCTCGACAAGCTGAACCCCTCGGTGTTACTGGCCAAGACTCACTGTCCCTTCCTCGTGGCTGGTTGTGACACCAGCTGGAAAACATATTGCTGGCACTCTGCCTGGCACAGAAAACCGTGAGCCACTGTCATTCTTGTTATTAACCCAGAGCCACCTGCCCCGCTGGGAGGCTCCAGAGAGATGGCAGCACCTAGCTGCGGCCCCCAGCCAGCCAGGCACCCACCACGATGGGACACGTGTGGAAGCAGAGCAGGACACTCCAGGCACGCGTGCGCCCTTGGGGAGGGGGACCCGGGCCGCTGTGCCGCCCCGCCTTGAGGAAGCAGAACACTCCTGCAGAGAGCAAAGGTCCCCAAGGGCTTCCTGGGCCTTCGACCCTCAGCAGGGGTTCTGATGTTCGGGAGAGGTTCCCCGCCCACCCCCAGCTCCGGTGCCCTCTGGTCGGGAAGGTGTCCTTGCTGGGCTGGGCGGGCCGGGACACCAGGGGGTGTAACCCTACCCTCCAAGGATGCTCAGACACCACGTTCCAAATGCGGCAGCAAGGTGGAAACCAGATCCCCAGCCCCAGTCCAGCGGGCCAGCCCTGGGCCCTGAGTGATGACACAGCACAGGGCAGAGCCAGGCTGGCCCCGCCAGTTGGCAGGCCCACCTCCCCTCAGCCACGCCTCCCAGGGAGCGGTTCCCTCCTAGAAGCCAGGGGCGACCCAGCCAGCTCTGCAGCTGCAAATCCCACCCAGCCAGGGACCCTCCAGACCCACGCGGCCCGCCAGGCTGCTGGCCAGACAGGCCCAGCCCTCACTGGCAGCTGTTGGCACTGGGCCCCCCTGCTGGGCCCCCCGTTGGCAGCTGCTCCTGTGGCTTCGGTGCTGGACCCCTGGGATGGGCGGCCACACTGATGAGGGAGCGGGAGGGCATTCCTCACTCTTTACTGAGCACCGGTTCAGCTGGGGGTCAGCTGGGGGCAGGTGGGGTCTCTGTCGCGGGGGGGGGGGCTCAGGAGAGAGCAGCAGTGGGGACGCCAGGGAGCCAGGGGTCCCGTTGCCTCAGGGCATGTGCCGGCCAGATGACTGGGACCCCTGGCTGTGTGGGGCAGAGGGCCCTGGAACACTCGGGAGGAGCTGGTAGGAGGTGTGGATGGAGCAGTCTGCCCTGGTGACAGCAAGCACTCCGTGGGGTGGAGGGCCCGCCCCTGGGTGGCACAGTCTCCACCAAGCAGATCCCCAAGGGGCCTCGCCTCTCACCCGACAAAAAGTTACATGAAATGAGCCATTACATAAAAACAAGAATTGCATAGGAAACACCCTGGAGTAACATTCCCAGTCCGGAGGTGTGGTCGGTGGGGAGGGGTTGCTGTGGCCACTGTCCTCGTTTCATCTGAGAACGTGTTATGTGGATTCAAACACAACACGGGACAGACACGTGAGCCGGGGCCATTCTGGATTAAAGGGCGCCAAAGGGCAAGCAAATGCAGAACCGCCCACCCGCCCGTAGGTTGGACCAGAAAGTGGAGACAGGTGACAGTATTGGCGTCTTGGGGTCTCCGACAGGACCAGCAAGTGTCCCCGCGAGACCCGTGGTCATTCCTGCTCAAGTAATCAGGGCAAAGGGTCTGGAAATCAGGGTTACAGGGAAGGGCAGCATCCTCAGAGAAGCCCTCTGCCCCTTGTCTGGCTTCCTCACCCAAGGTCACCCCTGGCCACTGCGATCACTGCCCACAGCCTCAAGGGAGGGCTCGATGGGCCAGGTTCTCAAGTCCTCCCAGCCTGCGTCCTGGGGGTGGTGGTGGGAGACCGCAGTCCCCTCCCGGGTAACGCTCTCTCTGTTGCAGGGGTAGTTAAGGAGGTCGAGGTGCCAAGGGCTGCCCTGGGCACCCCCGTTCCTGGGACGGGGACCAGCAACCACTCACCTGTGGCCGAGGAGGAGGTGGGCGTCCCAGTACCGGCACCGGGTCTCTTGCAGGTCACGGAGAGGCGGCGTAAGTACAGCCCACCTGTCCCAGCGTGCTCCCTGGGACCAGGGGCGGGTCCCTGGGCCTCGGGTGCGCCCCAGGGAGCAGGTGCCGGGGATGGGTCAGCCCCACCTCGTTCCCACCGCACTGGCCTTCACCTGGCCCCGCTGACACACCCCTCTGCCCCCAGAGCCCCTGAGCAGCGTCTCGTCCCTGGAGGTACACTTCGACCTCCTGGACCTCACCGAGCTGACTGACATGTCCGACCAGGAGCTGGCCGAGGTCTTCGCCGACTCGGATGACGAGAACCTGGCCAGCGACTCGCCCGCAGGTGGGGCTGCTGCCGGGGTCTGGAGGGGTTTGCGGGAGGTCCTGGGGCCTCAGGCCACCCAGCACCGCTCCCTGGAGACCCATTTTGGAAAATGATTTCCTTTCTGACGCGTGTTGAAGTGTTTGTCGACACGGCACCATTTCACTCACCATTTCTGCACTTCACACACCTATCTGCCAGCTCTCAGGGATTTCTCTACCCCTCCTGAATTTCACTTTTCAAATGCGAACGTAAGGCCACAGCCACAGTCCCACTGAAAGCAGAATTCACTACTTGGGTTTAATCCCAAGTAGGCAGAGCACGAAGGGGGTGGTGTTCACCAGTCCTAGCCCCTCCTCAGCTCAGTTCCCGGGAAGCGGCTGGAGCCCGCAGGCCGCAGAAACGGCACGGGAGCTGCCAGGGGTATGGGGGCCCAGGGACCCTCCCCCCTCCCGGCTCACTGCCCATGCAGGCGGGGTGGGGGTGGGGGGGGAGTGGCACCTGCTCCGGGCCAGGCTCACCCCCAAGGGCAGGCGCCTCAGCCGCACGGGGACCCGCCTGGGGACAACAGGAAAGCCCCTGGCCGGGCCGCACCCAGACCCACGTGTACACATTGCCGGTGCCCAGGGGACCCCAACGTGTGGTCCGACGCCGTGCTGGAGGCACACACGGGCCCAGCCCAGTAACTGAAGGAGTGACCTGGGACCCCAAGCCACACTGACCCCAGCCTGTGTTCCCACCAGGCCTACACCCGCTGCCCAGGGCCGGCTGTCTGCGCTCCCCCTCCTGGACACGCACCAGGGCCGAGCAGAACCGTGAGAAGCAGCCCTTTGGTGACCCCGAGCGGCAGCCTGCCGTTGTGGACACGTTTCTCACCGTGGAGAGGCCCAAGGAGGACTAGGCCGGCTGGCCCGGGGCCGAGGCGGGGCAGGTCCGGGCGGCCGTGGCCCCGTGGACGCTGCCCGCCCCACGTGGCGCCTCTGCATAAGCACAGCCCAGTGGCCTTACGTCCAGCTCTTCCTGGTCGCTGGATCAGGGACCAGGCCCAGGGATGAGACGAGACTTCTGCCTGTAGGAATGGTATTCTTGTCTGTCACCAGACTCCCGGCTAGGGGTGCGGTGAGCAGGGATCTGCCCGTGAGAGGCGCTCTGCAACCCCCCGGGGGTCTCGGGGCTCCAGTCTTGAACGGCAGTGCCAAGCTCCAGCCCGCGGGACACCCTGCTGCCCTAACCGCCTTGATTCCAACCCTGCGCCCCTCCTGCCGCCCAGGAAGTGTCAGCACCAGAGCCCCCAGACCCTAACACCCTGCTTGTCGTGAGCCCTGCCTGAGAGCCAGACCCACCTCCTGAGCTCGGCACACCAAATACGTCACGGCTGCCTCAGACCGCCGGGCAGGGCAGGGGCAGGCGGGGTTCGCCCTCCCCCGGTCCTTGCCATGACAGTCCCCACGGCCCACCAGACACACGCACGCACACGCGTGCAGCAGCCCGAGGGGCGTGGGGACGTGAAGGGACCTGGGCACAGCGCCTGGCCCCCAATTCCGGGGTGCCAGACTCGGCTGCTCCGGACGCTGCTTACATACTAAGGGACGGAACCGGCTTCCAGTCAGACAGCGAGTCCAAGAACAGTTTTAAAATAAACGTGTAAGCTTGCTTTTAGTCCCCAAGGCCACCTGCCCTGACCCCTTCTCCACTGAAACATTTCTGGGGAAGGAAAACAGGCCTGGGCACATGCTGGGCCCACGGGGCGTGGCTACAGCACGTCCCGCCAGGAAAAGGGTCGCCCTATGTGCCAGGAGGGGCACGTGAGGGGCAGCAACAGGGAGGTGTCTTCCAGACACAACCAAGAATTTCACTTAAAAGGGATCCCGTGAGGGCAGCCGTGCCCCCCCGCCCCCCAGTCTTCCCCCGGGCCGAGTTCCCATCCTTCTCGCTATGGCTTCTGCAGATCTCATTTCCAAACAGCAGGATTAAAACGGCACCCTGTCCTAAGTCTCGCCGACCAGTCTCTTCCTTTCCAGCTGACGTGGGAGCTCAGGCGTGCGGGCCGGGGGTGGCTGCTCCAGGGGCCTCCAGGAGCTCCACGCTCTGGCCCTCCCCCAGCTAAAGCCACTGGGGGTTCCACTGTGACATGCCCTGGGCTCTTATTTGGGTCACATCTCAGGGCCAAGCGCCCTGGCTCTCGAGGCATTAAAGAAGCGAAGACCCTGCCTCCACAAGCCCAGGCTGGAAGAGGCAGAGGTACTCCCGAGAGGCTCTTCCCAGCCTGGGGCAGGTTCCTGGGGAGGCAGCCGCCAGGCAGGGTCCGCCTGTGAGCAGAAGACCAAGGATGAAGCCTAAACCCTGACCGTTTTAACCACCATGAGACGCAGGCCGCGTGCCCCGTGCCGGGCGGTTCCTCCTGCGGGGCTGAGCCTCCCTAACCCGAGATCCTTGGCCAGGCATCGGCCCAGGTGGGGCGATGGCCCAGACAGGGTGCGAGGTGAAGGGGGGGCTGAGGAGACTGGAGGGGGTGCAGGCACGGGGCACGCAGGCAGGGGCGCTGTCCCCAGGGGCGTGCCCTGGACCCGGGGAGGGGCTGCACCCAGTCTCCCAAGGAACAGACCCCCAGGCTCAGGACAACGTGAGTCCTTCCTGGGGTCAAGGAGAGCACCCCACCTCCACCAGAAGAAGCCCCAGGACAGGCCCCTGCAGGACGCGAAGCAGCTCAACACACGGAGGCTGAGCATTCAAGGCTGCGTCACAGGGCGAACCCCGGAGATCTCAGAAACTCAGCAATACACATTTCACAAGCAACGAAGTTGAACGTGTTTGTCCCAAGCTGGAAACTCTATTTTTGAGGCAAACATAGCAAACGATTTGGCAAATTTCATCGCTGAGGCCCAGCGTGTGGCCATGGCTGGGGCAGCAGCGGCGGGCGCGTGGGCGGCGCCCCTGCTCTCGCAGTCAGCCCGCATCACCCACCGCAAGGCAGCAGCTGCTGCTGCTGTCACCATTCTGACGACTGACGCGCTGGCCGTGTTCTGGGGACCCGCGGGGCCATTTCCACTAACCCCGACTCCCCGGGGCTGGGCCCTGGTCTCGCTCCAGGACCAGCCGCGGAATGGAAGGCTCAGCCCTAGAGCTTAGCTACGGCCCCCGGTGGCTGTCCTACCACGTGGAGCAACCCAGAGCCCCCTCTCCTGGACCCCAACAACACGGGCCACGAGGAACACAGCTTCCCGGAGACGCAGGGTTGGCAAGGCCCCGACCCTGAGAACAGGGGTGGCTCCGCTGGGGCAGCCCTCAGGCTCAGCCCCCACAGACACCCGCGTGTGGAAGTGGCGAGGCCCCTCCGTAAGGACTGACTGGTCTTCCAGCACCCTGACAGCTGCGTGCTGGGCGCCTGGCTAGTGTCCTCCTTTCCTCAATTCCGAACCTCACCAGACCTGGAGGATTTCTGAACTGGGCCAAAAGCCCCCGCCCCGTCTCTCCCCAGGGCAGGTGAGGTGACCAGCACCGATGTCCCCGCGCTGGGCAGCTCTCCCCGGCAGATGAGCCCACCACCCACCTCGGGGGAGGCCCAGGGGGGTCCTACACGCAGGCCCCCAGGGGGCAGGTGCGTTTCGGCCACTGCCCTCCCCTCTGACTCGGGAACAGGGTCCCAGCCCCCGCCTCGGTGGAAGGGCACGTTCTGGGAGCTGGAATCCCCGTGGGCTCAGAGGACCCTGACCTGAAAACACCCATTTGTGATTATCACGCGTTTTAATTTGCTCTCTGGAGATTCCGGAGGCTGCTCTCCAGGCAGGGGCGCTAGGCTGGGCTCTCCTGCAGGGGGCACTCCGTGCCGCCCTCCTCCGGCCCCCAGCACCAGCCCTTCAGCCCCTGGGGAAGGGACGTGTCCTCCAGGCCACCGGTGCCCTCCACGAGCTCCTCGTAGGCGGTCTTCTCCGCCAAGGCTCGGGGCCCAAGCAGCTCCACCATGGCGGCACGCTCCAGCACCTCCTTCCCCAGCAGCCGCCTGCCCACCTGCACACCGGGCCATGTCAGGCCGTCCGCTCGGCGCCCCGCAGAGCCCCCGCCCCGACCCTGGGGACGGGCCGGCCCCACTCGCCTCGTCCACCCGCTCCCGGGAGCGCGTCAACAGGTCCAGGGTGTGCGTGTGCGCAGAGCTGACCAGCCGCCGAGCCTCCTGGTCGATGAGCTGGGCCGTGGCCTCGCTGTACGGCTTCTCCACCAGTGCCTTGCCAGGCCAGGGGAGGTCGAAGGACACCTGGCCCAGCTTCCCGCTCACCTCGAACTGCACAATCTGGGGCAGGCGAGGGGCGGGCGTGAGCCTGGCAGACGGTGCCCTGAGCCCCCTTCCCAGCCCCCGCGGACACTGCCTTACCTGGGCGTAGGCACTCTGGGTGACCTTCCTCAGGTCGTCCTGGGCCCCCGTGGTGATCTGCCCGAAGAACAGCTGCTCGGCCACCCGGCCACCCAGCATGGCGCACACGCGGTCGAAGAGCTGCTCCCGCGTGTACAGGTACTGCTCCCTGGGCAGGCACCGGGCATGCCCGAGCCCCTGCCCCGGGGGACGATGGACACCTGCCAGATACGGCAGGCGTGCCCTGTCACCCCCAGGGCCCCCGGGTATCCCGGAGGAGGAGAGGAAACCCTGGGCCCCAGCGCTGACAGGTCACCCCAAGGATGAACACAGAAACCCCCTCTGTCCCGCCGTCCCAGGAAGCTGTGGAGGAGCCGTGCCGTCAGGGGAAAGTTTAGAGTGAGGTGAGTTTAACGTGGAACCTCCAGGTGTCAGGTGGCCAGCATCCAGACCCCTCCTGGAACCAGCACCCCCCCCTCTCTGCCCACCCACCCCTCAGGGAATCGTGTAACAAATTCTAGACGATTACATCCTCAAAGAGTGAAGAGGGCCGCCACCTGGAATGCACCGTGCCCACACAGCACCCCCGGGAGGGGAGTGGGCCCTGAACCACACCGCAGATGCGCAGGGGGATGGGCCAACCTTGAGCAGGGGGTCTGCGTGCTCCAGGAACCAGCCCACCACCGCGTGGCCAGCCTCACGGTACGCCACCGTCGTCTTCTCGCTGGGCTGTAGGACCTGCGTCTTCTTCTCGAGACCTGCAAGTCAAGTTCACGGCAAGAGGCAGAGGACAAACAGACAGCTGAGAGGTGGGTGCCAAGGCCCCATTCTGCACCGCGGGTGTGTTGGGGGCTGCTCAGGGCCCCCGTCCGCCCAGGACAGGCCCGCAGCCTGCCCGCTCCGCGCACACCGCTCAGGCCTGCTGGGCACCTGTCCCTCCACACCAGACGCTGCACTGCCTTCTGCCCCACCGTGCAAGCGGCAGGTGCCTTTGGGGGCCCGTTTGTAGCCAAGGGGGTTAGCTACTCTCCGTGGCCTGACTGGCAGTGAAGCCGGACGCAGGGAGACCAGGAGCGCTCTCTACGCCGCCTACACCCAGTTGCAGGCAGGGAACAGGGCACAGAGAAGGCACCACGACTCGCGTGAGCTCAGCTTCAGGGCTGGTCAGCTCAGCGGCGCCGCCAGGACAGCGTCGAGCAGCTGTGGCGACTGCCTTGGGTCACTGACACTTGTCTGTGCACACCACACTTCAATAAAACGTGAAGCAAAGACAAAGCAGCCCTGCCAACCTGCTGTCTGGAGACGGGCTGGTTCTCACAGCTGTGGGGCGGGATCATGAAGGACAGCTGCTGGCCACACGGACATCTCCTGGACCTCCGTTCCCGGGAAGGCACTCGGGAGACCTCTACCCCACGCTGAAGCTTCCCAAGGAAGCACGCAAAAAACCTGCCTCTCGGCCACGGGCAGCACCCGAACCTGGGTCTGACGCAGCGCCCTGGAGGTTACATCTCTTTGAAATTCTAAATGTTGCTCTAGTAAGAGCACGAAAGCTGCTGGCAGATCCCAAGTCCCAGATTTTGGTCTGGAAAACTGTCCACGACTGCAGCTCACTGAAGTGAAGCTGGGCCCCAGGGTGGGCCCGCTGTGGGTCAAAGCTGGAAACCGCCCCCCAGCACTGCCCGGCTCGCCTCCGACGACCCTCTCAACCGCCTGCTCCAAGCGCTTCTCCTGGACAAAAGGACTCAGGTGGCGGGTGGCGATCAGGGCCGCTTCGTTGCAAACATTAGAAATATCAGCACCTGACCCGGAAAAGGAGAAACAGTCCCATCAGTGCCCCAGGGCGGACTGTTAGAGGAAAATCTCCAGCAGAGGGACCAGAGCTAAACTAGGTCAAGGACTGGAAGGAAAACGGGACCTGCTCTGTCAGTCACCGTTGCTTTCAGCCAGTATTTTGGTTGAACAATTTACCGAGGTATGAGTTATTTAACATAAAATCTATCCGTTTTAAGTGTACATTTCAAACACTTTTGGTAAGTTTATCAAGATGTGCAACCATTGCGCTGATCTCATTTCAGACGTTTCCATCACCGATGTGACGTATGTGGCTAATTCCTGTACACATGCCCAGCCAGCCACTAACCTACTTTCTATCTCTATGGATTTGCTTCTTCTGGACGTTTCACATAAATGGAATCACATGATAGGTGGTCTTTTGTGTGCTTCTTTCACTCGACACAGTGTTTTCACGTTCATCTGCTATCGTAGCGTGTATTGGTTATTTCATCCCTTTTCACAGCTGAAAGAGGTTCCATCACATGCACAGCCGCCCCGAGGCCTCCACAGGAGATAGCAAACTCCACAGACGCTCAAGTCCCTGACATAACATGGCCAGTACAGCTGGCCCTCTGTACCCACTCTACACACACCCATCCGGTCACGCACCGCTGGACACGGGTGGCCTCTACCTCTCGGCTATTATGAATTATGCTGCTGTGAACATCTGTGTAAAGCCTTTGTGTGAACAAATGTTTTCAATTCTCTTAGATACCGAGGAGTGGAACTGGGGTCATACGGTAACTGTCCTTCACTTCTGGAAGAACTGCCAGGTGGATCCCCGTGGCCACACTATCTTACATCCCCACCAGCACCGTGTGAGCACGGCCGCCTCCCTACAGCCCTGGCGACTCATGCATCTGCCTCTTACGGCCATCCTGGTGGGCGTGAGGTGGCACCACACTGTGGTTTTGATGTGCATTTTCCTACCATCACTGAGTACCTGCTCATATGCTTTCTGGCCACCTGCAGACCTTCTTTGGAAAAATGTTCAAATCCTTTTCCCATGTTTAAATCGGGTTCTTTAAATATTTTGGATTATAAACCCCTAAGAGATGCATAATCTCCAAATAGTTTCTTCCATTCTGTGGGCTGTCTTCTCACCACCTCAATAATGTCCCTTGACGCACAGAAGATTTTAATTTTGAAAAACTCTAATTTGTTTTCTCACTTGTTGCTTGTGCTTTAAGAAACCATTGCCAAATCCAAGGTCACGAAGATTTTCTTTTAAGACCTTTATAGTTCTAGCTCCACAGTTTAGGTCTCTTATCCATTTTGACTTGACCGCTGCATGTGGTCTAAGGTCTAGTTTCGTCCTTTTGCTTGTGGACACCGTCGTCCCAGCGCATTTGATTGAACAAACTGTTCTTTCCCCATCAAATGGTCTTCACACCCTTGACAAAAACAACTGACCAAGGACTTCCCTGGTGGCACAGTGGTTGAGAGTCCGCCTGCCGATGCAGGGGACACGAGTTCGTGCCCCGGTCTGGGAAGATCCCACATGCCGCGGAGCGGCTGGGCCCGTGAGCCATGGACGCTGAGCCTGCGCGTCCGGAGCCTGTGCTCCGCAACGGGAGAGGCCACAACAGTGAGAGGCCGGCGTATCGCAAAAGAAAAAAAAAAAAAGTAGTAGCCCCCGCTCGCCACAACTAGAGAAAGCCCGCACGCAATGAAGACCCAACGCAGCCAAAAATAAATGAATAAAATAAATTTAAAAAAACAACAACTGACCGAGATGCACAAGCGCACATCTAGGCTCCCAGTTCTACTCTACTGGTCGACGCCCACCCTTGTGCCAGCAGCCCCTTTCTGTTTGCTGGAGCTTTGTAGTAAGTTCTGCATTAGGGAAGTGTGTCTTCCTTCTCTGCTCTGCACAGACTGTGCTGGCTCTTCAGTCCCCTGGAAGCTCCACGGGGAGGTTAGAATCAGTTTTTCCCTTTCCAGCTTTAACAACGTACAAAGGTTCTGTTCCTACACAGCCCCTCCCACCTTCACAGGTTACTTTTTTTTTTTACGTCGTGTGCCCATTAACACAGACATGTCTTTATGGGTTTAAGCACCTGCCCTTTAAATCATAAAGGGAACACAGAGGAGCTGCAAACCAAAAACACACAGGATGCTGGCCTTTACGTTGACCTATGCAGTTGCCTCTCCCAGGGCTATTTCCCCACACAGCTTCGAGTCACTGGCCAGCGCCCTTTCATTTCAGCCCAAAGGACTCCAGCATTTCCTGGAGGGCAGGTTTAAATATAGTAAGTTCCCTCAACTTTAAAAAACAACCTAGGAATGCCTTTATTTCCCCTTCCCTATTGAAGAACCGTCTTGCCAGATCCACGGCCTTCTGGCCTCATGGCCTCCAAGGAGAGTCGGCTGTAACCTTACTGAAGACCCGTCCCCACCAGGTGGCCCTCCTGTCTGGTTGGCTGCAACAGTCTCTCGTTACCTCTGGCCAACATGAATTACACTGCACCTCGGTGTGGGCGTCTCTGGGTTTATCCCGACTTGGAGTTTATTCAATTTCTTGGACGTGGAGACTCAGGTCTGTCATCCAATTTGGGAAGTGCTGAACCATGACCCCTTCAATGGGCAGCATGCCAAGGGGACAAAACGTCACTGCACTATGTTCCCGGGGTGGCAGGAGTTCAAACAGGCACAAGCCAGCCTTGGGGTTAATCATCTCTGAGGCCTCCGATATGTCCGTCAGACTCAAAAGCTCTAAGGACAAGGGTAGCACATGCCAGGACCAAGTGGCACAACCAGATACCACCCACCGACATGTCCAGACCCGCACGGCCCACCTGGCCACACTCACCTGTGAAGCCTGGAGTGAGGGCCGCAAGCTTCCTCGCCAGGGCGTCCTCACTGAGGCTCTCGTCCAACTTGAGTGGACGCAGGTGGACCCTGAAGATGGACGACCTGCCTTTGATGTCAGGGGGGCCTAACAGAGAGAGAGGCACTGAGGGCCAGGGCGGGGCCACCTGCAGCCACTTCACTGCAAGGGCCCTCCCCTGCGTGTCTGTGCTGCACACTTCGCTGTCCGACCCGGGCCAGGGAGCTCCCCGCGGCAGAAACGACCCACAGGTCACGTACGTTCAGCTCTTCAACACATCAAAGAACTTCCTGACCGTGGAGCCTCTGGCCCACGCAAATCCATCCCAGGACAGGGACCCAACCACAAGCAAAACTCTGGCTGCCCTGGCAGCCGGGTGTCCACGCAGGACTCAAGTCCTAAACTCCCAGGATCTCCTCACCAGTGGAAAGGGCCAGGGTGAATGCTTCTCTCGCCAACGGCGCACAGAAAGTAAAAGCCGAAGGATCCAAGTCTGTGACCTCGCTCCCACCTGCATGGACTGCAGCGACCTTCCCCCAGCCCCAAGTACACCTGTTCTTCCCAAAGTGGGGGGCACCCACGCACCTCCACCGTTTTCACAACACTGTATTAACGGCTTTAGGACCCCGATCAAAATCTTCTCCAAATACACAGCTAAAGATCTAACCCAACTTTTAACCCAAAGGAAGGAAAAGCCAAGCCTCAGCACCCAGGCAACCAGCACACTCACCAATGCAAATCTGACGGTCAAACCGGCCGGGCCGCATCAGGGCCAGGTCAAGGATGTCGGGGCGGTGGGTGCCCGCCAGCACCATGACGCTCGTGGTAGAGCTGAACCCTGGACATGAGAAGCAGGTGAGCCCAAGGAGGGGGCCCAGGCAGCAGGAGACTCTCCTCTTCCCAGGGCTCCTCCCCTGCGCAGCTGGCCCCGTCTTCCCAGGACCCCTGCCACCCACCCCGGAAGCCCCACGCTGGGCCTGCTTCTCCTGCGGGCCCGCAGCCCACTGCACAGGCCGCTCAGTGTGGGGCGGACACTCACGCCCAGGGCTAGCTCTGACCTGTCTCAGGAGGCAACCAGTGGCTCTGGTCCCCGCGGCCCCCAATGCTGACTGAGGCGAACGTGCACTGGTGGGTAACCAGACGTTCCTCAGGCCACGGACGCCCATCCTAATTCATTACTGGTCTATTACGGCCAGCCTCTGACACCATGCGGCGAGCTGCAGGGGCCAGGCAGAGCCTCCACCATCGGGGCCCTGGGCCGCTGCGGAGACCTCCCTCCACCCAGGCCCCGGACGGCTTGCTGGGCTCAGGGAGCCTGACTGGAAGGCAGGCGGGGCGGTGGGGGCCTGAGCTCACCCAGCACTCATCTGCAGAAAGGCCTGCTCACGGGGGCCCTCGGCCACCTCTGGGACCTGGGATTCAGGACCGCTCCCTGATAAGAGGGGCTCCCTGTGCCTCAACTGTGCGTGCAGACGTGTGGTTTCTGCGAAGCACCTGCCTTCCTCCTGGGAGGCTGGGATCGTAGCACGTACTGGGCAGAGGCTGCCACGTGACCAGCCCCCAGGGGAAACCCCACTCCCGAGTGTCACCCAGCCCGCTGCCACGGAAGTAGCTGCATCCTGTGACTCCAGGGCTCCAGAGGCTGTGACCAGCTTCCCTGGCCACCAGGCACCTGCTCCCCACTCAACCGTGGTCCTGAATCCAACTAAACATGGAGTCCTCCCGGCGAATCACCAAACCCTGGGTCATGTCGGGGACCCCAACACAGCCCCAAAGCCAAAGCGACGACAAGACCTGCCAAAGGTCCGACAAAAGCTTCTCCAAATCTGGAAACTAGTAAGAACGCCTAGACACTTCCCGCGAAGCTTCGGCAGGGCTGCCGGGCTGTCACGCGGAGCTGGGACCTCCCCGAGCAGTGGTCCCCAGGGGGGAGAGCGGAGAGGGGTTCTGGGCCAGGAGGCGGCCCGGGTCAGAGGCCAACGTGGAAGGAGCCTGGGTGTCGCTCCCGTCCTGCGCTGAGCTCTGAGGGCAGCTCCCTCCACTGTGTGTGCCGAAAACAGCCTTCCTCAAAACACAGCAAGCAGGGGTTCTCGCCCGGGAAGGTCCCGCACAGAGGAAGGCCTGGGGGACGGTCGTGCAGCCGCTCACCGCCTAGCTCCACGAGCAGCTGGTTCAGGGGTTCTCCTGCTCGCTCTGGCCCCCAAAGTGCCCACGGCCGCAATTCCTGCCCATCGCGTCAATCTCCTCAACGAACAAGACACAGGGAGCATTTACTCAGGCCATTGCATACACGTCACGGACGTGAAACAGGAGTCCACGCAGGGTCTGCTTTGCCACTGGTACCAACACAGGACTAAAGAGCTCACCAAGCTAAGCCCTCGCCTCTGGCACTCGATTCTCATCTCAGCTGCTCTGCCTGCCCGCCCGGGTCCCCCTGCACATCTGTGCTCTGCGCCTGTTGCCAGGGTCCCACACGAAGCCCAGGGCAAGGACAAGGGCGCATCCACCTACCCGAGCTGGACCGACGCCGACAAACATCTCCAGGAACTCGGACCCGTTCACGGTGATGAAGGGCACACTGGCCTCCCCTGCAGTCGCCTTGGCGAGAAGCGTTTTGCCGGTACCAGGAGGACCAGTGAGCATGGCTCCCTGAAACAGAAAGGCAATGCCTGGTTCTGAAAGGGTACAGACGGAGCCGAGGAGACAGTCACATTCTACTGAACAGGCGTTTTCTAGGCCTGCTCCACGCGGGTCGGCTAAGGTTTGCTTTCGGTGTGATACTTCCTGCTTGTAAAGTGAACGCACGTTCACCATGAAATGTTCAAACGCTGCAGACATGGGAAAGCCCCCCACACCCCCAGTCCAGCCGAGCAGGTTATCTCTTCAGGCAACGCTCCCAGGGCAGGGCTCGTTGGATCTCGCGGTCTGATGTTTAACGGTCTTTGCCAAACTGCCCTACGAAACACACCAACTCACACCAGGACGAACAAGAGCCCACTCCCCAGACCTGGTCACGTGATTCTGTCCAGCTCGTCCACCGGCAGCTGTGAAGGCGGCACCTGTGTGTGGTCACTGGCACCTGTGCTTCCTGATCGACAACCTGCCTTTTTCTACGCTTACTTAAGGTTGAAATTCATAATTCACGCCCCAGAAACACACCTCAGTGCTCCTTTCGGGGTTACCATTACACGTGAAAAACGAGGAGAGATTTAAACGGGGCTCCTATTGCTCCATTTCTAGTCGAGGGTGTGGGTTAATATCTACTTATTTCAAAGGAGACTCTGAGGTTGTTTTTTTAAGTCTTTAAGGACAAAACTAAAATACGTAAATGGAGGGAGGAGGGAGCCACAAAACTCAAAACCACAAGGCGTCAGGGCCCCACGTCCTGTGAACGTGAACGTGGATGCGGATTCGCAGAGGGTCTCCTCAAGGCAGGGCACCTTCTGTGCCCCCCACACCCGGCTTTCCAGCCAGCTCTCACCAGGTGGTCAGACAGAAGTACAAACCTCCTGCCCACAAAGCCCCAGCGGTCAGTCATGCTCTCCTGTTGTTCAGGGCACGCTGGGGGAAGCACGGGGCCACCAGGAAGGTCAGTGAGGTGAGCACCACCCACCCGAGAGCTCGGAGCCTGGTCCAGGGCCCAGGGACGCCTCGAGGGGTCTGTGAATCTATTCCGTGTGAGACGCAAACCTTTCTGGGAAAAGGACTCACAGCTTCAGCCAGGCCCTCAAAAGGTCGATGCCCAGGGGCACCCACAGGTAGAGGAGTGGCCAGAATCACCGTAGCTCCACTTCCTCCGCACAGCACCCCAACCTGCATCCACACCGCACACCTGTCCCGCTACTTGCTCGTGGGCTTCCCGAGAGGCAGCTGCATCTGATCCCAGACCCATTTACGAGAGGTGTACTTGATAGTTTGTTTGTTTTTTTTTGGCCACACTACACTGCTTGCAGACTCTTAGTTTCCCAACCAAGGATTGAACCCGGGCCATGGCAAGGTAAGCCCCAAGTCCTAACCACTAGACCGCCAGGGAATTCCATGTGCTTATTTTAATTATATACTTTGATAATAAGTAATGGTAAAGAAAGCTGTTTTTTCAAAAACAAAGTTCAAGGCTTTAGATAATAAAGTAATAAAGGCAAACTGTTAACGAAAAATGCTGTCAAACTGAATGGACAGAAAACTGAAAGAGTAAGAAAAAGTCATAAAAATATAGGATCCTGCACTCAGATTGCTTCTACGTTCTCAGTTCATTTTAAAGAAACAAAACTATAGACGTTAATTGCTTTGTGCAAGATATTTAACAGAGAATTTGATCACTGGGGCCAAACTCAAAGGAAGGCCTGTGCTCTACACGAGACACCACGCCAACAAAGACGTATGTTTGCGCTTGAAGGTGAAATAAACACACTCCAGGTGGGCGCGCACTGTCCTGATGATTCCAGTTTTATAGTTTAAAACAGCTGATCAGACAAGAGGATTTTCACTTTACTACTCTGCAAATGCGATTTCCACTCTCCACTGTGATTAATCAGACACAGTATCATTACCAAAAGCTACACTGTCCCAGCTCTGTCCACAATGAACCAGGGCGAAGCTCAGAGCATCATGTTTTCTCAAATCAGTACCTTTGGAATTTTGGCCCCGAGGTCCTGATACTGCTTGGGATTCTTCAGGAAATTCACAAACTCCATGATCTCCAACTTGGCTTCTTCGCAACCAGCCACGTCTACAAAGCGCACGCCGACGTTGTTCTTCATGATCTTGGCTGTGGTCTCGCCAACGGTAAAGAGGCCCCCTCCTCTCCTGCCATGCCCAGCCCCCATCGGGCCCCTCCTTGCGACATAGAGGAGGATTCCGATCAGGAGAAAGGTGGGCACCAGGCTTCGCAAGAAAGACCTAGAAAGTCCAAGAAAACCATCTGTCACATTCCCTTGAGAGACAAGCCAGAAACACTGCCTCCAGGCCATGAACAGCGGACGGCTCCAGAACTTGGTTTTGCTACACAAAAGGGAACAGTTTTTTGTGTGTGTTTTTTGCGGTACGCGGGCCCCTCACTGTTGTGGCCTCTCCCGTTGCGGAGCACAGGCTCCGGACGCGCAGGCTCAGCGGCCATGGCTCACGGGCCCAGCGCCTCCGCGGCATGTGGGATCTTCCCGGACCGGGGCACGAACCCGTGTCCCCTGCATGAGCAGGCGGACTCTCAACCACTGCGCCACCAGGGAAGCCCCAACAGTTTGTTTTTTAATGTGCCAACCTGTATATGCAGCTTCCCCCATCCACGCACACCTACCTGCTCGATTTCACCTGTGGGGCGGGCAGGGCAGCTGCGGCCCCTCCCTCAGAACCCCTCCAGACCCAGCACAGCCTCCCCGCAGCTGAACCCTTCCCGGCCCACTGCACAGTCCTCAGGCTGCCTAGCTAAACATTTCCCCGATCAATTCTTTCCTCAATAAAAACAGAGCCAACAAATTTATCTTCCACCACAGACACTGTGACTATCGGAGAACGCCTGTAACACGCCTGAGCGGGTACAGCAGGAAGTGCTGCGTGGCCAGTACCGGGCCCAGCTGCGCCCACTCACCCATCGCTCTCGGTGGTGTAGACCACGGCCGTCTGCTCCGGGAGCTCGATGCCCAGTTCCCAGTGGATGGTCTCCAGGTTGCGCTCGAAGGTGTGCACGCTGCCGATGTTGAACCACACAAACTTCTACAGAGACCAAGGCGCCAGGCGCTGTAGGGGGTGCCCCCCACAGCCGCCACCCCTCCCCAGCGCCTCTCCCAGCACAGCCCGGAGCAGCTCTGACAGGCCACCTGTCCTGGCCCCAAACCACAGGCTTAGGTCTGAGGTCGAAGTATAAGTGCCCATCGACAGCTGGCGTCGCCTTCCTCCGTCATTTATTCTGCCCCCTTCCAGGTCTCAGCTGGCAGCTGGCACGTGTTACTCGGCCAAACTGAAGCACTGTTATAGCTTTATGAGCGTCCTGCGCTACTCGGAAGACTGTTCCTGTCGTGTCACCAAAACAAACGAGCACAAGTGGGTGCTGGAAAGTGAAACCAGGGAAGGCATTTCTCTAAAAAAACAGAAAACTATACCTTCTTTTTGGCCACGAGGCTTGCGGGATCTTAGTTCCCCGACCAGGGATTGAACCTGCACCCTTAGCAGTGAGAGCTCAGAGTCCTAGCCACTGGACCACGAGGGAATTCCCAGAAAACTACACCTTACGCTAAAACCAAAACCTACGTCTAGGACACCGGCCTTGAACCCAGCCCTCACCTCAGACGATGTCCCAGGGGCAGTAATAACACCCACAAACTGTTTGTTCACGACTTCCAGCCGGTCCACCTAGAAAAGAGACGAGCAGTCAGAAGAGCTGAGGTCCAGGCAGGGCACGGCATAGCAACCCTGGGCCTCTTCCTCAGACGAGCCTCACACACACGGGCTGCGCCTCTCTCCGAGGGCAGCTCACACTCCGCAGGACAGGTCTTGGTTTTGTTTCCTACTAACATGGACAATTTTAGCCTGGGATTATTTTAATAAACAGGAACCAACGCAAGAAGAGGGATTAAAATGTGGCACATCTGAGCACTAAGCCTCCAAACTGGCTTTAAAGATCCCAAAGGAGGGCTTCCCTGGTGGCGCAGTGGTTGGGAGTCCGCCTGCTGATGCAGTGGACACGGGTTTGTGCCCCGGTTCGGGAAGATCCCACATGCCGTGGAACGGCTGGGCCCGTGAGCCATGGCCGCTGAGCCTGCGCGTCCGGAGCCTGTGCTCCACAGCGGGAGAGACCACAGCAGTGAGAGGCCCGCGTACCGCAAAAGAGAAAAAAAAAATCCTGAAGGAGGGAAGTTCCCTGGTGGCCTAATGGTTAGGATTCTGGGCTTTCCAGGTTCAATCCCTGGTCGGACAGCAGGCACCACAAGAAAACAGTGCCGACGAGAATGAAAGTGCAGCGCCAAGGCCTGCTAGCTGCTGTCGCCTAAACAGCCCGCTGCCCAGAAGGCACAAGCCCTCTGGGGAGCTTCAGACATGGCCTGCTGTCAACACCACCATAACCACTGGAAACACCACACCTCCTCCTGGAAACAACGGGAAAACTGAGGATTGCACGCCAAGGACACGATCCTGAGTGTGGAACCTCACCACCACCCGACGCCTGTAACACAGCTGAAACCACGGCAAACAGGACTCCAGGTGACTGCCCGCCCTGGCTTCTCCGCCAGCACGCGGAGCCCCAGCCAGCCAGGCCCCGCCAGCTCTCAGGTTCATGGAGGCGAAGACATGGCGCATCCTCCCTGCCCCGTGGGACCCCTGCCCAGCTGATCCCTCACACTTCCCCCAGCGCGGTGCACCACTGCCGGAGTGTGCAACAGGACAGTCAGACAGAGGGTGTAAAAGAGTGAGCAGCTCTGCTTTCAGACTGGCCAGGAGGATCAAAAAAAAAGGCCAGCCTGAGTTAGCAGATGGTGATTTCTTTCTTTATACTTTTTAGTTCCCCAAATTTTTTTGCAGCAAGCATGTATTACATCTGTAACCAGGAAAAAAAACAATGCTGCTTTAAAATGAAGATTGCTGGGACTTCCCTGGTGGTCCAGTGGCTAAGACTCCGCGCTCCCAATGCAGGGGTCCCGGGTTCGATCCCTGGTCATGGAACTAGATCCCACATGCCACAACTAAGAGCTCACGTGCCGCAACTAAGGAGCTCGAGTGTCATAACTAAGAAAGATCCAGCACACGGCGATGACGATCCTGCGTGCTGCAACTAAGAGCCAAATAAATATTAAAAAAAAAAAAAGCATTCCCCTGAGTAAAGAAAAGGTGGGCACACAGAGGCTTGAGACAAAAATCACTTTCTCCACTAGGCAATCCATCCACAGCCAGCCAACAACAGCAGACGCAGGGCCTGAGCACAACATTCACACAAGTTCCAGGATAAAAGCCCGAGCTGCCCCACGACGTACATGGCCCCACTGCAGCAAGCCCAACGCAAAGCCATGGAAGCCCGAAGGCCAGAATGATCCCAGGAACAGCCAGACATATTATAGGATAGAGGGAAGATGTGCATAAACATTAAGGACAAAACACGAGCCTTCAAAGAAGTCTTACGTTTGTAGCGAATCATGTAAGCACTCCTCCCAACGAGCTTTCATGGGCCCCGCTCCACTTCTTGCTCCTGGCTACCCGAACAGGAGACATTTCCCAGGAGAAACACACCCGCTGAATATTCACTTCACCCACCCACATCACCAAACTACGCTGTAACTTCACAAACAGATTTGTCGAGGCTTCAGATCCACATAAGCTATGGAGGTGCTGAGCCCCGAAGACAAAGGGAGGGAGGGAGGCCACGTCCACAAACGAGTGAAGGGAAGGAAATACCAGGCCCACCCACGCACGGGCCACCGGCCGCTCACCTCCCCAGACTAACTCAAAATCAATGAACGCTTTAAAAAAATAATAAAAAAAAAAAAAAAAAAAAAAAAAAATCCTCCAGTGGGGACTTCCCCGGCGGTCCAGTGGTTAGGACGCTGTGCTTCCACTGCAGGGGGCAAGGGTTCAATCCGTGGTCGGGGAACTAGGATCCCACATGCTGCACGTGTGTCCAAAAATAAATTAATTACTTAACTTAATTAAAGAATTAAAAAATTCTCAAATGTACAATTTTGACAATCTGATTTGTCAAGTGTCCCTTTTACCATTTTGTTTTCGTTTTTGTTTTTGTTTTGGAGCTGTTGGTTTTCTAAGTCTGTGTTTCTTCTACTCCTCTTAAAGAACTTCTCAAACCCACTGGGACAAAATGATGAGGTTCCGGTACTTTAAGAGCACACACCACACTCACAAAAGTAGCCATACTGTCAACCCAGGAGAGGCAGAGTAAGGGAGAAGCGGGTTTTCTTCCTGACTTCAGCTTGGTGAGACCAGCATGCGCCGCCATGTCCCAACTGCCTTCTGCTCTGCACTGCACACAGGGTCGCCCGAGAAGCGTTGAGCACAGCCCACAGCCCGCCCCCGGGGGCACACGTGCCCCAAACTAACTGCAGTCTACACGAGATCTCTGTTCTGCTTTCCAAACGTGAGACTCAGCTTGGCCCTCAGATGTGCAGAAACAAAGGTTTGTTCCCATGCATCGCCAAAGATTCACCCAGCAGCAACTTCCTACTGAAAGAGTTTCTCTTTCACCACCTACACCGATAGATCAAAACTGTAAAGACGTGGGGCAGGTAACCCAGAAATGGGGAGAGCTAAGTGTGACTGAATGTGGAAGCCAGAAAACGAGAGGTCCAGGCCTCCTGAGCCATCATGCACCCTGTCCCCATCCCCACTCCCCATGATGCAGGACACCAAGGAAGCCACACTCGCCTCGGTTCCTGTGACCTTATGCTGCCAACGATGGTAAGAGAAAGACAGGTACCTTTGGGTGGTTTTGAACACAGCCACTGGGAAACTGACGTCTGTCTCTTCCACAGAGCCAACTGCTGAAAGCGGATTCCCAGGAGGCACTGAAACGGGAAAGAGAATTAGCTTCCCCTGCAATCCGATGGGGCATCTTCTCACAGCGGCAGTTACAGGCGCAAAAGGACCAGGATTTGGGCTGGGGTGTAAACCTAAGTCCTTTATCTGCTTTATCTCATTAAAAATATGATTCAAACAGGAGAAGAAGAAACTAAATGCAATGCAGAGGTACACGAAGAATTTTTTTTTAATTTATTTATTTTTTATTTTTGGCTGCGTTGGGTCTTCGTTGCTGCACTTGGGCTTTCTCTAGTTGCAGCGAGTGGGGCTACTCTTTGTTGCGGTGCACAGGCTCCTCATTGCGGTGGCTTCTCTTGTTGTGGAGCACGGGGCTCTAGAGCACAGGCTCAGTAGTTGTGGCGCACGGAGTTACCTCCTCCGCGGCATGTGGGATCTTCCCAGACCAGGGCTCGAACCCATGTCCCCTGCACTGGCAGGCGGATTCTTAACCACTGCACCACCAGAGAAGCCCCATGAAGAATTTTTATAGCTACAGCTGTCAAAAAACAAAACAAAACAAAACTAATCACTTCCTGCCTGAGGCAATTTTAGTCACTGAAATTTTTACAGCCTCAAAAACAAACATTATTCTAACATTAAAATCATATGAAATTTAAAAAGCAGAGTATTATGATTTATCTTTGATCAGCCACAGGTTAGTATTTTCGTCAGGAAAGCAAATGTTTTTCCTAGACGTTGTATTTTCTATAGTTCCCAAAGAGGAAAACAACACTTTTTACCATAAGCTGATAACAATACTTAACATCAATTCAGGACAGAACTAGAGACAATTTCGGTTTTTCACTATCACAGGTCAAAAGCCATTACAGCAAAAACGAGCACAATAAAAGCCACCATACTAAAAAACAAGCTCTAAGCACACTCACTAACCTACTACTAACTGTATCCAAAAACACCCCAACCTAACCAAAGATTTGGATTGTTCCCAATATTTTGTTACAGTGAAACTGGATCCACAGGTGACGACACTTGCGTTATTCCAGTCGTGCCATCTTTCATGGTGAGGCAGGCTATTCCCCAAAGCAAACTCATTCCCTAGTGATTATTAATTTGCTCGTAAGCCACATTATTCACACATCCCTATCAAAGGCCACAGAGCACTAAAAAGTAAGGTAAAGCTATGAGAAAGATACTAAAATCAGGGAAAACTCCAAACAGGGAGGCTCAGGAAGGAGACATGGCGGTTAACAGTGATGAGGCTCCTGGAGCCTCCGCGCCATGAATGCCACCTCCCCACCGTCGCAAGTCACCAGAGGACCAGAAGGGGACCAGAACCTGATGTCACAAAGGCTGTCACTGTGAGGGGAAGTCTAGGCAAAGGCGCAGAGAAGGTGGTGGTCCTGGGCCCTGGTTGGGTGCCAGGCGCTTCGGTCACCTCCTCCGCTCTTCAGTGCCCACCCTGAGGAAGCAGGTGCTGCCATCCCCCTGCGGGGTGGGAACGCAGAAGTTCAGAGAGGCTGGTGAGCGCCTGAGGTAAGGTCACTGGGAGCTGGAGGTGTGTGACGAGGATTCTGGCGCCCAGTCTCGCTGTCAGGCGGCCTCCAGCCCTAGAAGGACAAAGTATGATCTTCAGGCCTCCAAAACTTGAGAAAATATCCAATTCCTTTATTTTAATTTATAATTTAGTCTTTTTCTGATTTGGTTAGGGGACCACATTAGGTCAGATGCAGCTCTCAAAGACAGGGGTCTACCACCCATTCTTGGTGTTTGGATATGCAAAGCCAACACGTGAAGCTGTGCACAGCAAGTCTCCCTTTAACAAGCAAAGTACCACGGTCCTTTCTTTGTAAGATCACAAATCAGGTGACCCTGGCACACAGGTACAGCCCCACCAGGCGCCTGTGAATCTGCCCGCAGCTCAATCCTGACTTCCTTCAGAAGTCGATTACCCCGCCTAAGATAACGTGACATTTACCCTCCTCCACCCCTTCTCTTCGTTCCCTACTTCCTTTGTTCTGCTTCCTCTTCCTTCATACCTCATATAACCGCCTAACATGCTACCGACACATTTGTTGTCTTGTGTGGCAGGAACCATGTAGGAAGCTCACTGAATGAAAAAATAACTCATAGAAACTTCCAGAACATAAGCTTCCCCTTGAGGAGTGCTGACTATAGTTGAAAGGGCACAGCTTTTAACTATAAAGCAGTCTGCTACTTCATCTCCAGCCTTCACATGCCCCCCTCAGCCTACAAGTCACCAAGCCCTCAAAGGAGAGCAGCTCATGGGGCAAAGCCCTTGCCTGTCCTGTTCCCTGTGACATGCCCTGGCTAGCAGACTCCACAGATGAACAGAACAGCTCAGTCTGGGGAGGAACCCAAAGATCATGCAACTTCCTCCCTTCATAACTAAAGCCACTGAGGTCCACGGAATTCATGACACACCTGTGCTGCACCCCGTCAATTACTGCCTTCCACCCGGTTAACAACTGCAACAGCCCCCTGCAATGCTGAGTGCCACGTGGCCACAGGTGAAAGGCTCTGCTTTCACTGATATTGCGGAAACAACCTGAAACTGACGTGCACCAGCTCCGAAATGAACAGAGATGAGAGGGAAAAGTTCACTCCTTAAGACAGGACAGAAAATGAACCCATGGAACCCTTCTCTGTCTTTCAATACTGTCTGAAAACCAAGATAACTTTCTCCGATCAAAATCCGGAGGCTCCACATTAGTCTCTCAGAAAAGAATTCAATGTGATCACTGCTCCCTGGGATGTACAAAAACAAACCTTAAAATATGGTGTATTTCAGAGTATCTAACCCACGGGAAGGCGTACAATACAGGAGTATCTAAAAGCGAAGATGCTGACCCGTTGTGGCCTTACGTTTCCTCGCCTATAAAAGAGTTAGAACAGCTCCTACCTAAAGGACGGGTATAAGACTTAAAGGAGACAGTCCCCGTAAAGCCCTTAGCACGGAAGCCCTCAAAAAATGTTAGTTATGATTAGAGTGGCAGAACTGGACTGGACGAATGCTGTTCGAATAAAAACCACATAACACTTGACAAAACTCTTTCACGTCCGTCATCATAACGGAGAGCAACCCTGCGAGATAGTGCATAAGTCATATCACCGCTGAGCCCAGGAGGAAACCACCTCGCGGTCGGAGCGGGCGCCCGAGGAGACACGGTAGGTTCGCAGCGGGGCGAGGCCTGAACGCAATTCGCTGCACGCGGCTCTTGGGAGGGCGGAATGAGGACGCGCGGGCAGTGGGCAGGGCGCTGAGAGGCAGCGGGAACTTTCGAAGAAAAGGGCGGGGGCTCGGAGGACAGACGGAGACCGGTTCGGGCGAGCGTCAGCCTGCTCAGCCGCGGGGATGGGCTGGAGCCCCGGGGCCAGCCGGCCGGGGGTGTGGTCGCCGCCTCCGCCCCTCGGTGCCCGGGTTCCCGCACCCGGTTCCCGCGCCCCGCTCCCCCGCGCTGGCCGGGGGATGTGGTAGCCGCCGCCACACCCCCGCTACTCGGTGTCCCGGTTCCCACACCCGGTCCCCGCGCCGGCCGGCGCAGCTGGATGGCGTCATCGCGGCGTCGAGCGCAGCCACCGCCCCTGCCGCCCAGAACCGGAGGGCAACGCCTCCCCGCTCACCTGCTGGGCGGTTCCGAGGGCCCTCACGCCTGCCCCAGCCGTCCTGCCGCTTCGTGGGCCACCGCCGCAACGCCACAGCACGGCGAGCAGCACGGCCACCGCCCTGCTGCCGGCCGCCGCCACCAGCCGCTGCAACATCCAGTGCGGCGGCGAATAGGTCATAGGGCGCCACACCCCCAGCCGACCTCCGGGTGCCTGACGCATGCGCGGTGAGGCCAAGACGACGGCGCGGGGACCTCTCCTTAGGTGTTTACTCTACGGCCTGACGCGGATCTCAACCTGCGCGCCGCCCTGGCCCGCGGTGACCGACGCGAGCGAGGTGCTGAGGGGACATCCAGCGCCTTTAGATTTATTTTAAATCCGGCGTCTCCAAGGACAGGTATTTCCGGGGTCCTCCGTGGGAAGCGGCTCACAAGAGCGATCGCCGGTCCGCCAGGCCCAGCCCGGGGGCTCCTGGTGGTCCCGGCGCCGCGCTGGGAACCGGTTCCGGGAGGAAGCACAGCACTGGGGCTGCGTGTGCTGTGCAGCCTACTGCCGCTCACCGAGTTGTTTCTGCGTCACGGAAACCCACGCGTGCTGTCCAGGGAAGTGGACGGTCTGATCGACGCCAGAGGGCCACGCTGGGCGCCCTGGAGCCCAGAATGAACCGGCCTGAAACTGGGCAGTGTCGTGGGCCGGCCTGTGCTGACCCTTCCACGTCCCCCGGGACGGCAGCCTGCGCCTCCTCGAAGCCCCACTTTCTCTTCCCCAAGTTGTGCAAGGGGGCATAGAATAACCACAGGCTTTCTCGCACCTGGGACTGCTGTTCTTTTAGTACATTCCGGAGGCAAAGATGCCTGGGAAAAGGCCCCGAAATGCGACGGCCATCCCGAGTGCCAAAAGGGAACGGAAAGCAATTACCCTCGACGTGAAATTAGAAGTGTTAAGACGGTTTGAAGTGGGTGAAAAGCTCAGCCAGGTCGCAAAGGCCTTAGGCCTTGCTGTCTCTACAGTGGCGACAATCCGAGATAACAAAGAAAAAATCAAAGCGAGTTCACAAATAGCTACTCCGTTGAGAGCCTCCCGTTTGACTCGCCACCGAAGTGCAGTCATGGAGACGATGGAGCGGTTGTTGCATGTGTGGCTTGAAGACCAGAGCCAGCGAAACGTGCCCCTGAGCGTTACCGTTATTCAGGAGAAGGCTAAGAGTTTGTTTGATGACCTACAGCGTGAGCAAGGGGAGAGCTCTCAAACAGCAAAGTTCAGTGCAAGTAAAGGGTGGTTTGTGAGATTCAAGGAACGCCACTGTTTGCCCCACTTCAAGATGAGCAGCGCGGCTCCTGGTAAGGAGGATGTATATCCAGAAATCCTGAAAAGCATCATCCAAGAAGGTGAGTACACCCCCCAGCAAGTGTTTAATGTAGATGAGACAGGGCTTTTTTGGAAAAGAATGCCTGAAAGAACGTTTATTTCGGTAGAAGAGAAAGCTGAGCCCGGGTTTAAATCATCCAAAGATCGCTTGATGCTGCTGCTTGGCGGCAATGCAGCTGGGGACTTTAAGTTGAAGCCCTTATTGGTGTACCACTCAGAAAACCCCAGGGCTCTGGAGGGGTACTCCAAGCCCAATTTGCCTGTGATTTGGCGTTCCAATAAAAAGGCCTGGGCAACCAGGAGCATCTTTCATGAGTGGTTCACATACTTTTTTTGCCCTGCCATTGAAAAATACTGTGCCCAAAATAATCTCACCAACAAAGCACTGCTCATCTTAGACAATGCACCATGCCACCCAGTAAATTTGAGCGATCTGTCTGATAATGTAAGAGTGGAATATCTTCATGACAATACGGCTGACTCCATCCAGCCCATGGGTCAAGGTGTGGCCTCTACCTTCAAAGCTCATTACCTGAGAAGGACTTTTGAGCACATCCTAGAAGCAACAGATGGGGACGATACAGCTGAGATCAGGGAGTTTTGGAGAAAGTACAGCATCATGGATGCCGTGGACAACATTGCAATAGCTTGGGAGGAGCTCAGGCCAGCAACAATGAACAGTGTGTGGAAGAAGATTTGGCCCGAGTGTGTTCAGTTCCAGAGTGTTTCCCAAACAGACAACATTGCCCAGGTTCAACAAAATATTGTGACCCTTGCCAAGAGTGTGGCCCTCGGAGAGGTGGGAGAAGCTGACGTGGACCAGCTGCTGCAGTCCCACGAGGAGGGTCTCTCAAATGAGGAGCTGGTGCAGCTGGAGCAGGAACCGGCAGGAGAGGAGGAGGAGGGTGAAGAGGCTGCACCTGCCCTGCGCCAACTAACCACACGGGAGCTGTCAGCAGCCTTCTCACATTTCGAGGCTGGCTTGCAGGTCCTTACCAGTAACAGCCCTGATGATGCGTGGAACCTGAAAGTTTCGAGAGCAATCAACGATGCAATAAGCTGCTATAGGGACCTGTACAGTGAGAAGGAGTGGCGCTCAAAGCAGCTCTCCTAGGCGACTCGGTGTGTGACCAGACGCAACGGGTGACCTCCTGGGCGAGGCCCAGCCAAGCCTCTGCTTTCAGGTGTTTAACATCCCTGGAAACCCTGCTTCTGGTATTTTCATTTTGACACGTAAGAGCATCAATTTTGGCATTAAAATTTTACCTAAATATGTGCTTTAAGAAGATTGAATGAAAGAAAATCCAGGAAAAGTTATTTAAAACAAACTACAAGGAGACTATCCCCGGTAGACATTAGAGCACACTATAAAACCTGATTGAATCAGGGAGGTATGCAGACCTGTAGAATACAATAGAAAGTCCAGAAATAGATACACATAGGCTTTTTTTTTTAATAGTGCAGGACAGCTGGTTAAAATTTGGCAAAAGATAGTTAATTCATAACTCACAGCATACACAAGAATAAACAAACAGATGAGGGATCTAAATGGAAAAACTGAAACCTTGGAAGTACTACAAAACACACGGATGAATGTCTTTGACTTGGGTGTTGGGAAGATTTTCTAGGACTCAAAATCTAGAGGAAATTTAAGATTAATCAGTTTAACCATATGAAAAGGTAACAAAACTTTTCTATGAGGATAAAATACAAGGTCAAAGGCAGATGACACACTGGAAGAAAATTTCTTACAGATAATGGGCTAATACCCCTCATAAGTGAAGGACTGTTAAAGATTGAGAATACCAAAAATCCAATAGAAAAGTGGGCAAAACATAGAATTCATAAATAAGTAAACTAGATCCAGAAACATAAGCTTGACCTCAAGAGAAATGCAAATGAAAGCTATACAGATACCATTTCTCATCATTCAGATCGGCAATGATCAAAAAGTGTGACTGCACATTCTCTTGGTGTGGCTGTGGCGTCACTGGCACCCTCATTCATTGCTGGTGAGAGTGCAGGTTTGCACATCCCTTACCGAGGGGCATTGAACACTAGTGAAAAATATATTTCTTTTGATTTAGCAATCCCACTTTTAGGATTATACCCTAAAGATACACTGACAACAAAAGAAAATGTATGTGCACGGATTATTTGTTGCAGCCTTGTTTGTAACTGCAAGAGCTACGGAACAGCCTGAAGAGTCTCGAGTGAAATAGTCACATGTAAAATGGCACCTCCACACGGTGGAATGTAAGACAGTTGTAAATGATGATAGCTACCATAATAGTAGAATAAGGAAGAACTCAGCTGATGTGGAGTGGTTTCCAGGATATATTATCAATTGAAAAAAAGCAACGTGCAAGAGTAGAGTGTGCTACCTTTTGTGGAAGAAAGAAGGGAAAATAAAATACACACGTATCTTACTCCTGTACGAAAAGAAACACAGGAAGGAGAAACCGGAGACTAAAGAGATTGGTTATGGGGGTGGGGGGGAAATGTAACTTTTGTACCTTTTGGGAAGTTCTGATCGGGGAACCATGTTAACATATTGCACAAACAAAAGTAAACAAGGGTAGGGAAATAAAACAGTGGAGTATATGAACGGAACTGTGTTGCGCATGAATTGCGTATCCACAACGAAGGGGGAGAAACACCCAAGTAAATTTTAAACACCTTATTTTGACTATATGCCCTCAGACTAGAGACAAAAAAGAATCTAAACAAATATTAAACGCTTGTTAGTAGCCTTGTTTTTCACCAGCATAGGTGAGCAATGCCGAAGGTGCTTTGTGTGTACTCTAGGATTGAGCAAATAAGTATATTATGGTTAATGGAGCCGGGTGTCTCACTGTCAAGCAAGGGAATTGCAAATATGAAAAAGGGAAAGAATGACTCTTGTGTTGTTTTGAAATTGGAAGTATCAGTGTAAACTCATGGTTTTTAATATGTTTATAGACCAATAAGGAAATGGACATGCAGTACTATTTCCTACCCCAGCCATGAGCGTAACCAACAACCACATCTTGTTTCCTGAGTGCCATGCTCCACCAGAAGGTTCTGGGGCTCCTCAGAAACATGACTGGTTCCAGGGCTGGGACTGGGGAAATTACAGAATAAGCCTGGAATACCTTGCTACGCTGGAAAGGAAGCAAATGCCTAAAGAACGCCAGGAACATGTCAAAAGGACACAGGAGACGGGGACCAAAGCATCTCCAGGAGTAGGACAGATGACACACTACAGACACAGCATCGCTTCTGTGAAAATCCCACCAAAAGTGCAAAGCCCAAATTCAATCAGAAGAACCCACACTGAAGGAAAGTCTTCAGAATAATTAGCCTGTGCTTTTCCTTTTTTTTTTTTAATTAATTTATTTGGCCGCGTTGGGTCTTCGTCGCTGCACGTGGGCTTTCTCTAGTTGTGGTGAGCGGGGGCTCCTCTTCCTTGCGGCACGCGGGCTTCTCATTGCGGTGGCTTCTCTTGTTGCAGAGCAGGGGCTCTAGGCACACAGGCTTCAGTTGTTGTGCTGCCACAGTAGCAGCAGTTGTGGCTCGCAGGCTCAGTACTTGTGGAGAACTCTCGCGGGCTCTAGAGCACATGCTCAGTAGTTGTGGCGCATGGGCTTCGTTGCTCCGCAGCATGTGGGAGCTTCCCGGACCAGGGCTCAAACCCATGTCCCCTGCATTGGCAGGCAGATTCTTAACCACTGCGCCACCAGGGACGTCCCTAGCCTGTGCTTTTCAATGTCAGTGTCATGAACCCTTCCAGATTAGAAGCTAAAACGACATGGCAACTGAATGGCAAAATCTGAATACGGTTTGTTGTAGGTTTTATGGTCCCAAATCAATGTCAACTTCCTGATGTTATGACCGCACTGCAGCCGTGGAAGGCAACGTCCTTGTTTGGGAGTAACACACGAGTTACTTAGAGGCAAAGGGGCAACTTAACTGCCACATGGTTCACAAGAGTGTGGAGAAAGGATGAAGCAAATGGGGCAAGATGTTAACATTTATGGAATCCAGGAGATGGGTACCTGGGAGTGTTTCTGCAACACTTCTGTAAACCTAAATTTGTCAAAATTAAAAGGTTAAAAGGAAGTACTCTTTCATACCTGAAGGGGGTGGGTGGAGGCTGTGTCTTGTGATGCCCACGTGCAGCCTTACCTGTTTGAAGCTGGGGGTGCCAGCACCAGGCCCACGGACCCCTCACACGCCTTTCCCCCACCCTCTGCCTGTGCCCCCATCGAGCTCTCAGGTCTCCTCGGCCGTAGGGCTGCTGTCTACCAGCCTGTCTGGATGTAGCTGGATAAAGGCACCTTCTCAAGCACATTCCTGATGTTTTCTTTGAGATCCTGGTCAAAACCAGGGCTCATATCTCTAGAGCAATGTACATACACAGAGGTTTGAATGTAATTTGGGAGGGCGTGCAGGGTTCTCCTGAAGTCCCAGGGCCCTTCAGGCCCTGTCTCCTGAAGTCCAGAGGGTCCAGCTTGTGAAGACGCGAGAGGCTCCCAGGAGCTAGACCTGGGGCCTGCACTACTTACAGTGCGTTAACGAGACAGTCTTTCCACCGGGAGGGTTATGCAGAGAAGACATAGCTTCTACTCACTGAGCATTCTCCGTGTGCCAGGCTGTGCCCGGCGCTTCCTGGCACCCAAACAGCCCCACCAGGGATGTGTTTTAGTGTCTCTTAGAGGGGTCAGCACACTGAGGCCTAGGCACGATGCCCAGATTACAGAAGACGCCGTTGGATGGGGAGGGCTGTGGGCTGTGGCTAAACCTGTGTTTGATTCATATGTCAAGCAAACCCTGCCCTGTCCCCAGTTCAGCACACACACCACGGTCTGGAGAACACAGCTTTAGTGAGACAGGGGCTGCAGCCCATTACACAGCTCTCCTGGGAGGGCCTGCCCATGCTAACTGGTTCCTTGGTGGGTTCTTGCTACCACGAGCTGAACTCAGAAAGACCCACACATGATTCTGTTTAAAGAATTTGTCATCCAGAAGGGGGAGATGGGGCAGAGGTAATGGGGGTAGTTTAAAAAAAAAAAAAGAAGAGCCAACTTTGCCCAACAAATGGCAGCTACTAACGTTTCTTATGGACACAGTGATAGTAACTGGAATAGTGTGCTGATGACACGGTAAATTCGGGGACAGCCAATATCCTTATGACAGAAATGCGATGCTGCGGTGAGACGTGTGCAGATCTGGGGCGTAGGAAGAGGGCATTTAGCCTTTAACCCCCGCTCAACCCCGAGAAGAAAGGGGTCCCGATGGGGGCCAGCCTCCCACTGTGCTCAGCACAGAAGGAGGGGATCGCCTAAAGCCACCGGACAGGGCTTCCCTGGGGTGCAGAGGGGTGAGGAGGGGGTGGCGCTGTCTTTACCCACCGCCCACGTCGGCCCACCAGCTAACTAGGCTGGCCTTTCCTTTCTGCTGGCCGAGCCTCTGCTCGGGCTTCCCAAAGGTGATGGACGCCCCGGTGGCTGTACCCCCTGCCCACCGCCCACCTGTGTGTCAATAGTCAGCACACTCCAGGGCGGGGAGGAGGGCAGAACCGCGCAGCCGTGTCCTGAGACGTCCTCCTCCCACGGGCCTTCCCCTGGACGGCAGGGTCTCCCAAGGGTCCCCGCAAACGCAGCTCCCCCACTGGATAGCTGGGGGTCAGTCCTGCATCCCGGGCTTCCTCTGCTGGAGCAAAGATTTCTGGCGCCTGACCTCAGGCCCCCAAACAGAAGGCCCCTGGTCGGAGTCTCCGAGGTCTCTGCAGGCAGGCACCGTGGTGGCAGGACGCAGCTCCTCGGCACACTGGGTCCCAGGTCTACTGTCACCAGCCCTCTCACCTAACCCTGACCTCCCCCGGGGGCACAGTCCCTGCTCCACACCTGGAAGCAGGGCAGCCTCTCTGGGTGGGACCCCCAGCCCCCCAGCTTGGAACACCAGGGTAAGCTGGGCTGGGCCAAGGCAGGAGCGGCGGCCAGTCCACCCAGCGGTGACAGCTAGGTGGCCCCTTCCTTCCACGTTGTGTAGAAAAAGCCAGTAACCCTTGGACTGGCCCGCCAGAGGAGGACCCAGAGAGAGAACCCTGGTGGGAGGCAGGGGCAGGGCCCTTGGGAGATAGTTATGAACAGCCCCAGCCAGGGACAACCAGAGGTCCCCAGAGAGACAAGGGGCTGGGGGAGGGAGCCTCCACGTAGAACCCAAACCATCCACCGCAGATAAAACTCAGGCCAAGGCTGAGTGTGTGCAGCTGGCATCCTCAGTCTTGTCGGCCACTCCCCGGAAGCCCTCCAGGATTTCCAGGGTGGCCCAGGCCCAGCAGCCTTGGTCCCAAGGGCGTGGGGGGCTCTTGGCCAAGGGGAGATGAGAAGAGTCCCTCCCCCACTCCCCTCCCCTTAAAGCTCTGCAGTTCGGGGAGGGGGTGCACATCCTGGCCCACACAGCAGCCGGAAAACAGCCAGGCGTGGCTGCCCCAAGTTCCGGTAAGCGCTAGGGGGTGATGGTCCTTGTGATGCCCCACGAGGCCAGTCATCCCCCAGAGCTTACCATCGTCCCCGAGGTGCTGGGGAGAGGTCCAGGGGCTGTAGCCTAGGGTCTCCAGAGCACAAGAAACACCTTGACTTCGGCAACAACTGGCAGGGCGGGCCCCAGACAGGCCCACGAGGGGTTCCGTTGCTCTAGGCGTCCACGTCTGGACCAGGCTCCTGGAAGAGTGACTGCTTCCGCAAGGTAAGGCGGGCACACCTAGGGCACGTGGTGGAATTGTCGTAGTAGCAGTCCCTGGGGGCAGGGAGACAGGGTCAGCCCGGGAAGGGGCATGGCTCCCTGCATGTAGACATCTACCACCGACTCTTCGCAAGCTCCTTAAGTCAGGTCCCAGTATCCCCCCAGATGGACGGGGAAACCGAAGCAGAGTTTCTCCCAAAGGGTCAGTGCAGAGGGCTGCACCCAGGCGTGCCTGCCAGGCCTGCTGTCCTGTCCCTGTGTGCGGGCCCTTCCTAACGGCTCCACACCTATTACCTGTGGCCCTGTGACAGGGAGGGTTCCGCTCAGAGCTCAGTGACCCCCGACCTGTCCCCACTGCCGTGCAGAGCCTCCACTCAGGGCTCTGCGGAGGTGCACACGGTCCCCACGGCAGTTTAAATGTTTGAAGGGGGCGTAGCGGTATTTGACAGGACAGACACCATGCAAACTGCTAGCTCGAGGGAGCTCACGGTTTTAACAACAGCTCCTGCTATAGTCACTGCAACCGCAATCCCAGCTCTGCAGACCTATGAGGTCGGCGGTGGCTCTGAGGAACTCCAAGTGCCAGGAAAAACCAGTGTGGACTGAAACAGGGGTGGCGGGGTCCCACCTGAGCCCAGTGTGAGAAGCTGTGTGGGCCCAGCAGGCGCGCGCCTATTGGTAACTGTGCTTAACGAATTCACACATCTTTCTTCCGATTTCTGTGTATCATTCTTCCAAACATCCACAAGTCTTTAGGACATAAATGCTTAAGTTGTTTGAACCTAAGTACTTAATACACAGAAATGTTAGGTATTTCTTGTGGCCTAGGGAACGTTTGAAAAAAAATCCCAAGAGCTAAGAAGTTTAGGAAGCCCTGGCCTCAGCTAAACCTCAGTCCCGGTGGAGGAGGGAAGCCAGCCGGATACGTGCGCACTCGCGGGGTCTGGGCTGCGCACCCCTCCCCAGCCCACGGGGGCTTCTTCCCAGCGGAACTCAGCTGAGTCTCACCATCAGGGTCTAAGTCCACATCTCAGGATCAAGGCAAAGAGATCTGAAACCCGGCGGCGAAGATCAAGCCCCAGTGTCTCCCTCCCTCCCTCTCCCCGTGTCTATCGGAGGGGGTGGGGGTCTCAAGCACCGACCTGTGGAAGACGGCGGAGCAGTCGGCGCACACCGACGTGTGACTGTCGAAGGGGAAGAGCACGTCACCCTCTCTGCAGAGCTCACACACAAAGCCCTTGGCCTGGCACCGCTGGGGCGAGGCGGGATGGTCAGTGCCCGCTCCCAGGGTGGGGGGCACGTCCACCAGAGCCCCCCTCCCGCCCTCCCCACCTGGCCCGCGGGGGGGCCCACCTCGCAGTCCAGTTTGATGTGCTTGGCGAACAGCGTGTGGGTGTCCGCCAGCGAGCAGCCCAGGCGGCCCGTGCGCGCGTCCAGCAGGTCCTGCACGGAGTACATCTCGTCGCTCTCCACGAAGTGCTGCCGGTGCTGGAGCTGCGGGCCCAGCCAGCGTGACCCCGGTGGCGGGCCAGCGCCCTCGCGCTGCCCACCCCCCCGGCTCGCCTGCAGCTGGGCCCCCTTCCCCACTGTATCTCATCCGCACACCTCGCCACCCCCCGCCACGCTGCTTCCTACTTTTCTTTTCTGCCCAACCCGAAGGGCACTGCTCTGCTCCCTGCCCCCCAGGACCCAGACACTGTCTGCCTGCAGCAGGCACCCAGTGAGTATTTGTGGAACAAATAAACAGATGAGCCTTGAAAAGTGTTTCGTGGTCAGCCCTTCCTGGGCTGGCCCGTGCCTGGTCCACTCCATGGAGACTCCCATGAAGGCTGCAGGATGAGACCCGCTCCTCTGAGCGCCCCTCACGGGGATGGAATCACAGCAGGGTTTTGTGGGTACAATGCCTGTTTGTTTACGGCAGACCTAGTGTTCCCGGGGACAGTGTGGAGACCTTCTGCTAACAGCACAACACACGCAAGGCATCAAGCCATCCCCCCACGGCCCTGGTCTGTTCCCCCCCACCCTCCCCGACAGATCCCCTCCCCCCCCCCCCCGGGGCAGGCGGGCTGACCTGCAGGAGCAGGCGTGCCGCCATGGCCTCCCTGCAGGTGATGAAATACGGCTTCATGAGCAAGATATCCTGGCGCAGCTTCTGTGGACGAGAGGGGCCGGTGGGCATCCCTGGTGGGGGCATGGGCTGTGCCTGGTGTGTCTGTGGGGGAGGGGCTGGCCCTGCTCTGGCTCTGTAGGAAGTCATGTCACCTTACGCTCTGGGTCAGTAGGGGACAGGAGGTACCTTCCCGTTCCCCAGCACAGCCCCGGATCTGAGCGCTCCAGCCAAGCTCAAGTTCAAGCCACAGCTTCTCGGCCAGGCAGGACCCTGAGGTTCCTTCGTCCGCAGTCTCTCCCCCGAGCCCAGCTCCACACGTGCACACACACCTCGAGCGCATCTGAGCTTGCCTCCATCGATGGAGACTGACCAGTCTAACCCCTCCTCAGCCCGGGATCTCGGCAGCTCAGCCTGCCGTGCCTCAGCCCGCTCCCCTTCAAGCCCCACCCCTCTCAGCACTAGCCTGAGGCACCCTCACCTGCCCGTGCCCCACCCCGGCCTCCTGCTGAATGGCAAAGAGAGTGGCCCCCACCACTCTCAGGTGCGTCCAGCACCTGAGCACACAGACGTGGTTAAGTGGAGAATACACACTGGGACGAGAAGACTAGTGCAAGAAAGAGAAACAGTGCAGCGTGTCTCCATAATGTACACCGATAGGTTGGGTTAGATAAACCGCATCACTGAAATGAACTTCACCTGCTGCTTATTTTTCTAATGTGGCTACCAGAAAAATTCAGATTGCCTCTGATCCTTGTGTTGTGTTTCATATTGTGGCTGGACAGTTGCTTTAGCGACTTTAACTTAAAGGACAGGGGCGGGGCCCAGCTAAGCAGGCGGCATCTCTCCGATCCACCACACCCCGGGGGGGCAGGGTCGCCCCACGCCCGCCCCCTCCCCAGCCTCACCCGGATCTCCACCAGCTCCTCCACATAGTTGAACAGCAGAGGGTTGATCTCCCGGAGCCGGAGCACGGGCCTCGACACCATCAGCGCCAGGTAGCGCATGCTGCCGCGGGACACCTGCGGGGGGGGGGGGGGGGGACACACTTCCGGCGCCACGCCCCCAGGCCACGCCCCCTCCCCACCCAATCCCCAGCCAGCGGGGGCTGTACCCCAGGGCCGTGCCCCTCGCTCCACCTCGCTGCGCTCCCCACCCACCTTGCGCGGCTCGAAGTCCCAGTTGTGCACCACACGCGCTGGGATGACGGCCAGGTCGTTCCAGTGGCAGCGGCTGCAGTAGTACTGGCCGGTGTAGTCGCACTGCCGGGCCTCGCTGGGCACACCCCCTGTGGAGAGGGCAAGCATTACAAAGCCTGGGAGACCTGCGAGGTCCCTCCCCCAGCTGCGCCCACGCGGGGCCAAGGGTTCCACCTTCCACACCCGACTCATCGTCTTCTAGGCCACCCTGCTTCCCTGTTTCTCACCAGTAAAATGGGACAATAGTAGGACTGCCGCCAGGCGACTGCCAGAGGCAGTATGTTTCTGGGAAGAAGGCCCGATACACAGCCTGTGAGCGACTGCTGCGGGATTTCCCCATCGAGGTGGGTTTTCTGTGACAATGGGGCCACACATGGGAGGCTGAGTGCAGCCCAACCCCGCAGGGACTCCTAGGGGACACACGTGGCAACCTCACTCTGCCCGGGTGGGAAGTGAAAAGGCACCCAGAGCAGCCCCTTGTCGCTCCCCCAGGAAAGGAGCAGGACTCGTGCCCCGGAGTCACGCTACCCTTAGCCATCGCACGCACCCAAGTTTCTCATACAGCTGTCGGCAGGGCTCCTGGCCCAGGCAGCTCCCCTCCGCCCTGTGCCCTGCTCTCCCGGGGGTTCTCACGCAGAGAGATGGGTGCCCGGCACTCAGCACAGCGGTAATCCTGGCTGTCCAGCCCTGCCTCGGGGCAGATGTTCAGCTCATACTCGGCCTGGTGGCTGACTTTGGACCGCACGCAGGGCTTGGAGATGAGGTTCAAACACTTGCTGTGACAGCGGTAATAACACCCTGGTTGGGGGCCCGACAACGTGCCTCTTAGAAGGGTGGTCACCCTGCGGCCCAGGCTGCCCTTCAGCTGCCGGGACCCCCAGGGGCCTGTACTCCGATTCCCAGACCAACGCAAGAGCCTCTCCAGGCACCACTGCAGGTTCCCAAATGTCAAAGGTCCCTTCAGTCCCCACCCAAGTCTTGCCCTGAAGGTACGTGCAGACCTTTCCCCCCAACCCCATACTCAAAGGGCCAGGGGCCTACCTGCCATTCCCATCTGGGTGCCTAAAGGGCTCAAACCCAAGCTGTCTGAGTGGAATCCAGCTCTTCCTTACCAATCCCACCCCAGTCTTCCCAGCTCAGGTTTCAGTGCCTCCATCTTTCCACCTACTGAGACGTCATCCCAGTCCTTCAGCTAGGGCTGCACTTGGCCCCTTCTCATCCGAATGCCCCACCCTGGTCACAGTCCATCACTTTCCCTCCTTCAGGCCATGCTCAGCTCAGCAGCCGGAGTTAAAACCTAAGTATGTCCTGCACTCACCCGTGGCCCCAGTGCACTTACGCAAAAGGCTCTAGCCACCTCTGAGCCCACCTCTACCATGCCTCCTCCCTGACACAGTGCTTCAGCCACACTGCTCTCTGCTCCTCCTCGAAGACACTGGACACACACTGACCACAGGGCCTTTGCACAGACAGCTCCCCTGAAGAAATGTTCCTTCCTAGATATACTCCTGGTTTGCCCCCAACCTCCAAGTTTTCTATTAAATGTCACATGATGCCTTTTCATTTCACCCTAACGTAGCACCCATCCCCCTCCCCAACACATACTAGTCCCTTCCCTTATTCTTTTTCACTATATGTCTAACATACCATTTCATTTATTTATTTGATTTTTCATCCAGAACAGCACCTCCAATGGAATTTTCTGCAATGATGGAAACGTCCTGTCTGCACTGTCCAATGGGTGGCCACCAGCCTCATGTGGCTATTGTGTACTTGGAATGTGCATGGTACCACTGAGCAACTAGTTATTACCTTAATTAACTGAAATTCGAATAGCCACGCATGGCTAGTGGATGTGAGCCTGGTGAAGGCAGGTATTTGGGTCTTTCATCCCTTGCTCTACCTCCCATCCCCCCCACGCTGCAGGGCTCAGCAAATACCGAAAACACAGCAGAGAATTCCCCCTCCCCTGGGGCCTGGAGTGCCAGGCCAGAAGGAGCAGTCTGGTCTCGGCCCACCTGTGCAGGTGTACCAGGTCTGAATGAGCCCCCAGATGACGGTGTGACACTTGTCACAGGTTTGCTTCACACTCTTGCTCTTCTCCTTGTAGAATCGGTGCTCGAGAAGGACTCGGATGTTGGGCTCATCCTCACTGGGGTCCTGGGGAGGGGGCCAGGGAGGGGTCACAGGTGAGCCAGGCAGCAGCTCTTTTCCCGTCACACGAGCCCCTTGACTGCGTCTCCCAGGTAACCACGTGTAGCAGAGGTTGTGAAATTTACCCCAGTGCCACAGCCCTTCCCTTACAATAGAACACAGTGATTGGTCAGGCCGGGACCACCCAGATTACAGACTACCTTTGTACCTAGGTGGCACGTGAGCAGGGGTGAAAGGGCCTTCGCTGCCCTTCCCACACTGTTTTTGCTGGCTGGGTGCAGACCCAGAGGCAGTGAGGGGCTGTCGTGGACTTGCCAGGGACTGGCAGAGCACCGAAAAAGGAGGACCTGAGGTCTCCGATACCAACAGCTGCCGGATGGGCCCTGGGCCACCTACAACATTTCCACATGAGTAAAACTACACAACCAATTCCTTTAAGCCACTGTATTTGGGGGTGTCTTAGCTCGTGCCATAGCCTTACCTATATTCTAAAGAGCACTCCACTTTCTATATTCCCAGGGACTCAGGAACCAGTGCAGGGATGCGGTGGGGCCCCAGTCAAACAGGGCACAGACTCAAGGACTACATGATGGACCCCTGTGGTGTTTGGCTTCCAGGATCCATGAGCCCTTCTGTTGTCACCTTCGGCAAACCACCCCCTGCTCTGGGTCACGTGGTTCAAGGTGGGATTAACTGACCCACTTGCTCCAGTGGGTGGACACATGACCCAGGACTGTGATTACCATCAGACTAGTAGAGACACAGGCTGCACCTGGGGTGACGGCCCATCTCTCTCCCGCCTGCCTGGGTAGCTTCAGCCAGTCGGGTGTGGAGGGTGGAACCTCAGCCGCGCTGCCCCAGAGGCGGCCCGGCCTCCGGACGTGCGTGCCCCAGCCCAGCTCCAGCTGCCTGGAGGGGGGCGGCCGGCACCCACCTTCAGCTCCTGGAGCTTCAGCCGGAGGTGGATGAGCCTGACCACGGCGTCCTTCTGCTTCTCCGAGTGCTCCGGCAGCTCCAGGATCACCTGCTTGCACTCCTGGATGGCCTGCCGCAGCTGCTGGATGTCAGAGGCCAGGAACAGGCCCTGCTCGGGTGGAGGCGGGAGGTGGCGGGTTTGGGGACAGTGACGGTCAGATGCCCCCTGCGTGCTCTCCTTTTTGGCCAGGCCCAGCCTCATAGGCAGTTGGGCCCAGAGAAGACCTCCCTGGTCCTGCTCACCCAGGTGGCCCAGGTGGCCAAGGACCTGCTCAAGGCCCGGGAACCCGGGCAGCAGAGGGAGGAGCCGCACCACACCACCTGCCCCTCTCTGGACCTGTCCACCCACGGGCCTCTGGAGACCTAATTCAGGATGTTTTTCGAAACACAACTTCCCTCTTTTAGAAATCCAATCGCTTTTCTGGCTATGCTATTTCGCTTACTTCTACAGAACTTCCTCTTGGAGGAAAGCCGGGAAATGACACTCGTCTGTCGACAAGGAGAGGAAGTGGCCTCTGGTTCGGTCACCAAGCTCACAGACACCCCGGGCACCCACCCGCCCCTGGCCCCAGCACCTCACAGGTGGACCGGGGGCGGGGCCCAACAAAGCCCCTAGACTCAGGGGCAGGGAGACAGGCCGGGGCTCAGAGCTGGGGCTGATCCTGCCCCAGGAAAGCAGTGTCACTGCCCTCAGGAGCCGTGCTCCTCCCCGCAGTACACTGAGCCTCCGGGCAAAGAGGAGGGGACACCTCTCTTGGAAACCAGTGTGTGGCCCATAGGAGGGGCTCAGAAATGTTCTAATAAAGATGCAAAGCACATAAATGAAATAGGTATCTGCAGCAGCAAAGCGCAAAGCTTAAAGGCCACATGAACAACAAAAATGAACAGCAGACGAGAACTGGGGTCTCCAGGTGAATTTTTTAAGAATCATATTTGAATGTTACTATAACGTTTCTCTCAAAAGTTGGAGATAGTTTGCATAAAACGGGAAGATTTTCAAACTTTAAAAAAAATTATTATAGCCCTTTTATTAGAAAACAAACAAACAAAAGAAACAGCAAGATTTCCATGGTACAAAATGTAGCACAGACAAGAGTGGCCCTGCCTAGCTGAGTGGGCAGCGGGTGTGGGCAGGGGGCTTCCCCTCTCCCGTCCTCTCCCTCACCCTACAGCATGACTATAGGATTCCCTGGGACCCCAGGTGGAATTAACTCTCACATTTGCTTCACAGGACCCCGGGGGGGGAGGGAACGGCGCTCAGAACAGCAGCCCAGGCTCCCAACCCCAGGTCCAGCCCATCCCCACAGGACCGCAAACACGTTTTGGGGGTGGGAGCCAGGTGTCACGTGGGCCTCAGATTCCAGGCCCAGGAGCCCCTGCTGAGGTGGACATGGCCGGCTCCTCGCGCTTTGGGGGCTCACCTTGTCCCCCTCCCCGCCCGCAGACCCTGAACCTTACCACAGGGCGGGCGAAGTGGTCCTCGGACAGGCCTAGGTCCATCACGCGCTCAGGACAGCGGAACTCTGGCTCTCCCGGGGGCAGCTCGGGCAGGGCCTCTGGGAAGGGCGGCAGAGAGACGAGTCAGCCTGCCACCCCAGGAGGAAGCCGTGGAGCCCATGGGAGGCGAGGGAAGCAGGGCCCTGCCCTGGCATCGGCCCTGTTTGCACTTGCAAAGGAAACCGAATCCTTGTGCAGACGGGAGAGTGCCGTGCAAAAACAGTAAATACTACAGAAACATGCCGATTTCTAAGGCCCACGCCTCGTGAGTACATCTGCGGGCTCGAGAAGGGCCGCCGGAGCACTACACACCAGAACACGTGAAACCCCGTGTGGACACCGGCCACCTCTGCACACACACACCCCCGGGGCCCCCGGCACCCCGTTGGCTCCATCCAGTCTCGGGGCTCACATCCTGCTGACCTCTCACCCTCCAGATCTTGGCGCTGAGTTCATGCCCCAAGCGTTCTCCAAGTGAGCACGTGCTGTGCGCTGGGCCCTGGGACACAGCAGTGACAAGACAGGCACACATCCCTGCCCTGGGGAGTGTTCATTCCCCAGGGGATGCAACAGGTGGAAAGCGGGTTGTGCTGCAGAGAAGAGGGGGGTCCCCGCGTGTCCACGGGAGGAACCCTGTAGAGGGGGGGCCGGTGTGACGGGGTCAGACCACCCGCACAGCAGCCCCCAGCACCCACCTTCAGAAGCGACCTGCAGGGCCTCCTTGCCAGGCCCCTGTTCATGCTGCCAGGGCCCGAGCTGCTTGTTGAAAGGATTGAGGTGGACCTGCCGGAACCGGGCGAGCTTCTCGTCATATTCCATAGCACCCCACCTGTGGGCGGGCGGGCCGGGCGGGGCAGAGGTGGGCGTCCGGCTCCCGGGCTCGCTGCGGTCCCCTCCCCTTTCTGAGTGCCTGGAGCTTTGGAGGGGAGGCCTGGCCCCTCTCCCTTCCCCAGCAGGGTCCGGGCCAAACATCCCCACACCACAGCCACCCCCTTCAGACCCTCCCCAAACCAGCCGAGCCCCCTCACCCCGGCGCCCACTGCTGGAGCCCCCTCACAAAGAGCAGCGATGTCCGAGCCACTGATGGCGCAGGCAGGGCCAGAAGGGCGTGCCCAGTCAGACCTCCAGCACGGGCCCCTTTGATCCCGCCTGCCTCACTTGCCCTGGTAGAGCCACGCCCTCCCTGTCCACCGAGGCGCCAAAGCTGTGCGGCTCCCAGGATCACACCTGCCGGGACTCAGTTCCTCCCTTCTGGCCTTGGACCCAAGGTGCTCCTTTCCAGTCAGAGCATGCAGAACCCGCCCTCCCCGCCCACCCCCCCCCCCCCAGCAGAAGGGTCAGTGCTGATGCCAGGGCTCAGGCCTGCTCTGCCACCTGCAGTGTGGCCTTGGCAGGACCCACCTCCCGGTGCCCCAAGGGGAGGGCCCACGAACGCTGTGTAGTCACCGTGTGACCCAGGCTGGCGCTGCACTGATGCCCCATGTGGCCAGAGCCCACGCCTAGCCCCACACCTCGGGACCCAAGGAAACAGGCAGGAAGTGCCTGGTCCACAGCCTGGCACTGCTCTCCCCTGCGCAGAGCTCAGCAAGCCGCGAACACGCGGGGCTGGTGCTCCTGAGACAGAGGAAGGGACTTCGGTGGGGTTTGCCTCCCAGGGCCCCCCACTTAACTAGCGGGTCCACATCCCTTAGCCTCTCTCTGCTTCAGGGCCAAATGAGTTCACAGAAGGTTGGACAGATGTTTGTTAAAACTTTGTAGTAAGGGCATGGGTGTTGGTTATGCTCTCCTTATACCTGGTTACCGTCTGAAATAATTTGTTATTATACAAGGCAATCCTCTGACTCCTATCTGCCCTCCACCCCATGAAAGGAGAACTGAGCCAGAGTGCATGGCCCAGGGCCACCCCACCCTGCCCACTGCTGCCCTGCACCTGGGCAGGGACTCTCACACAGCCCCGGGACCTCGCCTGCCTCTCTGGTCTCTGTGGTGGGATGTGGGGAAGTTCCAGCCTGGTAGAACGTGGCACCCATTGACTAGCTGCCCCTAGGTCAAAACAGGGCAGGACACAGACGCCATGGGCCCAAGTCACAGTCTCCCTTATGACCTGATGTCTCTGGGCAGCTCACACAGGGTGGTCACCACCCAAGATGGCAAGCTTGGGCCACAGTGCCCTAGGAAGCCCCCAGAGCAGGGGAGACCCAGTTGTCACAAACAAGTGAGATCCACATTCACTAACCCCTTCTTCCGGAGTGATGAGGAAGCCCTGAGCTGCTCACCGCCAGGCTTCATTCACGTGAGACAGAAAGAAACTTCTGTTTAAACTACTGTTACTGGGAGGAGTTCTGTCTCTTGCAGCCAACACAGATCCTGACTGATCACCCTAACAGCCCTGTGGTCAGCAGACAAATTGGCCCTATTCAAATCCCAGCTGTCAGCTCCAGCTGTGTGACCTTGGGCAAATGCCTGAGGCTTTCTATGCCTTTGAGTTCTCATGTTTCAAGTGGGGATGATAACAGTACCCACTGTGTAGAGTTAAAGATTAAATTAGTCAATACAAAGTTCTGACTACCTTGGCCAGAAATAAACACCAGCTGCAACTTATCGTTATCGCTGTTACTATTAAGAATCAGACAGGCCTGATGTAATGCTGCCTTCCGCAGCGAAGAGCATTTTCTTGCCCATAAATAAGGGAGCATGCCGGCCTCCTGGGGCGGGGTGGGAGGGGGGTGAGGATTAAGCACTTGTGCGTGACAGTTAAGCCTGTAACCCGCAGTCGCTGCAGAGCAAACTGTGACATCACTTGCTGATCAGCCCACCCCCAAGAGACTGGAGGATCAGGAGCCACCCCCGGGGTCTCGCCCCAGAAACCTCCCAGCGTTTTCAAAGATGGCCAGAGGCGGGCTTCCCTGGTGGCGCAGTGGTTGGGAGTCCGCCTGCCGATGCGGGGGGCGCGGGTTCATGCCCCGGTCTGGGGGGATCGCGCGTGCCGCGGAGCGGCTGGGCCCATGAGCCACGGCCTCTGGGCCTGCGCGTCCGGAGCCTGTGCTCCGCAAAGGGAGAGGTCACGCCGGTGGGAGGCCCGCGTACCACACACACACAAAAAAAAGATACATGCATCCCTATGTTCACAGCGGCACTATGCACGGTAGCCAACACACGGAAACAACCTAAATGCCCACTGACAGACGAATGGATAAAGAAGATGTGGTACATATATGTAATGGAATATTACTCAGCCATAAAAAGGAGTGAAATTGGGTCATTTGTAGAGATGTGGATGGACCTAGAGTCTGTCATACAGAGCGAAGTAAGCCAGAAAGAGAAAAACAAATATCGTATATTAACGCATGTATGTGGAATCTAGAAAAATGGCACAGATGAACCTAGTTGCAGGGCAGGAATAGAGATGCAGACATACAGAATGGATGTGTGGACACGGGGAGGAGAAGGGAATGGTAGGATGAATTGGGAGATTAGGTTTGACATAAACACACTACCGTGTGTAAAACAGATAGCTAGTGGGAACCTGCAGTACAGCACAGGGAGCTCAGTTCGGTGCTCTGTGATGACCTAGATGGGTGGGATGCGGGGGAGAGGTGGAACGGAGGTCCGAGAGGGAGGGGATATAGGTATACATATAGCTGATTCACATCATTGTACAGCAGAAACTAGCACAACATTGTAAAGCAATTTTACTCCAATTAAAAAGTCTGAAAGTGGAGACTCCCTCCCTCAGGAGGTATTTCCTGTACTCCCTTCACCTCACCTCTCTGGTTTCTGGCATCCCACCCAACCCCACCCTTTCTCTCTTTACCTGTGCGGCCTGGATGCTGTGGCTCAACCAGTGTATAACCCTGTCCTGTCCCCAGGGAACTGCAAAAGTATTTTTTTTCACCCATCTATTGGACCACAGGGTGATAGTTTACTGTTTTAGACTCAAACGGAATTTGTCCAGTGAGGCCTGAGCATGGGAAACATACAGCACTTAACAAGAGGATGTGATGCCATGGGTGTGTGTTGTAAACATTGCTGTGTCTTTATTAATGTACTTTAATTTCCTACTTCGTCCTTTATTTCTTAAAGAGTGTATGTGAGAAATGAAATCAGTAAGAACTGGAAATGAAGAAATCACTTTTAAATCTCAAAAAAAAAAAGAATGAAATAATGCCATTTGTAGCAACATGGATGGACCTAGAGATTATCATACTAAGTGAAATAAGTCAGAAAGAGAAAGACAAATACCATATGATATCACTTATATGTGGAATCTAAAATATGACACAAATGAACTTATCTATGAAACAGAAACAGACTCACATAGAGAACAGACTTGTGGTTGCCAAGGGGGAAGGAGTAGGGGGTTGGATCGGGCGTTTGGGGTTAGCAGATGCAAACTGTTATATATAGAATGGATAAACAACAAGGTCCTACTGTACAGCACAGGGAACTAGATTCCACATCCTGTAATAAACCATAATGGAAAAGAATATGAAGAAGAATATATCTATCTATATCTATATATTTAACTGAATCACCTTGCTGTACACCAGAAACTAAAAGAACGTTGTAAACCAACTGTACTTCAATTTAAAAAATAAATAAATAAAAAGCACAGGTTCTCAGGCCCTACCTAGAAAAATAAATCAATAAAATAAAATATGGCCGGAGGAGCTCAAAGGCAGGAACACCTCCACTCTTCCCAGCAGCCCTCCTTGGGCTACAGGCTCTCCTGGAAAAAGCATCTCTCATTAACCCCCTTATGGGCAGTGCCAGTCTCAAGCCTGGCAGAGAGGCTGCAGGTGAGTGAATGAGTGGGGTCACCTGACTTCTCTCAGCCCCAGTTTCTCTCCGGCCAAGCTGGAGAATCGTATTTGCGGGTGTGGGAGGGGAGCTGCCGAGGGCAGACAGATGATGTCCCGACACAGGGGCCTGGCAGATGTAGTGCGCGGCAGCTGACTTTGAGGAAAGTGACAGCAACCCTCACCTCCCCACCAGGTTCACCCCCCAGAGAGCTCTGCACCCGGAATTCAGGCTTGGCCTCAGAGAGGAGCACGCAGGAAGGTGGGCACTGAGAGGCATGCAGGAAACCCGCTACTGCACTGTCTACCCTCCTCCAGAGACCTCCTCTCACGGGGGCTGCGGACTCCACGTCTTTGCAATGAAAGGAAAGCTCAGAACAAAGCCCAAGACGTCTCAGGGCCCCGAGGAACATGGGGCTGAAGCTCAGATGTGCCCGAAACAGCCTCTCCTGTTCTCGGGGAGGCACGGCCACCAAGAGGACCTGTTATCACCCCGGCTGCCACCAGAGGCCGCTGGACTTCTCCCCGGAGGGGGCAGGGCCGAAGGTACGTCCTAACTGCTCACACCTGGAAGGAGGCCTGCCAGGGCCCCGCAGGGGCACAGTTACTGTCCCTTGAAGGACTGCCTGCGGCAGAAGCTTAGCGGCAGCCACCCCGGCGTCTGGGAGACGCCGCCCCCAAACGGGCCTCCCCCACCTTCACCCACAACAACAACAACAACAGACACTCTGGGGACCCTCGCTAACTGGCTCCGCACAGGGGCAGGTCTCCTCCACCACGCCCGCCCGTTTCATAGATGAGGAAACTGAGGCTCAGAGTGGTCCAGCCCCAGCGCAGGGCGGCACAGCCACGGCCACCCCTCGGGCCTCACGGATCCTACAGACAGAGTGTCGACAGCCGGAAGCAGTGACGGTGTCATCTGCCAGGGGACGCCTTCCCCGCTGAACCCTGCTCGGGTGGGTGGCGCGGCTGAGGTCTCCAAACCCCTCTGGCCCCAGGTGAGGACCCGCGGGTCTGAATCCTGCTCTGCGCCCGGGCCGGGGCCTCGGGCGGGTCCCTCGCCCCCTGCGCCGCGGGGTCCGCGTCGGGAGAGGGGGCTCTCCGAGCTCCGGGCCGCGGCGGCCCGAGCGTCCCCGTCTCCTCCACCCAGACCCCCGCCCGCGCCCGCTCCGCCGCTCACCTGACCGCCGCAGCCCTCGCTACATTGTGTGCGGCCGGCCGGCCTCGTTACATCGTATCCACCGCCGCCCTCGATACGCTGTATCCGCCCCGCCCGCTGCTGCCTCCTGCGGCCCGGAGGCTCACAGCACAGGCGGAGTCTGCGCGTCCCGCCCCCGGCCCGGAGGCCTCCACCTCCCGCTCCAGGAAATGGGCGACACTTCATCCCAGCTCTTCAAGGTGGTGTGAAATAAAATTCATGTTTTATGGCAAGACAAGAAAATTTTAAACATAAAAATTTTCTCTGCCCTTTGGCCTGCTCTCGGCCCGCTGTGCATCTGTATCTGCATTTATGCATCGATCAAACCTCCCCATCGGCAGAAACGCCTGCCCAACCACAGAGAGCAGCATTCTCTTGGCATCCATGACAGCTGCTTAAAAGATAGGGTTCCGGGATTTCCGTGGTGGTCCAGTGGGTAAGACTCTGCGCTCCCAGTGCAGGGGACTCCCGTTCCATCCGTGGTCAGGGAACTAGATCCCACATGCCTCAACTAAGAGTCCTCATGCCACAACAAAGACCCGGCACAGCCTAAATAAATAAATAAATATTTTTAAATCTTTTTTTTTTAAAGATGTTGGGGGTAGGAGTTTATTAATTAATTAATTAATTTTTGCTGTGTTGGGTCTTCGTTTCTGTGCAAGGGCTCATCTCTAGTTGTGGCAAGCGGGGACCACTCTTCATCGCAGTGTGAGGGCCTCTCACTATCGCGGCCTCTCTTGTTGCGGAGCACAGGCTCCAGACGCGCGGGCTCAGTAGTTGTGGCTCACTGGCCCAGTTGCTCCGCGGCATGTGGGATCCTCCCAAACCAGGGATCAAACCTGTGTCCCCTACATTGGCAGGCAGATTCTCAACCGCTGCGCCACCAGGGACGCCCTAAAATCTATTTTTAAAAAAAGATAAGGTTCCTTCCTGATCTTGTAAGGGGCCAGGATGAGCTTAGATCTAGATTGTTTAAACTGTCAATAATATGTCATTTGATGTCCAGCCCTCTGTCTCAAAAAACCTGTATCACTGTGACTTGACTTCTAATGGCAAAACAGTCCTTGGAGCTTTACTGAGATGGTGTTCCTGGGTTATCATCCTCAAATTTGGCTCGAATAAAATTTTCCATTTCTTCCTTAGATCAACTGATTGATTTTTCGTCGACAATGGTATAGGCAGGGGACGGCGTTGCCTAGATTTTCCGTAATCACAAAAGTCCTGGTTTAAGTAGAAACCAAACACTCTTTTAAACGTTGGTATTTAATTTTCTTTTTTTTTTTTGGTAATTTATTTATTTTTGGCTGCGTTGGGTCTTCGTTGCTGCGCGCGGTCTTTTCTCTAGTTGCAACGAGCGGGGGCTACTCTTCGTTGCAGTGCACGGGCTTCTCATTGCGGTGGCTTCTCTTTCTGTGGAGCACGGGCTCTAGGCGTGCGGGCTTCAGTAGTTGTGGCACGTGGGCTCAGTAGTTGTGGCTCGCGGGCTCTAGAGCACAGGCTCAGTAGTTGCGGCACATGGGCTTAGTTGCTCCATGGCATGTAGGATCTTCCCAGACCAGGGCTCGATCCCATGTCCCCTGCATTGGCAGGTGGATTCTTAACCACTGCGCCACCAGGGAAGTCCCCTAATTTTCTTTGAAATCCCAGTGGTTGAGGGGGAAAAAAGGAAGAGGGAATCACTGCAAGCAGCAGATGGTTGTACTTCCTTCCACCCATGTTCACAACTGGTGAGGGAGGGAAGCACTGCAATTCTACCCCATTTCACAGAGGATGAAACTGAGGCACAGTGAGACTAGGGGCTGCTCAGTGGAGATGGGGGCGGGAGCTGGAGAAGTCTGTGTCTGTGGGAACCAGTATAATTGCTGCTCTCCAGGGGCGCCTGCTGGGTTTCTCTCCATGACTCGTGTCACTGCCTGATGTCCTCTGTCTTGTACATTTTCACTTGATTTTTGTCTCCACCCCACCTCCACCCCCTGCCCCGCACCAGACACTAAATAAAGGCTGTAGACAAGGGTTTTTTTTTTTTTTTTTTGCTTTCTTCACTCTTTGGGGCCTAGAACAGTACCTAGACACGTAGGTACTTACATACAGGGACTGAGGAAGGGCCAGTCCTGAGTGAGACTGGCCCTGAGAGGAAGAATGTTCCACCTGGCAAGGGGCCCACTCCCCCTGGGACAGAGCGGGGAGAAGACAGACACGGCCCCAGAACTCAAGGAGCCGGACAGACAATAAGCAAAGATGCAAATCAGTAAGAGATGTGAAGCACAGGAAGAAAATACACAGGATGACAAGGTGGCAAGCAAGGTCTGGGAGGAGGACGTCGTGCTCCAGACCCACAGGACAGCTGGGAAACAGCGCTCAGGAGCTGCACCTGCGAGGGCCCCCAGGCGCCACAAGAGGCTGTGTGCCAGCGCCACAGAGAGCAGGCTCCCGTGGCCACAGTCTGGTGAACGGCGAAGGGCGAGGAGGGGAACGGGAGAGGCGAGGGGCTGCGGGTCCTTGTAAACACACTGCCTTTGATTTGCGGTGAGATGACAGCTGTTGGAAGTTTCTTTTTTCTTAACAGCTTTATGCAGGTGTGATTGACATACCACAAGCTTCATGTTCAAGTGCACCATCTGATCAGTTTTGACAATTGCATACACCTGAGAAACTATGACGCTGACTAAGATGGTAACCCTATCCTTCCTCTTCCTGAAAGGCTTCCTCCTGACCCCTTGCCACCCCCCCACCCTGTCCCCACCTCTGTCCCCAGGCAGCCACTGATCTGGGACATGCTGGCTCGATTCTAGTGTTAGCACCACCACGTTCATCTTTGTTCTCTGGTTTTCCTCTGACAATCATGCCGTTGTATTCCCCAGGGCTGCTGGAAGGAATGTTAGGTGTATGACAGGTGCTGGAAAGTGGAGGAATCCCGGGGAGACTCTCAGCTGACCTTATAAATGGTTCCTGCTGGATGAGAATACAGTCCTCCTCTGAAACCCTCAGAGAAGAAGATAGAAAAGCATACGGAAGCACCCACACCAGTGTCCCACGCGTATTAATACCTGAACTCTGCAGTTCCCCAGGAAACGGGATCCTGCTCAGCTTCGCAGTCCTGGTCTGCGGTGGGTGTCGTCACACCAGCCCACGGTGACTTCATTCCCTCCAGTTCTGCCTCGCTCCATCCTTCCTGCACAGCCCCGGTGCCCTGGCCCATCCTCTCCTGGGGAGGACCCCACACCCCACACCTGTGCTGGCAGCAGCCCCTGCACGTGGTGGCCTCGACATGCGGAGCCTTATTGCACTCGTATGTGTACCCACTCGTTTATTATTCTCTAAGCAAGTCGCTTTCAAAGAATTTTAAGAGCCTAAGTCTTTTCTTTCAATTGAATCTATACGGAGTTCCGACTCCTAAAATATGAGTGGACGTGTTCTTCGCAGCTGGGGAAGGTGCCCTAGAGAGGGGAAGTGCCCTGCCACATGGAGAGGGGCAGAGTTGACGGTCATCTCCATTCCACACTCACTGCCCCCCTTCTCAAGCTGTCGTTGTCCCCCAGGGGTGGTGGGATCCATGATGACTCGGCTCCGGCATCCTCCGTGCAAATTGTGTCCCTGCCCCTGGAGGCTGGGGTCTTGGGCAGCTTTGCCTGTCTCCAGGCCTCGGCCTCTTCCCCTGAAACATCCGCCTCACAAGTGTGCCGGGACGTGTGACCTAGTGGATGAAGAGCTCAGGACTGCCTGGCCCCCAGAACAGGCCCAGCTGTGGGGCTGCCGGGGACCCCAGTCTCAGATTTCCAGATTTTGTAACTGAGGAATAATTGCTTAGTATAAACATGTCCCCAAGTGGAATGTTATTTGTTCTTCATCTGAAATTCCAGTGTAACTGGGCGTCCTGTATTTGCTCTGGCAGCCCTGTCCCTGGGGGTGAGGCCATCTCCTGGCCCCTGAGCAGCCCTGCATGCCAGGCTGAGGGTGCAGGGCCAGGGCCGGGAGTGTGCCCAGGTCTGGATGCCCCTGGCCCATCACCCAGGCTGAAGGCAAAACAGCCCGTGAGGTAGGCGGCCCCAAAGGCCATCCAACAGTGGTGTCAATACTGGATGGCACTGGCCCCATCAGAGCCCTTCGGGGAGGTTCAGGTGAGACTGAGTAACCCCTGAGCGGGCTTCTCCTGCCCCCTCCTGTCCAGGCATCCCTGCAAATAATCTCGCCTCACCAATAATAACAGGCATGTAAGAGCTAACACTTAGGGCTTTTGTTATGGGCCACGTGCTGTTCCAGCCACTTTCCATGTGTGTTCCTGTTTTCAGGTGCACAGCGAACCGCTCTGAAATGCGCTGACATAAAGCACAGCCATTCACCTCGCTCAGGGACGCCGTGGGTCAGGACTTCACGCAGAGCCCAGGGCTGGCTTGCCTCTGCTCCACAATGTCTGCAAGGAGTGAGGCTAGGACTGAGGAAAACAGGAGAGAACTAAATGGCCCCTCATAAGAAAGGGAGCCGGGGCTTCCCTGTTGGCGCAGTGGTTGAGAGTCCGCCTGCCGATGCAGGGGACACGGGTTCGTGCCCCGGTCTGGGAAGATCCCACATGCCGCGGAGCGGCTGGGCCCGTGAGCCATGGCCACTGAGCCTGCGTATCCGGAGCCCGTGCTCTGCAAAGGGAGAAGCCACGACAGTGAGAGGCCTGCAAACCGCAAAAAAAAAAAAAAAAAGAAAGGGAGCCAGAGGCTCAAGGGATGGGGCGGAGGGACCCAGCAGGAGGAGAGGAGGGAGGGCTGGAGGAAGGAGGCGCCAAGCCCCTCCCGCAGGAGAGGAACCCCGGGGAGCAACAGAGGCGTCCTAGGCCATCGTGAGTGCTAGAGCGGGGCTGCAGTCTAGGCGGAGAAGGCAGGGCGGCCCAAGGAGGCCAGCTTCATCTAAGTGGCCCGAGCCAGGACGAAGTTCTCACAGGTGCAGGTGCTCAGGAGGGAGGGGGATCTGTGGCCGCTTGAAGCAAAGTGGAGAGAGACACAGCCTGGGCTGGACCCCCGCTGTGCCACCTGCCAACGGGCAGACCTCGCGTCTCTGAGCCTTGTTTCTTGCCTGGAGACCTGGTGGCTTCATTGTAAGGGTTAAAGAAGGCACAGCTTTCCACCCCTCAGGAGAGAGCCCGGGAAGACCGTGGACACCCCTCCCCCACAGTGCATGGAGGCCGCAGCCCTGTGAAGCTGCCCTGGACGTGGAGTCGGGGCCTCCACCACCCAGAGAGGAGGACCCAGCGCAGGGCTCAGACCCTCACACACAAACAGTCACACTCACTGTAACCTGGCCGCCTTGCATGTGAGGTGGGCGAGCACAGCCCTTCAGGGTCAGCCGCACGACGGGCTTAGAGCTAGACTGGCCCGGAGCAGGCGCCTGGAAGCATCCGCTCCTGCCAGAGCCCTGGATGCCGGCCCTCTCGGGGCTTCCATTCCCTGGTCCAGATCAGCCCCTTCGGCCTCTCTCTGCCCGGGTATCCACACAGAAGGGTGGGATGCAGGGGTGTCCCGGGGGAGCTGGCCTTGATGAGACCCTGGCTTCGAGGGGTGGGGTGTGGGGAGGCCGAGGGCAGAGGGTCTGGGCCCGTCCAGCTCTGCACGGGCTCACCTGGGCCCTGGGCAGGTAGCGCCTCTGGGATTCCACTTCTCTCTCTATACGAGGAGGGGGCGGCCAGGTTTCCCCTTCCAGCGGGACCCTGGGCGCCCTGCGGCCACAGGAAACGACCGCCAGGGGGCGCGTGGGCCAGAACTTCGCTTCCGACCCGGCTGCGCGGGGTGCTGTGCCCACAACTCGCTGACCAGACCCGCCCTTCCCCAGGGCTCAAGCCCCCGCCCTCCAGCACACTACATTTTCCGGGGGAGTCCTCAAGGTCCCCCCTTCCTGACTCCCCTTTGGGTCTCGGCTGCCTGCCTCTAACGTCTAGCGCCCGGATAAGCCAGAGGAAAACTCTGCGGCACGAGTCACCCTGGAGGGGACTGGGGCTTGTGCTGGGTCGCCTGAGAGCACGCCTGGGCCTCCTGCAGCCATGGCCACCTTCTCCAGCACCACCGCCAGGAGCTCCCCTGCCAGGGGCTGCACCTTGGGACAGCTGCAGGTTCCAAGCACAGGCCCACGTCAGCCCCCACTGGGAGACGATGATGCTCTGTCCTGCCCCTGCCACCGGGCCTCCCTGTCTGCCCCTCCTAACCCCTCTGGCCCCAACTTTCCAGAATAAGAAGAACTCTCCAGCACCAGGCACGGGTATCCGACAGCGATAAATTTATTAAGTATCCCCCCAAGATATAAACACAAACCAGTAAAAAAAACGAACCAAACCATAAAACATCAGGCCTGGAGCTGATGATAAAGCAGAGAGACAAACGGGCCACGCAAAATGGATTTGACCTATGGCGGAAGACAGCGGAGAAGACTCACATGGGGCGGGGATGCTGTAAGTACTAAAGGACACACACTTGGGAGCCCTAGGGTGACATGACGGGGCCTGGTGGGGGAAAGGGCAGGGGTGTGTCAGTGGCTACATGGCTCAGGGGACAGACCTGTCGGTCCTGGCCGCGGCCGCGTCCCACCCCTCAGCCGCTTCACTTGGGGCCCTGCGCCTCGGATTCCTCATCATCATCTTCATACATCTCCCCCTCCTCCTCGGCCGTGGCGTCCTGGTACTGCTGGTACTCGGACACCAGGTCGTTCATGTTGCTTTCGGCCTCGGTGAACTCCATCTCGTCCATGCCCTCGCCCGTGTACCAGTGCAGGAAGGCCTTGCGGCGGAACATGGCCGTGAACTGCTCCGAGATGCGCTTGAACAGCTCCTGGATGGCCGTGCTGTTGCCGATGAAGGTGGAGGACATCTTGAGCCCGCGGGGCGGGATGTCGCACACGGCCACCTTCACGTTGTTGGGGATCCACTCGACAAAGTAGCTGCTGTTCTTGCTCTGGATGGCCAGCATCTGCTCGTCCACCTCCTTCATGGACATGCGGCCCCGGAAGACAGTGGCCACGGTCAGGTAGCGCCCGTGGCGGGGGTCGCAGGCCGCCATCATGTTCTTGGCGTCAAACATCTGCTGGGTGAGCTCGGGCACCGTCAGCGCGCGGTACTGCTGGCTGCCGCGGGCGGTGAGCGGGGCGAAGCCGGGCATGAAGAAGTGCAGGCGCGGGAAGGGCACCATGTTCACGGCCAGCTTGCGCAGGTCGGCGTTGAGCTGGCCCGGGAAGCGCAGGGAGGTGGTGACCCCGCTCATGGTGGCCGACACCAGGTGGTTGAGGTCCCCGTAGGTGGGCGTGGCCAGCTTGAGAGTGCGGAAGCAGATGTCGTACAGCGCCTCGTTGTCGATGCAGTAGGTCTCGTCCGTGTTCTCCACCAGCTGGTGGATGGACAGCGTGGCGTTGTAGGGCTCGACCACCGTGTCCGACACCTTGGGCGAGGGCACCACGCTGAAGGTGTTCATGATGCGGTCGGGGTACTCCTCGCGGACCTTGCTGATGAGCAGGGTGCCCATGCCCGAGCCCGTGCCGCCCCCCAGCGAGTGGGTCAGCTGGAAGCCCTGCAGGCAGTCGCAATTCTCACACTCCTTCCGCACCACGTCCAGGACCGAGTCCACCAGCTCGGCACCCTCCGTGTAGTGGCCCTTGGCCCAGTTGTTGCCGGCCCCACTCTGACCTGGGACGGGGGCAGGGGGACACGGACGGGGTCAGACCTCCAGTGCCTGCCTGATGGCAGCCGCGGACGCAGCCCTGTGCCTGTTTACCCTCCATGAAGCGGGGCTGCCCGCACCTTCTCAACCCCTCCCAGCCACACCGTGTGGGGAGTCGATCATCCCTCCCCTCCAGGCCACCCACCCTCTGGCCGGCTGTGCTGGAAGGGTAAACTGCAGCCCCAGCACCCCTCACAGCCCGGGGTCGGGAGGAGGCTCATGCCCATGAGTTGGGGTGCTGAGCGCTGGGGGGTGGAAGTGGGCTGTGGCCTTCCTCCTGTCACCGTGTGAGCACCCAGGGCCCTGCCACCAGACTCAAGGGTGTGAGGACAGCTGACCTGACCACAGCAACGTCGCGTGCTCGTGAGCCGGTATCCTCTGGAGGCACTGCTGCTGCCCCCTACCCCGCCCCCGCCCCCATCTCTCTAAGGATCCTGTGAGCTCAAGCCTCTGTCGCACACATCGTTCTGCTTGAAATCACAAGTGGTTTCTGTTCCTTGCACAGAACCCTTTCTCCGGGACTCTGTGCCAAGGTGCAGATTGGGGAGATCAGGTCTGCTCTGCAGGGTCACAGGCAGGGGTGACTCTGCCCTTGTTTCTGTTCCTTGCACAGAACCCTTTCTCCGGGACTCTGTGCCAAGCTGCAGATTGGGGAGATCAGGTCTGCTCTGCAGGGTCACAGGCAGGGGTGACTCTGCCCTTGTTTCTGTTCCTTGCACAGAACCCTTTCTCCGGGACTCTGTGCCAAGGTGCAGCTTGGGGAGATCAGGTCTGCTCTGCAGGGTCACAGGCAGGGGTGACTCTGCCCTTGTTTCTGTTGATCCGGGTTTGCCGGCAGTGGGGTCCACCAGGAGAGGCTGGGGCAGGGGAAACTTACCGAAGATGAAGTTGTCAGGCCTGAAGAGGTGCCCAAAGGCCCCAGACCGGACGCTGTCCATGGTTCCAGGCTCCAGGTCCACCAGGATGGCCCGAGGCACATACTTGTGAGCTGAGGGCAGAGGGGTGGGTTACATGGGTCACAGAAGCTAGGCGCCCCTCCTTCCCTCTAAGTCCTGCCCCAGACTGCCAGCCTCATGCTCTCACCCTAAGAGCTCAGACTCTGGGGTCAGAGAGGCAGGAGCCACGTGTGAAAAGGGAGTCATGGTTGACATCCGGACAGCCAGGACCAAATCCCACGTCTACGTGGGCAGGTTAATATTTTGCCAGTTCACTAAAGACACCATTTCGCACCAGTTGCTGAGTAGCCCCTGCCCGACCTCTCCAGGTAACCCCTGCTCTGGACCCTCCCATGGGCCTCCTGAAGGGGCCTTTGGGACCCTGCCCAGCCCTGGCCATTCCACCGGACTGTGCGTGTGTCTCATGGCCATTAAACACATTTGAATCTCGCTAGGGTTATTAGGATCCCCTGTCTTTATTCTGTGAGTCTCTGGTTGCACCTGCCAGCCAACCGAAAGGAAGGCAGAGATGCTGGGACCCAGCAGTCAAGGTCCCCCCACCCCACCCCTTGGTCCAGGATGGGGGCTCACAAGAGGCCTCGTTGTAGTAGACGCTGATGCGCTCCAGCTGCAGGTCCGAGTCCCCTACATAATTGCCACTGGGGTCTATCCCGTGCTCGTCGCTGATGACCTCCCAGAACTGCAGGGGGAACGGAGGGGTCAGTAGGTGGTTGTGACCCCCACCAGGCCCCTTCCCTCCCGTAGCCTTGAAGCCCTGGTACGAAATTAGGGGCTTGGACCCAGCCTGCACTAGTCCCTTTGAGTGACTTTGAAAAAGAACCCCTAGCTGTGTCATCTGTAAGAAAATTGTCATAATAAATATGCATGTCCATGGAGACCAGAGCCTTCAGCGTGGTTCAGGGCTCAGCTGACACAGACCCGGGTCCCCAGACCCAGCTCTGCCCTTGGTGACCAGGGGCCTTGGGGAGTCTACTTCTCCATGAGTAATAAACACCCTCTTGGGGTGTTTCGTTTTTAATTCCCTCCTTTCAGATGAGAAAGCTGAAGCACAGAGAAGGTAAGTGCTGGAGACAGGGTCCAGGATACACGTGCCCCTCGGTGTCGAGGCAAAGATGTCCGGTGACGGGGCCTGGCAGCGTCCAGCACGCCAGCAGCCTCAGCCGACAGGAGCCACAGGGGCCTGAGTGGGGAGTCGCTTGCCTGGGGTTACCCAGCCTGTCCAAGCTGAGACGGCACAGCCCCAGCTTCAAGGGCTCACTCTCCCCACGGTCTCCTGCCCTGCTCGCCCTGGGCAGGAACCTACCGCGCTTCTCTCAGGACTGGGGCAGGGCAGGACCACCCCTTCCCAGCTGCGTGACCTTGGGCAGGTCCTGGAGGTTCTCTGTGCCTCAGTGGTCTCACCTGTTCAGTGGGCCTGATGATGAAGCCAGGTTGTTGTGAGAATAAAGCAAGTTACTCTGCACGGGGCCTGTGAATGGTGAGTGCCGTGTGGGATTATTAGCAGGCAAAGACACCCGCCCTGGGTGAAGGGAAGGCTGCGCAGTGCTCTGTGCTCGCCCCAGGGGCACTTCCAGGCTGTCTCAGAGCACAGCTGCCCATGCAGGCCGGAGATCATGGTCACACACCGTGTGACTTACCAGTGCCCCTCCCCTTTGCCCCTCAGGGTTGGGGTGACTCAGAAGAACGGGTGTGAAGGCCCCAAGAAGCAAAGGGCCTCTACACATGGGTCATGTGCTCGGGAAAAGACTGCTCAGTGAGAAAAGCAGTTAGAAATCAGTTTTCACATGTGTATCTATATATAGATGTCTCTGACAGACATTCAGAAATCTGCTCCCGGCAGCCGTGTCTGAGAGCGGTCCGGGGCTGGGGGAGGCAGCCGTGCCTGAGAGCGGTCCGGGGCTGGGGGAGGCAGCCGTGCCTGAGAGCGGTCCGGGGCTGGGGGAGGCAGCCGTGCCTGAGAGCGGTCCGGGGCTGGGGGAGGCAGCCGTGCCTGAGAGCGGTCCGGGGCTGGGGGAGGCAGCCGTGCCTGAGAGCGGTCCGGGGCTGGGGGAGGCAGCCGTGCCTGAGAGCGGTCCGGGGCTGGGGGAGGCAGCCGTGCCTGAGAGCGGTCCGGGGCTGGGGGAGGCAGCCGTGCCTGAGAGCGGTCCGGGGCTGGGGGAGGCAGCCGTGCCTGAGGGCGGTCCGGGGCTGGGGGAGGCAGCCGTGCCTGAGAGCGGTCCGGGGCTGGGGGAGGCAGCCGTGCCTGAGAGCGGTCCGGGGCTGGGGGAGGCAGCCGTGCCTGAGGGCGGTCCGGGGCTGGGGGAGAGGCTTTGGCACTGCACACCGTTTGGTTCTTTTGGAATTTTTGTCACGTGCACATGTTAACTTCTCAAAAAAAAAAAAGATTAGTTAAAAATAAAAACATTTTTAAACCTGAGAAGTATGAACTGTCATTATTCTAAAATGTACAGAAGGATCTTGGCATTTCACCCAGAGAGACTGTTATCAGAGGTCAGCTCTCAGCAAGGGCGGGAGCTGGACTTCTTCCTCCTTTGTGTGTTTTTGTCATTGGTAAGTTTTCTTCTTTTTTTCTGCATTAAGTGTGCATTACCGCTGTAATTAGAGGTGTCACTGAGGCATTCAGGGCCTGATCAGAGCTTCCTCCCACTGCTGGGTTCCCCATGCCCTCCTCAGGACAGTGTGAGCCGGGGGCCTTGGTTCCCACAGCCCTGGGACACCCCAGACCTCTGGCTTCAGAGATACCCACAGCCCCTGTAGAGAAGGGGTGAGCTTGAGATGGCAAGTGTGGGAGGGGGAGAGAGTGACTCAGCCACCGAGCCACCAACACATCTATGGAAAGTTCTCTGGACCGCTCTATGACATGCATAGGCTTCCAGGAGGCAGCAGACCAGAGTGAGTGCAGACCCCAGCACTGGCCAGTGTGTGCCAGTGACTCCACCTCTCAGGACCTCCGTTTTCTCATCTGTAAAGTGGACATAATATGATACCCACTTCAAGTGGTCAACTCAAGGCCTGACACATAAAAGCAGTGAGCAAATGTTGGCCTCACAAAATTAAAAGGCCTTAGATATTAGTTAAATTTGTAAAGTCATATTCACTGATAAATAAAATAAAAGATACTTGAAAAAAAATCAATATACTTTGGAATATTGTGTTGCAATAAGAGATCACCACTGGTATGAGCAGATCTCCAAGGCACACCCTTAGGGGAAAAGGCACATTGCAATGACATACAGAGTAAAAGCAAGAATCTCACAGCAGATGCTATATTTTTTATACATAGGTGCTTATGCACAGAAGATGGACTAGAATAGTGGAAAATAACTTGTCCTGCCTGAAGAGAGGGACGGAGAGGGGTGAGGTGCTTACATGGGCACTTTAGCCTTATCTGCAATGTTTCAACTTTTTAGAAGGAGAATACGTTAATAATTGCTTTTGTAGTTAAAACAAATACGAATTGTGATTTAAAATAATAAAACTTAGAATATATTATATATACAGATCATATAACATTTAATAAATAACAAAATACTATTTTATAAATTAAAGAATAATTATGATCATCACTACAGATGAGAAAACTGCCAGGTGGCGCGCGGACCCCAGGGTCCAGGCCAGGGCTCCTATTTCAGACCCCACGGTTTTGTCTCGAGCTGGGGGCGTGCGCCGCGGCGCTGTCCGTGGTACTGACCTTTGCGGCGCCTACGCTCGTGGGCGGGGGAGGTGGCTGGCCGACGGGGGGGGGGGCGGTTAAGCTGGACCCAACTGGGAGGGGCGGGGGTGGGGGTGGGGTGCGGAAACCAGGAAATTCCTCTTCCCATTGGTTGTCAGGGCCAGGCCCCGCCCTTCCGAGACCCCGCCCAGCGGCCGAGAGGCTGGGCGCAGACAAAGGCTCCGGGACGGCCCTGCCCCCTAAGGGCGGAGGGTGGGGTCCTCAGACTCTTCGCCCCACTGTGGGAGCTGGGGTCTCCCTGCCCATCCTGATGTGTCCACACAGGCCTAGATTCAAACTCCTGCTCTGTCCATCCCAGGCGTTTTTTTTATCCTTGGGGAAGGGCGACACCCAATCCCACCGCAGCCTCGAGAAGTGCAGCGCCCAACACGTAGTGGTCATCGTCACGAGTCATAAATGCCGTCATGTCACCTCTCAGGAGAGCCCTGCTCTCTCCTGGCCCCGATCGCCCTGACCTCCCTCCATAACTTCCACTCCCATCCCCACCCGCAGCCAGGCCCTCTCCCGAGCGGGCGGCCCGCCCCCAAGCAGGGGAAGCAGCCCCTCTTGCCCACCCCAGTCAGCTACTGCTTGCTGGTGATGGGCGAGAAAAGTTTGCTCTCCCTCCACCAGGAGGTCACAACCAGTACGGAAGCTGGAAACAAAAATGGCCAAGGAACGCATGCCTGTCCACAGGGCAGGTGCTGGGTGCCGGGGCAGGCAAATCCCCACACACGCTGTGAGCGCGTCCAGTTTGGTTCTGGAGATTTTCCAGTGCTGGGAGGCCGGAAGGAAACCACTAGACTGCTTCCATTGGTCACTGCAAAGGGCAGCGGTTGAAAAGGAAGAAACGATCCCCCTCCCCCCCAAATCCACCACTCTCTCTTTTGCATTGTTGAAAAGGATCAGATATTAGTTTTAAAAACAAACAAGAGTGAAGGAAATTAAGCCAAAATGAATAAAAAGTAATGAGCAAACCCAAGGGCCACTGCACTTGAAGCAGGAAAAAAATCTCTGCGGAGGCCACTGTCCAGCACTCGGGCCGCTGCCTCTGCCCTGCCCTCCACCCATGGGGGCTGCAGCTGGGCATGAACCCGCGTTTGCCTGATCAGTGCCGGTCCAGCCATAGAAGGAAGCCCCGTGACAGGATCACCACTCCCCCAGGCTCATGGTGGGACTCAGGCTGCCCTGCTTCCCTTCAGTGACCCCTGACTCTCGGAGGAGCAGATGCTCAGGGCAGGCCTGGCCCCTGTGACCACATTAATGAGCCCATGGCCCCTTCTGCCCGTCCAGGGCAGCTGTCAGTGACAGCCCCCAGAGCCCTGATTTAATTTGAGGCCTTGGTCCCCCAGGCCTCCCCTCCCCCAGCCCCTTCCTCAGGCAGGCACAGCTGTCTCCTCGGTGATTAGGGTGTCTCCCCACTACGCCCTCCCCCCCATGTGAGGCGCCTCCACCCTAGAGCCCAAGTTGCAATTTACATGTCAGCCACGTGGCTGCCCCAGCCCTGTTGTAATTAGCTTTTTGTTCTTGCCCGGTTTCCATGGCAACAGCCTCCAGAGGAAGCCTTTCCTGGCCCCTTCCCCTCCAGGACCAGTCTCCTCCCACTGCCTCCTTAGGGAACCAGCTCGACACCAGCCCTCTCTGGGTCCCTGGCCTTGGTGCTGACAAAGCCACCCGCCCCCCCCCTCCCCTATATTGTTCTGAGGAAAGCACAGGGGGCAGCAGGCCGCACCCACCCAGCCTGAGCCCTGCGCTGGGCATTTGCAGAGACTGAGAGCCGGAGGGTGGAGAGGCTCTGTCTCCACTTGCTATGTGACCTTGGGCAAGGGACAGCTTCTCTGGACTTAGGGATGGGACACCTGCCTCCTGGGTTCGGCTGGGGATGACGCCATTCCCTTCCCGCCTCAGTTCCAACATCTGTGAGGTGGGCTAACAATGGAGGGGAGGGGCCTAGTGGTGAAGTAGCTCTCGACCCCACCCGCCCACCCCGGCTTTGTTCCCACGTCCGACCCCGAGACTCGCGGTCCCTACGTGGGTTTGATCCAACCCTGTGGCGAGGGGCCAGGGGTTGCCCAGGCAGGGCTACGCTGAGGGAGAGTCCAGTCCTCAACCAAGGTCATCCCGAGTCCGGGCCCAATTCCTCCCCCAACAAAGGAAAAGGGTGCGGCCAGCTTCCAAAAGGAAGCTGAGGGTGGTCAAAGCTAGGTGGGGGCATGGGGCGGCTCTGGACTCTTGGAGGGTACCAAGTTACTGGCGTGCCGGGGGGGGGATCATTATGGCTTCGGGGCGAGCCCCACCCAAACCTGCCCACCCCACCCATCTCGCCTGAGGCTGCATTGTGACCCCAGAGAAGAGGGCCACGCCCAGCCAGCGCCCCCCCGCCTCCCCGCACCTGCAGCGGCGGGTGGATGGAGTTTAGCGGCTGACCTGCGCTGTGCTCCCGCAGGCCCGAGGTAAGCCCGGTAGGGGCAGCGGAAAGGCGGGGGTGGAAATGGCAGAGGGGACGACCCGGCGTCCCGGCAGCCCGCAGCGAGGGCAAGCCCATCCTTTTCTTCTAGGCTTCGCAGTGGCGAGTGAGGCTCGGGGTGCGGCTCTGCGCGTACCGCCTCCCTGCTTCCCTCCCCCCGGGGACCGGCTCGAGGAGGGGGCGGGGGACGCGGGATGCGCGCCGGGTGCGGAGCCCGGCGCAGGGGGGCGGCGCGCGGCCTCACCTTGGCCCCGATCTGGTTGCCGCACTGGCCGGCCTGGATGTGCACGATCTCCCTCATGCTCGGTGCGTGTGGCGGGCGGCTGCGGGACGCAGGCGGACGCGCTGGGGCCGGGGCTGGCTGCGGAGGATCTGCCGCCCCCGCCGCCCGCTCTTATAGGCTGGGCCCCGCCCGCCGCGCCCGCCCTGGCGTCATCGCGCGCGGCCAATCCGGGGACGCCGCCGCAGAATGCGGCAGGGCTGCAGCATCAGCACCGCGCATCCCCGCTCCACCGCGCGCTGCAGCGCCTCCTCCCGCCGCCCCAGGGGTCTGGGGACCGCGCACCCGAAAGGAGGGGCTGGCGAGCTCCAGGGAGGACAATAGAAGCCCCCTTGGCCCTCGGCCCCCGCCCCGGCTGCCGCCTCTATCCCACCCCAGCGGCAGCCTCCCCCCTCGGCTTTGCGAGGAGGGTCTTTCTTGTCCACACCTGTGTAGGGACCAACCCCATTTCCCACCCCGAAAGGCCAACATGGACGCCTCCCAGCTCCCTGTCTTGTGTCGCGAAGGGGCGGACCAGGTACTCTGAGCTTTGCCGGGTCCCTTAATGGTGGGGTAGCCAGGAAAAGGCTGCAGCGGGCACCGACTTCTCTCCAGAAGAAAGAAATCATGGGGCAGGGCTCCCAAACGTCTGAGTCAGAAGGGCTGTGAGTGCAGGAGGGGGGCGGTGGGTTGCTATGGCAGCTCTGAGTTTCACTGTTCTTCTCTGCACTGGGGGATGCCACCTGCCTCTTCTTCCCCAGGGGGCTGCCATGAGATTCCAAACGGACCTAGCAGGTGGGGCTGCTCTGTACCCCTGCCAGGCACAGCACCTGGCATGTAGCTGCTGCTCAGTGAACATCGGTGTCAGGAATTGTCAGAAAGACACAAACAAGCCAGGCACAGAACTGACTGGGGGTGGGGTGGGGGGAGGGCAGTGGTTTCTGTCTGACTCACTCTCCCTGATGTCACCTGTACCCCTGGAGTCTTGGTCCAAGTGAGGCTAAGGAAATTCGGTGGGCTGGGGGAGCTACGTAGGGAGATGGTGTGCGCATAAGGGAGAGAAGGGAGGCGGTGAAGTAGACACGCAGTTCAGAGGCTGGACGACCCACTGGCCTAGCAGTCTGCTGGGGTCAGACGTTAGAGTGAAACCGCCTATCATCAAGTCCTGATATTTCAGTAACAAAATCCTCAGGAAGGGTCTCAGCCACAGCGTGCGGACCTGTTCCTGTGTGTGCGGTCACACTGCTTGTGTGGTGTAGCTGTGTGCGCGCCCCTCTCTTTCTCCTCTTGCAGCTTCCCCAGTTTGGCAAGTCTAGAAGTGGGCCTTTTGTTCTCGAGAGACGCCCTCCCTCACAACACGTCCATGATGTGGCTTTCTGTGGTTGGCTTCCAGCCGCCTGGGGCCCCTCCCTGTCCCCGTTCAGGGGGTCCTGGGGAGCATTTGGCTCTTCCCTGGAGCTGGCTGCGCCTCCCTGTTGAGCAAAGGAAGAAGCTTTGCATCCCGTTGACCAGGACCCATCACCAGCCCTGCTGCCCTGCAGGGTGGCATCGGGCCAGGCCAGCTCCCCCTCCATCCCCAGAGGGCTCTGGTGCCCGGCTCGAGGCTGACTCATCATCCCGTCTCCCAGCAAAAGCCGGCCCTGCTGGGAACCAGCTCCCAGCCCGGAGGTCAGCAGTCAGGGCTGGAGCTGCCAGTGGTGGGCGGGCAGGAACTGGCCGGGACAGGGCTCGGGTGGCTGGCCAGGGGGCGGCAGGGGCTGCAGGCATTACTAGACCTGCCTTGGAGTTGGCTGATACCATCACTGTTCCTCCACTGAGCCTGTACCAGGAAGGGGGTCGAATGTATGCTGTGTCTGTGGAGGAAGCAGGTGGGAACTCAGCCCAGGGCTGCAGCAGAGGGAGGACCCAAGGGCTCCCAGCATCAGTCAGCACGGTCCGCCGCAGAGGCCCACTCCCCTGGGGCTTGGACACCCCTGTAGCCCCTGGACAGCCTCACGGCCTTCTGGGGGGCCTTGCCTCACACCCCCCAGGGCTGGTGGAGCCCTGACCCTCCTCCCAGAAGGGCAGCACTTGGAAGAGAGCAGACCCCAGCCTCCAGGCCACCCTGCCCCTGGATGAGGCAGGGATACGGACGAGGGGCTGCAGGACTGGGCCAAGAGAGGGCCACGTTCTGGCCAGGGTCACACATGGGTCACTGTGGTCCTGCTTCTGCTGCAGTTGAGGGCGCCTGGACAGTGCTGGGGTCTTGTCACCATGGTGGTGGCTGGGGGTAGGGGAGCTGCTGCCCTTACTCCAGTTGCTCTGGGCGGGGGTTTGCACCCCAGAGAAAGCAAAGGCACAGGATCGGGTGGGTGTGGTCAGGTTCCCGCGCTCTCCCCCAGGTGGGGCTGTGGTTTCCTCACCTGGGCAGCCCAGCCACGGTTGCTGGCTGGTTCCTGGGACTTCCTTCCTTCCTTCCCCCCTCAGCCCCGCCCCCACTCCTCCACCTCAAGCTTCAAGCAGCTTCTGGAAGGAGGCAAGACAGATGGCAAGGAGGCTGCAAGAATTTATTACCAAGCATAGAATTTATTACCAGGCTGCTTCCTGGCCCAGGAGCCTGGGTACTGGTCCCCAGTTCAGGCCGATGGCCCCCGCTTCACCCAGAGCAGGTGTTGGCCGGCACTGTCCGCCGGGGGCGTGCGGTGTCGACAGATGGGCTGAGCCCTGGCTCTCGGTCACCACTGAGCCTTGGAAGAGAGAAGCCCCACCCTCCACGGTGGCTCCACGCCTTCCTCCTTGCTGGTCACAAAGTCCTTGGAGCAGCGCTGCCGACAGCTTTTGCCACCACCCTGCACATCCCAGTGGACGGGGTGGCCGTGCCCCGCAGTCTCCCAGCCTCACCCATCCCCCACAGCGCCTCCTGGAGCTTCGGGCCATTCCCCTCCCGGGCCCCAGAAGGTCTGTGCAGCCACACCTTCAGCGATGGCCTAGCCCGTCCTCTCCGCCAAGGGACCGCCCCGGCCACCCAGGGCTTGGGCCACACGACAGCACCTCCTCCCTCTGCCCAGCAGCTCACCAGGAGCCCTGCAGCACCTCTTGGAGCGTCTTCCGGAGCTCCTGGCTGCGGAAGGCGTAGATGAGAGGGTCCACAATGGCGTTGCAGATGATGAGGGTGAGGAAGAGGTTGAAGTTCTTGAAGATGCAGACACAGGTGGGGTGTTGAGGGCAGAGGACGATGAGCAAGAGGTGGAGGAAGAAGGGGCCCCAGCAGAGGAAGAAGGTGCCCAGCAGGATGGTGAGGGTGGCTGCGCCCTTGAGGCCGAAGCCCTGCTGGGTGGAGCGCTGCCTCTTGTGGAGCCGGGCAATGCCCCGGGCATGCTGGCACGCCCGGGCCAGCATGTGGACGTACAGCACTGCCATGAGCACCAGCATGGCTACGAAGAAGCTCACGAGACAGAGCAGGACGGCTGCGTGGTTGTAGTAGGCGATGAAGAGGGTGCTGGCAAGGATGCTGGCCACCCAGATGGCCGCGATGGCCCGCCACGCCCTGGGCAATGTCACGAGGCTGTGGTACCGCAGGGCGTAGAAGATGGAGATGTAGCGGTCCACGGCGATGGCGCCCAGGAAGCAGAGGCTGGACACCATGGAGCTGCAGATGAGCACATCAATGACGTCGTCCAGCTGCTGCACCACGGCAGCCCGAGGGGCCAGGGCGCCGGCCTCCAGCAGCAGCATGACGGCCGTCTCCAGCACGTTGCTGATGCTCACAAGCAGGTCGGACGCGGCCAGGCAGCAGATGAAGTAGTACATGGGCGAGTGCAGGTTGCGGTTCTTCATGATGGCGGCCACCACCAGCATGTTCTCCACGAGACTCACCAGCCCCAAGCTGAGGAACAGCCCTTCGGGAACGGACACCTCCAGGCACTGGGGCCCCGTCTGGTTGGTGGCCAGCCCGAGGCGGGGGGTGGCTGGGGACGTGGAGTTGAGGGGACTCAGCAGCTGCCTCTGGGGGCCGAGCACAGGCATCGTCCTGCCAGGGAGCAGGAAGGGGTCCTTGCTCTCAGGGTCCCGCCCAGCTCATGGCTCCACCGGGAGGCCCCTCACACTCCGTCCTCCGGGGCTGGACAAATGTCGGCCCAGGCACGGCCCCGGGCCTCTCCACCAGTCGTCACTTCCCAGCCAGGACCCCAAGCTCCCAGTTGCCAGCCTTGCGGGCTCAGTGTCTCTGTCCTGGTCCTCAGTCCACCTCCCCTCTTCCCTGGAGGCGCGGTCGCCCAGATCCGGACATTTCTAGCCCTCTTGCTACCTTCGGTCCTACGAGACCGCCTGCCTTCCTCAGGACCTTTAAAGTCTTCCGCAGAGGCCCTCCCCCTGAGGGCGGCACCGCGACGGGCGTGTGCCCGGGCTGCAGCGTGAGGGCTGCCGCTAGATGGCGCAGCTCCATCCGGGCCTGTCCCGGCAGCTTGGCGCTCAGACCACTGCAGTCTGGCCAGCCGCGCCGTGCTCAGCCCACCTCCCCTCCAGGTGTCGCGGGCGCGGGGGTCCCGCTCCGGACCTGCCTCGGAGACTTCCAGCCCTCTTCCAGGCCCGATGCAAGACCACCACCTCCTCCCTGAAGCCGTCGGATCCTGCCTCAGGAACACACACACGCACATGCGCACACACACACACACACACACGCATGCACACACACCAGCCTGCCCCACGTTAAACGCGGACTGAAGGCGGTCCTGCCCCAAGGACCCCCAGCCGCTTCCTGCGCTCCAGCTCCTCCCGGGGCAGGGGCGGGGACAGAGCTGCCAGACCTCCCCCGACGGTCCCCACTGCCTCTGCAAAAGGTCACCGCAGCCGAGCCAGCACTCTGTCACTAAAGAGTGCCCGGTGCTGACGACAAAGCCTCCTCTGAGGGCGGGGTGGGCATGGACCGCAGGGCCGCCCCCTCACGGGTGGGGGAAGTCAGAGGCCGGCCGAGGGTCTGGTGCTTTGAAGGCGCTGGGCTGTGATGTTCCTGTTTGGGTCCGTCCTGTGCCCCTCAGCAGACGGGGGAGGGCGCACCTGCTCACCAGCGTCAGCTCCCTTCCCTGCCCTTGACGACTCACACGGCCCTTTCCCCCTTTGCCTCTGTTGGTGCTATTTATTGAAGCGCGTCGTACATGAGAGTACACAAATCATAAACATGCAGGTTGGTGCACACCGCATCCAAATACAGCCGGGAATGCAGCACCCAATCAAACACCGACTGCACCAGACCCTCCGGGGTGTCCTCCCGGCCCCGACCATCGGTTAACTTTGCCTGTTTTGGAACCTGATACGCGTGGACTCCGGACCCTTCCTCGCTCAGCACTGAGGCACCCTCGCGGACGCACGCAGCGGTCGTTAACGCGCAGGTCGCGTGGGCGTTTGGGTGGCCCCCGTCTGTCACAGACACTGCTGCTGGGTAACACACGGGTGGGACCGCATGGTCAGAGGCACACCTTCAGCTTCGGTAGATTCCGCCAAACCATTTTACACCCTGGTGGACCCGTTTGCCTGTTTCTGGCCGTGCACGAGTCCCCCACCCGCCACGTAGAGGAGCGTGGAAGGAAGGGCCTCGCCTGGGCTCCACAGGAACCAGGGCGCCCCACGTCCTGGTGGAGAACCCCAAAGGGAGCAAAGGGTCCCAGGGCAGGACCATGAGGCAGAGCCACGGTGGGGGCAGTGCTGGCATCGCTGCCCTGAACCCTGGTGTCTCTGTCACGTGAGTCCCAGGACTCCCTGGCCGCCGGGCGAGCAGTGTCCTGCCTCTAGCTTACATGTCATCACGGCTCCATAAATGAGGCCTTTGAGATTGCTGCGCCTCCCCAGACCCAGCGCCCCCAGCCTGAGACTTCAAAGGCCAGGAGAACTGGGCGGCCTTTGCCATGAGACCACAGCCCTCTTCCTGGGGAGGCCTCGAGACTCCCTGTCTGGTTCCCACCCCGAGGGAGGGGGACAGCAGGTACAGCTGAGCTGCGATTGGTCACAGTCCTGGGAAACGGCCACGTGAAACCACAGCTAACCCTGCAGCCAGTCCTACCCACTCGACCTCCAGTGCCCCCGGAAGAAAGCAAGCGAGGACTGGCCAGAGACAGGTGGGGGGGGACGGCCACCTCCTCAGAGGACACACCACATGAGACCACGTGCCGACCACTCATGAGGCTGTGAGAGCAGGAATTGTCTCAGTGCTGGGTCCCCAGCACCAGAACAGGGCCAGGCCCGCAGCACACGGAGGCTCACCATGTGAGGGAGCTCGTGGGAGCTGCAGCCTGAGGAGCTTCTGCCTGCAGAGCCCAGGGGCGCCCCTGTCTAGCCACGGCCACACCGGGTAGGCCTGCCTTCATGGGGGTCCCCCGATGGGGGTCCCCTCACAGCAGCCACAGGGAGTGCAGCCAGCGCCCCTGCCCCCTCCCCTCACCACGGAGAGCTCTCAGGAAGACCTAGCCCAGAGCTGGGTCATAGGGTCTGGGTTCCAGGGTTGTCTAGTTTCCTTTAACGCAGGGAAAGGAGGGGCCTTTGTGCCCACCCTTTGGTGCCCATGCTGAAGACCTGAGGTGGGGTGTGACTTGATGGGAAAGAGCACAACCCATCAGCAATGCACGAGCAGCACAAGGCGTGAGTGGTCAGCTGAGCCTTTACAGCAGGTGCCTAGATGTGAGGGCCTTGGCTGTCTTCTCACCCCCATTAGACGGAGCAGCATGACAGAGCACTGGGTGGGCACCAGGCCTGGGGGGTGAGCAGTTTCATCACCCCCTGGGCCCAGCCTCTGCTTCACCATCCCCAGGACACTGGCTCTTCATTTTAAAGTTGGACTCCTGGTTGCAAGATGGCTGCCGTAGCGCCACACATCACACCCTCACCTAAATGTATTTAAGGTTGGAAGAGGTAGGGCGCCAAGCTCTCCTTGCTTGCCTGTCATTTTCAGAGATCAATCCCCTTCCCAGAAGACACCCAGCAGACTGTCTTACTTGCTGAAGTTCATCACAGGCCACCCTGGTGGAGACCATGTGGTTCTAGGGCAGGCTCGGTCTCCGAGCTGGCTGTGGATGGTGGGAGGGGTAACCACGTCTGCAGGGCCCTGTCCTTGCCACGGGTGTTCAAGGCACAGAGGCGCCCCCGACTCGGGAACAGCTGGAAGGATGACCTCACAGGCCTCTGCAGTAGGTGACCCCACATCACGATCAGGATGCCACAGACCTCCTGGAAGATGGGCCGACGGACCAGGACTTGGGTGCATGTTGGAGATGGCTGGGTCACACTTCCTGCCACACTGACCGGCCTGGGGCCCCAAACGCACCCTGAAGCACACGGGCAGCCTCTGTGGGTGGAGGTCAGGGCTGGGAGGGTGTCCAGTGTACAGGGTAGCACGTGGGGCTCACAACCTTGGTGGCCTGGGTCATTCCAGAACCAAACAGGATCCTTAGTCACAGGCAGCCCGTGTGGTTCTGAGCTGTCACTCAAGAGCACCAGGTCCCACCCCTTCACCCTCCCCAGCCTGTGGTCCGTTCACCCCTGGATCAAGTGCCCCCCAGTCTCTGCCACGTACACCCCCCAGAGCTGCCAAGACGAGCGTTCTTTCCAAAACACACCTCTCGGCCTCCCCACCGACGGCGCTCACTGAAGCGAGCATGGATTCTGGCTCTGCGATGCCCCGGGCCAGCAGCGCAGCGGCGGAGAGGTCCTGCCCAGGGTTGGGGCTCTGCCGTGAGTGGCCGCGGGGCACGCTCCGGGGGAGCCTTGGGGGGTGTGAGGATCTGGGGGCGCCGACCGCAGCGCCGGGAAGGAAGAGCTCACGCCGGGCGGAGCGCAACCCGTTCACGTTTATAGAACAGCAGAGGCAGGTGGACAACACAGCAGCACTTCTAGGTCGGGGACCTGGCCGATCCGACCAGCACACAATCAGGAACATAACTGCACAGCGCTGGGGCCCCGCCCGTGCCTCAGTCCCACTCGTCGCCCTCGAGGTGGTCCTCGCGTGGCACCTCCAAGTCGTGGAAGTGGAAGTTGGCCATCATGTCCCGCAAGGCCAGCATCAGCCTGTTCAAGCCCTGGTCAAGGTGTGGACCCCCGGCCCCTCCGTCCTCTGGCCGCTCCCCCTGCGGCAAAGAGACTCGTCTGAGCCGCGCCTGCCAGGACGAGCCCCCGCCCAGTCCCCTGCCCCGGGACCCGACACCCGGTCTCAGGCTGGCGGCCCCCACGTGCTGGGCTCCACGTACCTCCACGGTGTAGTTCGGCAACAAGGAGCGGAAGAAGAGGGCAATGGTGTTTCCATGGCTGACAGGGCTGAGCCTGGAAGGGGAGTCAGGACGGTCAGAAAGGCCCTGGCGGGGCCACGTGGGCAGCCCCCGCGGCGGCTGGGGAGAGAGGGGGCGGGGACGGCAGGGGGTGGCTCAGGCCTGAGGTGCAGGGGGTCCAGCATGGGGCTGGCCTTCGGAACGTGGCCAGTTGAGTGGAGAGTGGGGCCGCTGCAGCCAAGCCCCACTCGCTCTTGAGAAAGGCTGTTTCAAAGTGTCCTTCGCTCAGAGCTGAGGAGTGGAGAGAAGATTCTAGGGCATGCGTCGGGGGGGGGGGGCCCTCCTGGACTTTCCGGGCGCCTGGAGCCAGCACAGCACCCAGCCATCCTCAGTGTGACCACGCCCAGCACGTCAGCTTGGTGTTGAAGCCACAGACACTGATCATTAATAATTTTCATCTTAACCTGTTGAGCATTTAACTGGGGACTGTATTTCCCTGTGAATGCGCACTCTTAACTTTTATGATTCAGCAGAGAATAAAAAGGACTTCATTCTACAAAGTATGTCCGCCTGAAGCCCGGAAACGAGAAAGTCTGTCTGTGACTCTCCCAGGTCGGTGACTCTGTGACCACGGGCTCTACGTGAAGTAAAGCAATTACTTAACGTAAAGCTTTAAAGGCCGGAAGGAAAGGGGGAAGAAAGCATTCGTATGAGCCGATTCTGAAGGCAGCCTGCAGACTCGGCACCGCGGTGCCCGCCCCTGCTCTCCTGGCTGGGCCTCGGGGCCTTCTGCGTCCCGGCCTGACTGCCAGACACTCGTCCCTGGCGAGGCCTCCGCACAGGCTGAGGCTCCTGCTGGACACCAGCCGCCTTTCACATGTCAGGCTCACCCGCTGTTTCCTCGCAGGTTCTTACTGCAGTTCTGATTTTACATGTGTTGCCGGATTCTACAACTGCTTCCTACCCTATCTCCACCACTTGCTCCCGAACCTGACAGAGGAATGGCCTTAGCTGGACAAATACGTGAAAACACATGGCCTGCAACAGCTGATCCGTGACCCCAGATCACCATATTCTCTGAGGGCTGGACTCTGAGGCAGCAAGACCCCCCGAGCCCCAGCACTGACCTCGGAGCCGTGTGGGCAAAGGAGCAGGGCAGGAAGTACCTCTCCGGTCTGACGTAGGAGTAGATGGTGTCCAAGGGAGGCAATGGGTCATAGCCCAGCACAGACTGCGTGCTCACATCCTTCAGAAAGGCAGAGAGCAGAGGGGCGACTTTCAGCCGATTCCACTCTGCACCAGGCCTTTCTGCTGGGAGTGGGAACGGTCTGACGGAACGGCCCTTGTTTGCGAGGCTGCGTTCCCCGTACTAAAAGCCTGGGCGAGGGGGAGAAGGGCCCCTCCTCCAGCAGGACGCTCATCCGGCCCGCTCAGAGGACTGGGATGAGCCCAGGGACCGGCGCGGGTGTGGGAACCACAGGACCTCCGCTCACACGTGCTGTGACCGCCCTGCAAAATGTCAGGGCCTCACTTCCCAGGTTGCCAGCTACTGGCCTCGGGGCTCCGAGTCACCAGGTCACCGCCCTGAGCCCCATAAGGTCACGGAAAGCTGCAGGCTCGGCTCTGCCTCTCAGAACGCGAGTGTCTGTGAGGGGAGGGGCCTCTGCCCGTGACCCCAACCCGGGGGCAGAGCTGCCGGCAGGAAGAAGCCCGAGTCCAGCCTGCTCCCTTACCGGAGGTAGGGCGGCAATGGCTTCCTTGATCTCCGACAGGACCACGTGGCGGTGGATGTTTCTGGGTGCACGCTGGTACAGCACCTTGCGCCTAGGGCCCAGGGAGACGAGGGGCAGTGGTGGAGGCGGCCACAGCCCTGTGCCGCCCGCAAGATGGGCCTGGTCCTGAGAGCAGTGCCCACACCCCGGCCCCAGGCTCACCTGTTCTCACACGCCTCCACGGCAGGGTCCCCGGCGTCCACCGCCTGCAGAACCTCGTGCACGTTCTCCTCCAGCCAGCTCATGGTGGCCGGCTCCTTCCAGAGGAAGTGGGACCTCCCGAGGTACAGGCTTACCAGCTGGCTCAGGGCGGGGGGCTGGCTGTGGGCAGTGGGGCCTGTGAGACCCCCACGGGCCCAGGCTCCACGCGCCCGCCGGTGCCTGTGGGCATCCAGGGCATGCTGGCGACCTGGAGGGGAAAGAGGCTGCCCAGAGGGGGCTGCCGACAAGGGAAAGGGACCCCGAGGCAGGGCACACAGGCATTTGCTTCTGTGCAGCGTCCTTACTAAGAACAAGTTCCTCGATCAAAATCTAAACACGAGGAGAACGCAAACACCCGTGCGCACAGACACCGGAGAGCCCGCCCCGGTTTCCTGACCGGGCTTGAGGTGGCTGGCTCCCAAGTCCCACATTTTTCTTCACGTTTTACGAGAAATTTTAAAAGGCAGCAGGTGCCAATACAGGCGTCTGAACCACACTCACGGCTGCAAGGACGTTACAGCCCCAGTGCCCCCGCTGTGTCCAACAGGCCAGGCTGATGCCCACATGGCCAGGGCCCCAGAGTCCCTGCAGGGAGGACAGTCCCGCCACCCAGGCCCGCCCCCTGCCCAGGGCGCCCACCAGTCTGTACCTTATCTCGGCGTCAGGTCCGAAGAAGCGGTGTGCGGCCACGGTGGCGTCGGGGCGCACGCTGCAGTACTCGAGCAGAGGCATGAGCACTGCGGGGGAAGCAGGACCGTCACGCCCGCAAGGCCAGGGCTGAGGCGCAGGGGAGGCCGCTCTCCCACACCAGCCCAGGGGCCCCTGCCGCCACGGAGGGTTGTCCGTCCCGCTGCCCTGCGGCCCCGCCTGCACCCGAGGGGACTCACGCAGGAGCCCTGAGCACGTGCACTGGATGCTCTCATCATAGAGAACCCCTGCCCCAACGCTCTCCCAGGGACGGGCTCCACTAAAAGCCACGGGCCTGACAGGGAGCTTCCTGGATGATGGAGGTAGACTCTGGGTTGGCGAGCAGGCCCTGCTGGCGGCCACAGCCCCCCATGCAGGGCCTTAACACCCCGTCAGGGGCCTCGTCGGAAAGGGCCAACACAGCTCAGAGCCGGCCACGCAGCCCCTGTGTGGATGGAACCCAGCTGAGATGATAGGGAGGGGCTGGCTGAGGACGCTGTCTGCCGGGAGCCCCGAGCGACCAGGCGTCACCCCGGCTGCCCACAGGGAGGCTCACCGCCAGGGATGGAGCCCGAGGGCCCAAGCTGCACGGCCCAGCCCCTGCAGAGCTGCACGCGGTCCTGACCCCAGCCCCACCAGGGCCTGAGAGGGCAGTGGGCTCCTCTCTCAGGTCACAGACCCTTTGAGAATGTCGCCCAGCACAGGGGCCGTGAGCCCTCTTCCCGTCCACACACCCACAACTTTAGGGGCCCATGTTAACCAGCAGGTCACCCGAGAGGACCCAGGACGAACCTAACTCTGAGCTCCTCACCCCAGTGAGAACTGGGACTCGAGGACGAGGACAGACACCCACTTTGCTGACTTGGCCCCTCCTGGCCCCGTTTTCTCTCACACCCAGCCCACCGCCAGAGAAAATGCATCTACTTCAGGTGGTAAGTTTTACTTGAACTGTTAATATCTAAGGACACCCTAAAACCTCCAGGTGCTCTGACAGCAAAGTTAGCGCCTGAAGGCCCCGCTGGAACATGCATCTTCCCAAGAGCTTGGGACAAGCGCTGGGACCCATCCGTGCCCGCGGGGGGCTGCGGGGACACACCCACCTCCAGGGAACATGATGAGCGCCTGCCGGATCAAGAGAGAGGCCTTCTCCCTCGCAGAGCTCAGCTCCTGGTCGGGGAGGTCTGCCTGCTGACTCAGCAGGAAATGCGCCAGCGGCACAGAGAAGGCGAAATTTGGGAGCTGGGACAGGTTCCGATGAGCCTACAAGGGGTTTGGGCGTTTCAAGGTGGCGCAGACGAGAAAGGCAGAGCTCACGGGCGCCTGGATGTCCCTGGGTGCGCTGTGCCCCTTCTCCGTGCACAGAAGGCAAATAAAAGGACCTGGGGGTGTGCGGTCAGACCCAGGCCAGGTGGGCAGGAAGAGTGGACGCCCACCTTCCAACGGCTCAGCGTCAGGCAGGGGCCGGGGTCCTCTGGGGGGTGGGGCCGGCCCACCTCCACGTCTGCTCTCGCCTCCCTCCCCACGCCTACATCGCAGATGCACACGACTCGATGCTCTGTCACGTGACAGCACGGTCTCTGGAGACTTCTGTAACCTCCGCCCAAACCCCCCCCCCCCCGCCCCCCAGACGTCCTGCTGCAGCCCCACCGTGGGCGGCGCCCAGCAGCTGCATTTCTGTGAACTCCAGGAACCTGTGTGAACTAGACCCCGCACTGGGGAATCCTCGCCCAACCAGGCCACATGATCCAGAATTCAAAATAATTTACGCAGCTGTCTTTCAACTACACACCAACACGTGCTGTGAAGCAATTCAAGCACAGAATAAATAAAAGGCTGTCACCTCCTTGCCCCGCCCCCCGCTAGCCGTGTCCCCGAGACGGTGCCACCCAACGGGAGCACAGCGCCAGCCTTCATCTTACAGCAGCCAGATTAAGAAGAAAACCGGTGAAATGCACATTCCTACCTCATCTATAACCCGCGTGTCTAAAACAGCACCACCAGGATGCGAAATGCAGGTTATTAACGAGCCAGCCGATGGCCTGCCTCCTGCCCGTCTCAGACCTCACGCGCACCAACGCGTCCAGGGGTCGAGCCGCGGTGGCCTCCCCCACCTCACGGCTCCCTCTGCACGCTTGCGCTCACGTGCAAGCAGGCGGCAAGGCAGGCCCCCTGGGGTCTGCCCAGGACCCTCCCCTGGCGTCCCAGCCCCACCTGGAGCCCCGGACCCTCCCCTGGCGTCCCTGCTCCGCCTGGAGCGCCCGACACTCCCCGTGGAGTCCCAGCCCCGCCTGGAGCCCCCGACCCTCCCCTGGCGTCCCTGCTCCACCTGGAGCGCCGGACCCTCCCCTGGCGTCCCAGCCCCGCTTGGAACCCCGGACCCTCCCCTGGCGTCCCAGCCCCGCCTGGAGCCCCGGCCCCTCCCCTGGCGTCCCTGCCCGGCCTGGTGTGCGCTCACACCCACCTCCCACTCCTGGAAGAGGCGGATCAGGTACTCGTAGCTCCGTGCCCTTAAGGCCAGGTGGTCGAGCAGCAGCAGCATGCACAGGGGGTCCTCGTCCGGCTCAAGGCTTCCGGAGGCAGCACGGCGAGCAGAGGGAGACAAAACCCACAGTGGGCCGGCGCGGACGCCCACAGGCCGTGGCCCGGGAGGGAGGGGAGCGGGCGGCAGCCCTACCTGAGGATGAGCTTGCAGTACTCCAGCGCCGTGCGTGGGCAGCCCCGCTTCTCCAGGAAGCTCATCTGCTTGTAGAGGGCCAGGTAGAAGCTCCTAGACCCAAGACAGTTCCTCGTGAATGAGAGCACGGCAGGCAGCAGAGCACGTCGCCTGGCGCCTCGTCCGGCACTGCGTCCACCCTCTGCCCGCGGGCTTCGCCGGCATTTCCCGTGTGGCCTAATCAGCGTGAACGTTCGCCAGGGTCCTGTCTGCAGAGAAGGTGACTCTGCTTGTTGTTTGCGGTCACATGTGTGTGCACGGACAAAAAACCAAGCCTATTTGTTCGTGGAGATCTGCATCTTCTTGGGCATTTCTTAAAAAAACTATCCTTTAAGGGAAGAGAGTTAGAATCTGCTGCCGTGTCGACCGTCTAGATCTACCCGGGTGGGCCGCCGCTTTGATCAGCGGCTCCTGCCCTGTTAACGCCTGGGGACGCTAGTATTTTATAGCATCGCAAAGAACTAAGAATTTCATTGGAGAGACAAAGCCCACACAACTAGAAGCAAGAGAGAAAATTCGGACCCCACACGCCCTGCAGACAATCTGTGCAGTGGGGGTCACTGTGCCCTGGGGCCCACGACAGCCCCCAAGCCGGAGAACACATCCTACAAGGGACACGACCCAGGACGGCCGGAGACCACGGGGGGGTGGGGGGGTGGGGGCGCCCGGAGTGGAGAGCGTGCCCAGGCCCGCAAGGCCCTGAGGAGCAGGCGGTGGGTGAGAGGCTAGAGGCTGAGGTCAGCAGTGAGGCCGCGGCATCCGCTCAGGCCTGCGCTGCTGAGAACGGGGGCTTCGGGGCAAGAGAGTCTGCAGGAAGAGGGTCCCACGGGCGTGCGTGACAGGAACACGGTGGGGCTGCGTTCACGCTGCTGCCCGCAAGGCGTTCCCGAGGATCCCAAACGCGTGGGCTGCGGACTGAGTCCAAACACGCAAGGAAACACGACTACAGGTCCCATGGCGGTGAGGTGGCTGGCGAGGCTCCCTCCTAACGTGGACAAATTTAAACCCCAGGCCAGCCTGATCCGTCCACCCTCAGGTCCAGCCCTCCTGCATTTAAGCTTTAAACACAGCACGAAGCCCTGGGACCCCAGCGGGACCCCTCGTGGACAGTCCCGTGGCACCTGCCCCCCGTGCGCCCACCCTAGCACCCACGTCACCTGTGACGCCTACGACACACTCGCGAGGGAAGATGGTGTGCGCCTATGAACGCTGGGTGGCCGGCTCACCTGTTCTCGGGCCTGCGGTAGTCCAGCCGGCAGGTCCCGCTGGTGAGGCTGAACAAGGGGTGGAAGGCACACTCCATGCTGTACAGCGCGCGCTCTGCAGGCGACAGACACGGGGCGGCTGTCAGCCTCTGCGCGGTGGCTGCAAACCCGTCCTCTGTGGCTCCTGAGGAAAGCTCCAGAAGGGAGGTGGCCACGAGACTAGGAGTTGGAAAGTGACGGGCGAGGACGTGCCCACGGGGATCACGTCAACCACAGAGGTGTGACCTGGCCACGCCCGCTCCGGCCGGAGGAACCACATGCCTCCCCTGAAGCCCACGCACCCCCAGGGGCTGATCTTCAGGAGCCGAGGGTGGAAACAGGCCACTAGACGTGGACCATACATCATCACAAAAGGAATGACGTCCTGACACACGGCTCACACAGGTGAACACTGAGAACATCACGGTAAATGACAGAAGCCAGATGGAGACGTGTGTCGTGATTCCATTTACAGGAAAGTCCGGAGACAGAGGGCGGACCGGCGGTTGCCAGGGGCTAGGGGAGGCGGGTTTCTTTCGCACATGGTGGAAGTGACCCAGAAGCAACACGGATGAGGCTGTACGAGTCTGCATATGCTAACAACCAAGGAACTGTAGGCTCTAAAGGGGCGAATTTCACGGTAGATGAATTTTATCTCAATAAAGCTGTTACTTAAAGAACATCCTGGCGAACCCACCACATCCCCAACAGCTGAGGTGGGGCCGCCCGCTAGGCCTTACCCACGAGGTCCCGCGCCATCTCCTGGTCCTCCTGGAAGCGGCAGGCGTCACTGAGTTGCAGGAGCGAGTCCACGTGATAGGGGCTGGTCTGCAGCAGGACCTGTGAGGCAGGAGGAAGCTGATGGGACGAGGCCCAGGAAGGCCCCGGCCCCACCTCCGGCAGCTCGGCTCGCGCCGCGCCTCCACGACCCCACAGGGTGCCCGCGCACCACCATGTTGTTGGGCTCCATGGACTCCACGGCGGCCAGGAACCTGTGCTGCGTCTGCTGGTACTCTTCACTGTGCTCAAAGGCGAAGGCTGAGCGGCCTTTCCTAGACTCTAGCAGCCGCATCGACAGACCTGGGGTGGTGGGGGGTGCCTGCGTCAGGATGCCCAGGGCGGACTGCCCGCAGCTTGGGCCACACCAGCAACACGCGCCTCTACACCTTTCCTGTGAAGACGTGCCTCCCCCCAGGAGCATGGACGGAGCAGCGACATCCCAGGACAACAGGGAGGGGACACGCACAGCCCGCCTCCCCCACCCCATCCGATCAGCCCCAGACACTGTCTGCTTAGAGCCATGATGCAGGCGGGCGTGGGACAGGGAGCAGGGGCCACTGCCAGGCCTCGAGACGACAGGGACTGCTAAGCCACGATGTCCTCTCTCTGCTTCTTGCGCTGACTCTGGGTGGACGGGGTCCAGGGTCTTCTCAGGAGCCTGACAACTTCATCTCCCTTCGTCACCTTCAGGAGACCGGTCAGGGTCCCGGACGCCCCTGGCGACACCCTCCTAAAGGGGCAGCCCTACAGGACCCCGTGGCAATGAGCCCCTCTCTCTGCCTGTGCTCAGGGGCCGCTGCTGGGAACATGGGAGTGAAGGAGAAGGAGGGTGAGATGCCCACTAGGGCCATGGCTTCCCGTGTCCTCGCTGAGCACAGGGGGTCTCGCAGGGCATCCCAGGCCCCGGGGCCCCCTGATCCTGGATGCCACACAGCCAAGCCCCCCCAGCAGGGCATGACCCTGCACCCAAACCTTTCTGCACTGCTGCTGGTTTTCTTTAAATTACTAATTTAAATTACTAAACGAATGTTAATTTTCTTTAAATTATTAATCATTAAACCACTCTCCAGTTTGCAACAACATATAAAATATCACCGTTTACAAACGAACTCGATTGCTTCCGATGGCGTAGGAGCCACAGCACAAAGGAAGAAGGTGGAGCAACGCGGATTGCACATGGCCAGGAAAACACACGGCGGGTGGGGTCTGTGCCCAGACAGGGGGCTCCCCCCAGCCCCACGCAGGGCCCTCGGCCGCACACACGCACGCTGGCTCTGCACACGCAGAGGCGTGGCCCTGCAGCCCCGCGCCCTCACCTGGTTTGGTGTACCGGGGCCAGGCGCTCTTAGGGGTGGTCAGCCACGTACACTTGGGGTACACGCGCTGTCTCTGCCGCGGCCTGAGGAGAAACAGGGTACGGCTTTACCTCCGTGCTGCCGGACCCTTGCGGGCAAGGGCAGGACAAGGACAGAACGCAAACCGCCTTGACAACGGCCGTCACCCTGCCGGACGAGACGGCAGACTGCGATCCGATCAACCAAACCACCACGGAAGAGGGAAGAAAAACAGGAAACCCGTAGTCCAGCAAAACGTTAGGAAAGGGAGAAAAGAAACAGAAGGTGAGAACCTAACGTGAAGACGACAAGGTGAGAGCGAGCCGGCAGTGACCCGCGGACACAAATGAGCTGCCTTCCCATGGACAACGCGGCTGCGCGGGGCAGAGGGCCCTTCTCATCTGCCCTCTCAGGAGGCCCCACCCCGACAAGCAACGGAGATGGGGCATCAGCAGCAAACACCCACACACTTCTGGAAGAAAGCCAGCCAGACACAGGAGCACGAGCGGGCAGCGGGGCCGGCCCAGCTCCCTCCCCCAGGCTCGGTGCTGCGGCTCTCTCATTCGGGGGTCTCTGCTGCAGGTGCGAGCCCCTCCCCACAGCCGTGGTCACACCGAGGGCTTTCTGCTCTATCACTGATGCTTTATTTCTTGAGCTGAGTAGTGGCCAAGTGGACCCATGTATGTTACACTGTATACCTTTTTTGATAATATGAACTATTTCATTAAGAAAAAAATTGAGTAAAAACCTGGATTGTGTTAGGAATGGGATGAAATAAAAGTAAAAAACTGCAGGAGAAAAAACAACTCAAGAAAACCATGGTCAAAATCTGAAGGAAACTAAAATGTGGGATGATTCTGGGTAATTGGTAATTGTGAAAAAAAGGAGAATTAACTGGATGCTCAGAACTGTCCTGTCTGGCATCCCAGGGATGGTCCAGCCCTGCAGTGAGCCGTCCATGCAGAAGAGGCTGCCACTGGGAGGTGGGGCACCAACGGGGGAGCAGACACCAGCGGCAGAGGAGGTCCAGATGGGAGGACCCGGCAGGGAGCAGCACACACGGCACCTGGGATCCCGAGGGGACGAGGAGGGACCACGGCTTCTCAAGGTAGCCCATGCACAGGACTTCATTGTTTAAGGAAGGAAACGTGATAAATAACAACTATAGTAACACCGCGAAAAACAGTAAGTGCAGTTACGATGATCTAACTACTAGTAATAAGTGTAATATGCACAGAAATAAGACCAGGCGAACATGTATAGACAGACCAGGCAGACGCAAAGGACGCGAGGGCGGGTTGGGGCGGAAGGTCCAGCCCAGGGCAATACAGGTAAAAAAGGGGAACATTTTGAGTTAAAGTGTTTTTCATTAATATTCCAAAAAAGAAGACAAAGTCAGAGACCCTTCTGTCCTGAGTAACTTTACACCAAAAATAAAAGCAAATTATACAGCAAATGCAATGAGAAATACAAGGAAAGTGTGAGCGAATGACATGAAAAAATTCCTCAACCTCACTCAATATCAAACAAATAGAAGTCAGGGGCTTCCCTGGCGGCCCAGCGGTTAAGACACCGCACTTCCACCGCAGGGGGCATGGGTTCAACCCCTGGCTGGGGAACCAAGATCCCTCATGCCACCCGGCACGGCCAAAACAAAACAACAACAGAAGTCAAAAACGTGGAGACTATACAACAGTGTAAAACAACTACACCCCAATTCAAAAAAGACCAAAAACGCGGAGACTATGCAACAGTGTAAAACAACTACACCCCAATTCAAAAAAGACCAAAAACACAAACACATGGAGACTATTCTTCGTCTTCACATTATGACAGACTTGAAAGCCTCCTACACCTGCCAAGGACCCGAGGAGGAAGCAGCGCGCAGACGGGGGGCAGCGGGTGACACCCCTCCCGGGCACCCTCGCGCCAAGTGCCAGCAGGCACTGCAGCCAAGTGCACCCGACACCTGTGCCCGGGGCGCCTGCTCCCCCCATGCTGCTGGCGCCGCTGCTGGCACAGTAGTGCGGGGTAAATGGTGCTCAGGACCCAGCCTGCAAACCAGGCGTGTGAGAGATACAAGAACCCTACGGCCCCAGGAAACAAGACATGTGCACGGGGCCCAGGAGGCGCAGCAAACAGCCTTGAAGGGTCATCTGTGGGAGGCAAGGGCGACGGCTCGGAACTGCTTGAATAAGCAGCTCTTTTTCATAAGCCTCTGCCGAGGGAAAGCTCCCACAGTCGGGGCTGGGCCCTGCGAGGGAGCAGCCCAGGCAGAAGAGCCCCCTTCCCACGGGAGGTCTGGGATCCCCATGCCCCGGACGCTCCCGCGGCGCTGACTGCACGGCACCAGCCCCCAGAACTCACGTTCACGAAGGTCAAACTTATCGCAAAACCCAAACCCCACATCGGTATTGCTCTCAACTGAAAAGCAAAAATGAATCTGGCTAAGATTTCAAGGCCAGAAGTTCAAACTTCAGAATCTTTGTAAAACTAGGACTCGCGGGGGAGAGCAGGCGGTGCGTGATGGAGCCCGACACCCACAGACAAAGCCACGCGACTTCTCCTCGACTCCCCTTTGGGTCCCGTGGGCTTCCTTTCTCACTGTGGCTGTAAACACCCTCCCTTCCCTTCCCTCAGCTGAGAACACAGCAGTGTTGGTCTTACCTCTGCTCCCCCAGGACGGCTCGGGCACCAAAATACCTTTTCAGTTCCGTGTCTGGATTCAAGTGTCTAGAGAATTGAAAATTTTACAGAGAAAAATGAAATTGAGTGTGTTAACAACGATCCTGAGAATGTCAGAAAGTCACATAAGGACCCAGCATGGAGAGCGGCTCTCCAGCAGGCCTGATTTCTCTGCAACTACACGGCCCGTGGCCGAGACCGGCCACCACTCGCCAGGCCGAGTCAGAGCAGCGTGAGCCCGGGCACGAGATCGAGGGGTCTTCACTGCCTTAGGAAGGAAGGTGGCTGATTTTGAATGCTGGCAACAGTCTGCGGTAGGGACGGGGTTTCATTAAGCACCTACAGGAACAGGGGGTGGAAAATTCACCCCCGAATGGAAGCTTTAATGCAGCTCAAGAAAGAACGTTCCCAGACACGCAGAGCTAGAGAAAGGTCCTGGAAGGTCAGGGCTGCCCCGTCCCCTCCCCTCTGTCCCCGAAGACGAGCGCTCCTCACTCGGCGAAGCCACACCTGTGCTCCACGTACAGAACATGCTTCTTGGCACTCAGTGGGGGCGGGCCTGGGCGGCTGGAGCCGCTGGCATCCTCAATCCTCTCCAGGATGCGGTCGATGTCCTCCAGCCCATTCTCCTGCAAGTCCCCAAATGACATGTTCACTACCACACTGACTTGCTGACTTTATAAGTAACCATCAATAGCAAGATTTACTCTTACAAAGAACAAGTATTATATTGTGTTTCCTTCCTGAAAGACAGTCCAATCTGAACACCCTGTACTGCACGTACATTTAGAAAAAAGAAGAGATGCTTCGTAAGAGGAACAGTCAGAATCACAGACCAGGAAGGGACTCTGCCAACGGAAGAGCATCATTTCAGACGTTTGCTAGAAAATGGAAAGCACGGAGATGGGCTCTAACCCTCAAGGATCGAAGGGAACAAATTTGGTAATTTCCCCTGACCTCTGAATTAGTCAAATAAAATATCAAGAAAAAACGAAATGTTTTCAACACCCCCTCAAGAAACATTCCGAAAAGAACACAGAGAGCAAATCCACCAGCCACACATACCGAGCTTTCTCCTGCAGCGTTTTTCTTATTTTTCTGTTTCCTTTTCTTCTTGCGGAGTTTGCCACTTGTATTAGACTGACAAAAGAAGCTCATTTCGGTCAATGGAAAGACACAATGACATCTTAAATCCAAGAACTAGAGCAGCCAGCTGCAGGGGGACAGCCAGCTGCAGGAAGACAGAGCAACAGGCCCACCGCCCTGCCGTCCACCTTCTGAATGTCCTATGAACACATCCACTTCTCTCCAGCAGCTGACACCTCCCACTGGTCTCCCTGACTCTGGCTGGCCCCCACCTTTCTGAGGTCTCCCTGACCACTTACGGGGTCTGGACCCTCCGCCCACCTGCCCTCCGCTCTCACCCGTCACCGTGTCAACCACTCTCTGCCACACTCAGCCGGCCTGGAGCCCAGGGCTCCGCACCGCAGGCCGCCACACCTGCAGTCCCCCCACCTCAAGACCGCTCGTGCCTTCCCCCGGCCACCACCTTCCATCAGTGTGAAGGTTCTCGAGGAAGCCCCCCGGCACCCCAAGACCAGTCGAGGGCCCAGCTGCACCAGAGGTCCCTGGGGGGCACAGACTGGCTCGCAGTGAGCACTTGCTGGGTGAGTGACAGAGAGCCTCCTACAGGGACCCCCTTCCTCACCGTGCTGCTCAGGTGCCACACCCAACCCTGACCTGGCCTATGTGTCTCTTTAAGGGCACCCACCAAGGGCCCTGGTCCACCCGGCCCGAGCTGCAGACACACAGTCGCAAAGAACACACCCGACCTGGGCAGAAGGGCACTCTCCCAAAACAGAGGGGGCAGGCCTCGTGCCAGGGAGACGTGTCTAGGGGACCCGGACTGTGGCCCCTCGCCAGCCGCCACCAGTCTTGAGGACTCCAAGCCAATCTGATAAGGGCTCCCAAGGAAGTCTGGGGGCAGCCGGGCAATTCACAAAATGGCCCTCAGAGAATGCCAACGGGGTGTGTAGGGGGAGCTGCACCTGCTCTGGGAGAACCGCCGCGTCCGTCACGTCGCCATCCTTCTTGGACTCTGAGTGTCCACGCTGGGCCCTCCTTTTGTTCCCCGATGCTGCGGCGTCAATGAGCAGACAGTCGGTCCTGTCCCCGTTCACCCCGGGCACCTCCTCGAGGTCCTCGATGTTTATCTGGAAACACAGACGGGGGAGCAAGAGCATTACGGGTGCGTCCTAGTCACAAATGAAAAGGTGACTCTCAGATGCACGCGTGTTGCAGGGAAAGGTGGGCGGGCACCTTCCAGGTCGCTGAGGTTGTAGAGGGAGGACCACAGATGTCCAGTAGCCCAGTGGCCACGACGCTCCCCTCTCAGCAGCGTGGGGCCAGGGCCACTTCAGTCATGGTCCCAGAGAACGCTGGGGCGCTGTGTGGCTACGGGATCTGTCCTCAGGGTGACATGATGAGGAATCCCACACGGGACAACTTCTCCCCCTACCAAGCACCACCCCAGAGTAAACACACACGCTCAGCTAATGCCTCACTCTTCCCTCCTCCCACCTGGACTCCGGCCAGCTGTTCTACACCAGCAGACAGGACCAGTGCCTGGGGGAAGACAAGGCCCAGGAGATACTCAGTAACAAGAATGGTAACGCATCCAATAGGGGAGCCTTAGACAGTGGTAAACAGGGATGAACCACTCTCGTGTGCACACGCAGGCCTCAGGAACACGATGCAGAAAGGAAGGTCCCAGGAGACTCACACCCTCGCTCTGGAGGAGACGGGGCAGGGACAAGTCACGGGACAAGTTCTGGCCCTTCTGCTAGTAAATGAATCAGCAAACAAAGGAGGCGACACGCAGTACCAACACCACGCTTCACGAGCCAGATCAGAGGGATGCAACCTGGTTCACCGAGGTCCAAAAATAAATTTTAAAAACTACATGAAAGATTCAGAACATCCGAAAAATATAAAGCTAAAAAAATAAAAATAAAATCCACTCTAAACCCCAGAACCCTGAGATGATTTCCAAACAAAACTGGGGGGCTTCCCTAGCGGCGCAGTGGTTGCGAGTCCGCCTGCCAATGCAGAGGACACGGGTTCGTGCCCCGGTCCGGGAAGATCCCACATGCCGCGGAGCGGCTGGGCCCGTGAGCCATGGCCGCTGAGCCTGCGCGTCCGGAGGCTGTGCTCCGCAACGGGAGAGGCCACAGCAGTGAGAGGCCCGCGTACCGCAAACAAACAAAAAACTGGGGCGAAGTCCTCAGCGACTGTCCACTGCCTGTCCCCGCGGGGCCCGGGGCTCTGACGTTAGTCTCAAGGGAAGGGACGCATGCGCGTCTGTGCTCCCTGGTTTCGCATCTTCACCAGCGGAGGTTCCCACGCGGCAAGGATGAAGCTCAGGGCTGTGTGACGCCTGCTTGTCTAGCAAATTCACAGATCTTTTTCTGTAACGACAGCACCACGCAGACCGCGATGGGGACAGCACCGTGAGGCCAGGCCCCGCCGTGGACCTCGGTGCGAAGGGAGGAGCTGCAGTGAGGGCCCCGCGGACGGTTCTTCTCCACAGCAGGGGTCCCGGAGGAACAGCCCCACGCTTTGTCCAGCATTCAGCACTGGTGACGCCTCCCAGGGAAGCCCGGGACTGCTTTACTTTTATTAAGTCATGCTCACATCCTTAAAAAAAAAAAATTCTCATTTTTGAGCCCCCTGTGGAAGCTTGAGGTGTTTCCAGAAATTCCAGTTTATAAGGAGCTCCACGCCAAGGTCAACTTCAACGGACAGCAAAACTCTGACTCTTGCACGCAGGACCCTGCGGAGCTTTGGCAAGAGCTCTGGGAAGAAGCACGATTCGCTGCCACCCACGCTGCTACCCAAGCTGTCCAGCGTCCTGACGTCGATCTGACTTGCAATCCAGGAGCTGCCATGGTCATCAGTTTTGAGGTCCCAACGGGTCCCTATTTCCAGAGGGTCGTGTCTGCTGCCTGTGTGCTCTCTGGAATCCCCAGGACAAGGCACCATGAACACTTCGGTGAGGACGGGGGAGGGGCTGGATCTCTGTTGCGGGGTAGGAAGCTTTTTCTTTAAAAAACAAAACCAAACCGTGGTACAATTGACATCTCTTGAAATGAATGCACAGGGCAAGTTTTGGCAGAGCCGTGTAACCTATACTCTTATCAAGAGACAAAACTCTCCTGTTATGCCAGAAATACAGGCCTCATTCCACCCCCAGCTAAGCCTCCTGCCGATGCTGGCGAACCCTAGGGTTTTCACCACTGTGACTTTGCCTGTCCCAGGACGCCGTGCCCGCACAGTCAGTGTCTTCTGGAGTGTACGGCTTCTGAGGCTTGTCCCGCTCTTGTATTAGGCGTTAGCTCCTGGTTCCTGGTGACCGGTATTCCTTTGCATGGATTCTACCACATAAAGTTTATCCACTGAGAGTCTTTTGTTTCCGTTTTGGGGTTACTGTGGATTAAGCTGCTGTGAAGATTTGTGAAGTCTTCTGGGTAAGTGTTCACAAGTGGTTGCTGGGGTGTGAGGCGTCAGGTTTATGCTGAATTGCCAGGCCTGTTTCCAACGGTCGGACAATTTCATCCCACGCCAAAGCTGCTGCCCCAGCAGCCTTGAGCTGCTCTCATTTTGGCCATACTGGTGGGTGCACAGGGGTACTGTATTACGATTTTTTTATAATTTTTTAAAATAAATTTATTTATTTATTATTTTGGCCCCGTACACCTTAGTATCAAGCCCAAGACTCCGAGCAGGCTTCCGGAACTCCTTCTCTCCAGCACCCTCCCCCTTAACTCCAGCCACTTCTACAGACCCCACATCTGACCTGCTCCCTGGCTCAGCATGAGCTCCATGATCTGCTGGGCCAGCCTCCCTGTGCTCATCTCTGGAGAGTGTCTCCAGTCAGAAAGCCGGCACAGGGGGCTAGGGGACCTCGGACCGGCAGTGCTTGTGGTCTAATGTCTGCAAACAGTTCACTCATGCATTTTGCTAGTTCGATAGTTATTCAGGGCAAGAAGGCGGCTCGAGTACCAGTTATTCTGCCACGGCTAGAAGCTGAAATCTTACTTTTGTTTCCATTCATCCACTGCTTGGTTTACTGAGAGATTGTTTTTGGCTCTGTAAAAATAAGCCTTTCGGGGACTTCCCTGGCGGCCCAGTGGTTATGACGCGGCACTTTCACTGCTGGGCCCGGGTTTGATCCCTGGTCGGGGAACTAAGATCCCACAAGTCACACGGTGCGGCTGAAAAAGACAAAACAAAACAAAAAACATCTTTCGTTTTAGGGCCCCTAAGAGTGCTACTGGAAAAAAAAAAGTTATTTTTCCTATTAAAAGAGGGAAAACGTTAAAACTTTACATTACTGAGGAAGTTCTTCTCTGGCATGCAGTCGGGGATGACAAAGCCTCATCTTTCTACCATCTTTCAGTAGGTAGAAACTGGCATGGATGAGGCCCCCTCTGCTAAAGCTTTTCTCACAGACTTGAGGACAAAAGAAGTGATGTGACGTGAAGCTAACCTGAAGAATCTTAGAACATTATTGTAATCCACGACCAAATGTGCCCTTGAGCAGTGAAAAAATCTACAGGGGCTCCAATACCACCTGTTACCAAATGCGTTTGTGAATGTGAATCCAGGGTCTGGCTGCTGCTGCCAGCAGAACCGGGCATCAACATGAAGATGACCCATGTCCGCGAGTCGACGGTCACCAAACAACGTCCAGTTCTTATTCCAGTCAAACAAGAGCAACCTCATCAATGACGCTTTGACTTCGGAACAAGTTTGCTTTTATTTAATTACACAATTTAGATTTCTTCCAATCTAGATTTATTTCAGAGACTGGCCACTATATTGTACATGAAAACAGAGAGACATAAACATGTAATCTTCAGAAAAGAACAATCTTCCTCGCTAAAACTTTTCAATGATATAGAATAAATCCTGATAGTTTTTAAAAGCTTGTGTGGTTTTCTATCAGATTGTCAAAGTGGTCCCTGACCCCAAAACACTAATAAATTCTATTTTACAGCACCATTTTTAACAGTCGCACAGTACGTTATGCTGCAAAACTCAAACTATACCCTTAAAACAGGTGCATTTATTACATATAAATTATATTTCAATAAAACCGATTTTCAAAAACCAGTCTGGATGAGGTAGGAAAGATGATTTCTAATCTAAGGCCAAGGAAACTCACCCAAGAGCCAGCAAAGAGGACAGTCCCAGCCATTAAGTCACAGAAGGGTGTCTTCCCACTCCCCAGGGGGAGAGGGGTGTACCAGCCCCTAGAAACGCCTCTAATCCACTTAGGGTCACACGTTTCTATTGAAGTTCTTGGCTGTCAACACGATGTAATATCAACATTTGCTGAGTACTGTGCGCCTGGCATGGGCTAAGGGCTGTACACGTTAGTTCACTGACTCTTCGTGACAACCCCATGAGGTAAGTAACATCATCCCCAGGAAACAGGGGAGCCGACGTGTATGCTAGGAACCCTGTCCAAGTTCTCACAGGTAAGAAGAGGCGGAGCTGGGATGCAAAGCCCGTGTGCAGACGCTCACTCACACTCTGTCCTCAGAGGAAACACTGACTCATGCCGCGACCTCTCCGCACACCTACGAGAACAGACACTGTTCCGGGGGTGGGGATACGCGAGGGAACAACAACGTCTCTGTTCTCACACAGCTGATACTCTCCGGCAGTGGGGGCCAAGCAGCACGAGATAAAAAGAACACGTCGGTAACTTGTAGGGTTTGTTCTGTGATAACTTCCAGAGAAAAAGGAGAAAGATCAGAAGAACGGGGAGAGGGGCTGTAACTTTAAATCGCTGGGGAGGGTAAGCAAGACTCAGAAGGTGACATCTGAGCGAAGCCTGAGCGGGGGAAGCAACACAGGAACATGGGGTGTTCCGGGTAGAGGGGACAGCGGGGAGACCTGCGTTCCAGGCCTGTGGCTGGAGCAGAGCAGGCAAGATCAGGGAGACATGAGGCGGGCGATCCGGGCCCTGGGGGGCTGTGAGAAAGGAGGGCTGAGAGCAGATGTGGGCCTAACAGGATCCTTGTGGCTGCTGCACCCAGACAGGCTGCAGAGGCCAAGAGGACGAGCGGGACCGGGTCAGAAGTATCCAGGCAGAGGCAACGGCCACACCGCAGGTGCTACACCTGCAGCCGCCCACGACTCCACCAGGGTTTGCATGTGGTGTGTGAGAGAAAAAGGTCAGGGGTATATTCCAGGCTGCTGGCCTTGGCAAGAGGAAGAGTGGAGCTGCCCTCGACAGACAGGGAAGGCTGGAGGAGGCAGAGAGGGCAGTTAAAGTCTGGACACACTGAGCCTGAGACGTCTGCGAGACACCTAAAGGAGATGATGTAAAGATGGCGTTTGAATCCACAGACTACGATGGAGGTCTGTGCAACACCAGGGTCCTGCCGGAGAGCAGAAGAGGATACGCACAGCACAGCACTCAGCAGGGGCAGCTGTTGGGTCCCTCTGACCTGACCGATACCACAGGGAGTCCAGAAAAGCACCTTTTCTCTCTATTCACACACAGAAGCACCTGCTTTTTTTTTTTTCATCTATCCCCTCACCCTGGCCCACTGTCCATCTATCCTCCTTTCCTCTTCAAAAGGAACGCTAACTTTGCTTCAGAGACAAACACCTGGGCACGGTTAAGAGTACAATTTTAGGGACTTCCTCAGCGGCGCAGTGGTTAAGAACCCGCCTGCCAATGCAGGGGACACGGGTTTGAGCTCTGGTCTGGGAAGATCCCACGTGCCGCAGAGCAACTAAGTCCGTGCACCACAACTACTGAGCCTGTGCTCTAGAGCCCGTGAGCCACAACTACTGAGCCTGTGTGCCACAACTACTGAAGTCCACGTGCCTAGAGCCCATGCTCCGCAATGAGAGAAGCCACCACGATGAGAAGCCCATGCACTGCAATGAAAAGTAGCCCCCGCTCGCTGCAACTAGAGAAAGCCCGCGCACAGCTACAAAGACCCAACACAGCCAAAAATAAATACGTAAATAAATTTACTAAAAAAAAAAAAAAGAGCCCAGAACCTGGATTTCACTGTGGGTGTCACTTACTACCTCATTTGTACAATGGGGACAACATGACCTTCCCAGACCGTAAGACACATGACATCGCAGCAGGGCCTGGAACGTGTGAACGTTTTCCAAATGAGTTACCATTGTTTAAGACTGAGAAAAAAAGAAGACTAAACCTGGAGGATGTCAGAATAAGGAGAAAGTACACTTGACAGATGGTCAGGGAAAACAGCCAACTTCAGCACAAACCCATTTCAGCCTGTTAACAAGTGGGATGGAAAGAAGCCTTGAGGGTTTTGAAAGAAGTCAAAAAATGACTGGAGGGCTTCCCTGGTGGCGCAGTGGTTGAGAGTCCGCCTGCCGATGCAGGGGACGCGGGTTCGTGCCCCGGTCCGGGAAGATCCCACATGCCGCGGTGCGGCTGGGCCCGTGAGCCATGGCAGCTGAGCCTGCGCGTCCGGAGCCTGTGCTCCGCAACGGGAGAGGCCACAACAGTGAGAGGCCTGCGTACCGGAAAAAAAAAAAAAAAAAAGACTGGAAAACCTAGGGATAAATGATGTGATGGGAGCACTGGGGAAAAACCGCCCATGTGTGGAGAGCTGTGGAAGCTGGGTGGGGGCCCGTGAAGGTTACTTGTACTGCTCTATTTTTGCATGTGTTTGAAATTTTCCATAATAAAAAATTAAAAACAAAGAAATGGCAAGAAACAAGGGAGCGGGGAGGCTCTGAAGAGGTGGCGGGATAGTCTGGAGAATTTGAAGACGGACTTGGTCCCGCTTCCAGCAGAAACTACAGGGTGAGGCTGCCTCTTACCTTGGAGGAACGTGGACAATCTCTAAACCAAACTACCAGACTGGCAGCCCACACGCCCCAGTCTTAGGATGGGCCCCTAACCTGCCAACTTCCTGTGAAGTTGGGAGCGGTTGCCAGACTAACAGACCTTACAGACGGCAGCTGGTGTTCTCCGCGATCTTCACACCTACTGGTACTCCTCCAATCACTCGGCAACCGCGGTCGCGCCCTAGTGTGTGCCGGGCGCACGGTGCTGGGGACACACGGTGCGCAAAGCAGACACGCTACCTGCCGCTCGGGGCGGTCAAGGGAGCGAGAACGAGCACGTGCAAAATTACAGACTGAGGCCAGCGCTACGGAGACGGGGGTGTGGGGGGGGTTGGCGTTATTTCTCTGTGCCAGACACCTGCTACGGGGACGCAGCGATGGGCAAGAGCGAGGCACCGAGTCCTGGGCTGTGAGGAGCAACCGAGATCGTTTGCGAAGGCCCTTCGACGGCACCGCGAGGGAGACACTTAACCCTGAAATGAGGGTTGGCGACCCCAGACCCTGGGAGCGAAGCCTCGCCCACTGAGCTGCGGCCCCGCCCACAGACGGCAGGCCCCGCCCACCCAGCTGCAGCCAGGACCCCACTTACCCCGCCCCCGGACGTATGGCCCCGCCCCCACCGCAGCCCAAAGCCAACGTAGCCACGCCCCCGGCCTCAGGCCACCGCCCACTCCTTTCGCCCCGCCCCCCACTGCAGCCCAGACCCCCAGTCGCCCCGCCCCGTGACGTCACGGACCCTCCTCGCATGCCGCCCCCACCGCGGGCCCCCACCCCGGGCAGCCCGACGCCTCACCAACTCGAACCGGTTGTTGACTCGGACGCCCTCCTTCCCTGGGCCCCGGGGGCGCCAGCCACCGGGCCCCCGCTTTGGGCCTTCTTCTTCCACATCATCGTCATCGTGGAGGACAAACTGCAGGGCGCCGGGCCCAAGGGGCTCCTGGCCGCGCTGTTCCCCCCTCAGCCTCCGGAGGGCCCGGCGCGACATAGGACCCAACAGCCGCTGACGTCTGGAGACTGGCAGAAGGAAGAGCGGAAAAGAGAGCGGACAGCGCGCCTGCGCACTTAAGGCACGGTGGCGCGAGTCTGGCGTGTCGCGTCTGCGCGCTGCGGCCTTCCGGAACTTCCTCTCTGTCTGCGGTGGCATCAAAGAAGGCGCAGGCACTTCCGGGCGAGTTCTCGCGCGATTTGGGCGGTGTCTTCGGGTTTTCTGGAGGCGCGCCAGCGAGACAAGTTTGGACGGCGCGGGGCTCCGAGCCTCCAGTAGCGAGTGCGGGCCGGCGGGGCGGGGACGGGGGCGGGGCGGGGGCGGGGCCAGGCGGCAGCTGGGGGCGGGTCGCGGAGGGGTGCGCCCAGCCGCTGCTGGCCGCCTCCAGGGGCTGCCGGCGAGGCAGTTCTGTCCTCATTAAAAGTAGGCGCGTCCAAGCCGAGGAGCTTCCCAAAGCTGCGGATCTCGACCCCCCTCCCACGGCAGGCTGAAACCGACCCTTAGGTACGCCCTGGGCGTTTGCTTTTTGTCGTCATTAGTGCGTCCCAGGTGATTTTCCTGTACATCTAGGTGTGGGAATCCGTGGTCTAAGGTGGAGGCTCGCCACCCTTACCGTGTGTCGTCATCTCCTGGGGGGATTTTTACAGTGAAGGTCGAGGACTCATCCCTAGAAATTCCAATGTGGGGTCTAGCATTGACATTTTTAAAAAAAGGTCTTCAGGAGTTTAGAGTGTGCAGGCAGATTGAGAACCCCTGCTAGGGCAGGATGGTCTGGTGTGGGGAAGGGGCCCTCCCACCCAGACGGAGGAGGGTCGCGGACGACCCTCACTGTGGCGCCAAGCCCTGTCCTGAGTTCTTACCTGGCCGTGGAAGGTAGACGTCCTCACCTTTATAGGTAAAGAAACTGGGACTCAGAGAGTAAGGAAATGGCCCAGGTAGAATGTGGGTCTGCCTTTGTGTCTGTGGTTCCAGAGCTGAGATGAGGAAGGCTGCTGGCACAGCCCCAGAAGGGAAGCAGGTGTGTGTGCCAGTGCTCGCACTGCTGGCCGGGCAGCCATACTGGTCACCGGGATCTTGAACTGCTTCACGCTGGCTGGCACGTGGCTGCTGCCTCACACACACACACACACACACACACACACACACACACACAATCCAGCCACTAAGCCTCACGCTCAGCACATACAGGATCTCCAGGGCACCATCCTCCTAAAAACTCTGATTGTTCAGGGATCAGGCTAGTTGTTAAATAGATTCTGTGTCACTGCTGTTCCAAGGTGTGACCAGCTTATGCAGGCTTATCGCCTCACCTGTGGATGGAAACGAGGGGAGTGTCACCAGGAGCTGCTTCCTGCCCTGCCGTCTGTTAAGTTGGCAGCCGGGGGGTTGTGAGGGGTGCCTTCCTTGAACAGGCAGCTCTGAACATGAGCCTTTCCCTGGGCTCCCGAAGGCCTGTTCCTCAGAGAGAAGCTTGGTTGTAAACAGTTCTAGAGCGGGCGACCTCCATCTGTCAGGATCTAAATTAGGTGAGTGGAGGCAGGGCTGGGTTCCCTGGGCCAGCACTACAGCTTTCTGCGCCTGGGGTCGGCGGGAGGTGAGCCCCAGCAGCCAGGACAGCAGGACCCTCCCTCCTGACCTCACCCTGGAGCCATGTGGGCCCTCCTGGCTTAGCCCAGCTGCCCCAGAATGGGGTTTATTCTGTTTTCCGATGGGCTTTCATTTCAAGGTGTTCCTGTGAGGATTAGAACCTGGGTCTCCCCCTATTGGGAGCATGGCCCTGCTAGTGTCACCTGCCCTGTTTCCGCACCTGCAGGGTTATCTGCACTTAGAAGTGCTTTCTCCTTGCTGGTTGTGTGACCGGGGACAATTCTTTACCCTCTCTGTGCCAGTTTTCTCATTTTAAAATGGGGATAACAATACTGCCTGCCCATGAAGTACTCAGAACAAGTGCTGGGAACGGGCTGCTCTAATTGTTATTGAGGGTCCTGGACCCTAGCTGAAGAAAGCATCTCACCCGTAGGCCCGTCTGTTACAAGTTCTGTCCCTTGGGGCCTCCTCCAGGCCCATATCTGTGTGCCAGGCCTTAGAGCCTGGCATCCGATAGGCCTGGCTGAAGATCCTGGGCAAGCTGCGCATCTGTGGCCAAATTCCCTCACCTCCTTGAGCCTCAGTTTCCTCATCTGTAAGATGGGGGTGACAAGGGAAGCCCCCGTCCTTGTGGGCAGAGCACCCGGGTGCTCACCCACACGTTTCCCCCAAACCTGCCGGCCCTGAGGAAACCCTTTGCCTGGAGAACAGGAGTAGAGATGTGGCGGATGAGGCCAAAGGGTCCCCAGGCTGGGAGGCGACAGGCAGCAGGCTGTGCGGCTGTCACACAGACACACACAGCCCTTGTCGGCTGTAGGACCAAGATGGCCAGATCATGGAGTGGGCCTGAGCACGCTCGTGTCATGACGGCACCAGGCGGCAGGTGGCCCCTCAGAGCCCAGTGTCCGCCCTTGGAGCACAGGCCCACCCCTGCAACTGCAGAGCTCTCAGTGCACACCCCGGCCAGGAGACTGTGAGACCACATTTATTCGGCCAGGAGTGGCCTTGTGTACAATTTACAGAGCTCCTTCCCGTACCAGGACCGCCAGCATCGCCAGGGCCCCCAGGCCAGCACCATCCCCGCACCTCTGAGTGCGGGAGGCCAGCGATACTGGCTGCGTGGCAGATGGCCAGGGTACGGATGTCAGGTGGGGGCCGGGAGTGAGCTTGGCCTTAGACCTTCCACATGGAGGGCTGGGATGCCCAACAGGGGAATCCTAGCCCACTCAGAGGTTTCCCAGGTGCCTCCGCAGCCCATGGCCCTGCTAGGAGAGCACAGGTGCGAGGGGGGTGCTCCAAGCCCCCCGGGGACCAAGGACCCCTGTCCCGGCCTGGACATCCACCCAGGGAGGGGAAGCTGCCGGAAAAGAAAACGTGCGGGTAGACCTTCTTCCCAGAGCCCCTCTGCTGTATGCCCACGTGCCCCCTCTGCATCTGAGTGAGAAGACCTGTTCCCATCCGCCCCACCCCCACCCCACCCCCGCTCTGCTCAAGGAATCCTGAGAGGAAACAGCCTCCCCCAGGGAGGGTCCTGGAGTGAGTCTGACCCCAAATGAACTCTGGGGCCAGGAAGCATGAATATAAATATATATGCTGTGTGTATATATTATATAAACGTATCTGTATATGTATATATGTACATGCACGTCACGAGGGCCGGGGGCCGCCGTGCCCCAGGACGGGGGCTTCTCCGCCTGGTCCAGGACTAGCCTGGCTCCTCCCCAGAAGCATGGCCACCCGGGCACCCCGAAAAGCCTCGGACCGGGCGGCCAGGGGGCCACGACCATCACTTGAGGTCGAGTGTCCAGGTGTTCGGGACGTAGAGGGACTGGGTCTGGCGGGCGCGGCGGGGCGTGGTGTTGAGGGCGTCCACACTCCTGCGGCTGGAGCGCACCACGTCCGCCACGAAGCCGGTGCAGTCGCTGCAGACGTCCTTCAGGACACAGCCGTGGGTGTAGATGTGCGGGAACTCCTCCTCCACGCTCCGCCAGTGGGGCCCCTGCAGGGGTCTGGGGCAGGACGGGGCCGTCAGGGGTCCTCCCGAGTCTCCACATCCCCCCGCGCCCACATCAGGCAGAGCAAAGTCCATCCCGCAGCAGCTCTTCCTTGGGAGGAATTTGGGTCCTGGGCTCTGACCTCTCAGCCCCACCCCACCCCAGCACACAGGCCCCCGCCCAGCTTCCAGGTGACTGTGACACCTGCCCACCACAGGGACGTCACCAAGGGCAGGCACGCACTGGAAGGCGTCTCTTCTCTGTGCCAGCGTGACTTTGGCGGTTGACACCCTCTGAGGACTCTCGAAGCCCAGCGTGTACACAGGAATGTGTGCAAACTTCTTAGACGGCATCTTCATCTGCAACACAGAGAGACACTCCAGGCACCCTGGTCCCCCCGAGCAGCTGCCAACACACAAGATGGAGCATTGCGGCCTGTATGTAATCAGCACTTAACACTGATGAGGTGGTCTCTCTACAGCCAAGTGGCAGCATGAAAAGTAAGGGCTTGAAAATAGTGGTGGTAAAAATCCCTCAAACAGATGATTGTTTCTGGGATGAGGTGTAAAGGGGTGACATCCTTCCAAATATTATCCTTTACCTCTGTGCACACCTGCGTGTATGCAGACACCCCAAGCTGCTATAAAATGAGGCTTTCCAAAAACACTCAAGGAATTTGGGGTGTCAGAAGGAGGACTTTTAGAGAAAGAGACGGGTCTCCTGGCACTGGCCTACTAACACAGAATATTTAATTTTTAAAAAAAGGGACCATTTACAAGGGTCTTTAAAAACTGCAGTTTTGGGAAGTGTAGAAGTGGATCGCTCTGGAGGAAGGAGCTGAAGAGGTGAGGTTAGTGAGCAGGGATCACCCGACAGGAGACAGCAGAGCCTCTGCCCACCCCCGGACAGGCCCGGTCGGGCCGCAGGACACCTGAGATGTGGGCCCTCGCTCTGACCCCAGGTGGTCCTCACCTTTATGCTGCAGGAACTGCAGACAGCTCTGGAGAGAAAAGAAGAGGGTTTGCAGTGTCAGCTGTGAGGGATCCAGCACCCGCCCGGCACACAGGCGAGGCCAGGCTGTCACTGCCTCCCGCTTGACCCCTGGCCACGTCAGTGCTTTACTTTCATTTTACTCCCAAATCTTGCTTTTCTTTTTACTCAGCTCTGCACCCAAAATACTTCTGCCCCTCCTCGCTCTTGCTGGGGAGCATCTGGTCTGGAGTGGAGGGTACCTGACCCCTCTCTCCACAAGCACTGTCAGAGCCAGAGGGCCCTCAAGTGAGATGCCCGTCTTTAAGCAGTGATTAACAGTGTTTATTTCCCATACGTGATTTCAAAAGTAAATGCCTTCTTGTTGTAAAAATTCAAACACTAGAGAGAATTTTAGTTTAGACACGAGTCCTCTCCTGTAAAGCCCATCCTAGAGACGATCCCTCCTATCAGCAGTTTCCATTCTCCATACCTAAGCATAAATTAACAAAAACATACATTTAAAGTAAAAATACAGTAAATGAAATGGGGTATCATGTGTACTATCGTATAAAGATACACCAGGGCTCTTCTCCACATCAGTACAAATTGTCCAAATTCATTTTTTAAAACAAGGGACCATGCACTCTTGCATGGATGTCCCGTAATTAATTCGCCGTCAACAAACCTCTGTATTAGTTTGATTTTATTTTACTGTGGTCAGGAAACATACTTTGTATGATATGAATCCTTCCGCATTTTTGAGACTTGTTTTTTGACCCAGAATAGTCAATTTTGGTGCACGTTCCATGTGCACTTGATAAGAACATACATCGCACTGTTCGGTCTAGTTTCTCTAAATGTCGCTTAGATCAAGTTGGTGGTAGTGTCATGCAAACCTCCTAGACCCTTAGGGTTTCGTATCTCTAACCATAAGCATGGATTTAGCTATTTTTCCTTGCAGTCTGTCAATGTTTTGTTCCATGTATATTGAATCTCTTGCTAGGTGTGGAAAATGTTCAGGATTATTTCTTCCTTTTAGTGTTATGAAATGAACTCCTTTAACTCTGATAATACTCTTTACTCCATAGTCTACTTTGTATCATATTAATATATCAAGTCAAGCTTTCTTTAGACTAATGTTGGTGTGGTGTATCTTTCTCCACCCACCTCCCTCCAACCAGTGTGTGACTTTTATTTAATGTACATGTCTTGGGAATTCCATGGCGGTCCAGTGGTTAGGACTCCATGCTTGGGTTTGCAGGGGGCTTGGGTTTGATCCCTGGTCGGGGAACTAAGATCCTGCAAGCCGTGCAGCGTAGCCAAAAAATAAAATTAAATTAAAAATAAATTACATGTCTTGTAGACAGCAGATTGTCTCGCTTTCTTTATTCAATCCGAGAAACTCTGCCTTTTAATTGGATTGTTTACACCATTTACGTTTAATGTAATTGTTGATATAATTGAGTTTAAGTCTATCATCTTGTGATTTGTTTTCTTTTTGTCCTATTTGTTCTTTGTTCCCTTTTCCTGTTTATGCTTTCTGTATTGAGTGTTTTTTATGATTCCATTTTATCTTCTTTGTTGACATACAAGCCATTCCAGTGGTTGCTTTTGGGCTCATAGGATAGTCTTTAACTTATCACAGTCTTCCTTCAAGTAATATTTTACCATCTCATATAAAAACTTATAACAGCATACTTACAGTCTCCATCTCTGGTCTTAATGCTACTGTTATATTTTTTTACTTACAGATATGTGATAACCCCCAAAATACATTTTTATTAATTATTTGCATGCCTGGTAATCTTTGATTGGATGATGGACACTGAATTTTACCTTGTTGGGTGCTGGGTATTGGTTTACCTTTTAAAGAGGTATAAGAAGATAATCTTATATGTTAGGAGTTGCTGTTCCTAGTGCTCTTATTGCTTTGTGTACATTCAGGTCTCCATCTGGTGTCACTTTCCATCTACGTGGCAGACAGACCTCATTTAACATTTGTTCCAGTGTGGGTCTGCTGGTGAAGAATTTTTTTGGCTTCTGTATTTCTGGAAATCTTTACTTTTGCCTCTTGCTGGGTACAGAATTCTAGATTGACCGTTTTTTTTTTTTCTTCTTCTTTCAGTACCTTAAAGATGTTGTTCCACTGACATCTTGCCTGCAATGTTTTGATGAGGAACCTGCAGTCATCTTTCTCTTTCTCTGTACATAACATGTCTTTATTTGCTGACTGACTTTAGGAATTTCTCTTTATCACCGGTTTTGATCAATTTAATTATTATGTGTCTTGGTGTGATTTTATTCATATTTCTTGTGCTTGGGGTTCACTGAGTTTCTTGTAGGTTTATATTTTTCATCAAATTTGGAACACCTTTTTAGCTATTATTTCTTCAAATACTTTTTCTGCCCCCACATCTTTGGGAACTTTAATTACACCTATATTAGGCTTCTTAATGTTATCCCACAGCTTGCCAACACATTTTTCATTTTCAAATTATTTTTTCTCTGTGTTTTTGTTTTGGGTAATTTTGTTTTGGATAGTTTCTATTGCTAGGTCTTCAAGTTAACTAATCTTTTCTTCTGCACATTCCTCTGAATGTCTAACCTGCTACAAATCATCCAGTGTAATTTTCATCCCAAACATTCCAGCTTTCATGTCTAGAGGTTCGATTTGTCTCTCCTTTACCTTTTCCATGTCTTTAACTTTGGCAGCATATGAAATGCAGTTCAAAACTTTTAATGTCCACAGGACTTCCCTGGTGGTCCAGTGGTTAAGACTCCGCACTTCCACTGCAGGGGGCGCGGGGTTCAATCTCTGGTTGGGGAACTCAGATCCCGCATGCTGTGCGGTGTGGCCAAAAAAACAAAAACAAAAAACCTTCCAATGTCCTTATCTGCTAACCCTAAAATGTGTGTCAGTTCTGGGTGATGTGGGTCATGGGTCATGTTCCCCTGCTTCTTGACATGCCTGGTAATGTTTGATTGGACGCCAGGCGTTTCATCTTGCTGGCTGCTGGATATATTTTTATTCCTATTCTTGAGTTTTGCTCTGGGAAGCCGTCAGGATACTTGGGAATAGTTTGGTCCTTTCCGGTCTTGCTTTTGTGATTTGTTAGTTCTGGAGCAGTGCTCAGTCTAGGGGCACTTATTCCCGCTAGTGAGGCAAGACCTTCCTGTGTATTCCACTCAGCAGCCATGAATCACAACTTTCCACCATGGCTGGTGGGAATAGACACTATTCCTGGTACTGTTCCTTTAAACCCTTAGGACAGGGTCAGTCAACTTTTCCTGTAAAAGCTCAGATAGTCAACATTTTAGGTGTGACTAAATGAATAATAAACAGATGGGTGTGGCTGTGTTCCAATAAAACTTTATTTATAAAATAGGCAGTGGGCCAGATTTAGCTCATGGGCTGGAGTTTGCCAATCTGTGCTTCAAGATGATTCCCTCCAAACCCTCAGTAATTTCCTTGCGTGTATGTGCTGATCAGAACTCTGAACACTCAAGGGGGACCTTCTGCAGGTCTCTTGAGACCTGCTTCCTGGAGGACTCTCTCCAGAGGGGAGAACAGCAGCTGCCCAGGTGCCCTCGTTCTCAGCTTTAGCTCCTCCACCCCAGGAGCTGAATAGGCTACGAGTCCAGAGTTGAGGCCGTCCTAGGATAGAGCTCACCCTGTCTGCTTCCCGTTGGTTGCTTGACACCCGATGTCTTGAGAACCAGTGTTTCATGTCTTTTCTTTCTTTTTGGCTGTTTCATGCGGAAGATGCCTGTCCTGCTTCCTGTTACCCCACCTTGGCTGAAAGTGGGGGCTGCTCAGCCGTTACGATTAGATAAAAAATTCTGTCCCTTCCTTGCACAACTCACAGTGCCTGACAGATCGTCCTCAGAATCGCAGGAAGCTCTACTAGACAGAAGCCTAGAGGCTTCTTACCCCTCCTTCCCATGTTAATTCACAGCCAAGGTGCATTCAGAAGGCTCACTCACCTCTTGCAAAAGAGACAGGTGGACGGCCAGGAGAACAGTGGGAACTTGGTCCGGCAGCAGCAGCAAATCTGTATGGAAAGGCCTGCTTAGAGCCCAGTTTTGTCCAGAACTCGCCAGGCCCGGTCCTGCCCTCGCCTGCCCCAACCCCGGGCCCCTCACCTTCCCCTTCTTCAGACTGCTGAAGAGCTCCTTATTCTGCAGGAACTTCTCCATCTCGGCCTTCACCAGCACACGGCGCACGTCCATCACCTCCTCCACCGTCAGAGCCAGGCTCTCCACGGGGTGGCTGAACTCCTATGGCAGGAGGCCCAAGGGGCCGGTCTCAGGCTCTCAGGGCGTCTCCATAAGTTCCCCTCTTCCCGGAGGACCCTGGCACCTCCCTGGCCTCGGTCCACCAAGCCCAGCAGCTCCATAAAACGCCCCGCTCCTCAGCTCGGCCACGCCAGGGAGCCGTACCGCTCCCTGGGACTTCTCTGTGCATGGCTACAGGCAAGGCTTCTCTGACCTGGCCCCGCCCACCCCACCGGCCAGCCCCCAGCCCGTCCATGGCCTCGTTGCACATGTAACCCTTCAGCCCATCCCACCTTCGTCCGCAGTGCTCCCAGACCTGAAGCATCTGCCTCCAGCCTTGCTCCACACCTGCCAACACCAGGCCAGTCAGAGCCAGCCAGAGTCCCAATGCCCACTGCCCTTCCTCCTGGAGCCCTCCCCCGCTCCCACCTCCCTCCCAGCGCCAACCATCCACTGCGACTCCGGGTCTGCCAGTCAGGTGGTTGCACCTGTCCACCTCGTCATAAGCGCCCGGCCCTTTGGGCCGCCATGACGAGTACACCCTGTCCTAGCCCCCAGGGGAACAGTCCTGTGTTCTTAGCACAGAACTCCGTCTCTCAAAGCATCAGCAAGGTGTCCTGTGGCCCCCCAGGCACCTCACTGTTCTCATCGCATTTGATAAAATCATGCACCAGGGTTCAGGTCCAAGTGGGGACCTCAAAACGTCAGCCACTGTTAGCTCTTCACAATGAAAAGTCAGACAAAATTCACAGCCAATGAAACGGAGGCGCCGAGAGGGAGCGGCACAGAGTCAAGACCTGAGAAAGTGCTCTCCAGTGTCACCAGGCTGCCTTCCAGGCACAGGGCGATGGGCTTCTCACCTGTCCTGAGCCCCCAGAGGTGGAACTGGGCTGTCCCCTTAGCAAGGCCCCTCTCCGGCCCCGGGGGCCGCAGTACCCAGAAGGTCCAGGGGGCGGCAGCAAAGCCCAACCTGCCCAGGTTGGGTGGCTGGAGCGCGGAGCCCGCACACCACTGAGGGGAGCCCTCACCCCTCCTGAGCCCAGCTGGCACACCAGCCCAACACAGCCACCTTGGACCACCGCGCCTCCGTCACTCACCAGCCACTCGGAGGCCCCAGGCCTGTCCTCGACTGAGCCCAGGTCACTGCGTGGCGGGGAGCTGGGGTCATGCCGGGACTGGACGCTGACAGAACCTGGTAGAAGAACCGGGGGCTGTCAGGACAACCTGCAGGTGTTCTGGCGTTGGACAGCTGTGCCCAGGGAAGGGGGAGATGGCCCTCCAGGCAGCAGGAGGTGGTGGTGCGGTGGTTTCCTGGGGGTGAGGGGTCTAGTAGAGGACACATCACCCACATCGAGGGCCTATGCAGTGCGGCAGGCCAGAGGGGCCCGTATCTGAGCCCCATGATGGGGCCGTGGCAGCCTTGGTCAGCGCCCCTCACCACCCTTTGCCTGGAGACCCAGAGGGGCAGAGAGGGTCGGAGGGGGAAGAGGGGGTCCACCTCCACCATGGGGGTACAGTGAGGTACGGAATGCCTGGCCTGGACCTCTTCACACCAGGAGTGAGTCATAGCCACCACATGAGACCATCCCGAGAGGGGCCAGAAAGCAACACAGGGGCTCAAGGTGACCCTGAGGGGAGAGAAGGGGGCCTGGCCATGCCTGGTGGGAGGCACTGGGCAGGGTGGCAACCCTGTGACCCGGGGCACTTGGTGGGGCCCAGCCTTCACCACGGAGGGGACCAACTAACCCTGCGTGGCCAGCAGAACCGTACCGTCCTGCGTGCTGACCGATGGGGAAAGGGCGGGGCTCGTGACAAAACCCAGGGCACTGGTCAGGCTCCAGAGTGGTGTGTGCTACTCTGTGGGCACGTCTCCATTGACAGAAACACTAGAAGGATCTGTCAATCGTCCATCCATCCAGCTTTCTTTCTATACACCAATATGTCAACGGCAATTATCCCTAGGTAATAGAATGACGGGAACTTTTTTTTAAAGTTTTACAATGAGTATGTATTACTAATTTAATAAAGTTTCAAAAGGTGGGGGATGGCTGCCTGGGGTGATAAATACCCTTCCTGCAGGTGTGAGCTCCCTGTACCCTCTGAAGCCGCTGGGACCGGGCAGGGGCAAAGGGCGCCCGCAGGAGGGTGCCCAGGGAAGGGAGGGCAGCACCCACCTGGCTCCTGGGCGCTGGGCGTCCAGGACTGCACGCTGTCCGCACGCGGCCGAGCCCGTTCCAGGCCTCCAGGGGGCTGTAGGCCAGAGGTCACCTCGCTCCGGAGCTGGGCCAGGTCGTGCTCCGAGAAAGAGCGGTCTCGCCTCAGTGTCACCTCCCCACACGGCGACTCTTCCTCCTGCGAACACGCCAGCCGGCACCTCCCTGACCTCTCTGCCCGCCAGCGCCTCCTGCCGGTCCTTGGACCAAGGTGTCGGGCACAGGGGCCTCCGCTACACACTGCCCAGGCCAGGGGGAGGCGGGCGCCTCGAAAACCACACCCTGGTCTGCGGCTCCTGGAAAGTCCTGGGAGGGCAGGTCTGGGGGGCAGGTGGGGCCCGTGGACGTGGCCACCACCCTGGTCTCTGGGCTCAGAGGGCAGCAGCCAGGATGCAGAGCCCCGCTGGGACATGCTGGCTTTTCACCCCTGAAGGGGGCTGCCCAGCTTCCCAGCCCCAGGAGGACGGAGCACTCCGCTTTAGACCTTTCTGTGCAGAGGCCACAGTGGTCCAAGGCCACCGTCCCAGTGACCCTTCTGAGCCGCCAAGATGGGAAAGGGTCCTGAGCCCGGCCATGCTTGCCCCCAGGGCAGACCCAGCCCCACAGCAGGACACCGGCTTCAAAGCAGGGCGCGCCCCACAGAGCTGGACGCCGGATGGACGCTGGCTGTGTCCTTGCCCCCTCCCTCCTCCCCTCCTCCTCCCCCTCCCCCCCTCCTCCTCAGTCTCTCTTCAGGAACCCGTGGGCTCTGACCTCGGATATGTTCATCTCCTCCATCTCAGCCAATGTGGGCGCCTTGAGCAGGACCCGGGGCCGCTGGCGCTGGGCACTGCTCCCGGCATCCGTGATGGACAGGTTGATGCAGGAAGTGGACTTGACGTCCCCAGAGCAGGCGTTGAGGATGCAGGGCAGAGAGCCGAACCCTGGGGCAGGCAGCAGGTAAGGCAGGACAGGACAGGACGGGTTGGGGGTGGAGGGGAGGCAAGGGGCAGAGGAGGGGGTGTCCCGTGCTCACCCCGCTCACCCCGCCCATCCCAGTGCCTGTCCTCCACGGGGCGCAGCCTGCGTTCCTGCTTGATCTCCTCCAGGATCTTCTCGTGCAGCGTTCTCTGTTTCTGGGGTAAGGGGCGAAGCCTTCTCTCTGAGACCTGCAGGGGGTGTGGCAGTGCCAGGTGGGGGCCGACTCCCAAGCTGGGGAGGAACCCTGCATGAGGAATCCGGAGCCCACGGCATCACAAGGTCGGACATGGAGGCCCTGTGTGCTCCTGGGGCAGTGAGCGCCCCAGAACCAACCTTCCAAACGCCCCAAGGGAGCCGGTACCTGCTTCAGCGGAGGCCGGGAGCGGATGAAGTCCAGGATAAGTTCGTGGGCATCCTTCTTCACCCTGGGAGGGATGTCCCCGTTGACCTGTGTGTGGGGTGAGGGCAGCAAGGCTAAGGGCCCACCTGCCAGGGCTGTGGCCTTGAGAGGGGCTCATGCAGCCATGGGCAGCGCCTGGGCCTCACTCCAGCCTCCCTCTCAGTGGCTGTGCGGCCGTGGCCTTCAAGGGCCGACCACAGGCTTTCCCTGCATCTCAGATTCTTCATGTGGAAATGGGGGTTAGCGGCACCAGCTCAAAGGGTTGTCATGACGATGAAATTAACTCGCACGTTTAAGATTCTCAGCGATGCTGGCACACAGCAGGGGCTATGTGAGCGTTAAATGCGACAATCCTGCAGCCTCAGCTCCTGCCCCTGGTCCCCTTCTCCCTGCCCTTGTCACACTGTGTCCCTGAAAGGACCATGCACCACGTGACTCCGGGCCACGTCTGCCCCAGTTCAGTGGCCAGCACACCAAGCAGGGGCTCCAGCGAGCAGAGGGGGGCTGAACGTGGACCCCCTTCAACACGGCCTACCGTGACCTTGAGTAGCCCATCATGACCTTGAGGGGCCCACCATGACCTTGAGGGGCCCACCATGACCTTGAGGGGCGCACCATGACCTTGCGCAGCTTGTAGTTCCTGGCGCGGATGTCCTGCATCAGCATCTCGAAGGGGGTGAGCTGGAACTCTGTGGGCAGGGAGTTGAACTCCTGCTCCTGCACCTTCTTCAGCTTCACTCCGTGGCGCAGCTCCCGCATGAGCTGGACCCAGAGTCGGGCCTGGGGCCCCGAGAAGATGAAAATGGCCCTTAGCCCCGGGCAGGGCTCCCGGGCAGGGCTCCCGGGCTGTGCCCCGGGCCAGCGGGGGCCACGTCTTACCCAGTCCGTGCGCCCCAGGCTGTCGAGCTCCATCAGGGGCTTTTCTGACTGCGGCTCATCCTCCCGAAGCTTCTGCAGCATCTGTAAGTCCAGGAGAAAGGGGAGAAGAGCAGCTGTGGGGATGTGGGCCCTGCTGGCCTGTCTCCCACATGGGCTACTGGTCCACCAGCTACAAAAGGGACAAGTGGGCATTTTGGACAAGGCTTTGGGGCTCAGAAAGATATCTGGGGGAACCAGGCCATCAGCCTTGGAGCCCCACGGGAACACTGGAGTCCCACTGGCTATCTGTGGCCGCATCTCCCAGGCAAGGGCAGGGGAGAAAGCACAACCTCCACGTAGCACCCACACAGTACCTCCTGGCTGCAGTAGAATCTGCCCCCTTCCCTCACTGATCCCCCTCACTGAGGGCTTCAGACCTCAGCTCACAGGGCCCCCGGGCCCCACGCACACCCACCCTCATGGGACACCCTCGGCCGCTTCTCTGCACAGGATCCCATCTGCAGTTGTACATCTCTCTGCTGCTCTGATTGTTGTCTGAATGCTTGGCTCCATGAGGCCAGAACCACGTTTTCTGTTTTTGCTTTTATTTTTTTATCGTAGTGTTTCTGGCTCCTAGCACTGTGTGAGACACGTGCTAGGTCTTAAACATTGGTTGAATGAATAAATGAATCAATAAATGGGTAGTTGGATGGGTGGGAGGACAGCCGAGAGGGTGAGTTACTCAGCAGGCCAAGGCAAACAGTCACAGGGATGGACTTCACGGCCTGGGGAAAATGCTGCCGTCACGGTGAGGCCCCAGAAGGACGCCGGGGATCGTGGGGCAGCTGTTCTGTGCTGAGAATCTGGGAAGAAGCTGCTAGGTTCGCTGCCCTGATCTTCGCAGCAGCTGCCGTTCTTCCTCCAATCTTCCTCCCTGGAGAAGCAGCTGCCTTTGGCGCACAGCCTCGCCCTCCCCATCCCCCAAATCAGACAGAACCGGTTACCCTGGCTTTCACCCCAAGCCACTTGCCAAACTGCTTTGGACGCTCTAGAAAACTCTGCCAAGTCTCTGAGAAGCACAAGGTGTGTGATTCTAAAAATAGACCTGCGTGTGACCTGGCGGTCTCTGCAAAGGGCAGGAAGGTGGGTCTCCTGTCGTTCCTGGAGTATCTCTACCTGCCCCCTGAGTAGGCTGTTTCTGCCCCAAATGCCAGCCCAGCTGCGCCCCACCAACAGCCTCCCTCTCACCACCTCCTCCAATTTCCCAGACTTCTCTTGGGTCAACTGCTTGAAGTCTAGAGCTGTTTGCTCCTAAAACAAAGAGCTTTTATTGCCTGGGTAAGGAATTGACCTCAGCAACAGGACAGGTGACAGAAAACCATTAGGACCATCCACAATGAGAGCACTGGAAGGACATCTCTGAGATGCCGGGGAAGCGTGGGGAGGGAAGAAGGGGGATGGGGCTTCGGAGGCACAGGCTGTGCAGAGGGGCCACCCCCCCTTGGGCTAGGATTGGGCTGTAGATGAGGGCCAAGTGGCTCAAGGAGCATCTGAATTGTCCTGCGCTGGGTCCCAGGCCCATCGATCAAAACAACCCTGAGAGCCTGCTCGAGCTCAGAGCCAGAGGAGCTGCGCAGGAACGCTTCCTGGTCAGAGGAAACGAGAGACACGTGCCCACAAGGGCCAGGGTGGAATCAGGGACCAGCAGCAGTTAATTCCAAAAATACCTCCCGACCTCTCCAAAAATCTCTGCTTTTTCTCATCTGTGAAATGCTGGTGGAAGGCAGGGGTCCCTGTGGGCTGTGACCCCCGTTTCAAGGAAACACCTCAGTTCCTGCCAAGGGAGAGGCTGGGAGAGCTGGGGCGGAGACTGTCACCTCCTGTGACTTTGAGACCATGAAGAAGCAGAGCAGCCCCGGGAGAAGGCCAGCTGGGAGCCGGGTCAGGCCCCCTCTGCTCTGTACTAGCTGTGGCGTGGGGCAAGGACACAGCCTCTCAGAGGCTTTCCAACTGCTCATCCGGAAAAAGGGTGATAACCGCGGAGGGAGGTGGAGGGGAACAGCAGACTGTCACCAGCGGGGCAAACACCTGGGCGAGTGTCCTCTCACTGAGCTGCCCACCTCCCCAAAGCTCCAGCACGCTGGCACCTCTGCATGGGTCCTGGGCCGCCCTCTGCACCCTATTTTCGGAAGGAACCATCACCTGGGCAGGTGAGCCGGAGGCAGGAGGCACAGCCCCTTTTGCAGATGCAAACATGGGGATCCGAGAAGTTAATAACTAACTTAGAGGCAACAGGAGTGAGGTCACGGGGCAAAGGTGCCACTTATATAAGTTTCTGAGCCTCAGTTCCCTCCTGTGCAAAACCGGGTACGCAGGAGGTGTGCGGGTTAAGCTAAAACCTACAAAGCGTTCAGGGCACTCCCACACAGAGCGAGCTGCGAGCCGAGGATTTCCACCCCCTGTGGACGGACAGAGGGACACAGGGAAGGAGGCAGGGACTGGGGAGGGACAGCCGGGCCCCGCCCTCCTGGCCCCGCCTCTGCGGGTGGAGGCGCCTTCACGGCCCCACCCCTTGCTCCACCCGCCCCCACGTGCCCCGTCTGCCTCGCCCTCAGCCCCTGCCAGGCGCCCCCATGTCCTTGGTCCCTACGGCCTGGGCGTCGCCCAGTCTCCACTCACCTCCTTGGCCTCCCGGACCCTGGCGAGGAAGGCGCGCAGCTCCAGCGTCTCCACGAAGAGTGCGCGGCACACGGCCTGGTAGTGGGTCTGAGCGCCCCGGGGCTCGGCCAGGCGCGCGGCGCACAGGCGCATGGCCTGTGTGAACGTGCGCACGGCGCGGGGGCCGCCCTCGGCCTCCTCCTCCTCCTCGGGGGCCCCGTAGCCCTCGTCGGCTGCCCCGCCACCGCCATCGTCGTCGCAGTCGCTGTTGGCCATGAGGTCGATGAGCCGCTCCAGCTGCGGGCTGAGCTCGCGCTCCACGTGCTCCGCCAGCCCCCAGTCCAGCGCGCGGTAGATGGCGAAGCCCAGCGACTGAACCACCTGCGGGACAGGGGCCCGCGGTCACAAACAGGCAGGGAGGGCACACACGAACTGGAGGGGTGCCGGGAGGGGGCCGGCGGCGGGCCGGGGTCCCAGCTGCCGCAGGAGAAGGTCACCACCGCGCGGCTTCTAATGGTGAAATGGAACAGCAGCTGTCCTCCCTGGGGATGCGCCCAGGGTCACCCAAACGGGGAACAGGGTGCTCCCCGTGCAGCACAGCCACTGTGGAAAACCGTGTGGCAAGTTCTTGTAATCCAACACGCTTTTGCCACGGGACTGCAGCTCCTCTCTGGGGAATTGAACCAAGAGAGAGGAAAAACGTGTATCCACGCTAGTCGTGAGCTGGGCAGCCGTGTGGAGCCCTGACCCCCGTGCACAGCCCAGAGCCAGAACTCCAGGCTGCTGGGCTCCGCATACAAATCTACAGTCCCCAAGGGCAGGCCCACGGCTCCCAGCCGGCATGGGGGGTGGAGGTTGCAGCAGCATAGGAACGTTGGAAAAGGTCTGTGTTCTTGAGTACAGTGTCGCTTACATGGTATACACGTTGGTCAGAACTCACCAAATGTGAGTTACCCCAACGGCTTTGTTTAAAAAAAGACAGAGAGGCAACCTAGTGAAACATTAGCTTTTCATATGCTGTAACAGTATATTTTAAATCAGAAGAGAAAGACTAGCTTGTTCGATAAAGTTTGACACTGGAACTCACAAAAAGCAAGATCCCCTCCCTTCAGTATTTTAAGCTGCATGTAAATTTCAGTGTATGTAAATTTAACCTGAAAAAGAAAAACCTAAAAAGTAATTGTACCCGAGGACGGGGAGCAGGGTGGGGTCACCAGGGGGCAGGTGGGGAGGGAAGGGGCGGGGCCCGCAGGGAACAGGTGTGTCCTTAGCTGCGGGGGGCCCACCATGCTATTCTGCTGGCTTTGTACATGCTTGAAATTCTTTCTCCATAATAAGTTTTTTTAAATTAATTAATCAATTAATTTTCGGCTGCGTTGGGTCCTTGTTGCTGCGCGCAGGCTTTCTCTAGTTGCGGCGAGCGGGGGCTACTCTTAGTCACGTTGCGCGGGCTTCTCACTGTGCCAGCTTCTCTTGTTGCGGAGCACGGGCTCTAGGCACGCGGGCTTCAGTAGCTGTGGCACATGGGCTCAGTAGTTGTGGCACGTGGGCTCAGTAGTTGTGGCTCGCGAGCTTTAGCTGCTCCACGGCATGTGGGATCTTCCCAGACCAGGGCATGGACCTGTGTCCCCTGCATTGGCAGGCGGACTCTTAACCACTGTGCCAGCAGGGAAGCCCCATAATAAGTTTTTTAAAAAGTGGATTAGCATATTAGAAACATGAGTCCTGCGGTAGAGAGACCTCTCCACTCTGCTTTCAATTTTACTTGGTGGGGAACTCTGTTTTCACAGACTGCCATTAACATCTAGGAAGCCAGGTTCTGTGGAAGACAGTCATCTGTCCCAGTGCCGTGTGCACCCCACAGTGGCCCTGGGACGCGGGTCTGCTCGACAGGGAGGCACCAAGGCGAAAGCAGTTCCACGCCAGCCAGTGGCGCAGCTGAGCCTAAGAAATAAGAATGAGGAAGCTGGACTTCCCTGGTGGCGCAGTGGTTAAGAATCCGCCTGCCAATGCAGGGGACACGGGTTCGAGCCCTGGTCCGGGAAGATCCCACATGCCGCGGAGCAGCTAAGCCCGCGAGCCACAACTACTGAGCCCGCATGCCACAACTACTGAAGTCCGTGCGCCTAGAGCCCGTGCTCCACAACGAGAAGCCACCACAGTGAGAATCATGTGCACTGCAACGGAGAGTAGCTCCCGCTCGCCGCAACTAGAGAAAGCCCGCGCGCAGCAACGAAGACCCAACGCAGCCAAAAATAAATAAATAAATCCTTAAAAAAAAAAAAGACTAAGGAAGCTGCATCCAGTGTGCACCGCACTTTGTTTTTGCGTTTGAAACTGCTTTCGTGGTTTCCCTTGAGGACAACGATGCAGAAGATACACACATGCCAAGATGACAACAGCTCTTTGCCACTCAACCTTGCCACAAGCCTTGAGGTAACCTCTAGTTTCACAGGTGGGGCAGAGACACAGAATGGCACAGGATGGCCGCGCTGGCCTGGGGGTCGGGTTGGCCTGCAGCCGGTGCCCAGACCTTGTGCCACGGACAGAGCTGCACCCTCACCAGGCACGTGCGGGCCACCTGGCCTCCGGGGCCCTTCTGGCCTCTCCTCTTCTTTCCTGAGATCCTACCCCCCTGGGCCCCAAGGGAGTGGGCTGGAGCAGAGCTGAAGGACAGGCGCGAGTGTCAGTGCTGTGCAGGGGACAGGGCACGAGAACAGGCCTTCCCTGTCCTGCAGAAACGCCTCCGAAGACACCCTGAGCCTGGAGGGGGCCTAGGGGCGTAAGCCTGGCTCGGGACACTGGACGCGTGGGAAGAGCAAGGGCCCAGTGGGAGAAAAGTTCCAGCAAAAGTCAACAACACTCCCAGCCTGGAGATGTCTTATCTCTGCCTCAGGAGGCGAGGGTCAGACCTAGCTCCAAGTCGCACCCTAGAACCATGAGTCAGAGGCCCAAAGGCCGAAGGCCGGCCACATCTGACAGGTGACCGAAGGGCCAGGCCGTGGCTGGTGCAGTCCCTGCGGCAGTGGGATCTCCAGAAAGCGCCTGGATGCCCCTCAGGACCGCTGGGTGGGCGAGGGCCCCACTTTACACAAATTTCCAGCGGTCCTTTCTTGGCTCAGAGGTGGGGGCCGGGAAGGAGATGGTAGGGGGGAGTGAACTCCACTCCCACCCCCCCGGGGGGACCTCACAGCCCCCGCCAACCACAGGGGTGGCCCTGACTCAGTCTCTCCAAAGGAGGCCACTGTGCCCCATGGGTGGGGCAGGCAGCAAAGCTCCCCTGCTCCAGCGCAGCACAGCCTGCCGCCCACCCAGCCTCCCCCGGTGGTCCTGGTCGCAGGCCCGTGCGGGCATCACATCAGTGAAAGGGTTAACTCCACTGCAGTCTCTTATCTGATAGCTGCTCCTTAAAAGCTTCTCAGAGGCAAAGACCACCGGCTTCCCCATAAGGAAAAACCTGGGCAGCCAGCCAAGAGCCTCAGAACCCTGAACCCCGCCTGCCCGGGCAGCGTGGGAACCAGGCACCCGCAGGCCCAGTGGGCCAGCCCCAGGGACCGGCCCGAGTAACCGAAGGGCCAGTGTGAGAATCTAGGCAAACCGCACGGGAGACTGCCCTGCCCCACTTCCTCGGGTGGGGCTCTGAGGCTGATTGATGAGGCTCCAGGCAGAACGGTGCAGACTGGACCCCTACATACAGAGTTCCTTGTAAATAGTTTCAAAACTGCTAACAAGAGGCCTCCTTTGGAGCGGGAGGTCGTGAACACAAGTCTACTCGAGGCCTGCGGGCAGCAGGGCAGCCCCGGCAGCAGGAGCCAGCAAGCAGTGAAATCGGTTCTTGGAAACGCGTGGCTGGGTTTTTCCCCCTCAAATTCCAGAAAACTGTATAGCACAGAGTTCACGGCAATCCCACGGGAAAGCCATGCTGTGTAAACAGCAGGGCATCCACCCCAGCCAGAGGGGTATCTTATCACTGACATTATTAAGAATGGCCAGCATGGGGCGATGAGAAAATGTCAGAAAACTTGGGGATGGTTTTATTATTGTTTCTGCATTCTACACAGCAAACCACACAGCCTCGTTTGGCCTGTGCCCACACCCTTGCTCTAACACTGTGTTTAATATATAAATATGTATTTGCACAAAACTGGTTTTCATAAGGCAGGAGGATGATAAACATCAAATTCAATTACCTGCGGGCGGGCAGATGGGACGGGAGACACAGGAAGAGGTCCTGCCGGTGAGGTTTGCGTTCTGGGTTGGATGGGGGCTCCGGGACATTGGTTGTGGGCTGTTTTTCCTGTTTGTCCCCCGGACCCAATTCCTGTCCAACACTCTGTGACCAGGGGGCCCCGGAGACCACATCACCTTTGCCCCCCCTCCTCCCTCGGGTCAGTGTGAGGCCCCTCCAGGAGCCCGGGGGTCGCAGGGGAGAGGGAGGGAGGTACATCACTCCCCCTGAACCTCGGGCCCACCGCGTCCACACCACCCTGGCGTGCTCCCCCATCACCGCCTGCCCTCTGGGCTCAATCTCCCTATCAAGCCCTTCCACTAAGCCACTGAGCATTTATCTGCGTCCTGCCTCACGGGAACAACTGTATAACTTTAAGTGCGTTATACAAGACACCTAACTTGTAACGTGTAGAGTTTGTTTTTAAAGTACCTGGGCTTCCGAGCTGGCCGGTGACACCATCGCTGTGGACTCTGCAAGGGGAGAGAAGAGGCAGTCGGGACCAGCGTCAGCGGCCCTGGGACCCGACACACGGGGCCGGCCCCCACCCCCCACTGGCCCCCCACCAGGAGCACACAGCGCATCGCCCAAGGTCTCCATCAGAAACCAGAAAGCTGAGCCGTCGGTCACTGGACGGACACCAACAAGGCCCAGCTCCCGGCTGGACACCAGGCGAGCCGTGCAGCCCTGCCCCAGGGGCGGAGGGGCGGCTGGCAAAGACAGCCCCTACTCGCCCTGCACAGCGACCACTCAGAGGGGGCAGCCAACAGGGCCACGGAGTCCATCCTGCCCCCTCGGGAAGCAAGGCTGGGGGCACGAGTGAAAGGGGAGAGAGGAAGTAGCCAGGGGCCAGCTCGGGTCAGCCAGGCCCAGGGAAAGCCCTCACGGTCGGAAGCCGCACACCCCCAAATCAGAGCTAGATGAGAAACCCAGACGCAGTGGAAAGGGCAGGCCTTGCTCCAGAGTTCCCGACAGCTGCGCTGGGTCAGCTGGCGTCTGGCCACCACCTCTGGGGATTTCTCCCCAGACTGTCTCTGCCAGAGACTCAGAGTCCCTGGGACGAAACCCAGGTGCTGAACTGGGCTCTAAGTATTTTATTAGGTTTATCGTCAGACGCGGCACTGAGTTGGCATGTTTACAAGTCCTCAGTTGTGTAACCGGTATACAGCCCAGAAGGTAGATGGTTCTCGTACCCATTTCACAGATGAGGAAACAGAGGCCCAAGGGAGTGAGCTCGTTTGCCCCAAGTTGTCACAGCTAGTAAGTGGTGGTGCCAGCTGTGGCCAGGCTGGGGGACCCCAGAATCTATGCTCCAGTCACTCCCTGAGCCACCCCCGGGCCTCCCAAGAGGCCAGGCTGGACAAGACACAGAAAACCCACCTCCTTCCACCACCTTCCTTGAATAAGGCACGCAGAACTGTGTTAGGCTATGAAGTTTAGCTGCCTTAAATTGAGGTGGAAAAAAAACACAAACCGTTGGGCTTCCCTGGTGGCGCAGTGGTTGAGAGTCCGCCTGCCGATGCAGGGGACACGGGTTCGTGCCCCGGTCCGGGAAGATCCCACATGCCACCGAGCAGCTGGGCCCATGTGAGCCCAGTGAGCCATGGCCGCTGAGCCTGCGCGTCTGGAGCCTGTGCTCCGCAACGGGAGAGGCCACAACAGAGAGGCCCGCATACCGCAAAAAAAAAAAACAAAAAAACCCAAACCGTGAAATTCTCTGCTAAGCGAACCTGCTGACTCTGCAAATATTTTCAAAACGCCATCAAAAGGCAGGAAGATCGCCAAAGACAAAGGGCGTTTGTGTCGGGCTGGTCCATTAAATAATGGCAGACACTGCAGCCCAGCATCAGGGGAGTTAATGCAACAGTGAGCATTAACTCCCAGCGAGCAGCTGGCCGTATACAGGTGTTGGATGGTCAGTAAAAGCCTGTAGCTGTGAACGGCGGCCATGGAAGGTGCGAGGGATCACACTTGACAAAGGTGCTTCCCGGAGGTGCCAGGGCCCCGAGTTTCCCTGATTTCAAGGGGGCAGGGGGCAGCCAACCCTCAGCGCCCATCACAACCCAGCACGGTCTGGAAGGTGAGTGTTCACCAGCCCAGTTGTATTTTAAGTCGCAAGGACTGGAGAGCCCCACGGTGGTTCCGTGCCCAGCGCTTTGCTGCAGAGCTAGCAGATGACTTACCGTGGCTGCAGCCGGCACAGACTCCTCGTGGAGGCTGGCGCCACGCCTCCCTCTTTACAGAGGAGGAAACTGGAGCTCAGAGAGATACAGAGATTTACCAAGACCACACAGCTAACAAAAGGTGGAGCTGGGGCTTCCGGGCGGAGCTGACACAGTGGTGGGCACCCTGTGCTCAGGCGCCCTGGGCTCAGGACAGGCCCATCTGCCCAGTTACAGGGGTGCCAACTCCAAGCCACCTCCTCCTTGACTGGGCCGTACCCGGAGGCCAAACTCCCTCCCAGGAGTCTAAGAGGATCACAGCGAAACCCTAGCATCTGACACTCACTGGCGTACCTGCTTAGATGGCCACGTCCTGGGACCAGAGTAACCAGTGCCCAGTGCTCCGTTTGTGGGCCCCCACAGCGTGGCCCTGGCACTGAACCGTTGATGCTGTCCCGGGGACCAAGGACTCCTTCTGCGTGAAGACCTGGGTAGCAGGAGTGGGGCCCTACAGGGGCAGAGAGGCTGGGCTGCATACCCCATGAGCGAAGCCTCCAGGGCACACGGGTCCCCCAGGGACCCCAAAGACCTGAAGCCTCTCCTAGAAGCATGGGGCAGAACTGGCAAAGGGCCGAGTGGGCTGAGCGTACCGTGGGGTCATTTGTCATGGGACCCCAGGCATAGGCATCTCACAGGTGTCCCAACAGGGAACACAGCTTGTCGAGGGACTGCCTTCCTGTGAGGTAATCCTTGGTCAGAGGTGGGACTAAATCTCCATGCTATCTACAAGCACACCAGCTCACAGTCACACCCTGCCCGCGCCTGCGCACGCACGCACGCACGCACGCCCACCTGCCCCATGCAGTGCCTTCAGCCCTCGGCCCCATTTTCTGAAGGGGGTGCTTGGTGTTCTCTGCAGCGGAGGATGTTTCCTATCAAGAACTGTGCAGTGGAGCAGCGCCCAGGCCCCTGACTCCCGCAGTCCTGCTCTGGGCCCAGCACGTGAACCTGCAGGAGCTGCTTCCCTAGCTGTGTCTGGGGAGGTGCACAGGGGACCGGGATCACAGCCCACAAGCCAGCGCCTCCGGGGCCAGGTATGCCCCAAGGCTCCCCAAACATCCACATGGCCTCTGGGGCAGTTGCTATCAAAGCCCCACTGCACAGAGAATGAAACTGAGGCACCCAGAGGCCTAAGTAACTTCCCAAGGTCAGGCAGGGGTGGGCGCAAGCTAAGGCTGAGTCTACTCGCCAGCGCCGTCCCCACCTCTCCCCGAGGGTGACTGCATGGCTGCTTTGCCTCCTGAACCTCGGTGTTCTCGTCTGTAGGATGGGCTCACAGCAGTGCTTCCCTCGCTCCCCATCTCCCAGGATGGCAAGGTGGAGCCGCTGCATCCCGGACCATATCTTGACTGTGTGACCCCACAGGAGCAAAGGGCCCAGGAGGACCCCTGCGTGACAGCAAGGGTGCATGGTAGCTTTGGTGGGGGGGTCAAGAAGCAGGAGACAAAAGCCATACGGGAAGGACCTGGTTCAAAGAAAATGTTTCAACCAGAAACACTCTGGCTGCCAGGAGGAGATTCAGCGAAGTATGCTCTCCTCGGAAGCAGGATTTCATCTTTCCAGCCAGCCCCTACTCTCCTCTCACTGCTGGACACTCAGCCCTCACCTGTATGTCCATCTGTGTGGAGAGCCACTTAAAAAGACACAGGTGGGACTTCCCTGGTGGTGCCGTGGTTAAGAACCCGCCTGCCAATGCAGGGGACATGGGTTTGAGCCCTGGTCTGGGAAGATCCCACATGCTGCAGAGCAGCTAAGCCCGTGCGCCACAACTACTGAGCCTGCGCTACAACTACTGAACCTGCACTCTAAAGCCCACGAGCCACATCTACTGAGCCCACGTGCCACAACTAACGAAGCCTGCGTGCCTACAGCCCGTGCTCCGCAACAAGAGGAGCTACCGCAATGAGAAGCCCGCGCGCCGCAACGAAGAGTAGCCCCCGCTCGCCGCAACTAGAGAAAGCCCGCGTGCAGCAACAAAGACCCAACGCAGCCAAAAATAAATACAATTTTTAAAAAAGATATAGGCAAGCTATAAAGACAGTCCCTGGTCACTCAGGAGGCGATCTCCCAGTGAGGCCCAGCAAGTCCACCTTGAGGGCCCGGAGCCCACAGGACACGCAGGGTTGCCTGGAACACCAGGGGTCCCCCTTCAGCTCCTGGGAAGGGACGTGCTGGGCCAGGAGGCGTGGGAAGGGGCACCTCCAGCGAGCACAGACGGCCCCACGTACACACACAGTGACAGCAGCGCAGAAACAGCAGCACATGTGTCTCTGTGTCTGTGTGCACAGATCCCTGGGCCCAGGGTGATGTGGGCTCCACACTGATGTTCCCTCATGAGTCCTCCCCACTCCCTGGGCATGTGCCACTCTCAGCCCAGTTTATGCAGGAGAAGTGGGGGCCCCAGCACTGCTACTTCTCCACCTACTGGGCTGGAGGTAAAGAGGTAGATAGAGAACCGGGCCCCATGAAGCTCATGACACAGGGGTGCCAAGGTCCAACACAGGACAAACTAAATGGTCTCAGTGTTTGGCACTCAGGGCTGCACGCGAGGTGAACTGGGAAGGCCTCGCCTCTAGGCAGCGATGGGCTGCACGGGGGAAGCTTCACCCTGGAGACAGGGCCCGCTGCTTGGTGGGGGGGGGGGGGCCTGGAAGGGCCAGTGGCCTCAGAACTACAGGCAGGAAAGGGCAGAGTGGGAAGAGGGGTGCAGGGGCAGGTGTGACCTGGCGGACAGGTCGCATGAGCACCCAAGCATGAAGAGAGGGGCCTGTGAAAAATTCCAGCATCAAAACTGACAAGAAAAACCCCCAGAAAAGCAGAGCAATGTGTAAATTAGCGTAAGCAGAGTGGAGAAGGCCGGAGGTGAAAGGAACCCCATCGACACCCTGCGCCCACCCTCCACCTGCCCAAGGGGGTTTTCACGGTGGAGAGCCTGGTGCCTGGAGAAAAGTATGCTGTTTCCCCGCAAATGTCGGCTGGGAGGATGGGAGGTCTCAGGCAAGGTGACAGCCGAGAGCTGCTTTGGAGCAGGCAGTGTCCTGGCGGGCCTGCCCTGGAGGCATCAGGCGGACAAATGCCACTGAAAGTGTCCCAGGACCACTGACCACTGGCCACGCTGCATGAACGGGCTTTGCCTCAGAGGACGGTCAGCACACACACTGCAGAGATGCCTGATGGACTTTCTTGCCTCAATTTAAAAACAAAACAAAACACCCTTCCCCATCAGGAGGTTTTAATAATGGCCTCTTAAAAATAACTTCACTGTTAGGGCTTCCCTGGTGGCGCAGTGGTTAAGGATCCGCCTGCCAAGGCAGGGGACACGGGTTCTGAGCCCTGGTCTGGGAAGATCCCACATGCCGCGGAGCGGCTAAGCCCGTGTGCCACAACTACGGAGCCTGCGCTCTAGAGCCCGCGAGCCACAGCTACTGAGCCCGCGAGCCACAACTACTGAAACCCGCGCACCTGGAGCCCGTGCTCCGCGAAGAAAGAAGCCACCGCAATGAAAGCCCGCGTGCAGCAACGAAGACCCAATGCAGCCGTAAATTAATTAATTTAAAAAATATAAAAAAAAATAACTTCACTGTTAACATGTTTTTCCATTTTCCCACTTGAAAAAGGGGGCTTCCAAGCAGCTATGAAGAAGTCTTCAGACTTGCCGACTAGGAAGTTTACTCGAGTAAGCTTCCCCTGCTTAGCTGGAAGTGGGAAGTATTCCCACTCCTATGCTAAAGTAATAGTACTCCTCCACACCTCCGGCCCCCCGCAAGTCAGGTTTAGTTTGGTTGTTGATGTCTTTCCTTTTTTCTTCTTTTTGGCCACGCAGCATGTGCGATCTTAGCTCCCTGACCAGGGGTCAAACCTGCTCCCCCTGCAGTGGAAGCACAGAGTCTCAACCTCTGGACCGCCAGGGAAGTCCCTGGTTGTTGCTTTCTTTAAAGTTATTTTAAACGTTGACTTAATGCCTACATTTACCAGAACTTCCTGAGGGAGGATGGGAACCTTCTTCTCAACTGCGATTACAGCACGAGATAAACACGCATCTTTCAGTGAATCCAGTAATCACTCAAGTCCCAGGGAAACGCTGGGTTAGCGACCTTAGGGAGACAGCTGGTCTAAAGTTTCAGCTGATTCACAAAAGCTCAACAGGGACAGAAGAGAAAGTTCAGGGTAATCTATTTTTCTTAACCTTTAAAGAGGCAGCAAGTCACAAACCTCATCCACCTTTACAAGACATGTTTATGGACAGAAACCAAAGATCCTGTCTAAGGGAAAATGAAATTGGGCCCCTCTGTGTCGTGGGCTGGGACGTCCCCATACAGGTCAGTGGAGAGTGGCCACACGTGAGCTTTGAAGCGCAGCCTTGGATTTCCAGTCGGCCTGGGTGAAGGCAGCACAAGCGCCGCTGGGCCTGCAGGGACCAGGAGGAAGGGGCTGACGCATCGCCGGGCTGGAGGAGTGGACAGAACCAGATGACCGCTGCACCCGAGGATGGCCCTTGTGGTCCACTGTGGAGAGTACTGACCCCACAGTCAGCGATGCAGGGACCCCTCAGCTCTGCACCTGACTGGTGGCAAACCACTTACCACTCTGGGCCTCAGCTTCCCCATCTTTAAAATCAGAGGGTCAGACCAGGCAGGCCCATTATAGTCCTGTACTGCTCTGCGGTGCCAGAAGCCACCCCCTGGGTTACACTGTGTGCCTTCAGGGATGAGGAGGGCCACAGGGAAGGTCTTTTAAGGAGGACATACAGCTTTACGAGAAAAGCTCTTGGTGAATATGCAGACTCCAGGGCCCCCCGATGACGAGAGGCCATCCTGTATCGTGCTCTCAGCCCAGCCTTTGAAGACAGTGGACACAGGCATTGAGAGCATCAGGGCTGAATCCAAATCCTGCCGCTTCCTGTGTGACTATGGGTAAGCCTGAGCCTCAGCTTACCCGACTGTAAAATGGGAACAGTACTGTTTGGGTCCAGCTCTTATTATTTTCTCCTGTCAAGTAAGTGTTTTTGTGGAAAATAGAGCAACTCTCAAGTGTCACACAGCTGAGGTGTTAAGGGAGGTGGGAGCAGGGTTCAGAGATGAGAAGGAGCTTGTGGAGAAACAGTGTCGGTCGTAGTGGGTGGGAGAGGTTCCGCGGACCCCTCCCTGTTACCAAAGGAGCTGTCGCTTCTGGCTAGCTTTGCCCTGGTCCTTCCCAGACCTCCATGAGTTTGCCCATGGATTTCTGCAAACCCACCCCCTCCAGCACACACAGCTGGCCTGTGTGCTTCCCCAAGGGTATCACTTTTGGGGGTAATATCGTCATATGCTCCGTCCCAGCACTCTGCTTCTCCAGGAAGAAAACTTTTTTCTTAAAGAGGCTACAAATCACTTAAACTCATCATTGTCCATAGACTTCAAGTACCTTTCAAGGGCTTCATTGTTGGTTCCCGTTCATGGTTCAGAGCAGAACACTAAGCAAGTTGTTCCCCAAATTTCACACATTCTCTGTTAAATCCTCATACCCACGGAAAACGAGCCCGAGAAAAGCGTGTTTCCTTTCGTGCCTAAGCGCCTGTCCTGTACCTACCAGTCCAACAAGGATCCACACCACCAGTCACTGGGTGGGAAGGTCTGAGGGTTGCAGACCCCCAGAGGAAAAAGGAAGCAGCCCAGGTGGGGAGAACCGCGGTAGGAGGGGCAGAGTCCAGTCTCCCTGCTGAAGGGCCTCAGGCAAGGAGCCAAAGCCCCCTCCCTCCTCTCCAGCCAGCAGCGCGCCCTGATGTTAAGATGGGTTTCAGGTGGGGGGAATCCAGGAAAGGGGGGGGTGAGGTTCCCAGGTCGAGAGAGTGACTTTCATGTCTAGCAGAGGGAAAGAGGAAAAGCAGGGGCAAGGGGCGGAGGTCCGCGTCCCAGCGGAGAGTTGCTGGGGGCTCCCAATCCAGAAAGGGGAGAGGAGGAAGGAGGGCCTTCCAGTCTCGTAGAGAGAGAAGGCGGAGGAGGGGCCCCCAGTGCGGCAGAGGGAGGGCGCGGAAATGGGAGAGGTCGGCGGGTCCAGAGAGGGAAGGCGCCAGAAGCGGGGCGCCGGGTCCGGGTCCAGGTCCAGCAAAGGGAGGGAGGGTCTCAGCCCCTCCCCGCGAGCGGACACCGCCCCCCGCCACCGGCCTCACCAGCCGCGCCGGGCTCCCGCTGCGCGCTGACCGAGCCGTCCCTGCGCAGGAGGATGTCCGCTGTGTCCCGGATGCGCCGCCGGCCGCCCGGCGCGCCCCGCAGCCCGCGGCAGCACTGGAAGCACACGGCCCACGCCTGCTCCTCGTTGATGGGCTGCTCGTACGCCTTCAGCACCTCCTCCAGGGACAGCTCCCACGGTTCTGGCCGCCCAGCGCCCCCGGCCCGCTCGCCCGCTGCCGCGTTGCCGCTGGAGCTGCCGGCCCGGGCCATGGCCGCCCCATCATCGCCGCCTGCGCGCCCAGCCCGTTTCCATAACAGCCGCGCCAGGGCCGACGCGCCCGAGAAGCGCGGGGGGCGGATCCCGCGCCGCCAGCCGCTGCTTTGTCATCGTCGGGCCCCGCCCAGCGCGAGCGGCCGCAGGTGAGGCCTGGGAGAGGAGGGGGAGGGAAGGGGAGGGGAGGAGGGGGAGGGGAGGGGCGGGAGAGGGGAGGGGAGGGGCGGGAGAGGGGAGGGGAGGGGCTGGAGAGGGGAGGGGAGGGGAGGGGCGGGAGGGGAGGGGCGGGAGGGGCGGGGGGAGGCCTGTGGAGAGGGTGAGGCAGGTGGGAGGGGGTGGAGAAGCCGGGATCCGGTTGCTGGGGGGAGGGTCCGGGGGAGGGGGCGCGGTGAGGAAGGTGGAAGGGACTGGGGGGCGGTGTGCAGAGCCGGGACCCGCAGAGGGACGCTTGGAGGGAGGCGCGTACTGAGACGCGGTTCTCGTCGCCCTGCCCGCGAACCCACGCCAGGCTCTCACACGCGTGCCAGGCCAGCATCCAGCCCAAGACCCACCGCGGTAATAGTGGGGCCCCGGCACGTTGGACTCTGGGCTGCGGCAGAGCCGGGAGGCCCGTGACTGCAGGAGGAGCAGACGGTGCCGCAGAGCCGGCTGGCAGAGTGACCTCAGGAGCCACCACTCAGGGTGATGAGAGGCAGAAAGACCCGAGTAGGAAGCACTTAATAGGCGTCCCTTTCCAGCGGGGACACGCGGCAGCGTTAAGAGCCCCGGTGTCTCCGTGGAACATGCGCAGAGGCGCAGTTCACCGGCGGTGGAGCAGCGCTTCGTACCCGGCTGGCCTCTCGCCGTGCGCGGGAGGCGGCACCGACTCACAGCCTCAGGCGAGGCCTATTCAGCCCTGGCTGTACCGGGTCAGAATAACACGGCCAAACGGCCCTGGGAAGTAAGAGGCAAAAAGGCAAGGGTCCGACCCTGGATCCCCTGGGGAGCTGATGTCGTGCAGATTCCTGGAAATTTCTCCATGCTGGCGATATTTTCAGGTCTGAGGTGGAACTTGAAAGTTCCCTGGGAATTCCTTACTGTCAGATAACCGCATCTGGAATTTTAATCTTCCAACAAAAAGGAGTTTGGTAAAGATGAATTGTATCAAAAGTTTTGGTGTTCAGCAGCCGGACACTTTCAGGGCCTTCCTGGCCCTCGGCGTTTATGCAGCCCAAAATTGCAGCAGCGCTCTCACTTTGCAGATGGAAAGTTGGAGCCTGGGGCTTGCAGTCTCCGGAGTGAACCGCAGGCACCTGGGACTCAGGTCAATCTTCCCGCCTAATGTTTACCCACTCTAAACCCCCATCCATGGTTGTCAGTAGACGGAAGGGAGAATCTCCGGGTCTGTCTTAGATCAGCGACAGCGAGAAACCCACAGTGGGGAGTTCCCACACGGTGGTTAGGAAAGGCCCTAACTCACAACACACAGTGCCAGGGATGTGCGATACGCAGAGCCGTCCTCCCCCACGTGGTGGTTCCTGATGGGCCCACGCAAGGGGTGCTTTTTGCTTTCAGATTCCGTGGGGATAAAGACTTCCACTTGAAACATTACCAGCTCACCGAAGTTAGGGTCACTGCTCCTACTGTAGGCCGAGCTACCCCTCTGACTCCTGGTGGTGGGAGCATCTCAGGAGGGGCACCCTGGCCCCAGAGCGGAAGGTGGTATACTCTAATTGGAAGCGGGTTGGGTTGTAGCCAGAAGTACCTTCCTTGTACTTCAAAGGGCCTCAGGTTTCCCTTACTGACCAGACGGTTTTAGGATCTCAGTTGATGACCACGGGCCTTGGTAAGGACCTAGTTCTTGACTAAAAGAAATGCACAACGTGAGAGTTGTGAGTTAAGTTTTATTTGGGGCAAAATGAGGACTATAGCCCGGGAGACAGCATTTCAGAGAGCTCTGAGCAACTGCTCCAAAGGGGTAGCGGGGGAGGTCAGTATATACATGATTTTGGTGAACAGGGGTATGTACAGTCAAGCCCGTTTTTTTTTTGTTTTTTGTTTTTTGTTTTTTTGCGGTACGCGGGCCTCTCACTGTTGTGGCCTCTCCCGTTGCGGAGCACAGGCTCCGGACACGCAGGCTCAGCGGCCATGGCTCACGGGCCCAGCCGCTCCGCGGCATGTGGGATCTTCCCGGACTGGGGCACGAACCCGCGTCCCCTGCATCGGCAGGTGGACTCTCAACCACTGCGCCACCAGGGAAGCCCCAATCCCATTTTTTTGCAGAGAGTTGCTGCAGGTCACGGGGAGCAGATGTCACCATTAATGATTTTAGTGCTTTTCTAGATACAAGGAGATGCAAGAATTGGGCTCATAAAATCTTCTTGTGAAAATATCTGGCTATCTGAAGGACTGTCGTGCCAGTCTTTCCCAGTGCCCAGAGGGCCTCTTTCCTGATTTCCACCCCGAACTCCTTTCAGGGGGTGTTGAAGTTCAGCAGCTGAAGCACCTCATGATTTAATCCTCGGAGAGGTAGATGGCAAGTGTCAGTTTGTAGATGGCATAGTGATGACTCGCACCTGCCTGATGCAGGGGCCCTGAGGTCACCTGTGTAACGTATGATACCCTTTCTGATCTGGCATTAATTGTTTTCTCAGGGATCCCTGTGCACTTCAGCCAGCAAGATTTAGAACACTGGGGTTTTACTAAAAAAAATTTGAAGTTAGGTAGGTTCTACTTCCATATCTCTTGGTATCTGAAGGTTTGTCCCTCTAGCCACAAGCAAATAAGGAAGCAGAAGCATCCGTCGGCCCCCTAGATGCTCCTAGAAACCATTTCGTTTTTCCCTGCCAGGTCATTTATTCATACATCTCCCAAAAATGTCCTAGATGAGATCTAGAAATGCACATAAGGTGAGAAGTAACAGCCTGCAGGTGGTGGTGGCAGTGAGAGGGGTTTCAAGCTCTTAGATTGGGAGCCCGAGAGCGGCATCTAAGTCAATAAAGGGAAAGGAAGTGAATTCACCAAACCAAAACTGATCAAAGGGGCCCATGACTCGAGTGACCAGATGCAGCAGGCTCTGATCTGGTTGCTAGAAGCTCTGGGTATAGTGACAAGTTCCACCCATTGGTCACAAGTCAGAGTCAAGGTAATCACTTCCTTCCTGGGGTGGAGTACAGCCCAGGCACAGCCATACTTTAAAAAGCCGAGTCAATATTTTAAATCAGACTGAGGGCTCTGCCACAAGGAACTGGTGTGGGTAAATTGATAGCTGTCTGGGCTCCACACACTGAGGGAGAGCAGACGATGCCTGGTTAAAATGGGAACGGGGGGACTTCCCTGGCCGTCCAGTGGTTAAGACTCTGCACTCCCAATGCAGGGGGCACGGGTTCAATCCCTGGTCAGGAAACTAAGATCCTGCATGCCGTGGGCGGGGCCACACACACACAAAAAAGTAGGCATGGGGTTTATCCCAGTAGGAAGTGGCTCTCGGGCTAATATATGGAGGTCTTTGTCTGCCAAGTACGCAACACAGAACGTCAGCGTCAAAGAGATGTTAGTTCTTCCATGACTTGAAGTTGCCCCTTGGAGTTTAGAAATGAAACAGGCTATTTCCAACTGTTCAGAGTCTCAACAGAGAAACGTGACAGAAATTGATGGTCAGTCGTGGACCCAACCTGGAAAGCGTTGGATCCAGGTCATTTCTACACGACGGGATCATCAATAGACCACTCCTGAAGCCACGTCCTTTAGCCTTCATTTCCAATACACGAGGAAGGCCCGGGGAAGGGAGGCTGTGCTTGGAAGCAGAATCGAAACATTTAGTGACGTGACTGATCCACCAGTGCTTGCAGTTGGAGAATCACTCTCAAGTTATCGCATTAGCAAACACACTCCCCAAACATTCATCTTACAGTGTAGGCTGTTCATTCACACATATTTGCTGAGCACTGGGCGTTAATGTCTTATGCCTGGGAAAGACCAGTGAAAAACCTGCCCAGGTCCTCCCAAGGATCCACCAGTCTCTCAGGGGAAACAGCCACGAGGAAACACAGTCTCTGCAGTCGGGGAAGGGCTACAGGTGGCTACATAACCCCACTGGTTATGTTGGTGTTTTCCCATGCTCTGTGTTTGATGCTTTGAGGGAATTAGAGACCATGTCCATGCCAGGGCAGTGTAATCAGAGGGGTGGTTGGCTCATGACTGCCACTGGCCAGAGATTCAGATCTCCAGGAATTGTACCTCTGAGCATCTTTGCGGACACAGAAACTAAAGGATCCTAATTTTTGGCCCCTGGAAGCCAAAAAGATAATTTAGGACTGGAAGCCCAGGTGCCCTGTGGAATATAGTTACCTGATTGCAGGAGGGGAGGGTGTAGGGCTCCAGGGTCCAAGGTACCACACTGAGAGCACGCTGAGGGTTTTGAGACAAAGGTCAGAGTGAGTCAGGCGTATGAGCGATTGGGTTAAACATCAAAGACAATTTGAGATGAAAGGCCCTTGGACTCCCCTAGACACAGGTAGAACCACTTCACCTGCTGTGAGGGGAAGGCAGAGGCTCTCAGCCTGCACTGAATTCCACTTCAGCTTGAAAAACAGGTCGGCTTCTCCCAAGGGACCTGCACACTGAACGCTGTGAGCAACGAGGCCCTTGTGTCCACGACTCAGCGGTCCCTGAATGCTGTCTTTGTCACGATCCTTGCAGCGAGGCAGGGCTCAGGGGTCCGGGAGGAAAAGCTGAAACTCGAGAGGCTGTGGTTTTGTGCTTTAGGATTATTTTGGGATAATGATAGAGCCCATGAATCCCCAGGGATGCCAGATAGGCCCAGGCTGTGCTTGATCTCTAAAAGGGAGCCCAGTACAGCTCTGGGGAAAGGGCTCTGGGACTGGCATGGCTGCAGGATTTCTAGGCTGGTATTAGGAAGAGGTGGAGACAGGAGAAGAGGCGGGGACCCAGAGCTCAGCTAAGCCCAGGTGATGAGAGGAAATCCCACAAGATGATGGGAAGAGGAGGGGAGGCAGACAGGGCTGTCCTGTGAAGGAGGGAACGAAGAGTACTTACATGCTTACCCCGGATTCCCGATCAGGAGCCGAGAAAATACTCGAGAATACTGTTTGCTCCCCATTGATGACACTGGCGGTCATTTGCAGTTGTATCTATGTTGTGAAAATTAACAGAAGCCTCATTTAAAATGGAGTCGGGAGGCCAGAAGGGGGAACACTCACGCCCTACGACCCCCACCTCAACTACAGACCCAAGAGGAAGGAGCTTACTACTTTCCTACCCATCAGGGCAAGGAAGAATTTCTCCCTGCCCGCAACAGCCCAGCCAATGAGACACCACCACAGCTCAGCCAATGAAAAGCCACTACACTTCCAAGTCCCAGTTTCCTCCAATGGACCCTTTGTTTACAACATCCTCTCCCCAAACGCCTTTCTCTCCTCTATAAAAGAAGTTCCTCTCCTCTGTCCTCTGGACTTGCCTGGGGTTCGCCATAGATTGCATGTCCTGAATTGCAATTCTTTGCTATTCCTGAGTAAACGCATTTTGCTGGTAAAATAACTGGCCGTTTCATTGTTTTAGGTCAACAATGTTTTGAACAGGTAATGCAGGGAAGTTAAAAAGGAATCAAACGTTTTCCAAATGTACACACACACTAGCTGCTGTATCAACTTCTCTGTCGTACCATGTCTTCCGCTGTACAGACTGGAGTGAAGCAAACTTTACCTCAGAGCTGACATGTGATCTTGGATGGGGGGGTGAGCCTCAAATGCTTGCTGGGGCCTGAACTTGGTAAGATTGTAGAAATAACTGTGTAAATTGCCGTTGGCTAATTTGACATGGATCGATGTTCAAAAGTACAAAAAGGTATAAACTGCAAAATCTTCCACCAGACACTGGCCCCAGGGGTAGTCACTGTGTCTGGCTTTTTGTTTATCCTTCTAGAACTTCTAGTCATATGCTTGTTTCAAACACACATGTCCCCGAGGTCAGCACATCATGCACCCTGTCCTGTGCTCTGCGTATTTACTCATCAGTGGGGGTGGGGGGTGGGGAATGGTTCGTATCGGCATGTGAAGAGCTTCTGCGTTCTCTGTACAGCTGCATATCCCCGCCGGGGGCGGGGGGGGTGGGCAGGGGGAATAGGTTTTTTCCAGTCTTGAATGGATAACTTTGTACGCAGTGCTTTGTGAGGGCATAGATTTTGTTGGCTTAATTACTGCTGCCCCAAGTATCTTGGACAGTGTAAGAGCACAGCTGATACTTGTGCCGTATAAATCCTAAGAAATGGACTTGCTGGGGCAAAGGATATACAAATCTGTCATTTTAATAAGTATTATCAAACCGCCCTTCACAGAGGCTGCACACTATACACTCCCACTAGTAATGTTTGAGGGTCTTTATTTCCCTAAGCTCCCTTGACGCAGGGTGTGATCAAACTTTTGTATCTTTGATGTGTGAAAAATGGCTTAATTTGCATTTCTCTTATTGGAGTGAAGTTGAACAACAGATTCTTTTAAAAAATTATTTAACTCAACTAGTATTTATCAATGCATTTCTGAATGCTGGACGGTGTTCTAACTGATAGGGGTATAGCAGTGAATGAAATAAACCTGACCTTTCCTCATTCACAAAGCAACAGCACATTTTTAGTGATGACCCTGACCATTCGGGTAGAATTTATTTTATGTTAACCATTGCACTTGAGGTTTGCAGATCGTCACAATTATTTTACATTCCTAGAGCAATGGCTCTGACACTTTAGCCTGCATCGGAATCCACAGGAAGTCTTGTTAAGGCCTAGGTGTCTGGAACCCTTCCCGGGTTATTTTCTGTCTCATTTGGTCTGAGGTGTGGCCCGAAAATTTGCATGTCTAACAAAACCTGGGTGATGCTGAGGCTACTGCTGGTCTGGACACACTGAGAACACTGCCTAAAATCACCTTGTTCTGTGACGTAAACATCTCCCTACTCTTGTCTGATCAGTGTTATAAATTGTCAAATACAAACTACCCGCATGGAATAGCTTACTAGAAAAGAACTATCAATTCGCATAAAGACCATTTTATGTTTGGAAATCTCACCAATGAGTGTTTGGCGGGGCTGGGTCACGAGGTGGCTGGGTGCGGAACCTGGGTCTAGTGCTGGCTCACTGGTGGGCAGGGGCAGGGTCCAGGAGCTCCCGGGGCTTCACCCACTGATGGGTGAAGCCAGGTCCTGGGGCTAGTGCAGGCCCACTGGCGGACAGAGCCAGGCTCTGAGGTCTGGCTGCAGGGCCCAGGGGTCCCAGAGGTGGTGTCGGGCTGCTGATAGATGGGGCCAGTTCCTGACACAGCTGGCTGCGGGGTCCGGGGATGTCCCGAAGCTTGTGCCTGCTGCAGAGTGGGGCTGGGTCCTAGGTGGCTAGTTGAGGGGCCTAAGGTGTCTCAGAGCTGGGCTCGATCCTACCAAGGCCGGCTGTGGGGCCGCAGTTGTCCTGGGGCCGCTGTCTGCCTACTGATGGGTGAGGCTGGTCCAGAGTCTAGAGCAGGCTCACTGGTGGGCGGGGCCTGGGCCCAGGGGATTCCAGAGCTGGTGCCCGCCCACTGGTGGGTGGAGCTGGGTCCCAGGCTCTCCAGCTGCAGGGCTTTGGGGTATAAGGTCTAGTGCTCGTGCACTGGTATGCGGGGCCAGGTCCTGGGCTTTCTGGTGGGCAGGGATGTGTCCAGGGGCGGCTGTGGGTTCGGGGTCATAAGGCAGCCTGTCTGCTGGTGGATGGAGCCGCGTCCCTGCCTAGATAGCTGCTTGGCCAGTATTGATTCCTACGGGCTGGTGGGCCCAGGTGGGGCTGGGTCCTGAGGCTAATAAGCTAGAGGAGGGTTCCACAATGGCATCTACCAGGACCAGAGCCTACATGGTAGAATGAGCTCCCACAGTGACCGCAGCCAGCGGTCTGTGTCCCCTGGGTGAGCGGTAGGTGCCTCCCGCCTCTGCGGGAGGCTCTCCAAGCTCAGCCAGTGGGTCTGACCCAGGCTCCTTTCAAATTACAGCTTCGGCCCTGGATCCTGGAGCGTGCGAGGTTTTGTGTGAGCTCTTTAAGAGTGGAGCCTCTCTTTCCCACTGCCCTCTGGCTCTCCCAGAATAAGCCCTGCTGGACTTTAAAGCCAAATGCTCTGGGGTTTGTCTTCCCGGTATAGACCCTTGGACTGGGGAGCCCGATGTGGGGCTCCCTCGCTCCTTAGGGAGAACCTCTGCGGTTGTAATTATCCTCCCGTTTGTGGGTTGCCCACCTGGGGATATGGGTCTTGGCTAACCCACAACCCCGCGTGACTACCCATCTCGTTGAAGTTCCTTCTTTATGTCTTAGTCGTGGAAGATGTTTTCTAGTGGCTCAGTCTTTTTCATCAATAGCTGCTCTGTAAATAGTTGTAATTTTGGAGTGCCTTTGGGAGGAGGTGAGTTCAGGGTCTTCCTGCTCTGCCATCTTCAGTGATTCCCCCATGAGAGTTAAATTTTTAATTGAAGTATAACGTACAGACAGTAAAATTCACCCCTTTTAATGTATATGTTAATGATTTTTGACAAACACAGTCATATAACCACTGCCACAATTGATACGTTCCATGACCCTTACAACTGTTCACTTCCAGTTCTTGTGTCCAATCCTCTGGGCTAGCACTGGCATACATTTTATTTTTACATACGCAATAAACCTGCAATTCAGTGCTACTGTTTTTGCTTGAAACAGACAATTACCTTTTAGAGTGATTGATATTTACCTTCAATGTATTCGTTTGTGTGTAGATCCAGGCGTCTGATACATTCCTTCTGACTGGAGAGCTTTCTTGAATATTTATTCTAAGGCAGGCCTGGTGATAAACTTGTTCACGTCTGAAAAGTCTTTATTTTGCTTTTTATTTTTAAAAAGATGTCTTTGCTAGGTATAGAAATGTGGGTTGATTTTCCCCCCCAACCCTTTATATATGTCACTTTGTTGTCTTCTGTTGCATAGTTTCTCAAGAGGAACCTGCTATAATTCTTATCTTTGTTATTCTGCATTTAAGGCACCTTTGTTTTCTAGCTGCCTTCAGGACTCTATTTCTTTGGTTTCAGCAGTTTGAATATGGGGTGCGTGTGTCCGTGTGTGTGTGTGTGTGTGTGTGTGTGTGTGTGTTTCATCCCATGTTTATCCTGTTTTGTGTCTTCTGAACTTCTTAGATCTGGTGTTTGCTGTCTCATTATTTTGGGAACATTCTTGGCCATTACCTCGCAAATACTTTTTCTGCATTGTTTTCTCTTTCTTCTTTTTTCGGGAGTCCTATGACATGTATGTTATACCATTTGGTAGTATCCCACAGCTCTTAGGTGCTTTTTTTTTTTTTTTTTTGCGGCACGCGGGCCTCTCACTGTTGTGGCCTCTCCCACTGCGGAGCGCAGGCTCCGGACGCGCAGGCTCAGCGGCCATGGCTCACGGGCCTAGCCACTCCGCGGCATGTGGGATCCTCCCGGACCGGGGCATGAACCCGTGTCCCCTGCATCGGCAGGTGGACTCTCAACCACTGCGCCACCAGGGAAGCCCGGTGCTCTTTTTTTTTCTTAAGTTCCTCTTTGTTTTCCTGTTAGAGTAATTTTTATTTCTCCTCACCTGTGTTGAGCCCACTGATGAGCCATTGAAGGCACTCTTTATCTCTGTGACCATGTTTTTCTCTCTCATACTTTTCACGTGTCTGCTGAATCTCCTCATTCCTTCATGCACGTTGCCCACCTTTTCCACCAGAGACTTTAGCATATGAACCATAGTTACTTAAAATTCCCTGTGTGACTGTTCCAACATCTGGGCCACATCTGGGTTTGGTTCTGTTACCTACCTTGCCTTTTAGGGATGGGTTGATTTTTTTTCTCTTGCTTCTTTTGTCTGTCTCATAATTTTTGATTGCATGCCCAACATCGTGTGTGGGCCAGGAGAGTCTGAGGTAGTGTTCATGGCTCCTTCTCTGCTCGGTCATTAGTGGGGTGGGGGGGGTGTGAGTCAGTCTGGTCTGGCGTTGAGCTGGATCTGTGTTTCAGTGTGCTGTGGCCACCTTCCACACGAGACTCCTCCAGCCCTGCCCTGTGCTTATGGTGGGGATGAGGGATGCTGCTGAGGGGTTTTCTCAGTGCAGCTGCCCACTCTCCGCTGACAGCCTTCCTTGTCTCTGCACACTTTGGCCTCACCCGGAGTGGTGGCTGCTGTTACTATCACTCAGCACTTGTTAGCTTGGTGGTGATGGGAGCGGTGTTTTCTGTTGTCCCAATCCAGCCTCAGCGATGGTCTTTGAAGCTTTCCACATCCTAGATGCAAGTTAAATTCGCGAGGTGATTTCAGGTGAAACAAAGGCAAATTTTAAACAGATTTCTTTAAGTTGTTTCATATTTAGTTTATGATACAGGAGAATAATGGATTTCCATTTATATTGGCACATACAGTTTTCTTTTAAATTAGATTTTGGTTTTTAAGAAGTGATTAAATGTAACGGAAAATAGTCCCTAAATAATGCTGATTATCAGTGGGCGCTGGGAAGGCACATGCACGAGCGATGTTTTGGAAACACTGAGCTATGGCCGATTTCTGATAGAAGGTCTCACCCGGCACAGGAGGCACGCAGGTCAGGACAATGGCATGTTCGATGTGCTTCAAATAGCTGCTTTTCATCGTTCTTTGAAGCAGAAGGATGAGGACTGCGATGACGGGCAGGGAGGGATAGCTCTGGTGTGCCCGGGGCGTGTGTACGCGTGTGTGGGTGTATGTACGTACGTGTGTGTTGAAGCTTCTACGACCTACTTCCCCCGGCAGCCCCATCCGGGGCTCTGGCATCTTGAATCTGACACACTCACGCTTGAACTCTGAGCCCCTCCTGTTATTGCCTCTCACACCGTCCTCCCAGTGTCTCCACCTCTCAGGTGAGGCGTGTGTGTACGTATATGATGCACGTGTATATACGATGTATGCATGGGTATATGATATGTGGATGTATGTACATGATGTGTGTGTACAGTGTATGTATGCATGACGTACGTTTGTATGATGCATGTGGGTGCAATGTATGTGTGCATATGACATGTGTGAATGGTACGTGCATGTGTATCTGATGTATGCATGATGTGTGTGTATGTGTGTGTATGGCGTGTGTACGATGCATGTGTGTATGGTGCATGTGTATGATGCGTGTGTGTATGATGCGTGTGTGTGTGGTATATATGTGTGCATGATGCATGTTTGTGTGTGTATGATGCATGTTTGTGTGTGTGTATGTATGAGGCATGTATGGTGTGTGTATGTATATGTGTGTGATGCATGTGTATGTGTATATGATGTATGTTTGTATGATGTGTATCTCTGCCCTCCCAATGGCTCGGGTTAGAAAACTCTGCACTTCTTCCTCACCTGGCAGATCAACCTTCGAAGTAGGAACCGAGCTCATCACTTCTCTCCATCTCATGACCCCCGCGCTGGTCACGCCCCCTGTCCGTTGCCCAATAATGGCCTGAGGCCATCCCCCTGGCCTCTGTGCCCTGCCTTTGCCTCCCTACAGTCTCTTTTCAAGCAGCTGCATAGCTCGCGATGTGCACCCGCCAGGGCCCTGCTCCCTTGGCGCGGAGGCCGAGGGCTTCACAGCGCTTACAAGGCCACATGGGTACTCCCCTCCCCTCCTAAGCTGCTGCTTAGTGTGCAGTCGTGTGGTCTCTGGCAGCTCTGGTCTCAGCCAGCCTCTTCCCCTTGTTTACCTCACTGCTGGGTAGTCAGCAGCTGGACGGCCTGTGATGGCCTAATTTCCAGGTCTGGCAGCAGGCAGGCTGCTGGCCAGGGCATGGGACTGCTGGCTGGGCGGCCACCTCTCCTCCACGTGGGTGGTCCTCAGCAGGCTCGCTCACGTGTGTTCCTTGGAGGTACCTGGCTCTCAGCACCATCTCTTTTCAAACTCCTGTTTGTGTCACGTCACTCCTGGGTCATTACCAGCCCAAACGGAAGGGACGGAGATGGGGGGGAGGACTCGTGGCCGCTTTTTGCAATCCCCAAGGGCCACGTGCTGTCTAGCAGGGCCACCTCCAGTGGACCCTTGTTTACGCAAGTTTAGCAGCGCCCAACCTGGGTTGGGCAGCAGCAGTTATGCAGGGTGGTCATGGCGTGCATGCAAACTTGAAAACTTGGCGTTTCCAGCCACGTGGAAGCAGTTCAGGAGGTGGCAGTGGTGCTCTTTGAGGGCATCCTGCACCCGCAAGGTCTTCACGGCCGATGGGACCATGTTGTGTGAAAACCCGGACACTGAGACACGGGGCTGCACAGTGATTGTGAGATAACAGAAATGCATGTCGGTCTCTGTGCCTATCGTGGCACAGACCCCGTGAAACCCCTGTAAATTCCTAAGTGGGAAGAATGCTAGGAGCATCTTTTTCTCTAACAGGTGGACACTGGGTGGGCTCCTGGTTGGCTCCGGCACAGGGGCTGAAGGCCAGAAAGGCCAAGCCATGCTTACAAGCCTGGGATTTTCAGCCCTCCTTCCCCCTCATCCTCCAGAGAGGGGAGAGGGGCTGGAAAGGACTTCCTGTGTGTGACCCCTGTGGGTGCGAGCCCTGGCTGTGCTCGGCCGGGGTGAGCGGCGCTGTCCACCAGGCGGCCTCTCGTTTACACTTAAATGAAGTCAAGGCAGAGCAAGCCTCAGCTCCGCAGTAACACCGCCGCCCCGGGTTCCGCGGGAGACGAGGGCGCAGACTCGTCCTACACGGTTTCCAACTGGCAGCGCGGTTTTAGCGTCTCCCTGGATTTGGGTTTGTCGGATTGCTTCTTCATGCCCAGCTCTGGGTCATCTCGACAGGACTAACGCACAAGGAATGGCACAGTGTTCTCGCCCGTGACGCCGTTTGAATCAGCACCGCAAACCTCCAACGTCAGTGCCACCTACCTGGCCCAGGCGTCAGTCATACCGCGCTCCCGCCACCACCAAGATGGCCGCCGTGCGGCGCCACCAAGATGGCTACCGAGGCTCCGCCCTGAAGGGTGCGGCCGGGCAGCTGGCAGCCAATGGGCGCGCGCGCCTGTCCGCGGCCAATGGGAAGGAAACGCGGGCCAGAAGCCGAGAGACGTCGCCCGTGGCTCGTTCGCGACATGTCGGCCTCCCAGGCGCGGGGCGCTGCCTCGGACGCGGGGCACGGGGGCTGCAGGCGGGCCTGGGTCGAGCTGCTGGGTAGGTGGGCGCGGGGCCCCAAGACCCCTTCCTGCCCCAGTCTCCTTCGGCCCGTCCCCGTCCCCCCCCACTGCGCCCGATCGCGGCCCGTCCCCCCCTCACCTCGACCCCCTCCCGTCCCCCCCTCACCTCGACCCCCTCCCGTCCCCCCCTCACCTCGACCCCCTCCCGTCCCCCGCTGACCTCGACCCCCACCCGTCCCCCCCCACCCTGACCCCCGGCCCGTCCCCCGCTCACCCCCGACTCCCGGCCTGTCCCCGCCTCACGCCGACCCCCGCCCGTTCCCCCCCTCATCCCGGTGCCCGGCCTGTCCCCACCTCATCCCCGCCCGTCCCGCCTCACCCCCCCCGCCCTCCTCCTCCCCCACGCCCACCCCGAGCTGTCCCCTCCTGGCAGCCCTCTGTCCACTGTGTCCAACGAGTGGCCAAGAGGGGTGTTTCCAGAAGGTAGGGAGTTAAGATTCACTGCCCCCCGCCCCCAGTAGCCTGGATGACAGTAACTGTTCAGCTCCGCGTAGCCCCAGCGTCGCGTAACCTCTTTGAAAGGATCAATCCCAGGAAACGAGCGTTGGTACCATCCTGCCAGCGATACTACACTTTACTCGGGTTTCACCAGTTTTCCCCATAATGCCCTTTTTCTGACCAGTCTCCCGCGTGGCAGTTACTCCCGTCAACTTGGTCTCCTCCAGAGGGTGACAGTTCCTGGGTCTTCCCGACCTGGATGTTTGGAGGAGTGTCCCTCAGTTGGATGTGTCTCAGGATTAGATTAAGCTTGTGTGGTTTTGACAGGAATCCCATGGAAGTGACATTCCCGGGTGCGTCCCCTCCAGGGGTACAGGGTGTCACGGTGTCTCCTTGCTTGAGTTTTTAAAGAGTGCTGTAATTTTTTGAAACTGATTTTCTCCCCTAGCGGGAAGGGTCAAGAGGCAGAAATTGGGTCCCGAAGGTGAGCAGAAGGTCAGGGAGTCGGCTCTGCGCCTCCTCAGGAGCCACCTAAACCTGGGTGACCTTGTGCTGGAGGTGAGTGGAAGTTGGTTGCGCCTTTGCCAGCACATTTGGGTTTGGGGATTTTGAGCCCAGCCGAGCATCATCTTCATGAAAGACACCTGGCAAGCCTCGTGAGTATCTGGGAGAAGCACGCACTAAGTTTGCTGTCCAGGTGAGAAAGGTAACCGGGAGCATGTATCTATTTGGAGGTAAAACAGTCCGGAGAGGAATCTGGTAGTTCTCAAAGGCTTCAGTAAGTTTCACCTTTTAAAATGCTTCTTTCCCTCGGAATATTTGGGAATAGCGCAGTAGGCAAGCACTGTGGACGCTCTGGGTGTTTTCAGGACATGGCTTGAATTTTAAAATGGAGTGCTTGGTGTTTGGTTTCTAGGTAGAAGGTCCTCCCGGGAAACAGCTGTGTCTCAGCCGGTTGATTGACTATGATGGTCCTGGGGCCCACATTGACCTTTCCAGTTCATTGATAGGTAAGTTAGAGCTTCATTTTCTCAACAGATTGAGTTACGGAAGAGCTTTATGTAAAGTGACTTTTTAAAAACAGTTTTATTGCAGTATAGTTGCTTTACAACGTTGTGTTAGTTTTTGCTGTACGTAAAGTGACTTTGATTTGCTTACAACAAGCAGATGTGTAGATTCCCCCAGGTCATGGTTTTCTGCTTATATGTGTGGTCACCAGCCACAAGCTTTTGTGACTTGCTGGAGGTTTGTTATGGGGCTCTTGTTTAAAAACAGTGACTCAGCATCGGACTCAGAAGCAGTAGGAACCAAAGTTACCCTTGGAAAAACGGGACAGAAACATGCCCCTCGTTTCTGGAAGTGGTGAGAACAGGCTCTGCTGGGTGGGGAAGTGCAGCAGGCAGCCAGAGATACAGGCTGATACCTGGGGAGACTGTGGTTTGGGTTCATACCACTGCTAGAAAGCGGATATTGCAGGAAAGCGAGTCCCACGAATGTTTCGGTTTCCTGATGCATATAAACTTCATGTTTACACAATAAATACTGTAGTCTGCTAAGTGTACAACAGCATTGTCTAAAAAAATGTACATACCTTAATTAAAAAATGCTCTGTTATTAAGATTCGAAAAACTGCTTTATTGGGGCTTCCCTGGTGGCGCAGTGGTTGGGAATCCGCCTGCCAATGCAGGGGACATGGGTTCGAGCCCTGGTCCGGGAAGATCCCACATGCCGTGGAGCATCTAGGCCCGTGCGCCATGACTGCTGAGCCTGCGCTCTAGAGCCCGTGCTCCGCAACGGGAGAGGACACCACAATGAGAGGCCCGTGCACCGCAATGAAGAGTAACCCCTGCTTTCTGCAACTAGAGGAAGCCTGCGCACAGCGGCAAAGACCCAATGCAGCCAAAAATAAATAAATAAAATAAAAAACAAAAAACCTTAAAAAAAAACCTACTTTATGGCTAAAAATGCTAACCATCATCTAAGCCTTCAGAGATTCGTAATCTTTTTGCTGGTGGAGGGTCTTCCCTCAGTGTTGATGGCTGCTGACTGACCAGAGTGGAGGTTGCTGAAGGCTGGGGGGCTGTGGCCTTTTCTTAAAACATTACAGCAATGAAGTCTGCTGTATCTTCCTTTCACAAATCCTCTCTCTGTAGCCTGCAATGCCGGCTGATAGCATTTTACCCACAGTAGAACTTTCAAAACTGGAGTCAGTCTTTTCAAACCCTGCTGCTGCTTTATCAATTAAGTTTATGTAATAGTCTAAATCCTTTGTTGTCATTTCAACAGTCTTCCTGGCATCTTCATAAGGAGTATGTTCAATCTCAAGAAACCACATCCTTTGCTCAGACACGAGACGCAGCTCCTCATCCTTCAAACTTTATCATGAGGTTGCAGCAATTCAGTCACTTCTTCAGGCTCTACTTTTTTTTTCAATTTTTGTAATTTTTTAAATTGAAGTATAGTTGACTTAACAATGCTTCAGGTGTGTAATAAAGTGATTCAGTTATACACATATAGATAGCGCGCGCTCTCTCTCCCTCTCTCTCGATACACTTTTTCAGAGTCTTTTCCATTATAGGGTATTACAAGACATCCAGTATAGTTCCCTGTGCTATACAGTAGGTCCTGTTGTTTATCTGTGTTTTTTTGTTTTTGTTTAAGATTTTTTGATGTGGACCATTTTTTTAAATTAAATTTATTTTTATGTATTTATTTTTGGCTGCATTGGGTCTTCGTTGCAGCACGTGGGCTTTCTCTAGTTGCGGTGAGCCGGGGCTACTCTTTGTTGCGGTGTGCGGGCTTTTCATTGCGGTGGCTTCTCTTGTTGCAGAACATGGGCTCTAGGCGCATGGGCTTCAGTAGTTGTGGCACGCAGGCTCAGTAGTTGTGGCTCACAGGCTCTAGAGTGCAGGCTCAGTAGTTGTGGTGCACGGGCTTAGTTGCTCCGTGGCATGTGGGATCTTCCTGGACCAGGGCTCGAACCCATGTCCCCTGCATTGGCAGGTGGATTCTTAACCATTGTGCCACCAGGGAAGTCCCTGACGTGGATGATTTTTAAAGTCTTTCTTGAGTTTGTTACAGTATTTTTTCTGTATTATGTTTTGGTTTTTTGGCCCCAAGGCATGTGGAATCTTATCTCCCCAACCAGTGATTGAACCCTCATCCCCTGCATTGGAAGGCAAAATCTTAACCACCGGCCTGCCAGAGAAGTCCTTGTTTATCTGTTTTATATATAGTAGTGTGTGTATTTTAATCCCAAACTCCTAATTTATCCCACCCTGCCCCCCTTTCCCCTTTGGTAACCGTAAGTTTTCTATGTCTGTGAGTCCGTTTTTATTTTGTAAATGGTTCATTTGTATCATTTTTTTAGATTCCACACGTAAGTGATATCATACCACATTTGTCTGACTTACTTCACTTACTTTGATAATCTTTAGGTGCATCCATGTTGCTGCAAATGGCATTATTTCATTCTTTTTTATGACTGAGTCATATTCCATTGAGTGTATGTACCACATCTTCTTTACCCATTCACCTGTTGATGGGCACTTACATTGCTTAGGTTATTGTAAATGGTGTTCAGGCTCCACTTTTAATTCTAGTTCTCTTACTATGTCCTCTACATCTGTAGTTACTTCCTTCACTGAATTTTTGAACCCCTCAAAGTCATCCATGATGGCTGGAATCAACTTCTTCCAAATTCCTGTTAATGTCAACATTTTGATTTTGATATATCCTTCCCATGAATCACAAATGTTCTTAAGTTCTTAATGGCATCTAGAATGGTGAATCCTTTCCAGAAGGCCATCAATTCACTTTGCCCAGATTCACCAGAGCAGTTCCCGTCTATGGTAGCTATAGCCTTACGAAGTGTATTATTTAAATGATAAGAGTAGAAAGTTGAAATTCTTCCTTGATCCATGGGCTGCAGGATGGGTGTTATGTCAGCAGCTATGAAAACAGCATGAATCTCATTGCCCATCTCCAACAGAGCTCTCGGGTGACCAGGTGCATTGTCAACGAGCAGTTGAAAGGACTCTTCTTTTTCTGAGAAGTAGGTCTCAACGGTGGGCTTAAAATAGTCACTAAACCATGTTGTCAACAGATGTACTGTCATACCGGTTTGTTTTTCCATTTTTTTAGAGCACAGGCACAGTTGATTTACCATAATTCTTAAGCGCCCAAGGATTTTCAGATGGTAAATGAGAATTGGCTTCAACTTAGTCTCCAGCTGCATTAGCCCCTAACAGGAGAGTCAGCCTCTTCCTTGCAGCCGGCACTGACTTCTCCTCTCTGGCTATGAAAGTCCTGGACGGCGTCTTCTTCCAGTAGAAGGCTGTTTCCTCTCCATTGAAAATCTGTGATTCAGTGTAGTCCCCTTCGTGGATGATCTGAGCTAGAGCTTCTGGAGGACTTGCTGCAGCTTCTCCATCAGCACCTGCTGCTTCACCTGGCACTTCCGTGCTGTGGAGATGGCTTCTGTCCTTCAACCTCATGAACCAACTCCTCCTGGCTTCAGACTTTGCTTCTGTGGCTTCCTCCCCTCTCGCATCCCTCATAGAATTGAAGAGAGTTAGGGCCTGGCCCTGGATCAGGCTTTGGCTGAAGGGAATGTTCTGGCTGGTGTGATCTTCTGTCCAGACCACTCAGACTTTTTCCATATCAGCAATAAGCCTGTTTGGCTTCCTTATCATTCACGTGTTCACTGAAGTAGCACTTTTAATTTCCTTAAGAACTTCTCCTTTGGCTTCGCAGCTTAGCTAACTGTTTGGTGCAAGGGGCTTTAGGTCTGTCTCAGCTTTCGACATGCCTTCCTCGCTAAGTCATTTCTAGCTTTTGAGTTAAAGTGAGAGATGTGCAACTCTTCGTTTCACTGGAACACTTAGAGGCCACTGTAGGGTTATTAATTGGCCTAATTTCAGTATTGTGTCTCAGGGAAGAGGGAGGCCCGAGAGACGGAGCGAGACATGGGAGCGGCCGAGAGGTGGAGCAGTCAGCGCACACAGGATGTTTGTGGGTTAAGTTCACCATCATCTGTGCGTGCAGTTAGTGATGCCCCAAAACAGTTACAGTGGTAACATCGGAGATCACACATCACAGATAACATGACAAATGTGATAATAATGAAAAAACTTGAGATATTGTGAGAATTACCAAAATGTGACACAGAAACACCAAGTGAGCAAGTGCTGTTGGAAAAATGGTGCTGATAGACTTGCTGGGTGCTTACAGACCTTCAGTTTGTAAAAAGAGGCAATCTCTACAAAGTGCGATAAATCGAGGTCTGCTTGTCTGTTTCTAGGTCCCCCACCCCACTTTGAGAATACGAGACAGGGAGAGTTCTGTGGGAATAACAAAAATAAGTTATTTTCTGGTCTTCCACATTTTTATTATGTAATGACTGTCATTTCAGAAAGATGCAGTCGGCCCTCTGTATCCATGGGTCCCACATCTGTGGATTAAACCAACCTTGGATGGAAATACTCAGGGGGGAAAAGAATTCCACAAAGTTCCAAAAAGCAAAACTTGAATTTGCTGTGTGCCAGCAACTATTTCCACAGCATTTACATTGCTTTAGGTATTATAAGTAATCTAGAGATGATTTAAAGTGTCCTTGAGGATGTGTGTGGGTTATACACAAACAGTACGCCACCTTGTGTAAGGAACTTGAGCACCTGCGGATTTTGGTGTCCACGGGCGGCCCTGGAAGCAGTCCCCCTGGAATACTGAGGGACGACTGTACTAACTAATTCACTCATTTGTTTTCAATTGCTACTCTGAGAACCCTACACCCCAGGCTTACGTCGGCAGCTGATCCCCGAAGGCCACAGTGCTGCTTCTCTCTGCCGGAATTGTACGTGGATTTCACAGACTGTGCACGGTGCAGGGAGCCAGCTCGTCCACACACTCTCTTGTGTGGGCTTTTGGATCAGAGCATAAGAACTTAGATAAGAAGCTCTTCACCTTGACCACAGAAATATAAGTAGACTTGCAACTCGTGAATTTTTCAGTTTCTCCTGCTGAAGGTGGTGGCTACCATACGTATTGGTATTTGTATAAAAATAAAAGCCTTGTAAATAAAAACAGGGATAAACTTTCCCATGGGTACAAATTGGAAATGAATGGCTAGAAATGAGCATTTTCTACATTTCTGCCGTGAGTTATTTCTTGACCACAGTGGTGGATAGTATCTAGTACTGTCACTTGGAACCTTTACAACAGTTGCACGTGTTTTCACTTCTGTAGTGGTCTGTGTTTCAAAGCCTTGAAGGTAATGGGCATATGATACAGTTTCCTGGTTTCTTTAAATTAGTTTTGGAAGTCAAATAAGCAGGAAACAGTTTTCTGGTGGCATCATCTATTTCCAGGCTGCGCAGCATTTCTCTTTATTGAGTGCAGACCAGGGGCTGGTCCTCGGGGCAGGTGGCTGCCTGTGGGCCCAGCTCCCACCTGGCAGCCCAGGGACTGGCACATCTGTGGCATGCGATGCCCGCCATGTGTGTGGCTGGCATCAGGAAGCCAGACCCGTGTCCAGTCAAACATCATCGTACGGTTGTGGGAGTGGTAACTATAAAAAACTGAAATTTGTTAAAAGTTCTCAATTTATTGTGCTCCTTTGGAAAGAGTTGCTAAAGTTCTTGGTCAGAATGTATCTGCCAAGCTCCCTTGTTTTTGTCATACAAAACGCACAGATGTGTGTCTGCAACCATGGGCTTCAGGTGCTGCCCTGATTCTCGTGAGCTTCTTCAATCAGACTGAAGTTGTCTTACTTTCATACCTCATGTTTCCCCCCAGATCTCTTCTCCCCTTCAAAAGGCAGTTTTCTGTGGTGCTAGAGCTTCGGAGAAGGCATTTAACCAACCTACTTCAGTTGTACATTTTGTTGTGCGTGTCTGTGTTTTGTCTCATCTTTAAGGCTCTGCTTTGTGCGACCAAGCCGCGCAGCTGGGTGTTCCAGCGGCCGTCCTGTGCAGCCAGGTGGTGGCCTCTGGCCTCGTGCGGGTCTGTGAGGCAGATGCGGTGCCCCCTCCCAAGGTGCTGCTGACACCGGACCAGAGGGTAAGACACAGCACGAGTTGCTGTTCAGCTGTTTGGGAAAGTTGGACATTCAATACTGTTTCTTAGAAAAGATTTCACCTCTCTTTTCAGAAGAAACTGTCTTCCTTGTTTGAGATCGCGCAGAATTTATCAGCACAAAGCATGTTCTCCCGTCTTTCCTTCTGTCAGGAATTATGGAAAGTACAGGTAAAGTTGAGATTGTAACTCTGACTCCAGGGTTTTCAAGCAGTGTTCTGTGGACTTTGGTGGAGCCAGTAAAATCCCCGGGTTTTGTTAGGAATTCCAGCAAGCATTGTATGAATTACAGAGACTAGGGTGCCTCTGTGGATGGGAAAGAAGGACCATCAGTCACCATGTTTGTCAGTATTCACCCATCATTAGTAATATTTATTAGAATAGACTATGCACAGAAACATCATGCTTTGCTTTCTTAGGTATATTATGATGAACGATTTCCCAGGGTAGCATAGTAAACTAGAAAAATGTGATTTAAAGTGATTTAAAATCCTTCTTTTTTTTTTGGCCATGCTATGTGTCTTTGGGGATCTTACTTCCCCTATCAGGGATTGAACCCGGGCCCCCTGCATTGGGAGCAAGTGGAGTCTTAACTGCTGAACTGCCAGGGAATTCCCTCATCTGTTCTGTTTTGAAACATTTTGAATTCAGTAGGCCTATAGATTTTTTTTAAATTTTAATTTTATGTTGGAGTGTAGTTGATGTACTGCTTTTTGAACACTTCAAGCTATTGCTTAGTTACTAAATGAGATCAGTTAAGTATATAGGAGAAGGAAAGAAGAAAACCAAGATGATGGTGCATTCATGGTTTTTTTCCCCCCTTTTATCCAGCATACAGTGTAGAGCTCAGTTGACTATCAGGCATTGGTATGGCCCCTGCGCCCGTTGGTAACTAGCTAAATGGCCCTGGTGTTTGCAGGTAGCAGAGAAGAGTGGGCGGCCATGGCTGATTGGGTGGTTAGGAAGGGCTTCCTGGAAGGAAGTTGCGTGGGGTGTGAGGCATGAGTTCCTGGGTGAAGAGGAGGGCACTGTGGGTGTCGGGGCCGAGTCCGACGGGGGCTCCTTGTTCGAGGGAGTGGCCACATCAGTGCTATAGCCTGGAGGGCCTCCCTGGGAGGACAGACGAGAGTCTGAACTTTGTCCTGAAAGCTGGGAGGAGCCACAGAAAGGGTTCTAAAGAAGAGGAGAGATTGGCCTGGCCAGTTACATTTTGGAATCTTGTGTTGGCCATAGTGGAGAAAGGCCTGGAGGTGGACTAAGCTAGAGGCTGGGCAGAGAGCAAGCCTGAGCCTGAACCTGGTTGCGGTGGCGGGGGGCGGGATGAAGGTGGGGATGTGAGTGTTGAGAGGCTTGGTTTTCAGGAGAGCACGTGCTGAAGCACACAGGCTGAACGTCTTGTAGGAAAGTGTGTGCGTGAAGGACTGACTCATAGTTCCTGTCATTTTCTGCAGAATTCTTTGCTGCTTGAAGCTGTGTGGCGCCTTCATGTTCAAAACATTGTAAGCCTCCAAGAGCTGCTGGAAAGGTATACCAGTGATTATTTACCATTAAAGTAAATCGAACATTTAAGTTAAAAATTAAAATTTTATGTAACATGAAATTTAATTAATATTACATGATTTATTTTTTTCTAATCTAGTATGATTTATTTATATGTAAAACCAAAAATCACCTAGAGAAGCAGTTGCTTTATTATTTAAAGAGAACGTTTGTTATAACTGAAGTCTTCATCATGCACAGACTTGGTAATGTTTTCTTTGTATAAGATGTACAGTGCGATAAGATATTTTTAAAAGCTAAAAAAGAGACATTCAGGTAAATATGGCTGATAGAATGTGTGCAACTCTTACCTCCTGAAATCCCACCAACAGTCAGAAAGGGGGTTTTATAAAAGGAATAACCCCATAAGGTTGGGAGAGTCTAGGGGAGGAGAAGCAGGAGGCGGAGGGACGGGTGGTGAACGACTTAGCAAGTGAGCAGGCGGTGCGATGGCGCCGGGTGCCTCTGGGTGAGGGGGTGAAGGGGAGGGGGGCTCAGGATGAGCTGACTGAGAACACACATGAGGAGCATATGGAGCTGGAGGTGGATTGTCTTCTCTGCTCTAGGCAGCCAGGCAGTCAGTCCTCCCCTGGTCGACAGAAGGCTGGAGGTTTACGTGTTTATTCTCTGGTCAGGGAAAACAGACAATGTCTAGTTTGGGGGACTGTCAAGCACAGTTGAAAATGTTATATTGAAACCGGTGGCAGCATGACACGTGGGTCACATCCAGAAGTCGTGGAAGATTGATCAGTTTGACTACGTGAAAACCGTATCTCCCAGCATACATGCCTGATGTCAGGGCTCCAGATATATGAAGCAAAACCTGACAATTGGAGGGAGAGATGGACTTTCAACTGTGGTCATTGGAGCCTTCAGTCCCCCACTTTCAGTAAGGGGTGGATCACCTGCTCAGACCAGCAACGACCGGAGACGAGAGAGAGCAGCATTCGCAGCTGGCGCCCGCGGAGCGCCCCACCCGGTGGTGCCCAGCGCCAGGGGAGGCCACCCGCTTCAGGCCATAAGCCAGGCTGGAGTAAGTTTACAAGGGTTGAAACCATACACGGCGTGTTCTCAAGTCACAAAAGAACTGCATAGAATCAACAAGAAGTTTTGGGAAATCCATAATATTGGGAATTAAGCAATAGACTTTTTTTTTGTTTTTAATAAATTTCTTTCTTTATTTTCATCTTCGGCTGCATTGGGTCTTCGTTGCTGCGTGAGGCCTTTCTTTAGTTGCGGTGGGCGGGGCTACTCTTCGTTGCTGTGTGCAGGCTTCTCACTGTGGTGGCTTTTCGTTGCAGAGCATGGGCTCTGGGTGTGCGGGCTGCAGTAGTTATGGCACTTGGGCTCAGTAGTTGTGGCCTGTGGGCTCTAGAGCGCAGGCTCAGTCGTAGTGGCTCATGGGCTTAGTTGCTCCGCGGCATGTGGGATCTTCCCGGACCGGAGCTCGAACCCGTGTGCCGTGCATCGGCAGGCGGACTCTCAACCACTGCGCCACCATGGAAGCCCCACACATCCTGTTTTTATTTTAATTAATTAGTTAATTATTTTTGCCCATGCCGTGAGGCATGCAGGATCTTAGTTCCCCGACCAGGGATCAAACCTGTGCTCCCTGCAGTAGAAGTGTGGAGTCCTAACCACTGGGATGCCGGGGAATTCCCCACACATCCGGTTTTTAGAGCTTACTACAAGACTGTAATTATCAAGAAAGTGCAGTCCTGGCATAAGGATTGACATATAGATAAACAGTAGGATTGAGGATCCAGATGTAAACTCACACATTTATGGTCAGTTCATTTTTGACAACGGTGCTAAGACCATTTAATGGGGAAAAACGGTCTTTTCAACAATGGTGCTGGAACCACTGGACATCTACATGCAAAAGAGTGGTGTTGGACTCTGCTTCACGCTACAGATGGCAACTAACTCAGTGCATCAGAGACCTAAACCTGAGGGCTAAAACCGTAAACCTCCTAGAAGAAGATCTGAGGGTAGATCTACCCGACCTTGGGTCAGGCAGGGGCTTCTTGGATATGACACCGAAAACTCATGCAACAAAAGAAAAAATAGGTCATTTAGCCTTCATCAAGTTTTAAAGCTTTAGTGTGTCGGCCCTATCGGAACAATGAAAAGACAATGCATAGACACTGCTTGCAAATCACATATCTGATAAGAACCTAGTATCTAGAATAAAAGAATTCTTAAACTTCAACAAGAAGAAAAATAATCCAATTCAAAAATGGACAAAGGATTTCAGTAGACATTTCTCTAAAGAAGATTTACGAATAGCCAAGCACGTGAAAAGATGCTCATCACCCTTATTCTCCAGGGAAATACAAATGTGACAGGTGAGGGCTCCCCCACCCCTCTCTGCGCCCAGACAAGGACTGTCCTGCAGGGCTGCTGCGCTGCTGACGTCTAGAGCCCATTATCGCTACTCTCGCTATTTATTATTACTGAAATTTCTTTTTTCTCCCAAGAATAGTAAGCTACTCCAAATAAATAAACTATTTGAAAAGAGTGATTTTTTTTTTTTTTTTTTTGCGGTACGCGGGCCTCTCACCACCGTGGCCTCTCCCGTTGTAGAGCGCAGGCTCAGCGGCCATGGCTCAGGGGCCCAGCCGCTCCGCGGCATGTGGGATCTTCCCGGACCGGGGCACGAACCCGCGTCCCCCGCATCGGCAGGCGGACTCTCAACCCCTGCGCCACCAGGGAAGCCCAAAAGGGATGAATGATTTTTAACATCAGTGGCAGCCATTCCTGATGCCCCTTGTACATCTGCTGGCCCTGTTGTGGCTTGGGACGGGAAGGCTGAGGTAGTCGCTAGCTCGCTGTCAGTGGAGTGAGTGTGAAAGAAAGTGGAATAATGGGGTCAGGTGAACTGTGTGCTTGTGCCCCCAGCCATGCCGACTCTCAGGCCGTGGTGGCCTGGCTCTCCAGGGACCTGCGCCTGCTGTGTGAGCAGACAGAGGCGCCCTGTCAGCACGCCGACGTCGCCAGGGCTATGCTTGCTGGTAAGTTCACGGCAGAGGTGGGTTCCTGGGTACAATTGCTTTAGACCAGTGGGAACGCTTTCTGCTCTGACGATCTGTGGGAAGCAGAGCGGCCGACACACTCCAACAGGAAGGCATTGCAGTCCATACCTGTCGTTGTGGGTTTGCATTGAACTTGAGTTGTGGAAATGTCAGCTTGTTGACCCGATGGGTTGGGCCGGAGCTGGTGTGTTAAGGATGTGCACCTTGTGACCTGCTAGCAGAGGCAGGTGGCTCCCCCGGCATCCCAGCTCCCACTTTGGGGAAGCGAGAGTCCAGGGCTGATTTGACTGAAGACGCAGTTCCTAGACAATGCGCAAAGGACGTAGGGTCACAGATTGGTTATTTACATATCCCAGGGAGCTGGGGATGGGCCGTCCTCCGTCCAGGTCACAGGCGAGCAGGAGAGAGCACAGCAGAAGGCACCAGTGCTTGTATGGTGGCCACTGGCTTTCCACGGCTCAATTCTAGGCAGTAGTTTTACAAGGTGCCCGGGAGAAGCAAAGTGGGAGCTTGGGCAGGAATCCTTATTTGAATGTGGGGACTGTGGGTGAGCAGGGCTGCCCTGCTGTGGACGCCTGGGCAGCGCCACACCCTGTTCTTCTGTCACCTTCCCTTTCTCTCCGAGTCAGTAGGCCCGCCGTCACACATACCGAAGGAATGCAGTCCACAAGTAAACGGAAACCTAGATGGGAGGGGTTCCCTACAGTTAGTTGGCTTGTGGACTGTTTTCCTTTGCAAAAGGTGCATTCCTTCTTCCTAAAACTTTCCTGGTGATGTGAATTATTTCCAATTCCTGAATCCTGTAATCTGGTCCCAGATTAAGTTTAAATTGAAATTTGACAAAATCTTTTTAATTTCAGTCCCATTGGTCGTAATCTTTTCAGAAGTTATGAGTCCATTTCCTGCCTCATTTCCCACAGTGTAATGCTTCCGAGCCCTAGAACCGTCCTTGTATGGTTGGTGTAGGAGATTGGCTGAGAGGAAGGCCACGTAAAACCCTTAGTAGATACTTCTTTGTTTTCAGTGAGAAAATCCTTCCTATAAACTTGATGGATTGTGTTTCCTTTTCGCATAGAGTGTGGCTCGGGGAAGAGGCTGTCCTTGGCTGGGTTCGGTGGTGTGGTCGGTGGGCTCCCTGGGGCCAGGAGCCAGTGTCCCCTCAGCTCCATGCAGGTCCTCACTCTGCCGGCCCCTCTGAAGCTGGTGGTCTGTGTGATTCACAGCTGTTCAGAGACCACAGTGTATGTAAATGCTTTGGTTTTGTGGGTTTCAGATTTTGTGCAAATGCTTGTTTCGAGGGGATTCCAGAAGAACGCGGATGTGAGAGGAACCGTGGACCCGGAGTGGATGTCCCAGGTAGGAGGACACCGGGCCTCGTGGGGCAGCGGCTGCAGCGCGAGGGGCCCACGCTGTAGTTGTCAGCTCTATACGGGGAAGCGCGCTTGGCTGTCACCGCAGGGCGCTCCCTGAGTGCAGATGTGCACGGGCCTGGACGGCGGTCTCTCCCCCATAGCTCTTGAGGGTAAAGCCCTCCCCACGACCCAGATCCTGGGCCGTGCCTGAGGGGGAGTCTGGAGATGAGCTCTTTGTAAAGTCGAGTCTTGCTTTACTTTGGGGTGATGGCTTGCTGGCTTGTGCCCCTGTGTAACTGCAGCGTTCTGTCCCCGCAGGTGGCCGTCGCTGTTCTCGAGAGGATGCTGGCTTGTGAGTGGCTCCGTGGCCGGGTGGCAGATGGCCTCCCTTGCTGCTTAGGGCTTCCTGTGGCTCGCCGCCTTGCAGCTCAGTGCTGCTCCGGGGAGGCCTCTCTCGCGGCTGTGATTGGGTCTAAGCTCACGAGCTGGCGTGTTTCTCTCCTGCCGTCAGTTTTGGTGGCTTCACACTCGATCTCCAGAGCAGCAGAGGTGGCCAGTTGAATGGTTCATTAGGGAAGCATTTTCTTGCCTACATATTGTGCTTGATTTTCAAGGCTTAAGTCTGGTATCACTGAGACACTTGGGATCTTGCAGGGCTTGTGCGTCGGGGGGTTCGGGGGCCTAGGAGGCCTGTGATGGCAAGGTGTCCGTTACCTGACTTGCCCAGAAGCAGTTGGTCGGGGCTGTTGATGATGGATGGTGATGCTGTGCTGATGTCTCTTTTCTGCCTCAGCCGCGCTCGAAGCTTTGGCGGCCGGGATACAGGAGGGGTCCGCAGCACACAAGGCAGTGAGCTGCTGGTAAGTTCTGGGGGTGGGCCTGCCGGCTGAGTGGTCCCAGGAATGCTGGTCGCCCCCGAAGGCCCAGTGATCCTTTGCCATTGTGGTGACATCAGGAGCTGGAAAGCACTAGAAGTCCTCTGAAGATGAGGCCCTTCCTGTGGGAACCATGCCACCTCCGGGTCTGAGGGGAGGGGGTCTGAGGGGTCCCAGCCAGGGAGACCTTGCCCGTCATGCCTGCCCCCACAGGACCATCCGCTTGCTCTCCTTGGTTCTGTGGAGGCGCATCCAGGCACTTGGGGACGGAACGTTGGGGTGTCGGGTTTGCTTCAGAGTAACATGGGGTGAGGCCACCTGGACCTTGGCTCTGTCCTGGGAACCCAGGAGATTTCCCAGCATTTCCAGGCTTTGTCACTCTTTCCATTTTTCCGTTATTTTGCTCCTGATTGCCTCTTCTCCACGATTACTTTGATCGTCCTCAAACCTGCTGGGTGAGTACTTCACTCATCAGCATATAAAACACTGCATTTTCACGATGTGCCGAGTCCGTGCTCAGACTTGTCCTGAGAGTCAGATCACGACTTTTCACGATTTTTACTTAGTTGCCAGCACTTAGAGTCAGACGTCCCCTCCCAGTCTGGGTGGCCATCCTGCCTGGAGCCTCCGCACTGCACGTGTGACATGGGCAGTTCACGTGGCTGCTAGGGCCCCGGATTCTCTCCCCTGAGGGGTCGGGTGGGGCTGATCATGACAGCCCCCTGTCGCCCCGGTCTCCCTTTGTCCCTCCTGACCTGTCAGTGACATCCTGCTCCCTCTCCTTTTCTTGCTTCTCCTGTCGGGAGAAGGACGTCCTTGGCTCCGGGTGGGGTTGAGAGCCTCCACGTGCCGGGGCAGGATCAGGTGCTCAGTGGGAACCATGGCCCTGCCACCTCTGGTTCCCATTTCACAGATGGGGAGACTGAGGCTTTGCGACTGTGCTGGGCCTGGGTCCAGCCACGGGCTGTCGTCACCGTGGCCTCCGTCACCTCCTGCGAGGCCCAGCCTCCTGTGGCCTCACTCTGGCCTTCTAGCTTCTCCATGTGGCAGCAGCTCCATTGCCTTTGATTCTGTTCTGTTGAAGCGACGCTCCCCTGGATTCCATTTCCGTCTGCGGCACGGCAGCCTGGCTGGGGAGGCGTGGGCAGGGCCAGCCTGTGAGCCTGTGAGCCTGAGCTGGGGGTCTGGAGTCGGGGGCCTGCAGGTCCCTGGCTGCTTTGCCAGCGAGCCGCTCCTTGTGCGTGAGGTGTCGCTGTCAGGTGCTGACACTGCTGAGTGGCGGAAACCTGCAGGGGTCTCCTCCCCTGAGATCCTCTGCTGCTTCTGCAGGTTCGGTGTGTTCAGTGGACACATGTATGGAAGTATAATTTCAACCGAGTCTCCAAAGAGGTTCTTCTGTCACACTCTGACCCAGATCCTCACCCACAAGCCTGTGCTGAAAGGTGGGTCCTGGTGCCCTGGGTGCCTCCCTTGACAGAAGCTCGGGCCACGGATGTTAATGCTGGGAGGACAGTCCGTTTGTCATTAAATATCTTCTCATTTGAAAGCAACACTTTCCCGTAAAGAAAATTTAGAATTAAAGAAGCGTCATCCATTATTGCCAAAGTAGAATATCTTTAATATGAAGCCCTTCCTGTCTTTCTAGATAGGTTTTTAAAACAGTGCTCGTACTGTGAATTCCAAGGTTCTGTTTCTGCGGCTCACGTCAGCATTTTCTGTGGGTGCATGGCTTTCTGAAGGGTGTCCGACACCCGAGTCATCTTCTGCCTGACGCACTGTCCCGTGAGGGCTGGGCGGTCCGCGAGGCTCCTCATGGTGCCTTCTCTGTGGTGCTGTGTCCAGGGGCGCACGGAAGCCCCCGGCACAGGCTGCTGCCCTCCCGGAGGGCCTGGCCGGGCTGATGAGTGCTTTCCAACTGTGTCCTTTCAACACGTCCTCACTGACTGCTTATTCTTAGTGAAAGTTTAAAAGCAGCAAAATTAAAGTGTAACTGATGGGTTGGAGGATGTTTATAGCAGATATGATCAAGGATTACCAAAGACAGACAGTTCATGACATAAAAAAATGGCTGGAAAATGGGGAAATGGTGAAGTTCACATACATTTGGAAAAGTGCAAATTAAAACAAGGTGCTTTATTGATACTGAACTTTTTGATGATTACTGATGTGACATTATGTGTATTTCCTCCTGAATGAAGTTTCCGACGCTGTTCAGATGCAGAGAGAGTGGAGCTTTGCAAGGACCCCGCCTCTGCTCAGTGGCCTGTACCGTAGGGTAAGTGCACAGGGTGGGGTCCAAGACCTGCTGCACGGGCTCTCTGGGTCCCAGGAGATGCCACAGCCACGGCCGTCCATGGCTGGACCGCCGTCCGGGTGCAGAGACCGAACTTTTCACTTGGGCAAAGCACCTTGTCCCCAGATGAGAACTCCCTGCAGCCACTGCTGGCTGTGGGGGTCAGGAGGGCAGGCCTCTCGAGTCCAGGCTGGGTCCGATGCGGAGTGGGAGGGAGTGGGGGTCCAGCTTTGACACTTCGGTTTCAGCTCTTCGTGGTCCTGAGCCCAGAGGAGCTGGTGGGCCACTTGCAAGAGGCTCTGGAGACACAGGAGGTGAACTGGCAGCACGTGCTGTCCTGCGTGTCCACACTGGTGATCTGCTTGCCAGACGCACAGCAGCTCGTTGATGGTGCGCGGGGATGGGAGCCCCGTTGTGTTCCGTGCGTGCGTGTGCGTGTGGTCCGTGGACCGGCGTTGGGGCGAGCCTGCGGGCGGAATCGCTGTGTCTGGCTCAGTGAGGATGGAAGCCCTTCCCGCCTACCCAGCCAGTGCCCTCTGGACCGCCCTCTGCTGTCGGCCTGCCCGTGTACCCGCTGCTCGGCTGCGTGTGGGCCGCCACCCAGGGCCTGGGGGTCGGTGTTGGGTGAGGGGACTGTCCTGCCTGCCCCCGCACCCCCGCCCCAGTCCCCGTCCACAGCCGTGCCACTGTTCTCACCTAGGTTGGGTGTCGCGTTTGCTGACTCATGCGTTCGAGAGCTGTGACCTGGACAGCATGGTCTTGGCGTTCCTGGTTGCACGGCAGGCTGCGCTGGAGGGCCCAGCTGCCTTCCCGTCCTATGCCGCCTGGTTCCAGGTGAGCCGCCTGCGCTCCCGCTGGGGTCGGCTCTGCCGAGGCTGCTCAGATTCCCATCTGCCTCATTGAGCCTCCTGCCGTCTCTCACGAGAAAATGAGTGAAATCCAGCAGGAAAGGGTGACAGCGAACACAGCTGCCTTTTCTGCACAGTGTGCTGCGCTGTGATTGGCTTCACGTCTGTCGGGGAGCGCCCTCCTCTCTTCCCTGTTTCCCTCCACCTGCGCGTGTTGCCCCTCTTCCCAGGCTGCTGAACCTGGCCGGGCCTGGGGGGCATCGTTGGGATCAGCTTTGACGGCTGGGCGTGTGTGGATTTGGGCTTACGAGCCCTGTTCTCTGCAGAAGCTTTGGGTGGTGTAGCTGTGGCCTCTTTGGAGAGCCCGCCTCTCTCTGCATCCACCGGGCTCTGTGCCTGGTGTGCCGTAGAGATGGTGGGCGTGGCTCTTTCTTTCACGGAATGAAGCTCCCTCCTGGCCCCGTGCTTCCCCCAGCTCCACACAGCGGGCCAGGGGCTCCTGCTGGACGCACGTGGACTCAGTGACTGCGTCCACAGTCCTGGCACTGAGGGACTTACCAGAGTCCACTCGGTGCTCCGAGCATAGGTCCAGTGGTGTCGGCCTTGTGTGCTCGTTCTGATGACTTTGTGCCTGTCGTCTGACAGCACAATTGTTAAGAAGAACCACAGGGTGTGCTTTGGAGGAGGAGCTTCCGTGGGCCTCGTGCTGTTGCAGGTGGGCCTCTTGTGGCTGGCATGAGGCGAGTGCTGGTCTCTGCAGGCTCATGGGGACATAATTCAGGGCCGACACCTCTTCAGAACCTCCCTGCCCTGGGCACCCCCAGGCACCCCTGGGTGCCCTGGGTTCTATAAGAGTCCACTGTCCTGCTGTGGCCTGGGCACTTTGCCCAAGGGCCCACCCCTGCAGGGATCTCATCCGCTCAGACGGGCTTGGAGCTGGAGTGGAATGAATTCACCTGTGAGGAAGGGACTCTCGCGGGGTGGTTAACAAATCCTGTCTCTAATGTTCATAGAAAGGCACCATATTTACCATTTTCTCCAGCAATATATTTTTAATTTTTAAAATAAATTTTCAGTCCATCTGTTTAACTAGGCCACAGCCATGCCGTCCTAAAGAAAAATGAACTGAAATGGCTCTGCTTCCCTTTTTCTGCTGTTTTGGAGGCCGGGATGTAGCCACGGCCACCACACGGCAAGTCCTCCCGTCGCCCCCACCTCATGCCCATTCTCTCCGCAGGCCACCTTCGGGAGCGCAAGGGGCTTCCACGGCTCCAGCAAGAAGGCGCTGGTCCTCCTCTTCAAGTTCCTGTCTGACCTCGTGCCCTTCGAGGCCCCCCGGTACCTGCAGGTGAGAGGCCGGCGGCACGTTCAGCTCAGGGAAGCCCCGCAAGTGACAGTCACAGAATGCAAACGCCATCCTGGGGTGTTGGTGCACTCCTGGGGAGGCATGTTTCTTACAGTAAATGCCCAGAAACCAGCCGCATGTGGTCCTAGGAGCTGGTGAGTGAGCAAAGGGGGCCTGGTGCCTGCATAGAAAGGGGGCCCCATAGCACGGACACCGAAGCCGGCGAGTGCCCTGGGTCCCGTGGTTGGTTTTTAAAAATGATATATTTTTATGTATCTGGAAGAATCTGCCCCCAGTGGCTGTGGACGTTCCTTCTGGGAGTGGAAGACTTCACGCTCCAGTTTACGTTCTTTATCACCATGTACATTAGTCTCATGATTAGAAAGCGCCTTGCAGTGAGCTTTCTTTTGTAATCAGATGACTATAACCAGCATCCACTTTGAGGGGTAGGGCACTTGGAAGATGAATCTCACCTTCTTTCTTTAATTAAGAAATGCGTATTTCATTTCAAAGAATACACGTGACGTAACTCATGCAGCCTGGAGTCTGGTCTCCCCGTGCATCTCAGTCCCTGCCGCCCCTCCTGGCCCCGTGCCGAGACCCTCACCCAGGACTCCGTCTGCCCCACCTCCAGCTGTGGCCCTGGGGTCTTTGGCTAATTCTTCAACTTTGTTGCCGTCAGTACGAGTGTCTCCCCCAGAAAGTCAGGACAGCTGACGGGCTGATGGACCTGCTCCGCCCTCTGCCCGCAGGTGCACATCCTCCACCCGCCACTGGTTCCCAGCAAGTACCGCAGCCTCCTCACCGACTACGTGGCGCTGGCCAGGACGCGCCTGGCCGACCTCAAGGCGAGTCCCAGCCTCCCCTGCTGCCTGCCCCTCCTCTGTCTCCACGGAGGCCAGTGCCTATCTGGGTCCTCACATGCGCCCGTGTCTTTGCAGGTTTCTGTAGAAAACATGGGGCTCTATGAGGATTTGTCTTCAGCTGGGGACGTCACGGAGGTAATGTCCCGGGCTTGTCGCTGAGCGTCTCTGCGTGTCCGAGCCTATTCTGTCTGGGCCCCGGTGCGTGTGCGGCAGCCGGGGTGAGCTGTGCTCCAGGGCTTGTCCGGTCGTATCCACACTCTTCAGAGCAGCAGCGAGGGTCACCTTTTACAGGGATGCTTCTTCCAGGAGGTCCCCCTTCCCGTGGTTTCACGGACAAAGTGGTCTGTAAAACAGTTGGGGAAGGGCGGTGTCATGTTCTTCTAGGAATTACGGAAAAAAGTGTGAACTATATTTATGTAGACCAGATGTCGGATGGCCATATGCGGTGTGTGTGCGCTTTCCTAAGACACTCTTACTTCAAAGTTGCGAGCCTCTGGCGAGCCCTTGCTGTTGGACTGTTAGGCGAATACTTTAAGTTTTCTATTTAAGATTTATCGCTGTTCACAAGTTGCCATTTCATAATTTTTTTAAATCTCAAAAATTAGGTCTTGGCACCTTCCCACCTGAAAATCTTGCATTGGGATCCTTGTCTCTCCCAGAAGGGCAGCAGGAAGCGGGGTGGAGTGCACAGACACATGGAACCTGGGGGTGGCTGTGGCTCCCCAGAGGTGCTGAGCTCTCTGGGGCCGGGCCAGCAGTTGACCCCTCCTTGTGGTTTTGCTGGTATCAGGGCATTTGTCTGCATGTCCGCTTGCTCTGTCATGCCTGTCGCCTGACCACAGAACCGTGGCCCCGCTCTGCTCCTGCCTTTTCTTTTAAATCTTCTGTTTTTTTCCGTCCTCCCCACTTGGAGCCAGCCCCGCTGCCAAGCGGCCCAGGATGTTGAGAAGGCCATCATGGTGTTTGAACACACGGGGAAGATTCCCGCCGCCGTCCTGGAGGCCAGGTGGGGTTACGCTGCCGGAAGGGCTGGTGGGCAGGTGCTGCTGAGCCCCTGCTGTGACATGAGCTCCCTTGCGGAAAGCCCAGGTGCCCCGCAGCACAGACTGTTCAGAGGGACCAGACAGGCCCTCCCTGTGGCCACGATGACTTTTCTTGTTCATGCTTCAACGGTGACCGTGTGAAGCCAGCACAGGGAGTTGAATAGCAAAATTTTGTTGAATTTGGTGTGACGCCAAAACACGTTGAATTCTGGTTGCTACCAGTACGGGGTAGCTGTGGGGTAGCTTTGTTAAGGCTTTGCCTCTGAGAAACGCTCACAGCTTCCAGCTCCCACGGTCGACCTCGTGGCCGCGGATGAACCCAGGTTCCAGGGCCGTGCATCTAGAATCCTCCAGACTCTCAGGGTGCAGGTCACCAGCACAGAGTTCCCTTTGTGTGAAATGTCCCAAAACAGTGGGAAAGAAAACTTGAAAACGTGATATAATGTCATAGCCTTGAAACGTGACACCACGTGGCCCACGCTCTGGCCTGCAGGGACGGCCCTGGACGGTCATTGCCCTCACTGAGGGTCCTCTGGTCGAGGTGGGGCACCCCTGAGCCTGGCCTTTTCTGTTGCAGCATATTCCGGAGGTCCTACTACCTGTCCCACTTTCTCCCCGCCCTGCTCACACCGCGAGTGGTCAGTACACGTCGCCGTGAACGTGGGGCTGGGTCGGCAGAGAGCGGGGTCCCTGTTGGCGTCTCACCCAAGTCCTGTCTTCCCTCTCAGCTCCCGAGGATCCCTGATTCCCGGGCCGCTCTCACAGAGTCCCTGAGGAGGTATGCATGGCAGCGCGGCTCGTCTGGGGGCTAACAGCGCAAGGAGCTGTGGCTCTTCTGCAGAGAAATGTGTTTCGTCACATGTATGCTTTACTTATAAAAAGTTGGCTCAAAATTAGTCGGTTAAAATGTTAAAAAGAAAATTTCTTTGATTCTGAATATCACAACTTAGCATTTTTCAATGAACTTTTAGGATGATTAGTCTGGGAATTAAAGAAAATAGTGTTTTTGCTACATAATCATTGGGAAAGGAGGAGAATTTAAGGAAAGAGGGAAAAGGGAGAGGTGAAAGCCTTCCACTGTGATGATTTGGGGAGAGTGGAGACCACGTGTAGCACGGGGGTCCCATCCCCCGGCTCACACTGAGGACCTCCAGGAGCAGAGAGGTGGTAGAAACAGAAAACGATCAACCCTGTTTCCCAGTGTCTTATGGGAAGTGATGGGTCCTGTGAGAAGATTGAAAAGATAAAGGGCCTAGAAAGTAAAAATAAGCTTTTTCATCTTATGATTAGGCCATTCTCTGGGATCCTTACTTCTGTTTATTTTTGGCATAAGATATTCCAAAAGTAAAGAGACCAGTAAAAAAACCACCCCTATGCCCCATTCGCATTAATATTTTTGCTATCTTTCCTTTTTTCCTTGAAATAGTCCAGATACATCTTACCCCAGGTCTCTGATCCCCTCCCCTTTTCCTCCAAGAAAATCATTATCCTGAAGTTGGTGCATAAATTTTTCCTCTATTTTTTATCCTTTGTTTTATATGTTTATAACTGTAAATCGTGTCCACACACAAACACACCACACAGCGTGCTCTTGTGTGTTTTCAAAGTGGATTTGATAGCAGTGTGTGTTGTTCCGTGACTTGCATTGTCACTCCCCCAGCTGGTCGTGTGCTCTGGTTTGTTTAATGCTGTGCGGAGTTCTGTTGTGTCTGCAGACTGCCACGTCGCACCCCCCCGGGTGCAGGCCACATGCCTACGGAATAAATAGATGCACTCACCACCCTGGAGTTGGACCCTTGGGTTACTTCACGTTCGTGTTCTGTTAGCGGTGCTTCAGTGAACACCCTTGGCTGTATCCCCATGAAAGCTTGACAATTTTGAGTGCAGTTTCATTGATTCTATAGGTTAACTTGAGGCGTTTGGCTTTATTATGGTACTGAGTTTTTCCTTCCAGGAACACAGTACATCTTTGTTTATTCAAGTCTTTTACTAGTGTTTTTTCTTTATAAAACTCTTGTAAATTGTTGTCAGCCTTGCTACTCGGTACCTAGCTTTTGTTGTGAACTGCATGTTCTTTTCTGGCTTCTTCATCAGCTGTTGCTGAGGTGTAGGTGCCCTTGTTTCCGTTAACTGTTGAACTTACTCCCAGCGGGTGGTGAGATTTTCTATGCAGTCACGCTGTCCACAAGATCAGGTTTGCCTCCTCCTGTCTGATTATTATGCCTCTCGGTGTTTGTCACTGTATTGGGTAGGATTTTAGTATAATGAGCAATCGTAGGAGTGAAAGCTGGCCTCGCGCCTTGTTCCTGGCTGAAACAGGACTGCTTCGAGAGTTTTACCATTTATATATATATATATATATGTATATATATCCTCCTTACCATATTAAAAGAGTTCCCTCTGTGAATTCGCTAAGGACTTTTAGCAGGAATTCATGCTTTTTTTTTTTTGGCAACCCTTAAGATGATTGTGCTGTTCTCCTGTCATCGGCTATGTGATAATTACATTGATAGGTTTTTCCACTGTCTTTGCGTTCCTGGAATACCCCCTAATTGGTAACAGTTTTTTGTTTTATGAACTGCTGAATTTGGTTTACTGATACTTTATTTAGAGTTCAGGCATCTGTGTCTCATTTTGTTACACTCACCTTGGCTGCTTTGCCATTAAGGTATTTGGTTCCTCATGGAACAAACCGGGTAGCCTTCCCTCTTTCCTGTCCCCTGAAATAGTTTGTCACACAGGGATCATGTGTCCCTTAAGGTTTGGTAAAATCTGGCTGCAAAATCATCTGTTCCTGGTGTCTTTTGTGGAGGCGAAACTTTTGGCTGCTGACTCAGTTTCTTGAATGGTTATTGGTTTAGTCAGGTTTTTTATTCTCGAGTTAGCTTTTATATATATTTCTAGAAAATTGTCCATTTCATCTAAGTTTGCAAATCTATTGATGTATCATTTTTCATGATATTCTATTGTGATTTAAAAAATTTGTCTACCTCATCTGTACTTTTCATCCCTTAAAGTTTTTTTCATGCTAGTGTTAATTTTGCCTTTTTTTATGACTCATTCATTACTTAAAGACTTGTCTGTTTTATTAATTTTATCACATAACCAGCTTTTAATATTGTGTCCTTCCTGCTGTTTTGGGTTTTTTTAATACATTTATTTATTATTTTTATCTTTGGCTGCATTGGGTCTTTGCTGCCGTGCATGGGCTTTTCTCTAGTTGTGGCGAGTTGGGGCTTCTCATTGAGGTGGCCTCTCCTGCTGCGGAGCACGGGCTCTAGGCACACGGGCTGCAGTAGTTGTGGCTCGCGGGCTCTAGACTTCAGGCTCAGTAGTTGTGGTGCATGGGTTTAGCTGCTCTGTGGCATGTGGGATCCTCCCAGACCAGGGCTCGAACCCATGTCCCCTGCATTGGAGGCGGATTCTTAACCACTGCGCCACCAGAGAAACCCCCTCCCTGCTGTTTTTTTTTTTTTTAAATAAATTTATTTATTTTTGGCTGCGTTGGGTCTTCGTTGCTGCACGTGGGTTTTTCTCTGGTTGTGGTGAGCCAGGGCTACTCTTCGTTGCGGTGCGCAGGCTTCTCATTGCGGTGGCTTCTCTTGTTGTGGAGCGTGGGCTCTAGGTGCGTGGGCTTCAGTAGTTGTGGCATACGGGCTCAGTAATTGTGGCTTGCGGGCTCTAGAGCGCAGGCTCAGCAGTTGTGGTGCATGGGTTTAGCTGCTCTGCGGCATGTGGGATCCTCCCGGACCAGGGCTCGAACCCATGTCCCCTGCATTGGCAGGCGGATTCTCAACTGCTGTGCCACCAGGGAAGCCCCTCCCTGCTGTTTTAAAAAAAATCTTCTATTTGTTTTTAGATTTTAACTTTATTATTTACCTTTTGTTTTCTTTGGGTTTACTATGTTGTTCCTTTTATAACTTCTTAAAGTGGTGGTTTAATTTATTGTTTTATAACTTGTGTTTTAAAACAGGCATATTTTAATAAATTTTACCTCCAGATATCACTTTAGCCACCTTCCAGAAGTTTCACTGTGTAGTTCTTGCACTGTCGGTCAGTTCTAAGTAAATACTCAACCATTGTGCTATGATTTTCTCATAATTTGTAAGTTAGTTTTAAGTAAATTTAAAAAAATTTTAAACATTTAGGTGTTTGCCCATGAGTTTTTATTGTTGAATTCCAATGTTAATTTCATGTTTCACAAAGAATATGATTCACTTTATATGGAGTTTTTTCTACTAGTCAAGACTTCCTTTCAGAATTTGCTTGGAATTTGCAGACATTCCGCGCATCCTTGAAAACAACACGTCCTTCAGTTTGGGACTGTAGGGTCTGTCTGTTAAATTTTGCTTATTCTCAAGTTTTCTGTATCCTGAATAGTTTTCTGTGTCTTTGGTTTATCAGTTTATTGTGGAGGTGGTTGTGATTTTGTCATTTTCTCCTTATAATTCTGTCAGATTTGTCTTGTTGCAAGAAAGTTTGTAATTGTTAAAATACAGGCTTCTCTTGCTGGGTGTTTTTCCCTTTGTTATTATGTAATGTCTCTGTTAGGCTTTTTACCTTAGTTTCTGTTTTGTCTGCTCTTAAAACCGGCTTTTTTTTTTTTTGGTATTTGTATGGTATGCCTTCTTAATTTTTTTTTTATTGGCTGCGTTGGATCTTTGTTGCTGCACGCAGGCTATCTGTAGTTGTGGGGAGCAGGGGCTACTCTTTGTTGCAGTGCGTGGGCTTCTTATTGCGGTGGCTTCTCTTGTTGAGGAGCATGGGCTCTAGGCGCGCGGGCTTCAGTAGTTTTGGTACATGGGCTCAGTAGTTGTGGCTCACGGGCTTAGTTGATCCACGGCATGTGGGATCACATGTCCTGTGCATTGGTAGGTGGATTCCCAACCACTGCGCCACCAGGGAAGTCCCTAATTTTTTGACCTATTTATTTCTAATCTTTAAAAACGAGTTTTGTCAGAGTTAAATATAGATATAGATTAAAGAGTCCTGGCAGCAACATGGATGGACCTGGAGATAATCATACTAAGCGAAGTAAGTCAGACAGAGAAAGACAAATACCATATGATATCACTTATGTGTGGAATCTAAACTATGACACAAATGAAACAGTGACAGACTCACAGACATAGAGAACAGACTTGTTGCTGGGGAGTGCAGGGGTGTGGACGGGGAGGAATGGAGTGGGAGTTTGGGATTAGCAGATGCAAACCATTATATATGGAATTGATAAACAACAAGGTCCCACTTATAGCACAGGGAACTATATTCAGTATCCTGTGATAAACCATATTGGAAAAGAATATGAAAAAGAATATATATATATGTATTACTGGGTCACTTTGCTGTACATCAGAAATTAACACACATTGTAATTCAGCTATACTTGAATAAATTTTTTTTTTAAAGTTAGATTAAAGAGTCAGATACTTCTATGGAGTTTATTAAGAGAAATAGCCAGGGGCTTCCCTGGTGGAGCAGTGGTTAAGAATCCACCTGCCAATGCAGGAGACATGGGTTCTAGCCCTGGTCTGGGACGATCCCACATGCCGCGGAGCAACTAAGCCCGTGCGCCACAACTACTGAGCCTGCGCTCTAGAGCCCACGAGCCACAACTACTGAGCCTGTGTGCCACAACTACTGAGCCTGAGCACCTAGAGCCCGTGCTCCCAACAAGAGAAGCCACTGCAATGAGAAGCCTGCTCACCACAACGAAGAGTAGCCCCCACTCGCCACAACTAGAGAAAGCCCGTGTGCAGCAACAAAGACCCAATGCAGCCAAAAATAAGATAAAATAAAAAAATTTATTTTTTAAAAAAAGAGAGAGAGAAATAGCCACTCCCCACCCATCCCTGCCACTTCACTTTCTTTCTGGAAGCAAGCATTTTCAACTCAACTGATTTTTCGATATTTCGCCCCGAATCTCCATATAACATTATTATTTTGGTATTAATTTTTCTGTTTTAGTTTTCTTTCCTTTACCAATACACATAGCTGCCCTTCCTGTGTTGGTTTTGAAAAATTGCTTTTTAGGGCTTCCCTGGTAGCGCAGTGGTTGAGAGTCTGCCTGCCGATGCAGGGGACACGGGTTCGTGCCCTGGTCCGGGAGGATCCCACATGCCGCGGAGCGGCTGGGCCCATGAGCCTGGCTGCATCCAGGGCCTGTGCTCCGCGGCAGGAGGGGCCACAACGGTGAGAGGCCTGCATACCGCAAAAAAAAAAAAAAACAACCACAAAAACCCTTGTTTTTTAAGGCTATCTAAACAGTATTCAGAGTTGATCATTAGGAATCGTTACTTTCTGTTTTCTCTGGAGTTTATAATTATCTTTGTTTTATCTTAGTTTTCCTTGTACATATCATGATTCACTGGAAACTCTACCAGTTGTCTAAATGTTCTCTTGTTCAGAATCAAGTATCCCAACGGTTGTATCTTTGGGAAATCTCTTCTAGAGCCTTCTGACCTGCTTCACTCTGACCCACTAGCTTGTTATGCCTCTAAGACCGCTGTCACCCTTGTATCTTCCTTCAGCGTCACCTGGAGACTGACGTCCTTTGCTCTGGCTTGTGCTGGCTTCTCCTTTCTATGCCCGAGATCATCCTCTTTCTTGGTTTACTCCTTTGTCTTGGTGGAAAACACCCTATTGAAGCTTCTTACAAAAGGATGGGTGTGAGGTAGATTTTTCGACACCTTATTTAGCCCTCACATTTGATAGGTAGTTTGGGTATAGAAATCTAAGTTGGAAATTATTTTCCCTCAAATTGTTAAGAGTCACTCCATTGACTTCTAGCTTCCATTGTTGCGACTGAGATGTTAGAAACTTACAGTTTCTGACTCTTTGCATGGGAATCTGTGTTTTTCTTTCTGGAGGCCTGTAGTGCCTTTTCTTTGTTCCCTGTGTTCTGAAATTTTATAGCAGTGTATTTCATTGTGGGTCTAATTTTATTTCTGGGCTGGGCACATGGTGGGCTTTTTACTCTGGAAATTCATATCCTTCAGTACTAAGGGATTTTCTTGGATACTTAAAACCTTTTTTTTATGAAAAATTTGAGACAGAAAAGCAGAATAGAATCTATCACCCAGATTTGTTATCAATAAATGGGCAATCTTGTTTCATCTATAGCCTTCAAACTCACTTACCCACCCAGCATTCTGGATTATTTTGAAGCAAATCCCAGACGCTGATTATTTCTACTTGGTTTATTTCTCTGCAGATGTGTCCTCTTTATGTCCTTTTTCTTCTTAGATCTGCTATGTTTTAGATATTAGATCTCCTGTATTGTCTTCTGATTTTTTTCTCTTTTGTCCTATTTTGCGTATCTGTTTTGTTTTGTTTTTCCTCTCCTTTCTGAGAGATTTCTTCAAGTTTATCTGCAAGTTCTTTTACTGAGTGTTTCATTTCTGTCATCAGATATTCCTTTGTACAGCAGTCCATTCTTCTTTTAAAATTTTAATTTAATTAATTTGTCTATTTAGGCTGTGTTGGGTCTTCGTTGTTGCACGCAGGCTTTCTCTGCTGGCGAGCAGGGGCTACTCTTCGTTGTGGTGTGCGGGCTTCTCACTGTGGTGGCTTCTCTTGTTGCACAGCATGGGCTCTAGGCGTGCGGGCTGCAGTAGTTATGGCAGTTGGGCTCAGTAGTTGCGGCTTGTGGGCTCTGGAGCGCAGGAGTTGGGGTGCACGGGCTTAGTTGCTCCACGGCACGTGGGACCTTCCCAGACCAGGGCTCGAACCCATGTCCACTGCATTGGCAGGCAGATTCTTAACCACTGCGCCACCAGGGAAGCCCCTAGCAGTCCATTCTTGTTTCACAGCTGCAGTGTTTTGTCTTACCTCTCTGAAGATACTAATAAAAGTGATGACTGACAGTTTCTTTTCTGTGAATTTCTCCGTTTCCTTGAATTTGTTCTTTCTTTTTATTTGCGTTGGTTTCTGTTTTTTCTTTTCTTCTTTTTGGTTTCTGTTTTTTAAACTGAAGGCTTTCCAGTCCCCAGGGCAGTGGGTGGTACCCTCAGTTCCTAGTCTCCAGCCAGATTCCCTGCCTCCCCCAGTCCCGGTGTGGAGGTGTGGATTCTCACTCTGGACCACAGCTACGTCTCTGTTCTTCTACTTGAATCTCGTTGTCACGGTTTGCAGCACTGATGGCGGGGGGGTGGGGGATGCTCTGTGGCTCTCGTCCTTGTACTTACTGCTGTGCCATGACAACGTGCCAGCTGTGTCCGTGCCCTGTAGATGCCCCATGTCCTCATCACAGGACTTGTATTTTTAATGACATTAATTGGATGTTTTCCTTAGTTAGCATTTTTCATTAAAAGTAATATAAGTTCACCTTTAAAATTTGGGAATTACCAAAACTTGAATGAGAGAAGTGAAAATCATTTATGATCTCACTACACAACAAAACCCACTGTTGGGAGATGTTTATATAGGACATATGAAGTAGTCAGGACCGTTTAAGTCCATATGGACAATGTTTTTCCTAAACATAGGGTCATGCTGTGGGGTGTTGTATAATTTGTTTAGATTTACTCTGTTGCATATTTCTGTTTTATGATAGTCTTTGGGATTGTAAGCTTGAGAATTAATTTGAGTCATAGTTGACTATTTTAATGTTTTCTTCTGATCCAGAGCAGATAAAATTCCCCCCTCCTTATACTCCACCTACCGCCAAGCCTGCTCCACTGTCGGAGAGAAGAAGCCAGAAGGTAAGGTCAGTGGGTCGCTTGGTCCCCAGACGTGCCCACATCTCACCTCCACTTCCCTGACCACGAGACGTGTCGGTGGCACCTTGGTCCATCTGGTCTGCTTCTGTCATGCTGGGTCTGGTCACAGCTGTGGCTTCAGAGACTGCCCAGCACCAGCCCTGGGACAGCTGTGACACCAGGAGGGCTGCCTGTGATGTCATTCCCTGAACACACATGCAGTACAAAATCCACTTGACCATTTCTCATCTTTGTGTGCCCCGCTGAGGCTGTCATGTGGCTTCTGTTTGCCTGTCTGAATTCGAGCTTTTTTTTTTTTTTTTTTTTTTGCGTTACGCAGGCCTGTCACTGTTGTGGCCTCTCCCATTGCGGAGCACAGGCTCCGGACGCACAGGCTCAGCGGCCATGGCTCAGGGGCCCAGCCGCTCCGTGGCATGTGGGATCTTCCCAGACCAGGGCACAAACCCGTGTCCCCTGCATCGGCAGGCGGACTCTCAACCACTGCGCCACCAGGGAAGCCCTGAATTCGAGCTTTAAAGTCAGGTGACCAGCCAGGCCCGAGGCCCGTGGTGCTTGTTCTGCACCGTGTCCTAGTAGGGGGTCTGCCATGGCTCTTTGGCCGTTTGGACGGTTGGGGATCTTTCTGCTTCTAGGGGACAGTGATGTGGACCTGGGCCAGTGTGTGAAAGCGTGCATCATTGCTTGGAGCAGCTGGGCAGGCTGTCCGCACCCCATCGCCCCAGGAACGAGGCGCCATCCGGACAGGGCCTGGTCTGTCGGTGTTGAAATGGTGCAGCTGTTTGCTGGTCAATCCCTCTGACGCCTGCAGGGCCAGTTAGGCTGCATGAGCAACTGCAGCTCTGTTTTCTAATTCTGTCTGCCAGAACCCTCCTTGCACAATCTTCCACAGTTTCTGACAGCCAGGGAGACCCACACCTGTTTGGACCAGTATCGAAACATCTTGCAGACAGGATGCCAAGGGGGCCGTAGGGCTGTGTCCACCGTTGAGTGAGGCCTTGCCCTCCTTTCCTAACCCCATGGTCCTGCTTTTGGGGCTTCTAGAATGTTTCCTAATGCTGTATCTCATAGGGCTAATATTTTTTAGTAAACCTACTAAATGTGTGTTGAGGACTGGTAATCACCTCTAATATACTGATTTTAACATCCTGTTGTAAAAAGCAATATCACAATGTTACTTAAAAGTTTGAGAAACAGGGACTAAACCATCATCTGTACATAATTCTGCTCCCCGCCCAGCCTCCCTCCACATGCATTTGGTCTTTGTTCATTACATACCTGCTTTTTACACTTGTGGCGATAGTGTGTATAGAACCATGGTTTTTCTTAAACTTCCTTATGAATGTTTTAACTTTGATAGGACATTAACATCCGCCGTCCAGGGAGAGCGTTTCACTTCCCTCCTCATAGGGCCCCAGTCCTCTGTGTGCCCTCTGCAGGGAGAAGCCAGGGACAGCGTCAGTTCCGTGTGCTTCCTATCTGATCTAACCTGTTTAATTGTTAAAATTATCTCCTGTCTCTCAGATGCAGCCTCGCAGAGGGAGGTGGAGCCCAGCTGTAAGGAGGAGCCGCTGGGTCTGCTCACAACTGCCCTGCGAGAGCTCAGGGCCTCAGTGACAGATCCCACCCAGCGTGACGGTGAGGACAGGGCTGTGGGTCGGGCCGTCCGCAGTGGGTGCCCGTGGGTGCACAGGCCAGTCCTGACGTGCTCAGAGCTTGAGGCTGCTCTGTTGCCCATAGTGGCAGTGGTCAGTGCATTTTCCCTGCAGTTCAGCATCTGGTAGTGAACCTGACCACGGCCTGGTGGGTGTGGAGCGTGCCTCCTTTCTGACACTCAGGCTGTCCCAATGTCTGGGTAGAATATGGTTATTCTGCTACCTGGCGTCTCGGTGGGACAGGAGACATAGAGGAGGAAAGCTGCGTTGTCTCCTTCCTTTACTGCCTGGGTGGCTGTGCTCTTCAGCGCTGGGCCTCTGCTTCTGGGACTGTTTCCTATGAGGGGCCTGGAGGACAGGCGTGAGCAGTTCAAAGCGCTCAGTGGCCATAGCGGTCCACAAGTAAAATGTTAGGTTCCGGTGTTTTTAGAGTTTTGCTATGCTAAATGCAGAAACTAAAATACATAAGGCATGCTTTCACCTAGTAACTTCAGTAGATGTTTATTTATTATGAATTCATTTAATTCCTATGAGAGTCTCACGGAGGAAATACAGTTGACCCTTGAACAACACAGTTCGGTTTTTTTAAATTTATTTTTGGCTGCGCTGGGTCTTCGTTGCTGCCCGTGGGCTTTCTCTAGTTGTGGCGAGTGGGGGCTGCTCTTCGTTGCGGTGCACGGGCTTCTCATCGCGGTGACTTTGCTTGTTGCGGAGCACGGGCTCTAGGCACACGGGCTTCAGTAGTTGTGGCTCACGGGCTCTAGAGCGCAGGCTCAGTAGTTGTGGCGCACGGGGGCTTAGTTGCTCCGCGGCATGTGGGATCTTCCTGGACAGGGCTGGAACCCGTGTCCCCTGCATTGGCAGGCGGATTCTTAACCACTGCGCCACCAGGGAAGTCCGCAACACAGTTTTTAACTGTGTGGGTCCACTCAGTATATGCAGATTATTTTCGGTAAATATACTGGAAAATTTTTTGAGATAAATGACAATTGCAAAAATTTCAGATAAACCACGTTGCCTAGAAATGTTGAGAAAATTAGGTATGTCGTGAATGCATAAAATACACGTAGATTCACATGACATGCAAGATACACGGAAGGCTGTGAGGAGTTAAGCTTCGGGTCAGAAGTTACGCACAGATTTTCACCTGTGGTGGAGGGTCGGCAGCCCCAGCTCTGCACTGTTAGCTCTGCCTCCACCGTGGTTGTGCTGAGGGCCCAGGATGTCCCCTCATGGTCAGCGTGACCCTTCCACACTCTGCTCCTGCAGTACGTGGTTCTTGGGGAGGTCGAGGCCTGTGTGGGGCCCCAGCGCTGCCACAAGATGGTCAGCCAGCCAGCCAGACCTGTGAGTCCCTGTGCTGGCAGAGCTGCTGAGGCCGGGCCGGGCGGCCGCAGCGGGCGTCAGTGTGTGCAGAGGTGGCTGGCGGGCGAGGGGCGAGGGGCGCGGGGTATAGACACGGGCTGTGGTGACGTGAAGGGCTATGCCAGCCCCTCGGAGAAGCCTGGCCACCTGCACTGCAGAAAAGTGGTTCCGCTGCTGGCCGGGCGGGGACGAGAGCGGCCCCAGGGTCAGTTGAGAGTGTGGCCCCTGAGGTGGTGGATGGCGCCCCTGCTCATGGCGCCGGTCCCTGCCTTGCAGCGTTGTTGGCTCAGATGGCAGTGATCTCTGAACAGCTCCGCTCCGCCCTGGGCCTCGGCGAGGATGACAGCGACTTCGAGGGGGCCCCGGTTCAGCTCAGCGTCCGGGCCCCCAAGCTGCAGCCGTGGGAGCAGAGGGTGAGTGTGGGGCACCAGGGAGACCACATGTGAGTTGAGGGTTTCGGGCTGGTGCTGCCGTTTGCGTACAGACTCTGTGTTTGGGAGGAAGTTGTGGCAGAGGCTGCTCGTGGCCCTTTGTGGGCAGGTTTGCTGACCCTGCTCTCTGCTGAGAAGCTCCGTGATGACCCCTGGGGGCCCCTCCCAGGGTTTGGGGATTCCTGTGCTGAGGCGTTGCAGCCTCTTCTCGGGATGGGGGCTCGTTTTCCAGTCTCGTCAGCTCCACTGTGGCCCTGTACGTCCAGGGTGGAAACGCTGTGATGTGGGTTTGCGGCCCTGAGACCTCTCCTCTCTCAGGTCGTGGACCTCCTGCTGACGTCTTTCTGTCAGAACCTCATGGCGGCCTCCAGCGTTGCCCCACCAGACAGGTAGAGGCTAGGCGGTCTCACCGGGTGGTTTGGAGCTGTCCTGGGGCGGCCTGGGTGCTCGTGATGAGAGTGGCCGTCGTTCCTGGTCCAGCTCTGAGCCTGGGGCCCTGGTCCTGCCCCCCGACTTCGTGCTGCGCTGGGGAAGGGCCTGGGGGGGGGGGGCTGACTTATCCAGCAGGGGCGTGGCGACGGTCAGCGTCGCAACAGGAGACCCTCCTGGTTGGGGAACAGCCTGGTTCTTTCTTCAGTCTCTGGTGCCTGACTGCTCATCCACCAGGCTCCAGGCGGGCAGTGCAGGGCCAGGCCTGGCCGCTGCCACTGTTCTCTGTGGCTGTCCCCACAGGCAGGGCCCCTGGGCCGCCCACTTCGTGAGGACCCTGTGCAGACGCAGGCTCCTGCCGGCTCTGCTCAGCCGGCTCTGCCAACTGCTCCATCACCAGGTAGGGCTGCCACCTCCTCCAGCCCCCACAACGCTGAACCTCTTTTCTTTTTAAATATTTCTGTATTTATCTACGTATGTACGTATGTATGCATGTGGCTGCGCCCGGTCTTCATTGGGGCATCTGGGCTCTTAGTTGCGGCGTGTGGGCTCTTTAGTTGCGGCACATGGGCTCTTAGTTGTAGCACACAGAATCTTTAGTTGCGGCATGCGGGATCTTTAGTTGAAGCACGCGGGCTCTTAGTTGCGGCATGTGGGCTCTTACTTGCGGCATGTGGGATCTCGTTCCCTGACCAGGGATTGAACCCTGGCCCCCTGCATTGGGAGCGCGGAGTCTTTAGCCACTGGACTACCAGGGAAGTCCCTGAACCACTCTTCTTTCCTATTTTAGGGCCCGAGCCTGAGTGCCTCGCATGTGGTGGGGTTGGCTGCCCTGGCCGTCCACCTCGGCGAGTCCAGGTCTGCCCTCCCGGAGGTGCACGTGGGCCCTCCCACCCCTGCCAGGGGCCTGCCCGTCCCTGAGCTCTTCGACATCCTCCTGCCCTGTAGGACCCAGGAGTCCTCAGCCCTGTGTCTGAAGTGAGTGTCCCTCTTGTCAAAAGTAACACACGTTCATCAGACAAAATTAGCACAGACACACATGCTCTACAGATGACCAGTCTTTACCGTGTTGGTCTGTACCCTTCCAGGACCTTGTCTTGGGTGTATTTATGTGTGTGCTGGTATCTTCAGTTAGAAAAGTGAGATCACCCTACTTTGCCACCTGCTTTTCAAGATGCTCACAGTGGGCTGCAGGTGCCCTTCTCCAGGTCAGGTGGCCGGCGGCTGGCTGGGCCTGTCCCTCAGGTTAGGTTCCGGGGTCCCTGTGGTGAACAGCTTTCTCTGGGGGAGGTTTCTACGCACACAGCTGTCCCATCCAGAGGGTTTGGAGACCCATCGTCCAGTTCCGTGCCCATCCACTCGCTGCACACTGCGTGCTAGGCCCCCTCCCGGGACCTGGTGAGTCGCAGGGAGCCCGTAGCCTGGGGTCGGCGGCTGTGAGAGATGGGCGGGGGTTGGGTGAGAGTGGCCATCCCATGGGCAGAGCCCTGGGGAGTCCACGTGTGACTCAGGCCCGAAGGGCTTCCTGTGGCTGCTGAGGTCAGGACGGAAGCCGGAGGCTCCGGTGGGAGATGTTGGGACCAGGGTCGCGGCTCACGGACTGAGCTGGCATTAGGAGAGACAGGGAGAGCTGAGCACAGGAACGCGGCCTGGGACCAGGGCCCGCCAGCTGTCCGCGCCATCCACAGCAGCACCACTGACAAGTCCGCACTGGGAGTCGGGCCCCTTCCTCGCCACAGTCCTGACTCTCTGGGCCTCATGGTCACCTCTGTTCTCGGCAGCCTCTCCCTCCCACACGTCACAGCCCGCCATGGGCAGGCAGAGGCTGAGTTGGAAACCGGACATGCTTCACTCTGGCTCTGAGGTTCTTTTAGGCGGGAACAGTGAATAATTTGCCATCATGCAGATGAACGAGAGCCTTACGCAATCACACGGGGAACACCCACCTCGCACCTCCTCACTTCATTCCCTTGGTTCTGACCGTGGCTCTGGACATGCTGGGAAAGCAAGCCCTTACGTGCAGAGCCTGCGTGTTCATGTGTTTTCTGAGTCTCTCATCAACGTGGAAAGAGCTCAGGCCAGACGGCCTGACTGGGGGCTCTTCCCGAGGGCTCGGAGGAGCCGGCCTGGCTGGGCCTGAGGCTGAGCGCCGAGCGGCCGTCGGGCTGGGAGGCCCTCAGTTCACGTTGTGCAGTTCACGCTCTTCTTCCACCTGTTGTTTTGCGTGGATCCCATTTCTGTGTTATAATCTGTTTTCTATTTTCAGATTTTGTACAGCGGCAATTTCTTATTCTTTGTGTAAGTTTTCTTCCCAGTCACGTGACATCTTGTACAGCTGTTTGTCTCCAGGCCTTATAAAAAAGGTGAGTCTTGTGGGTTCCTTTTTCTGCTCTCCTGTAAGTTCCAGTCTTGTACGGGTTTCTGGCCTGAAGCCTGTGTCGCCTCCATCCCGGCACCGGCCTCGTTCGTAGCAGACTTGTCTCCTGGCGCCACCCTGCCGTCCGCTTGGGTTGAACACTGCCTTTTCCTTCCATCTGAGTTAAGAGGAGGGGCGGCAGGTGACAGCTACAGATGGCCCTCCTTATTTATGAAGCAGGCAAGTTAGAAGACTGCCGTTCATAGAAAGCGTGTCAGCATTTAAAGAAGCACCCTGCGCTTCCGCTGAAGACGGCCTGGGAAGCCGCGTGTTAGAAGCCTCAGCGTCAAAGGCGGCGGCGCCGCCACAGCGGGAACCAGTGTTGCTGCGCCTGCAGAGCTTCAGGGCACGTCTCCCATGAGGTTCGAGCCTGGTTCAGAGTTCCAGGCTCCGCGTCGGGCTCCTGGGCGCTGCTGGGAGCTCCACCGCGTCAGGAGCAGCCTGGGGTCCAGGTGCCCCTGTGCTCCCGGTCCCAGGTGCCGACATTTTAAAGTGTGGGATAGAGATCCGGAGGAGCGGCCCAGAAGAGGAAGTCCTCGCCCTGTGTCCCAAGCTCCCCGAGGTCCCCTCGAGCAGCCTGTGGCTCTGTCAGCCTGAGGGTGGGGGTGCGACCTCCTAAGGCAAAGATGTGCGGCTCAGTGCATCACTGAGGGAGCATCTCCTGTAGCCAGTGAGCACACTTCTTAGAATGCCGGTGCCCGCGGGTCGCGCGTGACGGCCGTGCGCGGCTGCAGGGCGTGGCAGCTCAGAGATGTGTGGTCAGGGCTGGCTGCCCACTGAGACCAGGGGCTCCTCGCTGCCAGCCGGGCGCAGCCAGGCCCCTGCATGTTTCCTCAGTCTCACAGCACACATGCCACTGTCTTTTTTCAGTTCCAGTTCATGGTGTTCAGATGGTTCTCAGAGGCCCGAGACCCTCCCTCTTGGGAAGACCCGGCCAGCTCTCCCTGGCGGCCCCTGTGCCTGCCCTCCGTGGACTGGCAGCGAGCCACTCTCTGCCTGTGGAAGCAGAGGACCTTGCGGGAACTGCTGAAGCAGGAGGGACTCCATGTAGGTCCCACTGTCCCTTCCGCTGCTTTGCTCCTCCACGCTCTGGGCTCCGTGGGCGCAGGACATGGGCGGCGGGCCTGACCCGACAGAAATCACCCCTGGGATCGTCAGATTTGACACATGCCTGCCAGGCCGTGAGCTGGGGCCGGGTGTCTCCAAGCACAGTCACCGGAAGCTTGGCCGCTCAGACAACGTGCCCATGTGACTGTTTCTGCCACCTCTTCATAACTTTTCATTTATTTCTTGGATGTTTGCCTGCTTGTTCTGGTCTTTAGAGAAGAAGTTGTGTCGTTTTATTGTATATGTTTTGCAACTCTTTTATTGTTAATAATCAGTCATACAAGAGCAGGTCTGACCATCTGCCTGATGCCAGGAGCAACGAGGCAGGAGCAGCCGTGCCTCGATCACCGTCTACACACACGTCCCTGCTGGTGCCGCGCAGCCCCGGCGTTTACACACACTGCGCGTGCTGCATGCGTGTCCCTGAGACACGTTGTTACACACAGTGTGAGGTTTTTTTTGTTTTTGAATTCTGATGTCATTTATTGGCACAAAAGTTATTCAGATACAACATGGTGTCTAGACATGGCTACACTTTATATTTTGTGCATTTAGTTTATATTTCTCTTGCTCCTGATTCCCAACATGTACTAGACCTTCCTTCTCTGTGTCAGCGGTGTGAGGTTTTGAGGTTAGTCTATGTTGACGCGTGGAGCGGTGACTGTTGGAAGCATGTTGTCACATCAAGTTTGTCTTTTGGTCATTTGCACAGCTCAGTGAGCTAGAAAGTGATTGTTGTGCAGGTGCTGCGGGCTGTCCAGGACCAGGCAGCGGCGTTGAGGACTGAGTTTAAATACCAGTTTGAACAGTTTTGGTTAGCTTCACGTTCAGAGTTAAATGACTGATTCTTCATCTGGGCTTGGCGCCAGCCTCCCAGTCTAACCCTGGGAGATGGCGCAGGACGATATTTCTGACAGACACACGGGAGATCTCCAGCTAATATGAGACAGGGCAGCGTCACAGCCCCAACCTGTGGCTTCTGTGCTCTGTCCTTGCTGTGGTGGTCACTTGGTCCTTCTCTCTCAGTTGACTTACAGAGACTGGTTACAGCTGGAACTAGAAATTCAGCCTGAAGTTGATTCTCTTTCAGATACAGAAAGGTAAGTGTTTAAAGGATCTACCCTTTAAAGTGTTAATACAGTTTTCTACACTGTCTTAAGTCTAAGTTTTGCCATTGTATCCTCAGTGTAATGTTCAGTTTAACATAAGTGTATGAGTACAATTTTATTCATTCTTTTATTTGAGAAACATTTATTGACCTACAGTTTGTCAGACACTTCTAGAATGTTCTAGAAGCTGGGGATGCAGTGTGAACAAGACAGATGGGGCACACGAGGCACATACAGGGCTTCCCACTTGCACTCTGCCCCAACGCCCCTAAGCCGTTCTCCACAGGAACTGTGCAGAACCGGGCCCTGTGTGAGCCTGGGGGCGGGCAGGGTGATCAATAAGGTGGACTAGAGGGCACTGAAGACACCAGATGGGGCTTTGGGAGCTGGTGCCGGCGGGCAAGGATCAGAGAAGGCTGCGCCTGGGGAGGGCCACAGTGGGGAAGCCCTGGAGGGTCTCAGCTGGTGTCGGCCAGCCAGGGAAGCAGAGGGGAGGGTGGGCAGCGCCTTGCCGAGTGCTGGCTTTGAGGCGCGGCACCAGGGGTGAGCGAATCAGAGTCTGAGACCCATGTGAGTCCCGGGGCTGGTGACTGAGACCGCCAAGACGTCAGGTGTGCTATCCTGGCCTCGAGCAGGTGCTGAGGGGCCGTGGGTTTGGGGGTGGGTCAGGGGGTGCAGAAGCCAGAGGTGGCTGTCCTCAAGCCACCATACTTGGAGTGGTCAGAGACGTCCCTGAACACGGGGGTGCTGTGTCGTGGTGTCAGAATCTGACGGAACAAGTAGAATAAGGAAGGACAGTGATGGGCAATGGGAGGGATGACCCGCTTCCTTTCCCAGCTCAGTGGGCGCTTCCACCTTTCAGGTTTGTGCGCGGCCTGCCTCCTGTGCGCTTCCTTCCTTGCCAGGAGGGAAAGAAGGAACTAGTTTTCTGGCCTGCGGCTCCATAGGACCCCTTCTTAACTCACCCTCAGGTCACTGTGTGTTGATGGTGTGGGTCCTGTTCAGGGCCTCCTTCCGTCTCCTGATTGCAGTTCCAAACAGGCTTTGGCGGCTCGCTCCCTGCCCCTCGTGGTCACATGGGGAGGTCCTGCTTGGGTCCTGTTATTCCTGCAGGAACAGACTGCAGTGTTGGTGGCTGTCTGTGCTGTGGTTTCAGCACCACGGAGCCTGGTCCATGTGTGGATGCTTTGCTGGTGGGCCTGGGACAGTGCAGGCACCCGCTCCACCCCCAGCTCAGCAGCTGTGGACCTGCATGCAGTCCCCGTCACCCCTGGCTGAAGCAGACCCTGGCCCGTGCCTCCCTCAGCACAGACCCTGGCATTTGCATTGCAGGCAGGACTTCCACCAGTGGGCCATCCACCAGCACTTCCTCCCCGCGCCCTCTGCCACCGGGGGCTGCGATGGAGACCTGGAAGTCGCCTGTGCCACGCTTGTCGACGTGCTCATGGACTTCTGCCAAAGGTTAGGAATGTTAGTGCCCCGAAGAGTCTGTCTTTTGATTTTGGTAGCTCTAAGAACGTTTTTATTTCTCTCAGTCCAGTTTGTGTTATACAGAGCACAGTTGAACATATCCTGATCGCAAGTTTGGGTTTTCGAGATAAAGGCAAGCTTCCGGAATCAGCTTTCTCTCTGTGCCTAGATTTGCCAGTGGCAGTGACCTGGTCTTTCTGCTTTGTCTCCTGGTATCAGGGTTATTAGCAAATGTGATGAGAATAAAAGGTCAAGCAAGTGGTGGGCGCCAGTGTTGTCACCCACAGTGCAGGGAGCACTGGCGTGGACTGCCTGCCATGAAAGGCAGGCGTTCCTGGTACCAAATGGGCTGTGCCAGGTGTGGCCTTCTGACGTGGCCTGTTTTTCTCATCGTCCTCGTGGTTGCTGTGTCGAGGTGGTGCGTCGTGTTATCTCATTATGGTTTTGATTTGCTTTTCCCTGATGGCTTATGATGTTGAGCATCTTTTCACGTGCTGGTTGACCATCTGTGTTACCTTTTTTGGACAAATGTCTAATCAGATCCTTTGCCTACTTAAAATTGGGTTATTTGCTTATTGAGTCATAAGAGTTCTTTATATACTCTAGATACTTGGTCCTTACCAGATATATGAGTTGCAGATATTTTCTTTCATTCCATGAGTCATCGGTTCACTCCCTAGAAGGGGTACTTTGATGCACAAAAGTTTTAAATTTTGAAGAAGCCTTATTCATCTATTTTTAGATTTAGCTCTTATTTTTAGGCCTTTGATCCATTCTGCATTAATTTTTTATATGGTGTGAGGTAGGGATCTGGCCCCATTCTTCTGTATGTGGATATCCAGTTGTCCCCTTTTGTTGGAGAGACTGCCCTTTCCCTGTTGAATGGTCTTGGAACTCCTGTGGAAAGTCCATTAGCCATACATGTGAGAGTTCACTCCTGGACTCCTGATTCTATTCTACTTACCTATATGTCTATCCTTGTGCCAGGACCACACCATTTTGATTACTATAGCTTTGTAGTAAGTTTTAAAATTGGAAAATGTGGGGATTTCTTGGTGGTCCAGTGGTTAGGACTCTGCACTTTCACTGCTAAGGGCCTGGGTTCAACCCCTGGTCGGGTAACAAGTTCCAACGAGCCATGTGCCATGGCCAAAAATAAATAAATTTTAAAAATTGGAAAATGTGAAATCCTCCAACTTTGTCCTTCTTCAGGATTTTTTTTGGCTATTCTGGGTCCCTTGCACTTCCACCTGAATTTTAGGATCAACTTATCACTTTCTGCAAAACGAGATGAGACTCTGATAATGACGGCATTGTGTCTGTAGATCAGTTTGGGTAGCATTGCCATCTTCCTATCCATGAACATGGGGTGGCTTTCCATTTATTAAGGTCATCTTTAATATTTTCAACAATATCTTATAGTTTTTAGCACACGACTCTTGCATCTCCCTGATTAAATTTATTAAGTATTTTATTCTTTTTAGCACCATAGGCTCATTGCTTTAATTTCACTTATTTGCTCTGATGGTTTTTTATTGTGAATTCTTTAGGATTTTCTATATGAAAGGTCTTGAAATCTGCCAGTAGAGATGGTTTAACTTTTTCTTTTCCAATCTGGATGCCTTATATGTACTGATTTATTTATTTGCTGAATTGTCCTGGCCAGAACTTGCCAGGGCAGTGTTGACTGGAAGTGGTATGAGCGGACAGTTGTCCTGGTCCTGATCTTAGGAGGACAGTTTTCATCATTAAGAACGGTGTGAACTGAGGGTTTTTCATAGATGCCCTTTGACAGGTTGAGGAAGGTCCCTTTTACTCCTAGTTTTTTTTTTTGTTTTGTTTTTTGTTTTTTTTTAAATCATGAAAGGGTATAGCATTTAATTTAATGCTTTATCTGTGTGGTTTTTGGTTTTTATTCTACTCATATGTTTATTGCATTAATTGATTCTTGCATGTTGAGCCAACCTTGCATTCTTGGGATAAATCCCACTTGGTCGTGGCATGTAATTGTTTTGATGTGTTGCTTGAGTTGGTTGCTGGCTTTTTGCTGTTGTTGGCACACCGTGAGTGTCCTGCAGTCTCCGGGTACGTCCTGGCCCTGTGACCACAGGCCACTCTGGAGGCAGGAGGAGAAGCAGGCAGCCCAGCACAGTTAGGAGACACTTAGGAGGCTTTCACTGTGTTTTCATTTCAGTTCAAGGAGTTATGATCACTCAGAGAATTCTGATTTGGTTCTTGGTGGCCGCACAGGAAATCGTGATATTTTTTCCAGATTGCAGGTGAGTTAGAAGATGTAAAACTCAAGTGTGTCCACTGCATTTAAGCCACGTGCTATTAAGATGTTTATTATGAATATCCAGTGAGGCCTAAGGAACCTGACCAGAACGAAGGCTTGAGTCACATACACAATGGCTCAGACCAGAGAGGCACGTGCTCTGTGAACGCACCTCACCGTGAACATCACAGGAACACGGAAACGAAAACTGTCATATGGGAAGCATCTCCAGGCTTTAGGACGTTTAAAATTTGAGAACAGGAAGTAAAGATACTGACTTTGGCAGCAGCGTGGCTGCTACTCCTGTTCTCTGCTTTGTAACTCCTGGTGCTGCGTTGGGAGGTCAGGCTCTGAGGATTGACATAAATAACCCTCCACCTGGCCGAGGATCAGGAGTTTGCAGATGTCGGAGGCTGGGAGACTCTCCCGTCTCCCGGGTCACTTGGCAGCAAGGCAGGAGCACTTTTAGGAGAGTGCAGAAACGGTGTTTCTCACGTTGAAGTGAAAGGGGCGTTTCTGTCAGCATCCTGCTCTCCCCAGATCTCTTGAGCGTGAACTCTGGGGTCAGAGTGCAGAGCAAGGCCCCATCCTGCATCCTCGTCCACACTGTGCACTGGGGGTCTGTAACTTTGGAAGAGTACGTGCAATTCTGTATAATAGGATTCGGTGTTCCCGCTGTCACTCTTAAAAAAGTGCCTGACTTTAGAACATGTGGGGAATGAAAGAGAAATCATGGAGGATGCGGTCTGGAGCACTGGGAAAATGTACTTAAAAATGAGTAAAGCATCCCACAGAGAAAGGACCCGAGTCCCCCAAGCCCTCATCTTGACCTTTGTCCTCCACGTCCGTCATAACTGAACGTGGAAGAAGGTGACCTGTGAGGGCAGACACAGCGGGAGACGTGGGGTTGGGGTCACAGATGACGGGGTGATGATGAGACGGGTGCTCTGCATCTGGGGGGTGAGACAACACACGTGTGCCTGCAGGCTGTGTGCGCGCCTCACTTGTGTGATTCACCCTCAGGCTGTGCACACCCCCCACCTGCACAGGGGAGCAGGTGATAAACGGGTGAAGTGCCAGCCATGGGGAGTCTGGGGAAGGGTGTTCTTTGCACTGTTCTTTCTTCATTTTTGCAAAATCCTGCAGTTGTTCAGTCATTTCCAAGTGAAAAGGCTAGTTGCACTCACTCCGCTGGCCCCACCTCGGGGCCCTGCTGGGAGTGAGAGGCCCCAGGGTTTCTGCCTCTGGCCGTGCTCTCTTCAGGAGATGGCTGCTGGCCTGGAGCAGGGCCCAGCGCGCCTCGGCCATGCTGCTCCCCAGGGCCACTTCCTCTTTGGAGTTTTCTGCAGACGCCTCCAGGCCCTGGCTCGAGGGTGGGACGTGGCCAGCCGCCTGCAGCGACAGCAGGAGCTGCTCATGTGCAAACGGTAACACGGCTGGTGCCCCAGGGTCTGTCTTCACTTTGGGGTCTCTTCCCACTAGTCGCTCGTCTCTGGCCCCCGCCCCAGCCTGGGACGGCATCTTCCCCGGGTCCCCTGGAGAGCAGGGTCTAGAGGTGTGAAAGCAACTGGGGGTGAAAGTTCTCCTCCTGGGCTTCAGAAACCCCTCAGTTCAAAGACCTCGTGTGGAATGTGCGCTCAGGGTCCTCACTGCATCACGGCTGAGCCGTGATGTCCTTCCCGGTCTCGTGAACTGGTTGGTTAACACGCTGCTCCCTGCCCTTGGTCATCGTGTAACATCACACCTGGTCTGGGGACACACAGTGAGTGTCCGTCGGCCCAGCAGGGCAACAGGCCGCAGACCAGGGCCAGTTCCGAGCGGGCTGGGAGGGTTGGCTGCGCTCCGAGCGTAGCTCTCGGGGTCACCGTCCATGCCTCCCTCCTCGCAGCATCCTCCTCGGCCTGCCCCCCTCCGTGCTTGTCGGCAGCCCCCGCTTGGAGCAGCTGGCCGCCCCCGACTGCGATGACTTCTTCCACTTGGTCAACTCGGAGCTGGTAGGCGCAGGGCAAGTGAGCTGGGCTGTGGGGTTGAGGGGCTACGTGGGCACCTCAGGCTGGCTCTGGAAAACTCACCAGCGCATCCGTGGTCACGTGGAGCCAACGCCTCAGTGCATGTCCTGCCTGCCCACGCCGGGTCTCTGAGGGTAGGACGTGGCGCTCGGAGCTGCGGGTGAGCCCTTCACCTGGCTCGGCACCGGCCTGCGAGGCTAGCGACCGGGCAGCCTCGTCCTCCGGAGCACGACTCCTTCACGGAACCTTCCACAGGGTGACCAGCTTGGGCCCTGCATGTGCAGACCATCCTGCCCGCCTTGCCTCCCCTCCGTCGGTTTCTTTTGGGGGCACGGAAGCCAGATGGTGCCCCAGCTCTTGTCAGGGGCTCCAAAGGGTGACATCCCTGTGACCTGCACGTGGTCAGGGTCAGGGAGGTGCCGTGCATAAGTGCTCCCCTGCCCACTGCAGGGGAACGGCTTCTGCACCAAAGATGGGTTCCCACTTTCTAGAAATGCACACGTGACTAGAGCTTGACCTGAGGTTCTGTTCATTTGTGTGGAACTTTAAAAGGTAACTGGGGAAGCAGCAGAAATGAGATTTTCTTTAAGTTCGTTCTAAAGGCTGTTTCCCTTCGAGCCTTGAGAACGGCCTGTGAAAGCAGCCAGGGAGGACACGGCAGGGACGGCACCTGGCCCGCCCGCCTGGGCCCACGGGGTTTGCACCACGGCTGGCGGGCACGGGGGTGGATGCGAAGCCACACGGAGCCAGCCCTCCGTGGACCGTGGCGGTACCATCCTGCCGCGTGTCCTTACGTGCTGGAGCCCCCAGCAGCTGCCCGCCCTGTCCTGCGCGTGCTTCCTCACTGGCCTCTACTGTTGTGCAGAGAAACTTCTCCCACGACGGCGCCCTGACCCACGACATCACGGCCCACTTCTTCAGGGTAATTTCCTTTCCCTCTGCCCCTCCAGCGTCGCTGCTCACTCAGACCCCAGGGCTGGGCCCTTGGTGCGTGGCAGCTCCCGGGGCCCTGGTCCGCGTGCAAACCCTGCGTGCGGGCGTGTCTCCCCGCAGGGGCTCCTCAACGCCTGTTTACGAAGCAGAGACCCCTCCCTGGCAGCCGACCTGACCCTGACTGCCTGCCAGACCCAGTGCCCCTTGCTTCTGACCTCTGCTCTGGTAGGCTCCCCATCTTTTCAGGGGCGTTCCTGGACCTGGCGCAGCCGGGGTCCGCCCAGGGCTTCCTGGCAGCGTGATTCAGGGGAAGCTGCACCAGGAGCAGTTGGGACAGACCACAGGAGTTGGGGTGGGGCTCCTCGGGAGTCTCTGTGCCCGGAGCCGTTCACACTCCTACTTGCTCTGTGCTGACTGGAGCTGAGCGGGGACTGCTGCTCTGCTGGTCCGGCTGCTGCCCCAGCCCCTGCTGGCCCGGCCTTCTCGTGACGTTCCACGGGTGGGGCTCCCACGCGGGCTTCCTCACCCCTTCTCAGTTTTGTCGGGAGGGAGGACGCAGCGCATTCCTTGCTGGCTCCCTGGGCGGCTGTGGCCTCTGGCTCACGGCTCTGCAGCTCAGCAGGGCCGTCCGAGGACCGGGCCATCCTCTGCCCACATCCTGCATCCTCCGCAGATGAGGATGAGCACGCCTCACGGAGCTGCTTTGGACCTTAAATGAGACGCTGTCCTTGCGGTTATGAAGCACTTGATGAGCGGGAGACAGGCTCTGGGGGTGTCGGCCTGCGGGCAGACGTTGCCCACGCAGATCGCCAGCATCACCCGAGGCTTCCCGATCTTCTTGGTGAGGGGGGGGACTGACCTGTCGGTGCCCGTTCTCTCCCATGAGCTGTGGTGGCCGCACCTGGAGCCCGAGCTTCACCGCCGCTGGAGGAGATGCTCTCAGAGCCCGCTGCCTGCAGAGCTGCGGAGGCTGCAGGAGGCCCGGCACTTTGCCGGGAGGTGAGTGCGGGCAGCGGGACCCACTCTGGGTTACGTGCATGGTGTCTCGGGAGCTGGAGGGGGCCCTGGGGAGGCTCTGTGAGGCCCACGTGTGGAAGGGGGAAGCAGAGCCGAGCGGACACGGTCCCGTCAGACTGGCATCCGGGGTCCACCTGCCCGTCTCCTCGCACATCCGAGTGGTGCTGTCCTCGGAGGTCACAGCAGGGATTGCTGGCCCCATCCAGCCTCCCTGCATCTTCCTTTGTGACCCGTTTTTATCCGAGGCACCTGTGTCCCCCCCACAAAGGGTCAGGGATGCTCGAAATCTCAGAAGACGAAGAAACCAAGTCTGCCCACTGAGTCTAATTCTGCAAAGAGCAGAGAACTTTCTTAAATCACTGCATTATATTCCATTTTTAACTTTCGGCCCAGTTTTAACCTTCTGGAGAACCGTGAACATCACAGTGCAGTCGGAGTGGGGGCTGAGTAGAAGGCGGGTGCAGACTCTGGGGGGAGGACTCCTTGCAAAGCTGAGGCTGCTGGGACCGGGCGCCCCCTCCAGGCATACCGCTTCCTGTGTCCGGGGCAGAGGGGCATGTTGACAGCCAAGGGCCAGCCTGTGGAGACCGGTTGGGAGGCCGGGGGTGGGGGGTGGGGGGTGCGCTTTGGGTTCTCGCTGTGACGGGCGGGGGGCTCTTGTGGTGACACACACCTCCGTCTGCGGCAGCGTCCTCTCCCCCCTTGCGGCACCCCCCACACCTGGCCCGGCCTGGCTCTGCGCGGCTGCCCTGCACTTTATGATTCGACGGGCCGGGAAGGAGAGCATCCGGCGGGAGCTGGGGCAGCTGGACGGCCAAGGAGAGGAGGTAAGAGTGAGATCCTTTCCCTGCGTGTCCTTTCCCAGCAGCCTCACTGGTTCTCAGGGTTCCGACCACACTGTGCTTTTCAAGGACAGACAAGAGTTTGGGGTGCTTGTAACTTTATTTGGAAGCAAAAACTTACTGGGTTTGTAGGTTTAGTAAGACTTAGGTTCTCAGGTTTGTTGATAAAAAGGGTACTTTACATTTCATTCTCAAGTGCTTTTATTCGGCCTGTTTATCAACGCAACCCCCGGGGTGGGGGGGTCAGGGCTGGCTGTCAGCTGTCCAGCGGGACCTTCCTTCTCATAGCCTCCAGGCACCCGCACCCCAGTTAGCTGCTGGCAAAGACCAAGGGTGGACAGAGGGCTGCTCGGATGGCAGGCTGGTGGCCCCACTGGGAGCTGTGGGACCCCCCAGGGCCCCCTACCCAGAGCTGTGGCGTGCTCCCGTGTCTCCCCCAGCTGAACCCCTGGTTCTGTGAAAGCCAGGGTCCCGCAGTAGCTCAGGCCGTACCCACCTGCCTGAGAACAGTTGCTGAGCTGAGTTTTTGGTGATTATAATTTAAAGGAAGAAACTGCCAGGGAGAGTCTATTTTAAGAGTTTTCAGGTGGTTTTTGCTGGAAGGATTTTAGCGGCTCCAGAGCCTCCAGGCCACTGTCACCTCCTCACGCTCTGGCCTGGGGGATCAGCAGAGACAGGTCCCCAAGCAGTAATAGTTTATAACCCATTAAATTTTCTCTTTAAGAGTGACTGGAAAATTTTCTTTCTCTGGAGATCCACTTAAGAGAGATTTATAACCTAGGCCTGTAAATTGTTCAGTTAACGAGGAATGTGTTCTTTCCCCATTTAGAATTACTTTAAGGGAACGGAGCACAGGTAGTTTTATGTTGCCAGTGGACCTGTTTTTATTTGCAGCTGTTGGTTTTCCTGTTTTTTTTTTCCTTGATGGGCCTGCTCTCTTCACATCTGACCCCACAGGTAGGTCAGACCCTCTGCCGCCGTGGGCAGGGCAGCGAGCAGCTGGTACGACCCCCCAGGGCACTTGAAACCATGGGTCTCCCCGTCTCCCCCGAGACCTCCTGAGTTAGGGTCTCATGGTGGTGGTGGGGGTGGGTGCACCTGGGACCCTTGTGTCGAAGGCTTTCTCAGGAGAGAAAACCCCAGGCCGTTGGCCTGCCTCTTGGTGTCTTATGTCCAGAGGCCCCAGGTGGACACCTCTTCCTTGCGCACTTGTCAGCTTAGGGTCCTTCTCCTCCTCCTCCTGTGGGTAACAGGCCGCTGGCTCCCTGAAGCCTCTGGACGTCTGTGCCGAGGTCCTGGGGTGTCTGCAGAGGAAGAGGATTTCCTGGCTGCCGCTCTTTCAGTTGACGGAGACGGGTGAGAAATCCGGAGACCGACTGGCCGACCTGTGTCTGTCCTGGTTCCCAGCCCTCTGCCGGGAGCACAGGGGGCGGCAGGGTCAGACTGCGGCCCCGTTCTTTAGTCCTCTTCAGAAGCAACTTTCAGATGGTTAAACGTGAGCCTCTCCTTGGGGCCCACTTTGAAAACTCATTTTTGCAAGTTTCTGTTCTTGGTAAGTATGCAGACTCATTTAAGCAAAATAATTTAGTGGAGTATCGAGGATCCCAGGGACCCCGGCCCCCAAGCTCTACTCTGCAGCATGAGGACATCACCCCTGCGTCACCAGGCACACGACGCCCGTGAAGACCCTGACCCTGCAGGGAGGCACCTGCGTTGCTGACGGAGCCCCTCTGTGTTGCAGATGCCGGCCTGGGGCGCACCCTCCTCCGCCTGGCCCCCGACCACCAGGTCAGGCTGCTGCCGGTCGCCTTCTACAGGTAACCCCCGGGGCCTGCTGGTCAGGGGAGGGGTGGCGGGGCTCCCTTGAGATGGGAAAGGCTGCTCCTCTGCTGCCTGCACCGGCCTCAGTGAGGTCAGTGAGGGCCGGGTCACCTGACATCCGTCTCTGCTTTCAGCCTCCTGTCCTACTTTGACGAGGACGCCCTCCTCCAGGAAGACGCCTTCCTGCACGTTGCTGTTAACATGTACCTGAAGCTCGTGGGCCTCTTCGTGGCTGGGGAGACTGGTGCGGTTTGGACTCTGGCCCACAGTGGGGACCTCCAGGCCCAGGCAGGTGCAGGGCCTGGCCTGTCTCCAGACGGACCCGGGCGGCCAGCTCTTGGGGGCCTGTGCAGCGCCTCCTGGCGCAGCGTGCAGCTGTGGGCACCCTGACCGCGGCTCTGTCTTCTCTCCAGGGCGACCCCGTAAGCCTGATTACAAACGCTCGTCTTTTTCTGCTGCAGTCGATACCTCGGTGCCCGAAAAGGAGCTTCTCAGACGTGGCAGAGGTAATGCCCAGATGCTCGCCTTGCTGTCTGTCTTTAAGTCCCCATCACTGTTCACTGTGAGGGTGCTGAACGCCTTCGGGAAGACGAACATGCAGCGTCCAGCACTTGGCATCTCCCCGGGCCCTGGGTGTTTGGGGGCCATGGGCAGCAGCACGGGCCCAGCACACGGGCTTTCTTGCAGCTGCTGGGTGCGAGTGCGGACTGTGACCCGGAAGTGCGTGCCGCCCTCCTCAGCAGGCAGCAGGCCATGCTGGACCCTGACCTCTACCAGGAGCCCCGACTCTTCTGACAGGATCTGTGCAGGGCATAGCCCAACTCCTCGGTAAATAATTTATTACAAGCGTTAACGTGGAGCTCTCCGTTGCCCTGAAAAGTGCGTTACAAACCTCGACTGCATTAGTGGGGAAGAGGAATCATTTCTTTGAAGTCTGCCTCTGGCCCCAAGTCACTCTGTTTATAGAAGAAACTGCCGGTCCCAGAGCAGAAGCCACAAGGCCCCGTGAGCTGTGTGCTGAGCCCCTGCCACCCAGCACACGGGGTGGAGGCTCGTCGGGGTGCAGAGCTGTGCCGCCAGGCCTGAACCCCCATCACTGCCCACTGAGCTCGGGGGCGGGCGTGCCCTCAGGTAGGCTCAGCCTTCACGGCCTGCCCCGCTGCGGGCCCAGGCGGGGGCTCCGGGGCCTTGTCCGGGGTCTGCGTCAGGGGGTGCACCATGGACATGTGCACGTTGAGGTTGTGAGCCTTCTCGAACCGCCGGCCACACTGGTCGCAGGCAAAGTCCAGCTCCGTCTCGGCCTTGTGCTTGGTCATGTGGTACTTCAGGGATGCCCGCTGCCGGCACTGGAAGCCGCAGACTTCGCACCTGGGGGCCGGGGGCAGGTGAGCCAGGGCACCGCTGGTGGGAGAACCCCCCCCAACCCCCCACCCCACTTACTGCAGGGGCTTGGCTCCTGAGTGGCGCATCTGGTGGACCAGGAGGTGCTTCCGCTGCTTGAAGGTCTGCCCACACTCGTCACAGATATAGTTCCGCACCTCTGGGGACCAGAGAGGCAGTGACCACAGGCCCTGACACCCTCCCCTCGGTGCCCAAGTGCCTTACAGGCGCCGCAGCTCTGATGCAGAGCCCTCCGGGTCGCCTGCAATTGTCACCTGGCTGCAGCTTCCTCTCCAGCCACTGTGTACATTTCACCTGGAGCCTGTTTTCTTGCCCTTTAGGCCCATTTCCCTGAGCACAAATTTTTAGAGGAAGCCAACTCAGCAAGGTTGCATAGATGACTGATGACAGCTGCTGCTACTCTAAGACCCACCGCCACGCTGGGCCCTCTGCGGCGTACCCACTGCAAAGGCCATCTTAACGCTCTTGAACGGAACTTGAACCGTCACGCCCCACGCCAGTGGTTCCACTGCAGGCCGTGCCAGTGGGGCAGCTGCCACACGCTTCCCGCCCCACGTCACTGCACGTCCCACTGCTCATCTACCAGTACCTGAACCAGCCTCCCAGGCGGGCTCCTCCCTCACTAGGGGCAACCGTCCCCATAGCACACATCTAGCCTCTTTTGTGTTAAAAACAAAAACTGCTCGTGGTCACGACCACTGGCATCCAGACTGAGAACAGCTTGACCCAACCCAAGAGAATTACTGTGTTTGTTAGAGACACAGACAAGAACACTTGGAGCAAAAAAACACAAGGAAAACTGTTTCGCTGTGGAACCAACAAGTAAATGTGCGCCAACAATTAAACGGTCAACTCTGAGTGAAGTAACTCATTTTTACAAAGTTCAAAACAAGAAAACCTCTCTCTGAGGCATAGACACAGATGGAACAAATCTATCTAGAAGGGGGTGCGGTCTGGGAGAGCTGCCTTCTGTGCAGAAGCAGCGACGACGCGCACCAGGCACGTAAGAGTCCAAGGTATGAACGCATGTTCAGAGAGAGAAGGGGGCGCTGGGCCTCACGTGCTGGTGGTGGTGATGACCAGGGCAGGGCACTGTCTTCACTGTGCTTCCTCCCCCAGTTTCTACAACGGATGCGGGTCACTTGTAATCCAAAAAGCACACGTCATCTTCTTAAAGTAGTGATTTAAAAAGACACGACAGTAAACCCACAGAGAGGCACCAGGACTCTTCGGCGCCGGTTTCCCAGGAGGCAGCCCTGTCCACGGGGGCGGGTGGGGGGGACGCACCTGTGTGGATGAGCTTGACGTGGCGCTGCAGGTAGCGGTCGATCATGAACACCTTGTTGCAGCCGGGGTGCGGGCAGGGCCTCTCCCGGACCTCCTCGTGGTGCTCCTTGACGTGCTTCTGCGGGAGGGACTGGGGACCTGAGTGCCTCGGCCTGGCGGACACCCCTGGTCACAGCACGTGCCTCCCTCCCACAGGCCCCGCTCAGCACCCTCCTCTCCCCAGAGGAACAGATCCCAGCACTGCAGGCCTGTCCAGCCTCCCCCCCATCCTCACGGGCCGGGGCCCTCACCTTCATGCCGTCAGCCCCACGGTACACGGCCGTGCAGCCCTGGTGAGGACACTTGTAGATGGTGGGCAGCTCCTCCCTGCAATGCAGAGCACACGTGGAGCTGCGGCCCCGACGGGCTGCGTGGCCCCGACGGGCTGCGCGGCCCCGGCCCCTCACCTCTCACAGCGCGGCTTGCCCTTCCAGCCCGGCTTGGGCCCAGGTTTCTTTCGAATTTTTGGTTCTTCTGACTTCTTGGCTTCTTTGCTTTCACTCTTCTTACCAGAGATCCTGGGGGAAAAAGAGGACACCAGTCAGTGATGTTTCTGATTGTTTGCATATGCACTGCGGGAGGTGGGTCTCCTCAGGCCTCCAGGGCTAACCTGCTTCAGTCCCCGTGCTGACTGGCTGGCCCTCAAATTGACCCTTGGCCGCCAAAGCTAGAACAGCTCTTCGGGGAGGTGGAGGCGCTGCACTGCCCCCTCGGGACACAGGAGTGGGCCTTCATGACAACTTTCACTCCCTGTCTGAAATATCAACACCATAATTTTGGAGACAGCATGGAAAAAGCTGGGGCAGGGGAGACTCGGGGGTCAGTCCCTCAACAAAACTATCGTTAAGCTAGAAAAGATCAGGATCCACTCTTCTGGAACCTGCTGGGAGACTCAGGGCAGCCAGGAGAGAGCTCTGCGCCCACTGCCGTCCCCCACTCCACAGCCCCTGGGCAGCGGGGACCTTGTCCTCCACACATGGGGTCATGCATTTCAGCCAGTCTCGCAGGCCCCAGAGGACCAGGCCAGACACAGTAACTTCCCCCCGCCCTGTGGTGTCCTTCAAAGACTTAAAGATACATGCACACTTTTCTTTCTAGATCCAGGAGTTTAAGGAAATCTGTCAGGAATAGAAGGAAACTTCTAGGGCCATAGCAACAAGCCCACAGCTGACACCATGCTCGGTGGTCAAAGACTGGAAGCTTTTCCTCTGAGATCAGGAACAGAGAGAGAGGGGGTGGTGGGCCTCACGTGCTGTTGGCGGTGATGACCAAGCAAGAACAAGACAAAGATGCTCATTTTCACCACTTCTCAACAGAACACTGGAAGTCCTAGCCACAGCAAGTAGGCAAAAAAAAAAAAAAAAAAAAAAAGAAAAGGCATCTAAATTAGAAAGGAAAGAAAATTACCTCTTCACGATGTCATGATCTTATATGTAGAAAACCCTAAAGAACCCACACAGAAAAATAATTTCAGCAACATTGCAGGGTAGAAAATCAACACACAAAAACCAGTTCTATCTCTATACACTAACAATGAACAGTCCAAAAAGGAAATTAAGAAAACAATTCATTTTTAATAGCATCAAAAAGAATAAGACACTTAGGAATAAACTTAACCAAGGTGAAAGACTTGTACACTGAAAACTGCAAAATGCTGCTGAAAGAAGTTAAAGACCTAAATAAGCAGATATCTCATACCCATGGATTGTAAAGATGGAAGTTATCCCCCAAAGCAATCTATACATTCAATCCCTATCAAAATCCCAATGGTGTTTTTTACAAAAACAACAACAACAAAAAAAACAAATTTTCACATAGAATTTCAAGGTACACTGAATAACCACACAATTTTGAAAGACAACAAAGCTGGAGAGTTCAAACTTCCTGATTCCAAAATTTACTACAAAGCTACAATAATCAAAACTGTGTGGTACTGGCAAAAAGACAGACATACAGACCAACTGAATAATTGAGCGACCAGAAATAAACCCTTGCAAGTACAATCAACTGATTTGACAAAGGTGCCAAGACCACTCACGGGGGAAAGGACAGTCTTTTCAACAAAAGGTGCTGGGACAACCGAATATCCACATACAAAAGAATGGAGCTGGATCCCTACCTCACACCCTACGTAGAAATTAACTCAAATGGATCAAAGATCTAAAACTAAAATTCTTAGGGGTAAATCCTCTAGGACCTTAGATTTGGGAATGGTTTCTCTTAAATATGACACCAAAAGCACAGCCAACAAAAGTAAAAACAGGTAAATTGGACTTCAAAATAATTTTTTGTGCACCAAAGGGCACTATGAAGAGCGTGAAAAAAGGGAGAATATATACAACTCAATGGCAAAAAAGCAAACAACTCAATTAAAAAGTGGGCAAAGGACTTGAATAGACATTTCTCCAAAGAAGATACAAGCATGTGAAAAGATGCTCTCCATCACTCATCACTAGGGAAATGCCAATCAAAATGACGAGATACCACTTCACACCCATTAGGATGACTATTAAAACACACACACACCCAGAAAATAACAGATATTGGTGAGGATGTGTGGAAATCAGAACCCCTGTACACTGTTAGTAGGAAATGTAGAATGTGCAGCTGCTGTAGAAAACTGTATGGCAGTTCCCCAAAAAGTTCAAAGTACCATATGACCCAAAGAATTGAAAACAGGGTCTCAGATACTTGTTACAACAGTCTTTATACCATGATTCACAATAGCCAAAAAAAGTATAAACAACCAAAATTGACAGATGAATGGATCAACAAAACGTGGTCCATCCATACGATAGAATTTTTTTTTTTTTTTGACCACACCATGCCACATGCAGGATCTTAGTTCCCCGACCAGGGATCAAACCCATGCCCACTGCAGTGGAAGAGTGCAGTCTTAACCACGAGACTGCCAGGGAAGTCCCTTTACAATAGAATATTACTCAAGTCATAGAAAGGAATCAAACTGACACATCACAACATGGATGAATTTCAAAAACATTATTCTAAGTGGAAGAAGCCCGTAGCAAAAGGACACATCACACGTTATTGCACTTGTACGAAGTCCCCAGAATGGATACCTAGATTAGGAGTTGCCAGGGCCTGTGGGGAGGAGAGGGGAGGTCGTTGCTTCCTGGGGACAGAGTTTCTACTTGGGATAGTAACAATTTGGAAATAGTGGTGACAGTCGCACAACACTGTGAAAGCACTTAAATGCCACCGAGTTGTACACTTTTAAAAATGGTGAAACAGTATATGTTCTTACGTATATTTTACCACAATTAAAAACATAAACAGGGCTTCCCTGGAGGCGCAGTGGTTGAGAGTCTGCCTGCTAATGCAGGGGACACGGGTTCGAGCCCTGGTTTGGGAGGATCCCGCGTGCCACGGAGCGGCTGGGCCCGTGAGCCACAACTACTGAGCCTGCACTCCGCAGCAGGGGAGGCCGCAATAGTGAGAGGCCCACGCACCGCGACGAAGAGTGGTCCCCGCTTGCCACAACTAGAGAAAGCCCTCGCACAGAAACGAAGACCCAACACAGCAAAAATAAATAAATAAATAAAAAACATAAACAGCTGTCCTCCTCTTTAAACAGTGCATTAACAAGAACCTTCTCAACAGCTGTACAGGCTGCTTCTCCTTTTGTCTAATAACTGCTCTTCCGGCCTGGCCACGGTCCTGGCCTCCACCCTCCTCCTCTGCTGTGTGGCTTGGGCACCCAGTCAGAGCTGAACCGTAACCAGTGCTTGCAGAGGATTACACGTTTCTTGAGAGCAGGAGGCTTCAGAGAGCCCACAGGTGTCTCAGGTGAGTCCGTGAAGGACGAGGTGTTGAGGTCCCTGCAGACGCAGGAGGACCGTGCTCACAGCGCCCAACTCGGGGCTGCCGGCGCCCTTCCTTCCCATCGCCGCTCAGGCTCCTTCTCTCCCGCTTCCTGCTGGAGCCCTGGCCCCTGCCGCCTGGCTGCGGACCCCGACAGGCACGGCTGCTGCAAGGTCACATGGACCACGGCTGCTCAGAGGCCCCATCCTAGGACGTCAGCTGGCACTCACATCATGGCACCTGAGGCACCTGAGGCCGTCAGGGCTGAGCCCAGAGCTTCCGCCAGCCCACTGCCGCCCAGTCCCACCTCCCACAGGCCTCTGAACACATACCTTGTGTGTCCTGTCCTACAGCATGTGTCTGTGTGCCCTCCCAGGGGCCTCCTGGAAACCCAGGGACACGGCAGGTGTCCCCGTCCCCACACCAGTGGCCCCAGGCCTGCTGGGCAGCAGGACGTAAGAGGTGGGTTCGTGGAGTTCAGGGTGGGGAGCGGGGGCTCCTGCCGCAGCCCCGGGCGGCACCGTGGAAGCAGGTGTGGTCTCCCCAACCTAGCCCGCCTGACGCCCCCCTTCGCCCCAGGCAGCGTGTGTCCACTCAGGCCTGCTCGAGGGCTCGTGACTCAGCCAGCCCCACACGCTGACTGGGATCTCCTGAGCCGCCTCCTCTCCTGTCTCTCTACCCACACTGCCCACACGGGAGCTTAAAGCAGAAAAGGAAGCCATGCTTTTGCTTCTCTGTTTTGTTTTGTGCTTTCCCGGCTGATGGTGTGGTGCTCCTGAGATTTTGTTCCACGTCAGAGGCCCAGGCTGGGCATCTACTAACTGGAGGTGTTTGGGGTGTTCCTGGGCACAGGGTGACACAAGTGAAAACGGCCTTCTCTGCCACGACCCCGTGTTCTAATGGAGAGAGGACACAAAGCCGAGCAGGGGGCAGGCTGCCTCAACGAGGAAGTGGCGTGGCAATCAGAGCCAGAGGCGGACCCGAGAGCAGATGATGAGCCGGGAAAGTGGGGCCAACAGCAGACGCGGGTGGGTGGCGGGGTCACATCCCCAGGGCTCCTCGCACAGCTGGCTGCTGCCCCCCAGGGTGACGCCAGGCCAGGTCCCTGCGCTGAACTGGGCAGGTCCTCCCGGGTCACCCAGAAGCCACACTGTGCCGAGCTTGGGAGGTCAGGCCATCAGAGAAGCAGAAAGCATGTGCTGAGCGAGGCAGACGGGGGCAGCGAGCTTCCGTCCAGTCCCCGCTGCCCCCCAGGGCAGACGCACGTCTCCAGTCACCCACTGGACACCTCCCACATCCCGCGAGCTTACAGCACCACTGTCCCCCTTACTTCTTTTCTGGGTAGGGCTCAAAGGACTCGTCTGAGGACTGGGTATTCTGCTTCTTATCATTTTCGTCTTCACTCAGGAAGTCTCTAGGAGAGAAGAGAGAACCTTTAGCAAAGCTCTGGGGCCGGTGACGGAGCCAGTGAAACTTCCTGTCTAAAGGCACCCTGTGGATCCCCACACTGCACGTCTTAGCTCTCCTCAAAAGGCCTAAAATTCCCAAGTCTCCAATCCCATCTCCTAACAGCAAGGGCACGCCAGCCAGGGTCACAAGCTGACGATCCCGTGTAAGCCACACTTCTCATCATGACACCAGGACCCCGATCTCCCAAAGAGCCTCTCTACTGGGGCCCGAGGCAGGGGGTGAAGACCCTCACAAGAGGCGGGCTTCTCAGGAAGTGGGCTTTTAGAATGTCACCTCACCCCCATAACTGTGAGCACCTGCCAGGATGAGAGATCAGCTGTCAGTCATCTCAAAGGTCACAAAGGCCAAAAAAACATCTGTACGTCTGTAACCTTTACCCTGAAGTGTGAGTCACTACACAGGCTCTGCTGGGCAGCGGACAGAGCCCAGCTGCCACACCCCCCCACAGAGAAAGGCCCAAGGCTGGCTGGTGGCTACGGAACAGCCACGGCCTCCTGACCCCGGGGGAGTTTGTGGCACACACGGTGGGGTTCCTCCAGCACCTGGGTCATCCGTCACTGGCACCAAAGTCACGCTGTCCTACTTGTTTGGACAAGAGTGCATCTGCAGTCCAGCCAGAGCTCGCAGGGCAGGGTGGGAAGGCTGGCTGGCGTGCGGCCTCCATCCCGAAAGGTTTGGTCTTGGAGCCCGGGGGGTGGCCCCAGGAGCAAACAGGTGCCCCTTCCAGGAAGGTTTGTCCTCCTGTAGGAAGCCTCCACCCCCACGTCACCAACACATCATGATAGAGGCCAGAGGCTGGCTTCTGTTCTAGTAACGTCTGGGGTTGGCTCAAAACTCAGGCCTTGGAGGGCGAGACAAGCGGCAGCAGCAAAGGACCAGCCAGAGGACCATCTGAGCAGAGTAACTTCCATACCACCCTGGCCAGGCCCCCTGCAGCTCCATCAGGTCTGCGGTGCCCCGGGGACCCAGGAGCCCCCAGTCAGGAACGGAAGCCTAGAAGCACCCCCCGCCGCTCCCCTCCTCCCAACAGAGAAAGCGGGGAGGCCGGCCGAGACCCAGGCTGCCGGCCCCGGGATGGCGGCGCTTGGTTTCCAAGGAGGAATTTTAGGCTATGTAAACCCGCTCTTCTCTCACCCCTCAGAAAGGTCACTGAACTCGTCTTTTACCCGATCATCCGAGGTTGGAGAGGGAACCTGCTTCTCACCCAACTGCCCTGAGAAACAAAGAACAAGACTCCAGTCACCCGTCACCCCCAGACAGCCAGGGGTGCTCCCCGCAAGGACGATGGGGAGCCTGGGGTCCCCCTGCCTCCAAGTCACTCACCTCCCAACCCATCCCGCACATGGGGGTGGCCCCAGCGCCGGGCCACCCCCATGTCCAGCCAACAGTAGCAACGCCAGCAAGCCCAGCCCCTCCCCAGGGGTTCGGATCCAGCCGCTTTGGGATGGGATGCCTTGTACTTTGTGGATGTTTTGGGACATTTAAAAAAATCACTGTTATCCAAGTACTGCAGACACACAGTTTAGAAACGCAAGCAGTTCTAAGAACCGTGCAGCACAAGTCTCTCCCCTCCAACACCAGCGTCGCCCTCACTCTGAGCCGTCCGGTGGCTGAGGGTCAGCACACGGGGCAGCCTGGTGCCCACACGGCAACAGGCGCCCACATGGAGGCCGAGCGACGCGGTCGGAAGCCAGCCTGGCCCTCCGAACACGACGTCTGCGAACAGCTGCGCCCAACCCACAGTGCCGTGGGATCGGGCCCTGAAGGAGGGGCCGCCCAGAGCAGCCTGTCCACACTGGTCCCACTGGGCGCTGGCTGAGGCCCAGGGAGTGACCTGCAGCCAGCTCAGGACAGCCTCAGACACCAACCGCCGTCGGGCCCCACGAGGCCCCCGTCCTCTTCCACCCTCTGTGCCCTGGGCCCATGCAGGCTTAGAGGAAGCCTGGAGGGCAGACGAGTGTGCCGTCACAGAAAGCGCTGGAACAGGGTCCTCGGCCTCTCTGCTGTCAGATGGCCGTGAGGCGGCCCCCGGCATTACCCTGGCCCCTCCACGCACGACACCGCAGCCACCGCCCCAACACACGCTTCCTGTCGAGGGCTCTGCCTGGCCCAGGACTAGGAATCCTGGTCAGACAGCCCAGAGGCGCCTCCTACCTGGGGCCCCGCTTTGGGGGAGGCTTGGCTGAGGCGGGGGGCCCGGCCCAGGCCCCACCGGGTCGCCATCTGAAGGAGGCCGGGCTGTGTCCGTGCTGGGCAGCGTCTCGGTCTCGGCCCCGGCGGCGATCGCTCTGCCCTGGGAGCTCTGAGGGGCAGCCCCGCTGGGGCTGGACCCCCGATGCCGGGGGAGCCCTGGGGCCAAATCCTTGTCCCACGTCCGCCTGACGCCCAAGGTGCCGTCCAGCAAGAGGGCCCCGCAGCTGGAGTCGGCGTCCATGGTGTAGTCGTGCCCTCGGTCACAGCCCCACACGGCCCGGACGATGCCACAGTACTCGGAGGACAGGGTCCTCTGGAGGCTGGGCAGGGCCCCGCAGCCGGCCGCGTGTCCGTGCACCCACCCCACCAAGCCACGCAGGCCCTGGGGGCTCGAAGCGATCAGGTCCACTGAGGAGAGGCAGAGACGCCAGCCCATGGCCGGTGAGCACGCGCACCTCCCACCCCACCCACCCCGCGCCCCACCCCAGGGGTGCACTCACCCACACACGCTCCCTCCTCCGCCCCCGTCCGAGGCTGCACACCGACCCTGCAAAGGAGCAGCGCCGCCCACTGAGAGCAGGAGTGGGCCCGGCCGCTCCACGTGCAGTCTGAGCCCTCTCCTCCGAGGCCGCCCGCCGGGCCCCCCGCCCACACACCCGTCGCACTGGTGCTCACGAGCGTCTGCCTCACCCGCCATGATGGGCTCCCCCTGCGGAGGCTCCCACCCGGGCCGCCCTGTGCCCATGCGGCCCGCTCGTGGGGTCTCCTGCACGCCCCCAGCGAACGAGGGAGGGCGCCTACTTTGCACAAGGCTTCCGGCGGCCCGTGGGGGGGACGTTGACTCTCTGCAGGAAAGACGTGAGGAGGCCGTGGCACTGGTAGAACTGGGTGTGGCAGTTCTTGCAGACAAACTGGGGCAGAGCCGGGTCCTGCTGGACGGCCACCCCCAGGAGGCGCTGGAAGTCCCGGACAAAAACACGGTCCCCAGGGGCCGGTCTTTCTGCGCTCTCCCCAGGCGCCCTGCCAGAGATGCTGCGGAGGCTCCGGGAGGAGAACTTCCCGTGACAGAGGCGACAGTGCCCCATGGCCAGGGCCCGGGCCGTTCCTGGGCAAGCACAGGAAACATGAAGTCAGGCATGCAAGACAGCTCCCAGGGGAGGTGAGGCCCACACTCCGCCAGCCTCCCAGCTCCTGGAGCGGGGCCTACCCAGACATGCCCCTTAAACACAGGCGCAGGTCTGGGCCAAAGGCAGGCCTCTGGCTCCGGTCTCCCAGGCGAATACACAGCCTTTGGGGAGAATGGCCAGTGGAGGGCCTTCTGGGCTAGAAAACCTTTCAAAGAATTCTAAATGCCTCCAAAACAAGACCAGTTTTTTGTTTGTTTTTTTTTTGGCTCTGTTGGGTCTTCGTTGCTGTGCGCGGCATTCTCTAGTTGCAGCGAGCCGGGGGCGGCTCTCTGTTGCGGTGCGCGGGCTCTAGGCACACGGGCTTCGGAAATTGTGACACGTGGCCTTAGTAGTTGTGGCTTGCAGGCTCTAGAGCACAGGCTCAGTAGTTGTGGCACAAGGGCTGAGTTGCTCTGCAGCTTGTGGGATCTTCCCGGACCAGGGCTCAAACCTGTGTCCCCTGCTTTGGCAGGCAGATTCTTAACCGCTGTGCCACCAGGGAAGCCCAACAAGGCCAGTATTACTCTGATACTAAAACCAGACAAGGACACAACAAGAAAAGAAAATTACAGGCCAATATATCTAATGAACGTAGATGTAAAAATTTTCAACAAAATAACAGCAAACTGAATTCAACAATTAATTTAAAAGATCGTGGAGACTTCCCTGGTGGTCCAGTGGTTAAGAATCCGCCTTCCAATGCAGGGCACACGGGTTCGATCCCTGGTTGGGGAACTAAGATCCCACGTGCCATGGGGCAACTAAGCCCGCACACCACAACTGCTGAGCCCAGCGCCACAACTACAGAGCCCACACGCTCTGAAGCCCACGCGCCACAACTACAGAGTCCATGCACTCTGGAGCCTGCATGCCACAACTAGAGAGAAGCCCGCGCATCACAATGAAAGATCCCGTGTGCCACAACCAAGACCCGATGCAACCAAAAAATATATAAATAAAATAAATAAATAAATAAGTAAATAAAAGATCATGCACAATGATCAGTGGGGATTTATTCCAGGGATGCAAGGCTGGCTCAACCTCCCCAAACCAATCCATGTGACACACATTAACAAAGTAAAAAATAAAAATCATACAATCATCTCAATAAATGCAGAAGAAATGTTTCACAAAATTCAACATCCATTCACGATAAAAACCTCAATAAATTGTGTACAGACAGAAAGTACCACAACATAATAAAAGCCATATATGACAAGCCCAGAGCTAACATCATACTCAATGGTGAAGAGCTAAAAGCTTTCCTCTAAGACCAGGAACAAAGCAAGGATGCCCACTCTCACCATTTTTATTCAACATAGTACTGGAAGTCCTGGCCAGAGCAATTAGACAAGAAAAATAAAAACCACCCAAATCATAAAGAAAGAAGTAAAACAACCTCTATTTGCACATGATATTATATATAGAAAACTCTGTAAGACCCCACCAAAAAAACTGTTAGAATAAACAAAGTCAGTGAGGTTGTAGAATATAAAACCAGTATACAAAAATCGGCTGACTTTTAAATACTCACAAACTATTAAAAATTAAGAAAACCACCACATTTATAATTGTGTCAAAAAGAATAAAATCCTTAGGAATAAATTTAACCAAGGAGGTGAAAGACCTGTACACTGACAACTATAAGACACTGAAGAAAGAAACTGAAAACACAAATAAAGACAGTCCATGCTCGTGGGTTGGAAGAATTAATATTGCTAAAATGTTTACACTCCTCAAAGCCATCTACAAATTTAAAGCAACCCCTATCAAAATCCCACTGCTATTTTTCACAAAAATACAACAATCTTAAAATTTATATGGAACCAAAAAAAAAAAACAAAAAACAAACCATGAATAGCCAAAGCAATCCTGAGAAACAAGAACAAAGCTGGAGGCAACATTTCAAACTATATGGAGGCATGATCACAGAGGCATGACTTCAAACTATACTACAAAGCTACAGTAATCAAAACAGTACAGTGTTAACATAAAAATAGACATGTAAGCTAATAAAACAGAATAGAGAGCCCAGAAATAAATTCATGTGTACAGAGCCAGTTAGTTTACAACAAATGAGCCAAGAACATACAATGGGGAAAGGACAGTCTCTTCAATAAATGGTGCTGGGACTGGGAGATTGGGATTGACATGTATACACTAATATGTATAAAATGGATAACTAATAAGAACCTGCTGTATAAAAAAAAAAAATTCAAAAAAAAATGGTATTGGGAAAACTGGACAGCCATATGCAAAACAATGAAACTAGACCACCACCTTATACCATACTCAAGATAAACTCAAATGTATTACAGGTTTCAAAGACCTGAAAGCATAAAACTCCTTCATAGAAGAAAACATAAAGGTAAGCTCCTTGACATGGGTCTTGGAGATGACTTTTTGGATTGACACCAAAAGCAAAGGTAACAAAAGCAAAAATAAACAAATGGGCTTATGTCAAACTAAAAAGCTTCTGCACAGCAAAGGAAACCACCAACAAAATGAAAAGGCAACCTACTGAATAGGAAAAACAGTTTGCCAATCATGTATCTGATAAGGGGTTAATAATCAAAATATGTAAAGAACTCATACAACACTATAATAAGAGCACAAATAATCTGATTTTAAAAATGAGCAGAGGATCTGAAGAGACCTCTTCCCAAAGAAGGCACAGATAACCAACAGGTGCGTGGAAAGGTGCGCAACATCACTAATCATCAGAGAAATGCAAATTAAAACCACAACCAGATATCACTCCCACCTGTCAGAATGGCCATCACCAAAAAGTCAAGTAATAACAAGTGTCGGTGAGGGTGTGGAGAAAAGTGAACCCTTGCGCACTGTTGATGGGAATGTAAATTGGTGCAGCCACTATGGAAACAGTATAGAGGTTCCTCAAAAAGTTAAAAACAGAACTACTACACGGTCCAGCAATTCCAGTGCTGGCTGTTTATCCTAAGGAAATGAAAACACTAACTTGAAAAGATATATGCACCCCTGTACTCACTGCAGCATTATTTATAACTGCCAAGGTATGGGAACAACCACAGTGTCCACCAACGGGTAAATGTTTAAAGAAACTGTGGTACATATACACAAAGGAATATTTACTCAGCCACGAAAAGGTGAGAAAATTCTGCCATTTCCAACAACATGGATGGACCTTAATGGCATTACACCAAGTGAAGTAAGTCAGATGGAGGAAGATGAATACCATATGATCTTACTAATACGTAGAATCTAAAGAAAGAAAAAATCCTGAACTAATAGTTACAGAAAACACATTAGTGGTTGCCAGAGAAGGGGAGTGGGGTGGTGAGTGAAAGGCGTGAAGTGGTCAGAAGGTACCGACTTCCAGTTATAAGTCCTGGCATGTGCTACACAGTACGGTAACTACAGATACTTCAGCACAATACTGCGTTGTATATTTGAAAATTGCTGAGATCTTAAAAGTAGATCCTAAAAGTTCTCATCTTAGAGAACTTAGAAGGGAAAACAACTTCTAAGTACAAGTGGTGATGGATGTTACCTAGTACACCTGAAACCAATATCATGTTATGTGCCAATTATACCTCAAAAAATTCCCCCCCCCAAAAAAATAATAATAAAAAAGAAAGTATGAGTAAATAAATAAATGCCTCCACAGCTATGGCACTTCATAAACTAAGCTGGAAACTTCATTCCTCTTCACATCACCCTCCTGCGACCAGAACTGAAAGAGCACGTCCATGCTCTGCTTCTCCGGGGGTCTCCGGTCTGCAAGTGCAGATGATGCCACCTCCCTCTCTGCCCCGGGGGAGGACTACATGAGAGAAGCGTGAAGTCCTTCTCGAGGGGGCAAAGGCATTACACGAAGGCAAAGTGCATATTAACGCCCATACCGCCTGCCAGGAGGGGGCCCCGGCACTCCTACACTTAACCCTCTTAAACCCTCTTAGTTCTGTTTTAACGAAGAGGAAGCTGAGGCCCAGACCAGATGAAGCCATTATCCGAAGAGCACAGGGCAAAACCACGACTGAAACCCAGGCCTGCCCGACAGACGGCAGGACTTGAGCACTAATTACTCAGTGAGCTCAGAGTCGGCGCCGAAGGGACAGCTGTCTTGCGAAGCATCACCCAGCGCAGCTGCGGCGTCCGCCGCGGAGACCGCCCCGCTCCCTCCAGGCGGGGAGGCCTAGTCCGCTTTCTGAGGAGCCAAGGCACCCTGGGCCAGGTTGTCGCGGGGGGCGGGGGCGAGCGGGTGGTCTCGGGGGGCCGGGGAGTCACGGCGGGCCGGTGCTCCCCGGGGGCCGGGTGGTCGCGGAGAGACGGGTGTTCATGGGGGGCTGGGTAGTCACCGGGAGCCGGGGGGGGGTCGCGGGGGCACTCGGCGGCCACGAGGGGCCCCCGCCCGCCGCCCCTCGAGCCCGGACGGCAGGACCCACCTGCCTCGTCGGCGCCGTCCTCGCCCGCGTCCGCGCAGGCCCGCGTCGGGCCCCAGCCCAGCCGCGCAGCCACCAAAGCCGCCGCCTCGGCCACGTCGGGACCGCTGCGGGACGGGCGGCCCCGGGGCCGGCCGCCGCCACAGCTGCCGCCACCTGAGCTCCCGCGCTGCCCGGACACCCCGGGCGACAGGAAGCGCCCGAGCCGGTCCCGCTTCATCGCTGTGGCGGCGGCTTGAGCTCGGCCCCGGAGCTCCGCCCCGTCCGATCCCGTTCGGCCCCGCTCGGCTCCGCCCGGCCCCGCCCGGCCCTGCTCGGCCCGGCGCTCCGCCCCGTTCCTCCTCGCTCGGCCCCGCTCGGCCCCGCTCGGCCCCGCTCGGCCCCGCTCGGTTAGCCGGGCCAAGAGGCAGGGCTAGGTGTTGCTCTGCCCGGAGCCTCTCGTCCGCTAGGTTGGACTGTGCTCGCTCGTTCAGTTCGACTCCGCCGTTCGGCTCCGCAGGACTCACTGGCAGCGGGGCGGGGCGATGAGGGAGGGGCGGGGCGAGTGATGGGGGCGAGGAGGGTGAGGAAACAGGGATTGGACGGATTGACAGCGGGAGGGGAGTGGCGAGGAAAGGGAGGAGGGGATGGGAGAAGCGTAGCGAGGAGGGGCGGGGCAATGAGGGGAGGAGCGGACTGGGGAGGGGAGGGGCGGAGTGAGGAGGGCAGGGCAGCACGGCACGACGAGGGCAAGGGGCGGGGGCGTACGCGGTTGACCTGTCACCGACAAGGAGTGATGGCATCGGTAGTTGCACTTACACTGTCGTGGCAACTGCGGGAGGAGGTTATTTGAGAGTTCCGTCCCCCCCACCTCCGCCCCTTCGGCTCCAGGAGCGGAGCGCGCCGCGCGTCGGGAGGCAGGGCTGCCGGAAGTGGCCTCACGTCGGTACCGCCTTTTCCGGCGGTCCGGGGCTCGGGCGGCACCTGCGCCCGCGCACGCCGCGTTCCGGTATCCGGGGCGCCCGCCCCGCCCCTCGGCCGCCAAGGCCTACCCCGCCGGCGCCATGGCCGCTGCGGTCGGGGACGGCGCGGTGAAACCGCTTCAATGCGCCATGAAGCTGGCCAACGGGGCCATCGAGCTGGACACCGGCAACCGGCCCCGGGTGAGGCGGGCGGGGCGAGGCGGGGGCGGTAGCCGACCCGCGGCCAGCCCGGTGGGCGTGGGCGAGGGCGGGGCTGCGGGGTGGGCGCCTCCAGGCCTCTCCGAAGGCTCCGGGGCGCGGGCTCGGGCTTCGGCCGTGACCTTGGACAGCTCCCGCGGGCTCCAGCCCTCAGTTTTCCCGTCTGTTCATTAAGTCGGGAATATGAGAAGAGGTGTTTTCATTTGTGAAGGGGACTCAGGAGGGTCCGTGAAGCAGCCCTCCAAAGTGTATCTGGCAGACAATCCCGTGCGTTTGTCTAGTTTGGGGGCGGGCCCTGTAGCTTTAGTCAGATTTCCGAAGGGGACGGTATCCGTAAGAGGTTAGCTGCGGCTTTCCAGTCGCCTTCAGCGCTTGTTTGGAAGGAAATGCCGGCGGGGGAGGGGTGTGGCTTGTCTCCAAGAACTGGTGTTAATCCTAAGGGTGGCGACCGCATGGAAAAGCCGGCTGAGTCACACCGGGCCGCCCAAGGAGGGGAGGAGGCCGCGAGTGCCTCCGAAAGGCATTCCGGTCTTCCATCCGCTGCCTTCCCCAAGTCGGGATCCTAGGGCAGCAAATGCCCCCACAAGTCAGAAATCCTTCCCGGAACCCGTTTTATCCTTATCTGAGGTGTAGACTTAAAGGTGGGTAATTTGAGAACTGGGATGCAGCAAAACAAACAAAAAGCAAAGCACCATGCTATGGTTCCAAACGCCCTGAGCTCTATCAGGGAGCCCTGAACAGGATGGCAGGGTCACCCTTTTGAAAATACTGACATTCTAGTGTCAGACTGCTGCGTGCCCAGGGAATACTTACTCTGGGGTTCGGGAAAGGATTTCCCAGAATCCGAGTCAGAAAGTCATTCTGAGATTTACAACACACTCCCTGATTCACCTTCCAAGAAATATTTTTCTAAAGCCACTGAGTGAATGGCCCCTGAGTTACACAGGCAGAGAACTTGTTGCATAGAGTGGAAAATGGCAGCAGCTGCCAAGGCTCCTTACCCTGGCCCACTGACAGAGAACCTCCGTTCCTTCCTGTACTGGAGAGAAAGGCAGTGATGCCAGCTTCAAGTCTAGAGAAGAGGGGTACTCTCCATGCCCCAGCAGAGCAGTTACCAGTGAAGCGGCTCGGCCACTGCAGGTGTATCTCACAGATAAGCAGGCTCCACTGTTCCTGTGTTTCCACAAGGGCACCGAGCAGGCATGATGGGACTGTGCGCCTCTACTGGCCTGACCGCTGCCATTTCTCTTCCCTGGGCACAGGAGGCATATACAGAATACCTGAGGAGCGTCCACTACATCTCCCAGGTGCTGCTAGAAGAAGTGGAGGCCTCCAAAGGTACGGCTCCTCCCAGGCCGGGCAGGCCGTGGGCAGCTCAGCCTTTGATGGGGCCCCGGGCCCCAGGCCTGGGGGTGTCCTGCCTGCCGGGCCATTAGTCGAAGGTGGACGGCTGAGCGCTCAGTAAGCATGAGCGCAGCAGGGAGCAGGAAGGGCCGGCTGCCGTGACTGAGGGGATGGAGATGGGCTGGGACGCGACCAGAGACTGGACGCTGAACCTCAGTCCAGGGACGAGTGAGCTGCACGATGGTTGAGGGCTGGGGGCAGCATCCCAGCAGAGGGCGCTGCAAAGGCCCTGAGGGAGAGGGTTCCGGACACAAGAAGGGTCGGCAGGCTGGAGAGGGGAAGGTGCAGTTGGGGCCGGCCGGCCCTTGGGATGGGCCTGGGGTTGTTCTGGCACGAGGTGAAGCTCGTGGAGGCTTTGTGGGGAGCGGCCGGCATGGGAGCAGATCTCCAGGAGGCTCCCGCAGTGAGGACAGCAGTGGTGGGACTGCCTGGAGGTGGAAGGAGTGAAGGGCTTGGGGCATGTCCTCTAAAGATGGGCCTCACCAGACATTCTAAGCGGACAGTGAGCTGCCCGGAGTTGGGGGGGAGGGCCAGGGAGCACAGGAGGCAGTGCGGGAGGTGGCAGGAGCAGACATGAGGGAGGAATTGAGGTCTCTGTCAGGAGCACATTCTGCTCGAGGTGTCCAGCAGCCCGACAGTAGTCAGGGAGAGGTGGGAGTCTCCACCCTGGGGAGCTAGGGAGCTCAGCAGAGCTCTGGGCACTGGGAGGAGGGCACGGTGGGAGCAGCCGCGAGGGGTCGTGCTAGAGGAGAGACCTGCGAGGTCAGGGAGCCCTCAGAGAAGGGCAGGACTGGGTGGGTGAGGGCCACTGCAATGGAAGCAACGTGGCTAAACGAGGGTGTGGTGAGGGTCTGGCCGTCACGGGAGCGGGGGTGGATCAGGTCTGGTGGGGTCCAGGGGAGAGTGTCAGGTGGCAGCTCCTACACCGTGAGTTTGCTGATAGGAGCGATTCCCAGAGGGAGTGCAGAACAGAAGTCCTCTAGCTGCACCAAGGGTGAGCTTGGACACAGCCAGGGGGCGGGAGATGGGTTTTGAAACTGTTTCTGTGAAACAGCCGTGCTGACTGCAGGGCCCACCTGGAGGAGGGGCTGTAACTAAAGTGAAGCCGCCAGTGAGGAGAAAAGGCCCAGTTAGTTATAGAGAAGGCTCTGATGGTCCAGGCGAGAGGACAGGACAGCCACACACAGGGCCAGGAGGTAAACCCAGGGCAGATGGTCAGAGATGAGGAGGAAGTGGGCTCTCCTTTGTTTCTATCCCAGCAAGAATCTGACTAGTGATAGAGGTGATGGTGACCACCCTTCTTGTCGCTTGCTCCCCAGAAGCTGGGGAGACTGTGACCCCTGACACCTCGAAGATGCTGAAGCTGGCTGAGCAGTGTCTGGAGAGGGCCCAGTCGACAGCTGCCAAACTTGGTGGGTGTCCGGCAGAAAGCTTTCTTAGGACATCCCCACCCCTCAAGTCTGCATCTCTTTTTTTTTTAATTAATTAATTAATTTTTTGGCCACGTTGGGTCTTCATTGCTGTGCACACGCTTTCTCTAGTTGCAGTGGGTGGGGGCTACTCTTTGTTGCAGTGCGCGGACTTCTCATTGCAGTGGCTTCTCTTTGTTGCGGAGCACAGACTCTAGGCACACAGGCTCAGTAGTTGTGGCTCGTGGGCCTTAGAGCGCAGGCTCAGTAGTCGTGGCACATGGGTTTAGTTGCTCCACAGCACATGGGATCTTCCCGGACCAGGGCTCAAACCCGTGTCCCCTGCATTGGCAGGCGGATTCTTAACCACTGAGCCACCAGGGAAGTCCCAAGTCTGCATCTCCTTTGTGGAATGTCAGGCCCCCGTGCAGACCCTTGGCTACGTATGTCTTACAGGGAAAACATGCCTGAGGCCAGCCATGCCTGTGGCTGCCCCCGTCCCCTCTCCTACCAGCCGACACCGCCGGGTGTACTCAGATGAGGGAGGGAAGCTCTCTCCATTTCTGCCACCTGAGATCTTCCAGAAGCTTCAGGCTGTAGAGTCACAAAGCTCTAAGAAGTAAGATGGGTCAGAACAGAAGGTGGGCTAAGCCTGGGTTTAGAGGCAAAGTGAGCTAACCATGGTGGATTTAGTCAGAAGGGATCCCAGAATGGAAATACCTGGTGCGTGGCAGAAACAAATGCAAATTGTCTCTGGAGCAAAGCACCTTCAACTTTCATAAAATGAGTGCTACATAGTCAAAGATAACCAAGCACAGAAAGAATCAAGAAACTGTAAATGAGAGGTAGCAGAAACAGACTTGCAAAGTCTTCAGATAGAGTTATGAGACACAGATTATAATACAAACATGCTTTCTGTATTTAGAGAAATAAAAAGCAAGTTTGAAAATACCTGCAGGGAACAAGAAGCTATAAAATCTGACTTATAATAGGGGTCAAATAGAATTTATAATAGGGGTCAAATAAGAACTAAGTAGAAACAAAAATACTGAAATTATTTTTAAACACTAATCAGAAACGACAACAAATTATATCCTCCTGTAAACATACACACATGCACACAAAAAGAAGGGGACAAGTTTAAAACAGCAGAGTAGACCCAGCTGAAGACAGAATTAGAGAATTGGATAAAAGGTTAAAAGATACCCTGCATGGCTCACACACACAAAAAGACATGGAAGGTCTAAGGGGTTATTGGAATTCCAAAGAAAGATGAGAAAGAAAATGCGAGAGGAGCGTTACTTGAGGAGATGAAAGCAATTTTCTAGAACTGGTGAAAGACACTGAGACACAGATGCCAGAATCCCAGCAGGATAAGCAAGAGGATGGGCTCTTCCTGCTGCTGCTGCCAGGCCTTGAGCCACAGCTACACCCTGTCTCTCCAAGTGCAGTTCTGGGGCAGGGCCAGGCACCAGACTTCCATCTCAGTATAGTCTTGTGTCCCCACGACTTACCTCCTCCCACCCATGAAAGCAGGAAGACGTGGGACCATAAGTTTTGATGGTGAGGGGGCTGTTGGTGGCTGTTACCAAGTAGCTGTGAAACACCCCCCACCCCTACCCCTCTTTCATGGGTTGCAAACTAATCTAGCTGTTTGGCTCACATGGTGCCTTCACAGAGTTTCATGCTGTTAATAAACACATGTGACTGGTGTGCATAAAGGTCTGGAATCCAGGCAGTAGGGCCATGTTTCAGGGAGGCAGGTGTCTCCCGCCCACCCCAGACCTCCTCCCTCCTTTACATTCCTGCCTGCCCCCATCACCACCTCCTCACCTTCCGGTCTCAGGGCAGGGCCAGGAAGGGACCTCAGGTGACCAGAGCGTTCCTGGGCTTCCTGGAGCCTGGACAGCAGCTTGTCACCATTCCAGGGAGCTGACACCCCTGGAGGAGGCCTCCCTGCAGAATCAGAAGCTGAAGGCTGCCTATGAGGCCCGGATGGCCCGTCTGGACCCCAGCCAGGCCATGCAGAAGACATCCCTGGTGAGCGGAGTCCAGGAGGGTCTGGAGTGAGGCCGGTGGGGGCAGTAGGCCTTATTCCATCCTTCCCGTCCTAGACCCTGTCCCTGCAGCGGCAGATGATGGAGAACCTGGTGATCGCTAAAGCCCGGGAGAAGACAGTATCCTTTCTGTCCATCCTTAGTGTGCAGAGGCTTCAGCTGAGGGAGGGGACAGGGAAGTAAAGATGCCAGGGTTCAGGTGTGGAAACAGAGTTCCTCCAGTTTCAGAGACACTTGTCCTCAGTGGGTGGTTCCCGCCCAGCCCCGCTTCCTCTCGCCTCCCGGCCTTTGCACAGGCCACCCTGCCCCTCCCAGCACCCACAGACTCCTCTCCACCCCTCAGGTCGACTAGGACTTGCCTTCCCTCCCTGAGCGGGCCTGTCCTCTGGCCCAGCCCCTCCTCCCACCCATCCCAACGGGCCCCGTGTCCGGCAGGGCGCTGGGACGCCGGGGGGTGCGTGCACGCCGCGTTAGAAGGGCCTTGACTCTGCCGCCCCAGCTGCAGAGGAAGATGGAGGAGCGCCGGCTGCGACTCCAGGAGGCCGCCAACAGGTGCGTCTCCGCCTTCGGTCCCGGGACTCCTGGGGGGGCCAGGTGGGGACTCCCGCACCCGCCTGTCCAGCCCTGAGGCCCCCAGACCTGTCCTTTCTCCCAGGAGGTTCTGCAGCCAGGTTGCCCTGACCCCCGAGGACCGGGAGCAGCGGGCCCTCTACGCCGCCATCCTCGAGTACGAGCAAGACCACGTGAGTGCGCGGGGCAGGGAGTCCGCAGGGAGGCCTGGGCCCCTGGGCGCGGCCTTGGCTTGGGGGAGGGCCTTCCCGCGGGCTCTCCCCCAAGGTCTCCTGTCCTGCAGGACTGGCCAAAGCGCTGGAAGGCCAAGCTCAAGAGGAGCCCAGGGGACCTGTCCCTGGTGACCAGCCTGGTCTCCCACCTGCTCAGGTACCGGACGTCGGCCCTTCCCCCGGCTGCAGGCTGATGGCGGAGGAAAGGATTAAGAAGGAGAGAGGAGCGAGGCAGTCTGGGGTGACCGCACGGGCAGCAGGCCACGCTGGCTCTCTCGGAGGCCCCCGCCTGTGACCCCGGGGTCTCCTGTCCGCGGATGGCCTTTCACGGGCCTCCTGGCTTCTCAGAGGGGTGGGACAGGCCTTACCAGCAACATTCAGCCGCGAGGACTAGTCCATGCGTCCCTTCTCTGAAATCCCTCACGGCAGGGCCACGTGGCCGTTGGGTGGGGGTCGGGTAAGGGCCTCGCAGGGCTGGCGGGCCTTCTCAGCCCCCGGGTCACCCAGCGAGGGGACTGCAGCCCCAGCCCGACGGGGCTGCCTTCACACACTGCCTCTCCCCCTACTCACAGCGTCCCCGACCACCCCATCTCGCAGCTCCTGAAGAAGCTCCAGTGCGCCGTGTACCGGGCGCTGTACCCCATCGTGAGCAGGGGCGCTGCCTCGGCCCTGGGCTGCCGTTCCCTGCCCCCCGACGCCGACGGGCTGCTGGCTCCTGGAAGCCGGCGGCTCCGGCCCTCTCAGAGCCTCTACTGCATGCCCTGCCCCCCCGAGCCCAGCCCAGCCCAAAGGCCCACAGACGGGGCCTCCGCCAGCGCCCCCATCCCCCCACCCCACCCCGGCAACCCGGACAGAGGGGCAGACGGCAGCCCCACGGGGCCTTCCTCACCCCTGGCGGACACTTCATCCGACCTGCCGGGCAACGACAGCTCCTTCGGGGACCTGGAACAGTTCTTGGCTACTCCTGAGAGGAGGGGCCGGGGCCCTGGGGGGCAGCCTGAGCCCCAGCCCCCAGGGGTGAGGAAGGAGCCGTTGCTGGAGCAGCTGAAGGGCACCGTGCAGGACATACACGACGCCATCGGTGAGGTCCGCGCCACAGGCCGGGTGGGTGGTGGGGGAACTGCGCTGTCCGAAGCCCACGTCCTCGGAAAGCTTGTCAGAGGCCTGGGATGGGCCCGGTCCAGCGGAGCCTTCCTGTGGGTGGCATCCAGGCCGGCCCTGCTCTGCAGAGCCCTCCCCTGGGGCCACGTGTCCAGTTCAGCAGAGAGGCACACACCCTGCCCCAGAGAGCAGCTGGGGCTGGCAGTGGCCAGGGTCTCCCTCCATCCCTGGCTGTCTCCTCACGGGGCCACATAGGGAGGACAGCCGGGTCCATTTCAGTCTTGGGTTTGGGGGAGGGTCTGCCGTCAGGGCCTCTGGCTGCCAGGTGGTCCTAGCTGCCCCATTAGGTCCGACCCCCACCCTTCCAAACCCAGGGCTCTAGGTCTGTGCGGCCTGGTGGCGGCTCATCTTAGGTTTTTCCATTTTGAGAAGCGAGTGTGTGTTCCGTAAGGAGCCCAGGGTGGCAGGGGACTTCACGTCCCTTCCAAGGAGGAAGGCTGTGAGGGCTTCCTGAGAACCAGCGAGAGGCCCAGCAGTCAGGGGCCTGTGTTGTCTGGGAGACTCTGGGTGAGCACCCCTTCCTCCCTGGTGGGGGGCGGGTTCCTTCATCTCCCTGGACCTCAGATTTCTTGTCTTCAGATATGCTTCTGACGTTCCTCTGGGTGCCCCAGTTTGGGGTACAGACCCTTTTCAAGAAGCTGTCTTAGGCCCTCCCTTCCAGGCTTGTCTCCTTGGCCCCCTGGCGGAGCTGCATATGACCCTGTGACCCCCTAGGGATGAGGGCCCTGACTCCCTGCACCGACCTGGGCCGTAGCGTTCAGAAGTGGGGGGAGGCAGGGCCAGGCAGAGCCCCTCCTGCTGAGCCGGGAAGCTACCTGTGGCTGTGCCCATCCCAAGCTGGCTCTGGGGCGGCAGGGAGGGGCAGGCAGGTGGGGACCCTGCCTGGGCACCCCAGGTTGGCTGCGGGTGGGAGAGGCCTCCAGGGGCTGCCAGCGGGGCTAGAGGTCCCAGCTGTCCCCACAGTGCCTCTGTACCGGCTCTGCTCCCGGCAGACAGGCTGCTCTCGCTGACCCTCCTGGCTTTTGAAGGCCTGAACACGGCCGCCTCCAAAGACCGCTGCTTGGCCTGCATCGAGGAGCCCTTCTTCTCCCCGCTGTGGCCCCTGCTGCTGGCCGTGTACAGGTACGGCCCCGCCGCGTGTGCGTCCCTCAGCTGCCTTCCTCCCAGGTCCCCTCAGGTGTTGCGCGTGTGCAGGCGGTGCCACGCGCACCCTCCCACGGCTCGGGGCGTGGCCAGCTTTCCCCAGCGCCGCCCCTGTCCCCTCCCGGGCGGGGCCCTGGGCCCCTGAGCCTGGCCCCTCTCTGCCCCAGGAGCGTTCACCGCCTGCGGGAGGCCGCCCTGAGCAGGAGCATGGAGCTGTACGGGAACGCGCCCCCGGCGGCCGTCGGCGTCCCCACCAAGCTCCTCCCCCGGGACCCCGAGGCCACGGCGGGCGGCGCCTACCCCTACTGTGCTGCCGCCCAGGAGCTAGGGCTGCTGGTCCTGGAGAGCTGCCCCCAGAAGAAGCTGGAGTGCATTGGTGAGGGGGGACGGTTTGGTTGGAGGGAAGGGAGAAGGGAGTTAGATGAGACAGAGTCGAGTCCCGTCCCGGAGGGCGACTGGAGTCTGCGCCTTCAGCCCTCAGCGGCAGGCCCTTCTCCAGTCCGGGGGGGGTGTGTCCCGTGGGACATGAGTGGTGGTGGTCCAGGCTCTGCCCAGCCCTGCACGCGATGGGGGTGGGGCGGCGCCCGGGGCCGTACCGGGACGAGGTCCCCAGCCCCTCACCCGAAGCCTGGCTTCTGCGACGCAGTGCGAGCCCTGCGGGTCACCTGTGCCTGCGCGGAGGACTACTCCCGGGCTCGCGAGGCTGCGCCCCAGCCGGGCATCGCCGCCATGTGAGTCCCAGGAGGCCACGGCCTGTGGTGGGGACTGGGCGGGAGGGGCTGCCTTCAGAGGCCCCGGCCCCGGCGCCTCGGGTTCCCGCCCGGCGCCTGGCCCTGCTTCTCCTTGAGGAGAGTGCGGCCCATTTCCACCAAAGACCCCGGGCTCCAGCCCTGCTGACGACGCGGTCCGGCCCCTCGCTAACCCGGTGGCGTGTGCCCCCCTCAGGTGCATGCTTGGGGAAGCCGCCCCGGTCCTGTCCTGGGGAAGAGCCCGTCCCCTGTGCTGAGCCCCAGCCTGGGGTTCCTGCACTGCCCCTGCCCCAGCCTCCTGAGGTGGGCAGGGGTCTTCCCCACCTGGGTTTTGCCTTATCTCACCTGCACCAGCCTGTAGCCAGCAGCCTGCCCTGGCCCTGGCGCCCACCTGGGGCTGGCGACCCTCACCCTGTGCCAGAGACCGGGGTCGCCCTGAAAGCACCTGTCCTTGCAGCCAGCTGGGTGGGCTGCGGGGTCAGGCCGGGGGACCCACCTGGCTCTCACCGGCCACCATCACTATTGTACCACCTGGTCTCCGAAAAAGTTGCAGCAGGTGAAAGGGCCCCAGAACTGAAAGCATTTCCGAGTGCCAGCTGCAACCCCGCGCTAGCGCTCTCTCTCTCCTCAGGACATCCAAGGAGCTGGGGGGGGGGGGTGGCGCTGTGTGTCCCTGCAGGTGTGTGGCACCCAGGGAGGTGGGGGCAGGAGTCCCTGGTTGGTCATCAGGTTCAAACGAGTATGCTTCCGTGCTCCTCGCCAAAAGTACTGGCCCGTGGGCCCTTCGCCAGGGTTTTGAGCATCCCTCAGGGCCTCCCTCCCTCACTTAGGTGCCTCTTGCGGAGGGTCTGGGGTACCTGGAGTGGCACCCTGATCCCAGGAGTGAGCAGGCTGCCTGGGACACGGGCTATCCTCTCCGTCCTCCCGTCCCCGGGCTCGGGCCAGCTCACGGGAGAGCTTCACTGTGGGGCCTCCCTGGTCCAGCCCTGGGCTCTGCGGCACAGGGTCCCCGTTCAGGATGGCCTCAGCGATCCCAGGTGGTCTTTTGTCACGCTGACCCAAGCCCACCCCCAGCCCCCTGAGGCCGGTGGGCAGGAGAGGCACGGGGACAGCATCCAGCAAGCCCAAAGCTGCTCCAGGGACCTAGCTGGGAGGCTTCAGGGCTGTGGGGACTGAGCAGCGCCCCCGGTCCCTGGAGCCTCCTGGCCGGCTCTGCGTCTCCCCAACAGTGGCGCCGACGACCTGCTGCCCATCCTGTCCTTTGTGGCGCTGAGGAGTGGCCTCCCCCAGCTGGTGTCGGAGTGTGCAGCCCTGGAGGAGTTCATCCACGAGAGGTGGGAGCCTCGGGCCAGCGTGGGGGCTGAGCTCGTGCGCCCACCCATGCACGGGGCCCACGGCCCCTCTCCCTGCCCCTCACCCAGCACACTGCCCAGAGGAGCCAGGGGGCCATCCCCTGAGCAGCGTCTGCCTGGGGAGTGGGCCGTCCCCCAGCCCAGCGCCCTGACAGCCCGTGGGCCCTCAGCGTCCAGGTTCTGCCCCGCAAGGGCAGGTGCCCCTTCCAGAATGTCGGGGTCTCCTTGCATCCCTCCAGTGACAGACGCTTGTGCCACCGCCGTGCAGGTACCTGATCGGAGAGGAGGGTTACTGCCTGACGTCACTGCAGAGCGCCCTGAGCTACGTGGAGCTGCTGCCCCGGCGGGCCCTGGGCAAGTAGCAGAGGACGGGCTGGCCAAGGACTGGCCCAGAGGCACCTGCATGGGGCGGTGGGCTGGCCGAGGTGGGGCTCTCGCCCCCGCCTGACATCAGCCCCTAGGGCTCAAGGAGGCCCCTCTGCTCCGGATAGGATGGGGCTGACCCGAGTCAGCTCCCAGGAACCAGGCCCTTCTCTTTCCTGTCCCCACCTGTGAGAGGCCCCGTGCAGGGAAACTGGGCGCCCCTGGGGCCTGCACACTCCAACGGCTCAGTCCGCTGACACCCTGCAGGCCCCGCAAGCCCAAGGACAGAGGGGCCATGGGCCTGACTGAGGGCAGGTCTGCTTCTCTCCCTTCCCGTCCCCCGTGACACGCGGAGCTCCCTGAGCCAGGTTCTTGTCTGAGTCGAGAAGAGAGCCTGTCACCCCACAAGAGGCCTGGGGCCCAGGTGGGTTTAGACTGTGCTGTTTATTGGTCACTGATCACTCTGTCCTGAAGACCCAGGTGTCCCCAGGGCACCTGCCCATGTGTGGGAGCTCTGAGCCACACTCCCACCCTTGGCAATGGGCACGGACATCCTGAGACCGCTGGCGAATCCCCACCCCCACTCAGCCACTTCAGGGTCGGTGTGAACCCAAGGGTCGGCGCCTGCCAGGAGCCCCACCACCTGCCCACCCTGACTGTTACAGGCCCCTGGGCAACCACTGACCCAGCTGGAAATAAAGAGGTCACTGGTGTCTCCGTCAGCGCGGCTCACCTGCTCCCCGTCCCACTGGCCGGGCGGAGGCCTGGGCAGCACAGCCACTCCCAGCCAACCAGCCAGAGCCAGAGGGTCCCAGAGGCCCCTGGGGCCATCGCCAAGCCCAGCCCACCTCCCAGACCTCTGCCCAGGAGTGGGATCCGTGGGGCTGCTCCTTCTAGCACTGGACACACTCTGGGGGGCCTAGCAGGTTGGCAGGGTCAGAGGTCATCACTGGGCAGGATCTGAGCCCGGACCACTCCTCCCGAAGGGTTCCCAGGAGTCATGTTGCTTTCCAGGTGGGGAACACATGCAGGTGGCCCGGCCCCAGCCCCAGGCAGCATCTGTCACCATGGCAGAAAGTGGTGTGGGAGCAGCGTGTGGGTCCCTGGGGAAGGCCCAGCTGGACCTGACTGTGTGTTCTGTGCACGCAGTGTCCCAAGGCTGTGCGGGAACCTCGTGAGGAAAGTGAGGCACAGAAGGGGAAACGCCTTCTCCAGGCCACAGCTCCCGGTGGCAGAGCTCTCTTCGAGCCCAGCACGTTGACTCCGGAGGCCAGAGGGGGCCGGGGACGTGACCCCAAGGGAAGGCCAACCCGAGTTCCGGGGGCAGCTGCCTCTTTCGGGAGCCTTTGTGGGCAGGGGTCCCCTGCCCACCAGCACCCCAGGAACGACAGGCAGGCACCCGCCTGCTCACCCTGCCCTGCCCTCAAAGCTCTCAGTCCCTGAGTCCCTGCCCTCTCCAAAGGAAGCCCCCCAGTCCTGGACACGAGGCCCAGCCAGCCATGAAGCCTGGGGAAGATGACCCCCTGCTCCAGGCCTTGGCGGTCTCAAGGATGGGATTTTAAGCCCCCTTTCATAGAGCAGGTGGACGATGGAGCGAAGCCTGACCGTGGGCGCTCCTGCTGGCTTTGGGGAGCTCTCTGGAGGCGCTGATCAGACGGCCTTCCTGCTGCTGGCTCTGGGCCAGTCCTTCAGCCTCTCCCAGCCTACAGCCTTTCGTAAGACGGTGAGTGATGGATTCTTCACACAGAAAATCCTCCAGATCAACACGAAAAAGGCAGGAGCCCCAGTCAGGAAAATAGCAAAGGCTGTGAACAGGCTGTCTTCAGAAGAACTTTAAAAAGCTCATCAGCATAAGAAGAGGTGTTTAAAGTCATTTTTAAAATCAAGAAATGCAAATTAAAACACTTACAAGACAGACCTTCCCTTGCGTTGAACTGGTGAAGATGAGAAAGCTGGATGAGGAGGAGAGGGGTGTTGCCTGGGAGACTGGACCCAGCCGCGCAGTGTGCTGGGCGGTGGTCCAGGGAGCTGCGGTCCTGGCCAAGGTAGGTATTAACTGACCCTGCCACCCATCTGCTCCGCCCGGCTATAGCCCAGGGTCACAGGAGGACCCCTACGCAGCTGGCGCTGAGGCAGTGTGGCATCCGCCCCCCTGCTGTGTAACAAGCCAGCCCACTCACTGGCTTAAACATGCGACAGCCATTTGCTTTGCTTGTGAAACTCCCACCTCGGCAGGGTTCAGTGGGGACATCTTGTCTCTGCCCCACCTGCAGCATCAGCTAAGTCAGCTTCCAAGTTGGGGTGACCCAAGATCAAGGGGTTGGAGTCACCTGGAGATTTGTCTACACGTCTGCCATCAGCGAGGGCCTCGGCTGTGGGAACAGCCGTGGCGTGGGAGGCCTGCATTCGTTTCCTGTAACTAGCTACTGGGGAGCTTAAAACAACAAAAATTTACTCCCAAAGTCCTGAAGTCTGAAGTCAAGGCGTCCACAGGGCCGTGGCCCAGCAGAGTGCTAGACGAGAACCCTTTCCTGCCTCGTCCAGCTCGGGGGGCTCCTGCAGTCTCTGCCTGTAGCTGCAAGCCTCTGCATCCATCATATGCCTCCTCCCGAAGTACGTAACCTTGCTCCTTACAAAGACGTCATTCTGACGGGATAGGGTCCACCTTAATCCAGTCTGACTTAGTCTTAACTTGATTATAGCTCCAAAGATCCTATTTCCAAATATGTTCACATTCCCGGGTTCCATGGAGTTTGGACATTATTCAGCCTTCATTATTCGGCCCCTTCATGCAGCTGCTTTCCTCCCAGTATGTGGCTAGGTCCCAAGATTGGGCGTCTCAAGACAGCAAGGCAGTTTTATGACTTAACCTGGAAAGCCATGCAACGTCACTTCCATTCAACGGGTCTTCTATGGGACTACTCCTCTAAGGGAGGACGGTGCAAAGACCTGCTCAGGTTCGAGTGGCACACTGAGACAGAGCCATGCTCCCTGGAGTAGCGCACAACAGTTAACAGCAAACACCTGGGGCCACGCAAACAGCACTCAGAGCAGGAGCGGAGAAGCAGGGCTGGATACAGAGCAGAACGTCGGATCCGGTGCCTGGAAGCGACTCTGACCTAGGCAGAAAAGCGCCTTCACGCCGCCTCAAAGAGGCCCGGGTTGCTGATTTGTTGGGTTTTTTTGGTGGGGGGAGGAGGGTGCGGCGCCCCCAGCAGTGGGAGCGCGGAGTCCTAACGACTGGACCGCCAGGAAAGTCTCCTGAGGTTGTAGTTTTAAATGACGCTGAAACGCCCGGCCGGCTTCCACCTGGAGCATTGGCCCCGCCAGAGGGCGGCTCGACCCCTCCCTCCCTCCCTCCCGTATCTGATCAATCCCGTTAGGCAACGAGAAGGGTCCTGTCCCTGTTGGGGTAGCCCCGCCCCCAGGAGATTGCCCCGCCCCGCGTCCGGTCCCCGCTCCCGGCAGGCGCACGAAGAGCCACGGTACCTGCTTCCTCGGCACCCTGGCGCTCCCGAGGGTCCAGCTCAGGAGGTCGGCGCCCGCCTCGGTGGGAGCGTCCGCGGTGTGCCCCCTGTCCTTGGCTCCGCAGTCCGTGGAGGTTCGTGCTCCCGGGCCCTCACCAGGCCCCGCCCTGTCCGCGTTGGCGGAGGGGGCGGTGCCCGAAGAGACCCCGCCCCTAACGTCACGGCCGAGGGGTGGAGCCGGCCCGACGGAAGCGAGGTGCTGCTGGAGAGGCCCGAACAGAGCAGCGGGCGCTCGGGGACTGCTGGTGAGAGACAGGTAGGGCTGTCGTCCTCCGGGCCCACAGCACGATCTGCTGGGCAAAGGGGTCTCTGCTCGGGAAGGGAAACTCAGGTGGCGTACGTCTCCAGGGAAGGGGGTGCTGTAGATACCAGGGGCGCACAGTTGGTGGGGGACCTGTGGATGCAGGCGAGGGCTCTGGAGGCGCGCAGCGGGCAGGGAGGGACCTCTGCGTCCTGATACCCTATTCTATTCCCGCCCGCCAGCATGGGCAGCAGCTCGCTGTCCGAGGACTACCGTCTGTGCCTGGAGCGGGAACTTAGGCACGGCCGCGCGGGCGTGTGCGGGGACCCATCGCTACGCGCCGTGCTCTGGCACATCCTGGTGGAAGACTTCGACCTGCATGGGGCGCTGCAGGATGACGCGCTGGCACTACTCACCGATGGCCTGTGGGGCCGCGCCGACCTGGCCCCTGCGCTACGCGGCCTGGCCCGCGCCTTCGAGCTGCTGGAGTTAGCCGCCGTGCACCTGTATCTGCTGCCTTGGAGGAAAGAGTTCACCACCATCAAGGTAGGGCGCCGAGCCGAGTGGGGGCCCCCGCCCAGGCTACTGGGAGTTGGCTACCATCGGGACGGTGGCTACCGTCGGGCCTAAGGGATTTCAGGTGTCCTCAGAGGCTGATAGGTTTCAGAGAGCTCAGTGTGCTGAAGGGTCCTGGGCGTGTTGGAGCATCTCTTGGCCGAGGTTCCCCTTTGTACTCCTGGGGCTGAGAACATGGGGTGGGTGGAGGTCACCCGTTTGGATACCTGCCTTCCGAGGGGGATCCTGGTCCTTAAAGCTTGCATCACTGCCCTCCCCAAAGTAGCCTTGTGGCCCCAGTTACCATAGAAATCCTAAGACAGACACACAGGAAGGACTGGGCATTCCAGGGTCACCCTAATCTCTCCAGGAGAGATTTGTGGCTCCATTTGTGGAAGATGACATGGTTATCCCCTATGAAGTAGGCAGGGGCTGCGGGTGCCCCTGCATGTCCTAGTGGAGCCGGGCTAAACAAGTACCTAGCTCACCCCACAGCCTGGGTAGAGCTGAGCCCAGGGCCGGCCGGGCCCCTCCAGGTGAGCTGCAGGCTGGCAGGAGGGGGCAGGCTGCCTTCTGCTCTGAGCTAATTCAGAAGAGTGGGAAGGTAATGATGTCACTGGGCACGTGGGCGTCCGCCTCCACTGGTTGCCATGGCAGCAGCAGCCTCTCTCAGTGAGGTGAGCCGTGGAGCCCACTGCTCCACTGGGACACCTGCTGTTCTGAGCTTCTAGGACTTTCATTCATCCGTTCAGACGAGGGCAGGATGCAGCCCCATGGGGGGCCAAGAGCAGAACAGACAGGCCTGATCTTGACACGCTCACGGGCTTCAGCACTGGGCAGACCTGGATGGGGTCTGCTTCTGCCGGCTCTGTGGCTTGGGGCAAGTTACCTAACCTTTTGGAATCCATTCCTTCCTCCATGAAGCAAACATGAGGACAGTCTAGCGCAAGGTCCATTGTGAGGGGTGAAAGCCCAGCCCTGAGAACAGTCTTACAGCAGCGCCCCATCTGTGGAGGTACTCTCATCAGCTGTAAGCAAAGGTACACTCACAGGGTCCCAGGATCAAGGAACTGTAGACACGTGAGAGACACGTTATCACCATCCTAGGGACGCTTCTAGTTCCTTTGCAGCCTGGAGCCTCCAAAAACTACAGATGTTCCATCCGTGTGGTGGAAAGCTGCACAGCTGGAGAAGTGAATGGCTAGGCCTCTGTCGTGTCAGAGAAAGCTCTCAGAAACTGGAAAAGCAGAGTTCAGAATGAGGCGTTTAGGAGGCTACCTGCTCAGAGCAAATAAGCACCTGTATTCTTTGTTTGCATGACCACTCAGCAGGTACACGGGAAACTAACTAAAGTAGCAAACCCCCACAGGTGAGAGGAGGTGGAGGGGACCCAGAGGGCAGCGAGATTTCTCAACAGGGCCTCTTTATTTAGTTTGTTCTATGACCCAGGTGAAATGTGTTAGATTAAACAATTGTGATGCTGGGGCCTACCTCAGCCAGTGAGATCAGAGTTTCTGGGGGTGGCCCTGAGCATCTATGGTTTTTTTGTTTTTGGCCGCACAGCCTGCGGGATCTCAGTTCCCCGACCGGGGACTGAACCCAGGCCCCAGCAGTGAAAGTGCCAAATCCTAACCACAAGACCACCAGGGAACTCCCAGCATGTATGTTTTTAAACAGCTCCTCTGGAGGGAGCGTCAGCACATCCCAGACCGCCTTGGGGCCATGCCGCCCCCTGGGGTGAGGATGGTGGCCCCCAAAGCAAGGGAGTGCAGCTGAGGCGGGGGCAGGTCTGCGGGAGGGTGGGCTGCCGCCGACCGGCCCCCTCCCTTGCAGACTTTCTCAGGGGGCTACGTGCACGTGCTGAAGGGCGCACTCTCGGAGGACCTCCTCATCCAGAGCTTCCAGAAGATGGGCTATGTGCGCAGGGACGACCACCGCCTTATGGTGGCTGCCCTGCCCCCCGCCCGCCAGCTTGTGCAGGTGGCCCTGGGCTGCTTTGCCCTGCGGCTGGAGTGTGAGATCCTGGGCGAGGTGCTGGCGCAGCTGGGCACCAGCATGCTGCCAGCCGAGGAGCTGCTGCAGGCACGGCGGGCCAGCGCGGATGTGGCCTCCTGCGTGGCCTGGCTGCAGCAGCGACTAGCCCGCGAAGAAGAGCCGCCACCTGTTCCCCCCCGTGGCTCCCCGGCCCGGTGCCAGGCCCGGCTGGACCTGTACCGGGACCTGCAGGAGGATGAGGGCTCAGATGAGACCAGCCTATACGGGGGACCCTCGCCAGGCCCCGACTCACCCCCCTCGGAGCTAGCCTGCCAGCCTCTGTTCTGGGAGCAGAGCGCCAGACTGTGGGGCGTGGGGGGCGGGGCCTGGGAGGCTGAGGCCAGCAGCCCGGCCTCGGAGGAGGAGCCCGAGGCTGAGGCCTTCTCCCTCCTCTCACTGCGCCAAGAGCTGCTCAGTCGGCCCGGAGACCTGGCCGCCCCCCAAGCCCCTGGAGCCCCTGAGCAGGCCAGCCCCCCACGAGTCCCCGAGCCCCCCGGCTACCAGACACACAGCTGCCTGGGCCCTGGCGCCCTCCCCACCCTCTGCTGTGACACGTGTCGCCAGCTGCACACTTCCCACTGTGCCACCCTGGCCACCTGCCGCCCGGGCCACCCTTTGCGCGCCCTGCACGGAAACCACCAGCGGCGCCTGTGGCTGCAGCGAGCCCAGGTGGACACCTTGCTCTACGATGCCCCTAGGCCCGCCTGGCCCTAGGCCCAGGGCTTTCTGGAGACATGTTCCGTGGTGCTTTTCTGGGCCTCATCCCTCCTCAGACCCGGGCCACTGGCCACCCTGCCCCTCCTGCCCCCCAGGGGTGCTGAGCACAGCGGCAGGTCGGGGGGCATGGAGACTCAACCCCGCTACGTGAGAGGTGGGGGCCGTCTTCCTCAGAAAGCTGCCGGCCCGCCCCCAGGGAGCACCCTCTCCCTCCTCTCCCACCCCTCCCCGGCCCCACCACTGGCCCCAGCGCCGCAGCTCCTGACCTGCTCCCTGCAAGTGCCCAAAGGGGTGCTCCACAGAGGAGTGTCCTTGGGGGCTCAGGTGACCTCATGAGCCCCGGAGCTTTGCTAAGACCATTCTAGGGGCTCTGCCAGGTGCATGGCTGACCCGGCTGAGGGGACCTGGTCCCCCATGGGTGTCACAGACCAGCACTGAATGAGCTGAGTGCTGGCCTGAGACCAGCCCCATGGGCTCCAGTCAGAGCTGGGCGGGGAAGCTGGACCCAAGGACAGAAGAGAAATGATCTAGTCTCCAGCCAGAGTGAATGCCCAAGAGTTCCAGAGAACAGCAGGCGGGAGACGGGGAGCCACGGAGCCCAAGAGGCTGTCACCCCACTTCCGGGTGAGCAATCGTACCCCAGCAGCCTCCCTGCTACATCTTCCTGCTGTCCGGCTTCGGAAGGCAGGGTGAGAGATCTCCAAGGCTCCCACCCCAGAGCCCACCTGGGTCCCGTGGTAAAGATGCACCAGCTGCCAGCCGACAGCCCGCTCGCAGGGCTGGAGGGGGTGGGTCTGCCCACCTGGGCCTGGGGTGGGGCCAGTCTTGTGTGTGGCCCCTCCCCCCACACCTGTCTGTCACGCGAATCACAACCTCAAAGTACATTAAAGGACGCTGGATCCAGCTGTGTCTGTGAGGAAAGCGTTTATCTCTCCGAGGCCCAACCATGTCCCTCCCCAGGAGCCTCAGTGGGGAGTGGGCACAGGGCACAGCCCCCAATCCAGGGGCTGTCCCTCTGGTGGGCTCAGAGCTGCCCAGACTCTAGTCCACCAAGCTGGCGGCACCCCACACCCCACCCCTCCTTCCCACTCTGAGTCCTGCAGCCCCAGCGGGGGGGTCACTGTAGCCTCTCCCTTCCTAGGCCGACCCTGGGGATCAAGTGGGGACAAAAGTGACCACGTGGGGTCTGCTCGTCCCAAGCCAGAGACACCTCCTGGGCCCAGCCAAATTTCCTCCTGGGAAGTGAGGGTCTGAGGGCTTGGCAACAGGTGGACCCAGCCCAGCCGCCAGATGGCAGAGCCATGAGATGACAGAGCCACCAGGTGGCGCCCGGCAGGGTGTCTGGGCCTGCAGGACGCACCCACCGGCATCCCCCATGTCCACACGCTGCCGTTCTGGGGCAGCGGTGGGCAGAGGTGCAGGAAGCGGTGCAGTCAGCTGGAGCAGCTGGTCGGTCCTGGCCGAGGGACAGGCCGGGCCGCAGGGGCCCCTGCCCTCAGGGCTTGCAGCGCCGGCTCTGGCTCTCAGCGCCTGAGGATGTGGCCGGGGCAGCACGCTTGTTGCGGTGGTGGGGGAAAGTGGGCATGAGCTCCGGCTCGCAGGCTGCAGGGAGGGGGCTGCTCAGCGCCGGGTGGGAAGGGCCCCCCACGCCTCCCTCTGCTCCCCTCCTGGCCCTGCACACGGTTCCTGCGGCACGAGCAGCCCGTGCCTGCTCGGGCCCCACTGCCCACCTGCCCAACAGCGGCCCCGGCCCGGACAGGGACCCCCAGCCAAGCGCCGGCCAGGGGGTGGGGGAGACTCACGCAGGGGCTTCTCCTTGAAGTAGGAGCTCTCCAGGCAGTCGCCGGCCGTCGCCCTGGAGAGAAGGCCTTGCCGTTCATGGGGCCTGGCCCATCTCCCTCACACCTGCCCCGCACGGCAGACAGCTGGGTGGCAGGTAGGGACCGGGGGCCCAGAAACCGACAGGAGCCTCAGAAAGGGCTTCATGACCTGGGCGGGCAGAGGCCCAGGCCTCACAGGCATGTCTGGGAGGGGCCCTCTCAGTCACGGCGCCCCTGCCCGCCCGCAGGCCGGGTAAGCACCTTTTCTTGGGGTCGTACATGAAGAGAAGGTTCAGCAGGCGCAGGCCGGCCTCCGAGAGCCACGGGAACTTGTGCTTCAGGTTGTTGTAGGGCTGCTTCCTCAGACTGTACTGGCTCACCAGTGGCAGCTGGGAGAAGCCCTGTGTGGGGGAGGGGGAGTGGCAGCTGCAGGCTGGCGGCCGGCAGGGGGCAGGAGAGGGGAGGGCAGGGCCGGCACTCACCGGCCAGATGTTCTCACTGGGTGTCCCCAGCAGCTGTACGATCAGGTCCACCTGGTGGATCTCGGAAGCGCCGGGCAGAAGGGGCTTATGGGCCAGCAGCTCGGCCAGGATGCAGCCCACGGCCCTGCAGGGGAGCACGGGGCCTCGCCTCAGCTCCTCCGGCCCCGCAGAGCACCACTCCACCGGGCCCCGGCCCCCGGGCGCTGGGGTCAGAGGACGGGGGCAGAGCTGGGAGGAGGCCACGATGGGAAGGCAGGTGACCACTGGGTTCTCCCCCCGGGCCACGTGAGCTGGCACCAGCAGGCCTCTCTGAGTGGCCACAAGGGCGGGTCCTCAGTGATGGGGGCCGTGAACGCCGAAGCCGTCTTACACTGCCTCTCGGGACCCCAGGCGCAGGCCCACCTTCCTGGGAGTTGGGAGGCTGGCGAGACCCCAGCCCCACTCCTGCCCCGCCAGCTCCCACAAGACCACCCCGCCCTGCCCAAGGCCCCGGGTGCATCCACCCCTCACCACATGTCGATGCTGGTGGTCTGCGTGGTGGTCCCCAGCAGCAGTTCAGGGGCTCGGTACCTGCGAACAGGAGCCCCCACCTTGGGTCTGGCAGTTCCTCTCCTCTGGCCTGGCCTCCACGAGGCACCGTGGCTCTGCACCAGCCTACCCACCAGCCACCACCGGCCCTGAGAGCCAGAGTCAGCCTGGACGATGGAGCATGAAGCCCAGCTCGGCTGTCCCTTCCACTAAACCCGACAAACACAGCACACGAGGCAGCAGCTGCTGTCACTGGATGGCTCCCGCGTGCAGCAGTGTCCTGTGCTGGCCCGTTCTACACAGGTCGGGGCTGAGTGGCACACGGCAGAAAGCATCCTGCCCTAAAGCACAACCCCGTTCTTCAAAATGTCGAGTGAGAAATAATTACAGAGGACATGCACTGTTCTGTCCTCCCGTCGGTGGAGACACCGCCCCTTCCGAGCAGCTCAGAGCAGCACCCCGTCTGGACGGGGCAGGTCCTTCCCGGTGGCAGCCCTGCTCGGCCTCAGGAGCCATCCACACCCAGCCTCTGAGTGTGTGCACCCCACAGCCTAAAATCCTCCCAGGTCCTTGAGCAGCTTCAGCGTGACCCCCCACTTCCCATGGTCCCCAGGGACTCACCAGAGGGTGACCACCTTGGGGGTCATTGGCTTCAGCGGGATGCCATAGGCCCGGGCCAGGCCGAAATCCGCTGGACAGACGGGAGGGAGAGTGTCACCCAGTGAAGACTGTCCACTGACGTTTGCAACCAGCTTGTAGCGTGCAGGGTGCTTATCGGGACCGGCCTGCCGCCCCGTCGAGGTGGCGCTCATGGAGGCCCCCACCAAAGAGCCAGCACCTGCACCCACCTGTCTTCACGCAGCCCTTATCCGTCATGAGCAAGTTGGAGACCTTCAGATCCCTGTGACAAAAAGAGAACACCAGTGCTTCCCGGGAAACTGCGTGGGGAAAGAGGCTGTCACCGTCGCAGTGACGCTTAGAACATTTCCCCATACATCTCCTCCTGTCCGTCGCAGTGATACTTAGAACATTTCCCCATACGTCTCCTCCTGTCCGTCGCAGTGATGCTTAGAACATTTCCCCATACGTCTCCTCCTGTCCGTCGCAGTGATGCTTAGAACATTTCCCCATACGTCTCCTCCTGTTTGCACTTTTTTTTTTTTTTTTCCGGTACGCGGGCCTCTCACTGTTGTGGCCTCTCCCGTTGCGGAGCACAGGCTCCGGACGCGCAGGCTCAGCGGCCATGGCTCAGGGGCCCAGCCGCTCCACTGCATGTGGGATCTTCCCGGACCGGGGCACGAACCCGTGTCCCCTGCATCGGCAGGCGGACTCTCAACCACTGCGCCACCAAGGAAGCCCCTGTTTGCACTTTTTAATTTTTTTTATGTGGACCATTTTTTTTTTTTTTTTTTTTGCGGTACGCGGGCCTCTCACTGCTGTGGCCTCTCCGGTTGCAGAGCACAGACTCCGGACGCGCAGGCTCAGCGGCCATGGCTCACAGGCCCAGCCGCTCCGCGGCACGTGGGATCCTCCCGGACCGGGGCACGAACCCGCGTCCCCTGCATTGGCAGGCGGACTCCCAACCACTGCGCCACCAGGGAAGCCCTATGTGGACCATTTTTAAAGTCTTCACTGAATTTGTTACAATATTGCTTCTGGGTTTTTTTAGGTTTTTTTTTGCGGTACGCGGGCCTTTCACTGCTGTGGCCTCTCCCATTGCGGAGCACAGGCTCCGGACGCACAGGCTCAGCGGCCATGGCTCATGGGCCCAGCCGCTCCGCGGCATGTGGGATCTTCCCGCACCGGGGCACGAACCCACGTCCCCTGCATCGGCAGGCGGACCCCCAACCACTGCACCACCAGGGAAGCCCTACTGCTTCTTTTTTATGCTTTGGATTTTCTGGCCGCGAGGCATGTGGGATCTTAGCTCCCCGACCAGCGATCGAACCCGCACCCCCTGCATTGGAAGGCAAAGTCTAAACCACTGGACCGCCATGAAGTCCCTGCACTTCTTAAAAATAAGGAGGGCAGGCAGTGCAAGGCGATTTGGCAGCTGGGAACACCAGAGAGAACTCTCAGTAACTTTCTGAGAAACTGGCAGAGGCGGCCTTGAGCCCAGGTCTGACTTCCAGGGCTGTGTCTGATCCCCACCCAGGCCATGCGAGCCACCGAGGGCACACGGAACTGCTGCCTGCAAGGTCCTGCCCAGGCCTGCAAGACCCTCCCCTCTGCCCCTCCAGTCTCTGCACTTCCTGGCCTGCCTTCCAGTAAGGCTCTCTCCAAGGCAGCACTTCTCAGAGCCTGACTCGCTCACACCATCGGCCCCCCAGAGGAGAAAACAGGTATTATCTGCTCTTGGACCATCCGCCAGGAGCAGTCACAGAACCTCTACTGCATCGAGGCTGTGCCTGCTCCTCTCCTGGATACTGGGCAACGTCAACTGGCACTGGGTCAGTACTGGCAGTCACACTTCCCCCATGTCACAAACCAGCACTCCTCTGGAAAAATGTTTCCTGAGGCCCCGCCCCCTTCCAGGCCCGTGGACCCCGCCCACCTGTGGATGATGAAGTTCCGGTGCAAGTACTGGAGGCCCCGGAGCACCTGCAGCACGATGCACTTGACCTGTAGAGGGCCAGGATGCCGGGTCAGGGCAGCCTGCGTCTGCCACAGTGCGCCGAGCAAGGACGTGGGAAGCCCGCCACCAGAGCCCGCAGCCTCAAACCTGCGCCTCAGAGAAGGGTGTCGGCATGTTCTCCAGAAGGCTGGCCAGGTCCTGCTCACAGTAACCCATCACCAGGAAGATGCTGAAAAGAAGAGGGGGAAACGCAGGCCACCTCCCACCTCCTCCCAAGTGGGCCAAGGGACCCTCCTGGGGCAGCAGGAAGGGCAAGAGGGAGGGGCGGGCAGGACCCAATGCGGGGGCAGCAAGCGGCCCACTCACCTCTCCAGGTGGTTCCCCACAACCACCTCCTTCAGCTCCACGATGTTCGGATGGCGGAGGCGAAGGAGAAGCGTGATCTCTCGAAGGCTGCTGATGGGGACCCCTGCAACCCAGCGCGGCCTCAGCGAGCCCACCCCTGCAGTCAGGACCCCCTGACAGCCTCTGGGACCGCCCCCTGCAGACAGGGACCCCTGACAGCCTCTGGGACCGCCCCCTGCAGACAGGGACCCCTGACAGCCTCTGTGACCCCCCCCCCCGCAGACAGGGACCCCTGACAGCCTCTGTGACGCCCAGTCCTGCAGACAGGGACCCCTGACAGCCTCTGTGACCCCCCCCCCCGCAGACAGGGACCCCTGACAGCCTCTGTGACGCTCCCCTGCACACAGGGACCCCTGACAGCCAGCTACTCAGTGAGCCCCCAACCCCTGTCTACATCCCCTCTCAGGGACCCCCATGCCCGCCGCTGTCAGGGCTCTGCCTGCTACTTCAGGGAGAAGCAAGGCCATCCTAACCAGCACCTTTAACTCTTCCCTCCTTCATCAAATGCAAGCAGCACTCTGTACTGACCCCTGTGCATGGCAGGTGGCCCCCAGTGCGCCCAGCACAGCCCTGCCTGCACTGGCAGCCACGGGGCTGTCGGCAGGGCGGCGTGGAGCACACAGGTGCTGCCGGCTCAGTCTTGGGTGGGAAAGCCCTGTGGAGGGGTGACGCTGAGCTGAGACAGAAGATGAGGCAGTCACCCAAGGGGAGGGTGAAGGGGATGAACCGCACAGGGCTTAGGGGGGCTGAGGCCTAGACTGTGTGGCAGGGGCCAGGCTGCAGCCCCCAGAGATCAGCCTCCTTTGACCATCATGCAGACACCCTTGGGAAAGCAGGCGCGACTCGGGGGCGGGCCTCAGGCAACTCACACCTTCCTCCCCCTCCCACGTGAGCTCAGAGTGGTCCGGCGGCCCCTCCGTGCTCACCATCCTTCTCCTTGTCCATCCGCACTTTCTTCAGGGCAACAATCTCATCCGTTTGGGTATCCCGGGCCCTGTCTGCAATGGAAACTCCTCCAGGATAGGCTCCAAGCCCGACCCCACCGTGTGGCCTCCTGCCCCACAGGGGCTCCCTTCTTTTCCCCCTTGACTGCTGGGTACCCGGTGGCAGCCCGTCCACACTCCTCGCAAGCAGCACCCGACCCTGCGAGATGTGCTCCCTGGGGAGTCCTCTGGCTTGAGCTGGTACAGGGCCCCTGGTTGTGAGAAGCTCCCTGTAGGTTTTCCTTCTTAGAGCTGGTATGCAGATCACTGCTTTGTGCTCTGCGGTTACTATGTTCTAACAGCAAATAAGGTAGCTTATCTTGAAAAAGGAACTCTTATTTTGTCAAAGCTGGCTCCCCAAAGCACTGTGCTAAATTGTGCATCTTCCAAACCCGCAGCAGTTTGACGCACACCAATGTCCCAGCTACTGTGGATGCAGCTCTGGCTATAACAGCTACCTCTACTCACGGGTACACATTAGCAACCTGATGCTTGTGTTTATTCAGGAGTGGTGTGAAATCTATGGCAGTTACACCAGGGATTAGAGGTCACCTGTCCCCTCCTTCCAGCCCCGCCACAGCTACTGCTGGGACAGTCCCTGGGCGCCCAGGCCTCCCACCGTGGCCACTCACACACAATGCCGTAGGTGCCTTCCCCAATGCGGTTCAGCTTCTCAAACTCCTTCACGCTCCGGCACCGTCCCAGCTGAAAGAGAGAGGTGCTGGCGGTGAGGGGATCCGGCAGCTAATGGCACCAGAGATGGATATGGACACGCAATTGGTACCAAAAAGCCAGCTCGTGTCCTGCTCACCAAACAGAAAGGTCACCACACACCTGGGTTTGCAGGTGAGAAAATGGGGTGATGATGCTGGCCTCTTTGAATGTGATATCAAAGACGGTCTAACCACTCCCTTTCAATTCCATGGTCCAGATGTGTGCTGCCCAAAAGGAGGAACCGCCAGCCACATTTGGTTAAAATTAACTAAAATGAAAGTAAAAGTCCATTTCTTCAGCTGCATAAGCCATGTGAAGCGCTCGATGGCCCCACGCAGCTGCGGTGACCATCCTGGACGATTCAGAAGACAGAACATTTCCACCATCACAGAAAGTCCCCTGAACAGCACCGCTCTAAATTATGCTCTGGGGTTTTCTCCGGCAGTCCACTGGATAGAACTGCACACTCTCAGTGCCGAGGGCCTGGATTCAATCCCTGACTGGGGGAACTGAAATCCCACAAGCTGCAGGGAGAGGCCATAAAGAAAGAAAGAAAGAAACAAGCAAGCTCTGGACGTGGAAAAAGCTTGAAGAACTTCTCAAAGCATCTACCAAGCACAGTGGAAACACTTCTGCGGCAAAAACTGTCTCAGTCATCCACACGTTACTTCTTCCTTTGGGTTATGAAACTGCCCAGGGGCACATAGCCACCCAGCTGGTGGCCACAGTTCCCAGCCTCCCTTGCAGCTGGGTGTGACCATGTGACTAAATCCTGGCCAATGGGATGCGGGCAGAAGGGACAAGTGTAACTTTTTGATCAAAGGAGGCTGCTTGCTGCTCACGCCTTCCTGCCCCTTGAGGCAGGCTGGGATTTGGGTGGGGCACAGGTGAAGCAAAGAGACAACCTGAGTGCCTGGCCCACCTGTGAGGCGTTAGGGGAGCCAGAAATAAAGTCCTGTACTACGCCACTGTATTTTGGGGTCTCCATATTCTAGCAGAGAGCCTGTACCCTAATACACCGTCAGTTGTAGCAGAATCAATGAGCACCTCCCCTTGGGTCGGAGAAGCACGTGCGGCAAGGTTCAAGTTCTAAGAGCCCTTCTTTGGACTCCCTGCCTCTATGTATCTTGCCCGCCATCCTGGGGAACGGAGTCAGAGTCACCTGGCCTGTACTGAAGCCCTTCCACGGTTTCAGCTCAACCTAGTTGTCCTCTCTCTCCCGTGACCCCCTGGTGCTTCTTGTGCGCTCTGTGCTTCGCGGGACTTTGCTCCTGCTGCTGCCCAGGTCTGGCAAGAACCCTCCTCGTCTCTGCGTGTCCAAAACGCACTCACACTTACCCGCCCAGCAGAAATGCTACCGCTTTGCAAAACTGCTTCCTGGCCCCCAGCTGAAAGCATTCTTTCTCTGAAAAATCCCGACACTTTCGTCTCACAGCACCTACTATTGTGCACTGTCCTCGTCCGGGTATGTCTTAACTCCCCACTGAGAGCAGCTGCTGCGTGTCTCGGTGATGAACGACGGCGGCGGACGGCTCAAGGGGGGGGGGGGGGTCCTGCGCTCACTCAGCCAGTATGTTAGGATCCTTACTGGGCACTGAGGCGGCCTCTCAGAGCACCAGCAAGTGTTTAAAACAATCCGCCGCCAGGGTTCACACCTGCCCCTGCACGAGCCGTCTACCTTGGAGAAACCACCCAACGCCCCTAAGCTTCACCCTCCTCACCTCTACAAAGGGTCCCCGAAAAGACTAAGTGACAGTTACACACGCAGAAGCCCCACACGGAGCAAGGCACGAACGAAGCTGCCGGGTCACAGGTGGGGCCCCGCGCACGGTGCACCCACAGCCCGGTGGGAGACACGCCTCCAACTCTTCCCATGGCTACTGTCTCCAGACACAAGGCGCCCGTCCCCGGCACAAAGCTAAGAAACGCCCGCGCTGCAGCGCGCTCTGGCCTAGGCGGCCGGAGGCCAGAGAGCCGGCCCTTCCCTCGCGCGGGCGTCACACGCCCCGGGGTCTGCGGACCGGCCGGGACCGGAGTCCCGGGCGGCCGCCGCCAGCTTCCGCGCCTGTCGCGAGGAGCTCTGGGACTGTCGTTCCCGCTCTCGCCGGAAACCTGGCGCTTTAGCGCGACACTGAGGGCCCCAGTGCGTTTCGGCTCCGCCCTGCCGCCGGCGAGGACACATCTACCCCGAGCAGCCCGTCGTCGCACCCTGTGCTCTGGAGGCACCGTGAAGAAGCCTTCCTTACGGATACACTTCAGACGGATCTGTTCCGGCTCCGGCTCCGGCTCCCCCATGCCGAGCTCAGCCCCACCCCACCCACCCCCACTTCCCATGTGCGCAGGCGCAGACGGGTATTCCTCGGAGCAAGCGCGTGGCCTACTTCCGGGGCGTCCCCTCCTCAGCAACGGTTACCAAGGAAACCTCCCGAAGACCCGACCCCACCCACGAGGACCTCAACTCCTACGATGCACTCGAACTACCAAGCTTCTAGCTTTACTTTAGTTTTTTGTTTGTTGTTTGTTTTGCGGTACGCGGGCCTCTCACTGTTGTGGCCTCTCCCGTTGCGGAGCACAGGCTCCGGACGCGCAGGCTCAGCGGCCATGGCTCACGGGCCCAGCCGCTCCGCGGCATGTGGGATCTTCCCGGACCGGGGCACGAACCCGCGTCCCCCGCATCGGCAGGTGGACTCTCAACCACTGCGCCACCAGGGAGGCCCTACTTTAGTTTTAAGTGCGGGCACGTGACCGCGCTGGGGCGCTGAGTAACGGCCGCCGGAGGAGGAGGCCGAAGTCCGGGGGGCTGCAATGGCCTGGGGGGTGGCTGCGGGGGCCGTGGCGGCCGCGGGGCCGCGGGAGCTGTGCTGTAGAGCTCTCCCTTGGATACTGGAGGGCTGACCTGGAGCCAGGGAGGGAGGAGGCTCGGGCAGGGCCAGTGGGGACCGAGAGCACAGGGCGCGTCCGAGAGCTGTGTAAAGAACTGACAGGACGCGGCGACGGAGGGACTGTGGGACCAAAGGGTCACCTAACACATCCGTGTTGAGCACCCAGTACGTGCTCGGCCCTGTCAGGCTCTGCCCTGGCGGACCTTACATTCTAACTGGAGGCGGTAAACAAGGTAAGTAAAGCAGACGGCGTGCTAAGGAGAAAAACGAGGCAGGGCAGTGAGTGGCCCGTGTAGGAGGAGGGGTGCAGCTTCTCCTGTCACGGGGACTATACTGTAAATGCTAAAATGATGCGAATGTAAGTTCAGGGCGTTTGATAATTATGAAATTAAATAATCGTGAGTCAAAAGTATTTAAACTAATTACCACATTCAGTTCATTCTGGTGGTTTTTGAATTCTGATAAGCTAAGCTCACGGCTAATAATGAGATTAGAATGAATGCCATGGTAAGTATAGTTTGGGGATTATTTGTTTGAGATGCTCAGGGCAGGGGTAGGAGAAGGTCAGTTTCTAGGTCATATAATAGAAATGCAACAGCTACTAGAAACTTTATAGAGAAGGCGAGGCATGCTGACCCAATGGGTTCAAATTCACCTTTGTATGGGCTTGATTTTTCTGTATAAATATTTAGTCATGGCAGTCAGGATACATAAATAAACATACTAAATAAATACAAATAAGGATGTTGATAATATGTTAGTAAACAATGTCAAGATGAGATTTCTTTTTTCTTGGGTTATACCAAAACTTATGGATTGAAAGTCACTTGTACTGTTTACTACTAAAGAATATGACCCTCATCAATAGACAGACCATGTGTACGGCCTGCTGATCGTTCCAGGAACGAAGGAAGCTGACATACACTGTCATCAGACTAAACGTTTGCGCTCGGACGGGCAGGGCACTCTCTCCAGCCACCTCGGAGGAGAATGGACTCTGACCCAAGGGCTGCCGGTGAGGATGGACAGCTGAGGCTGGGGGTCCCCTGAACAGCCCCTCCCCACCAGGAGCCCTCAAACACAGCCAGAAAGAGGGGAAGTTGTCAGTTCAACTCACCTTCTCCCAGGGCGCTCTGACAAAGCCACTTCCACAGTTCTAAGTGCCATGGCTGCCACCACTCCTGCATCCACATTCTTCTTCTGGATCCTGTAATACCTTGCATCCCTAATACTCAAGCTAGGAGCCCTTGGACCCTCCAAGGTGACTGTGCACTTCCCTGTTCTGGGACCTAACCACCTTAAGGTTTCATCCTCAGAGTCCGACCTTCTGTTCAAGGGTGGGGGACACCTCCTCCACTGTAACTGCTGAGTGCTTACACCACGCTCCTTCAGAAGCGAACAGGAAGGGTTCTAATGCGCATCCAGAGTCAGCAAGAGATGCTGCCTGCTACCAGTTCATCACTCTGCACAGCCAGACAGCTCCGACAGGGTCATCTCTTCACCGATGACCCCAGAGTCACTCTTGCCCTCTGCCAAGCTGCCTGCGGCTTTGGAGAAGCTGGGGAGAGCCTTGTTTACTGAAGGGGCACCTGCAGCCCTTTGCCATCACCTCTGAGACTCAGAGCACAGGGAGTGACTGCAGCTACTGGGGTGCCTGTTTATTCTTCGGTCTGTGAATTATAGGCGTCTACCGTACTGGGGTTCCTGTGTCGGTAGAAGGGGCCCGGTTCAGCCCTTTCCCGAATGGTCCTCTGCTCCTCCATTCCTGTGGAACCGTAGCTGATCAGAGTCTCTTTTGAGGCTGTGGTGATGACAATCCGGGGGATGGCAAATTTCTTCTCTTCTGAATTTACATCAGGTTTCTCTAGAGGGAAGGAAACATCCGGGTATTTCATAAGTCTGTGGAAAAACTCTTCTGTAAAACAGACAATGTCTGTGTTAGGGCCAGAGCAAAGGAATTAGGTTCGTGGCTCAGGAAAAGAAATGGGTGAGGTTGAAAGCAGTCAAAACCGTGAGTGAACATTCCAAAGCTTACACCAACCGGCAACGCAGCCACGCAGTGGTGACCCTAGAGGCCTCCTTCCAGGAGGGGAACGGACAGACACCCGCACCATCCCCGTGGAAAGCCTGAGCTGCCGGGCAGCCAGGGTGACAGACGCAGGAGCGAGACCTGGGAAAGGCAGGGTCTGCCCCAGAGGTGAAGGTTCAGACACACAGTGTGCAAAGGATTCTCTGCACAGAGCTTTATCAGGCAGGGCACTCTAGAAACGGACGCCACAGCGTTTTCTCAAACTTGTCAGGATTACCAGGAACACACGGGACGTGTGAAACGTTACAAAGTACAAAAGCAGAAGCCCCTTCACTGCCTCCACCGCCTCACTTCCCGGCCTGCTCCCTCCGTTCAGGCCTGTGTGTGCCCGTGTGCACACACGTGTACTGCACAGAATTAGAACACTGAACACCCCAGGAACTCAGCTATGCGGGGGATGAGCAGGTGCCCGTCCCGTGCTAGGCGTTGCTCTGAGCCCTAGAATAACCACCGCACGTTTCTGAGGTAGGTCCTCTTAAGACCTACGTTTTACAGACGGAGGAACTGAGGCACAGAGGGTTGGTTCAGTCACATGCCCAGGGCTGGTGGGAGAGGTAGACGCCGGGTCCCAGGCAGTCGGGTCCAGAGCCACCTCGACCTTCAGCGCTGCAAGCATGGCTTCAGTCGTTCTAACCCGCTGCCGATGGCCCACGGCCTGCACTGAGCACTGACAGTATCCTTTCTTTTCATTTTTATCATTAAGCCAAATGTGCATTTCATCGTATTTTGGATTTATTTTTTTAAATTTATTTATTTAATTTATTTTTTGCCGTGTTGGGTCTTTGTTGCTGCACGCGGGCTTTCTCTAGTGGTGGTGAGCAGGGGCTACTCTTCGTTGCGGTGCATGGGCTTCCCATTGCGGTGGCTTCTCTTGTTGCGGAGCACGGGCTCTAGGCGTGCAGGCTTCAGTAGTTGTGGCACAGGGGCTCAGTAGTGGTGGCACACGGGCTGTAGAACACAGGCTCAGTAGTTGTGGCTCATGGGCTTAGTTGCTCCGTGGCACGTGGGATCTTCCCAGACCAGGATTTGAACCTGTGTCCCCTGCGTTGGCAGGCGGATTCTTAACCACTGTGCCACCAGGGAAGTCCCTTTTGAATTTAACTTAAATTGAGATCATTTTTTCATGTTGATTTACACAAGCATTTTTATATGTTAAGACTACTTAAAAGGTTATGAATATTTAATTTAAAAATAATACATGTTGGTTAAATGGGGGAAAGTGATGGGGGTGGGATGGACTGGGAGACTGGGATTGACATATATACACTAATATGCATAAAATAGATAACTAAAGAACCTGCTGTATAAAAAATAAAGTTAAAAAAATAATTTAAAAATAAAAATAATACATGTTGGTTAGAGACTGCACATGGAATGACGCTTCTCCTTGCGGACACTTCATACGCACACGCATATGTGCAGCTGGGATCACGCTGTGCAAGGCTGAGTGTTGCAGTGACCACGCAGTAGGCTGAGCCCCACATCCACACAGGTGCGGCCCCTCCTCCACGGCAGCCTGCAGTTCACTGTCGGAGGCCCTTCATGTGCGTAACCAGCTCCCTTTGATGGACATAATTTAGGTCATTTCCAATTTTCTTCTTTGGACAATGCTGCAATGAACATTCCTGCATTTATGTATTTATACACTTGTGGAGCTTTATCTGTCAGGTAAGTTACTAGGAAAATTTTGGCAAATATTGTCAAACTGTTTTCCATAACGATTATATCAATTTTGGGACTTGCCTGGTGGTCCAGTGGCTAAGACTCCACGCTCCCGATGCAGGGGGCCCAGGTTCAATCCCTGGTCAGGGAACTAGATCCCACATGCTGCAACTAAGAGTCCACATGCTGCAACTAAGTGTTCACATGCTACAACAAAGATCCCATGTGCCTCAACTAAGACCCCGTGCAGGACTTCCCTGGTGGCGCAGTGGTTAAGAATCCGCCTGCCAGTGCAGGGGACACGGGTTCGAGTCCTGGTCTGGGAAGATCCCACATGCCGCGGAGCAACTAAGCCCGTGAGCCACAACTACTGAGCCTGTGCTCTAGAGCCTGTGTGCCGCAACTACTGAGCCCCTGTGCCACAACTACTGAAGCCTGCGTGCAGCAACGAGGACCCAACACAGCGAAAAATAAATAAACAAGATAAATACATTTATTTTAAAAAAGACCCTGTGCAGCCAAAAGATTATATAAATTTATCTTTCCTCTAGGAGGCTATCAGCAGAACTTCCCTCCACACTCTCCTGCTTCTCACTTTTCTAAACCTTTTCCCAGGTTACACTGACAGCGGAAGTGCTGACTCCGCCCCCGCTGGTCACCGGTCACCGCCAGCTTCCCTGAGCCTTGGGCACCCTCGCCACGGGGAGGCTGAGCATCTCATCTCGTTGTCACTCGTTCATGGGCCCGTGGCGCGTATCCTCCTGTGAGCGCATGTCATTCTGCCTTTTCTACATTGACTGTTTTTTTCTCTTTGGTGAGCTTTTTTATATTTGGGAAATTCACCCTTAGTGACTTATACTACAAGTAGCCCCTGGCTTTTAGCTTCCTTTGTTGCTTTCTGCAACAGATTCATCCATCATTCCTTAATGGCTTTTAGAGTTTGTCAGACTGGAAAAGGCATCCCCTGCTCCAAACTTATAAAAACATTTACTCATTTCCATTTCATACTTTCATAGTTTTACTTTCCATGTTTAACTGTTTGTTTTCTCAGTTGTCGACTGAGTTGCCCCAGCACTCGGGGAACATCCGTCTTTCCCCCATGTCTGCAACATGGCACTCCTCTGGGACCCCATGCACGCATGCTGTGCTACGTGTTCACCACTGTGAGACACCCTTCCATGTCAGAGGACTCGATCCCTCTGCTTTTCCAGATGCTTCCTGCCATTCTTACATTTTTATCCTCTTAGGTGACCTTTGGGATAATTTGGTCTGGCTCCCAAATCGACCTGTGCTCTTTTGTTTGGGGTCATACTGATTTGTTAGAATCAGGGAGAATTAACAACTTTATGTTACTGAGACTTTCTAATCCAAAACAAGACTCCTTTTATCTTCCTCAGAGGTTTAAAGCTTCTTCATTTAGAAACATGAATCTTTGGGGACTTCCCTGGTGGTCCAGTGGTAAAGAATCTGCCTTCTGGGCTTCCCTGGTGGCGCAGTGGTTGGGGGTCTGCCTGCCAGTGCAAGGGACACGGGTTCGATCCCTGGTCTGGGAAGATCCTACATAACGTTAAGCAACTAAGCCCATGCACCACAACTACTGAGCCTGTGCTCTAGAGCCCGTAAGCCACAACTACTGAGCCTGCGTGCTGCAACTACTGAAGCCCGCACGCCTAGAGCCGGTGCTCCGCAACAAGAGAAGCCACCGCAATGAGAAGCCCGCGCACCGCAACAAAGAGTAGCCCCCTCTCGCTGCAACTAGAGGAAGCCCACACGCAGCAACAAAGACCCGACACAGCCAAATATAAATAAATAAAATAAATAAATTTATTTAAAAAAAGAAACATGAATCTTTTGGGACTTCCCTGGTGGTCCAGTGGTAAAGAATCCGCCTTCTGGGCTTCCCTGGTGGCGCAGTGGTTGGGGGTCTGCCTGCCAGTGCAGGGGACACGGGTTCGAGCCCTGGTCCGGGAAGATCCCACATGCTGCAGAGCGGCTGAGCCCGTGCGCCACAACTACTGAGCCCACGAGCCACAACTACTGAAGCCAGCGCCACTAGAGCCCGTGCTCCACAACATGAGAAGCCACCGCAGTGAGAGGCCTGCGCACCTCGGCGAAGAGTAGCCCCCGCTCGCCGCAACGGGAGATGGCCCGTGCGCAGCAACGAAGACCCAACACAGCCAAAATTAAATAAATAAATTTTTTAAAAATTAAAAAAAAAAAGAATCCGCCTTCCAATGCAGGGGACGCGGGTTCGATCCCTGGTCGGGGAACTAAGATCCCACATGCCACGGGGCAACTAAGCCCACGTGCTGCAAACTACAGAGCCCATGCACCCTGGAACCCGTGCACCACAACTAGAGAGAAGCCCGCGTGCCACCACGAAGATCCCGCGTGTCGCAACTAAGACCTGACACAGCCAAAAATAAAAACAAAAATTAAATAAATAAATATAAAAAGTAAAAATAAAATAAGAAACATGAATCCTTTTAGGGTTCTTAATACACAGGACGTGTTCTATTTTTCAATTACTGCCTAATAAGTTACCTTATTTTAGTGGCCAACTTAAAACAGCGCACACATCACCTCTGGCTCCACGTGTCTGGAGTCTAAGCTACAATCCAGCTGTCGGCCCGGCCGTGCCCTCATCTGGACCTGGGGACCTTCCACGGCCACTCAGGTTGTAGGCAGAGTTCCTTTCTTTGTGTGCCAAGGACGAAGCCCCTTTCCTTGCTGGCTGGCGGCTCTCACATCATGGGAGCCGACTTCTTCACAGCCACGTCTCTGACACTTTCACCTTTTTCAAAGGCTTCTCTGATGAGGTCAGGCATGCTCAGGAGAAGCTCCAATTTGATTAAGTCAAAACCAACAGGTTACTACCCTGATCCCAGGAGCCCAGCCCATTCCTACTCACAGGCTCTGCCCACGTGTAAGGGAGCGGCTCCTACAGCCTTGTTCAGAGGGCAGTGATGGGGCTCTGGAATGCTGCCTTCCATGCCACCACACTGCCTTCAGGAAGGAGTCTGACTTCCACCAACAGTGTGTCCAGGCTCTCCGTCTATCATGTGTTATTCTCTGGCCTCTCGTTTTTGTTGCAAATACTTTTTGAGCTTACCATTTGTTTTACATTTGTTTATAGAGGGCTTAGGGAGATGTTTTACATTTTAATGTAGGCAAATCCTTCAACATTGCTCTGTAATATCTTTGCTTTGAGGAATCAGAATAAAATTTACGTCTTATTTTTTGCAGCCACCTTTTTTTTCCAGCAAGGAAATTTTTTTTTAGATGACCACACACTGTCATCTGGAAGATGGTTCTAGCCGTTCTTTCCCTCTACCCTTTGAGTCACCTGTATCAGCTGATAGTAAGTCTACCTTTTTAAAAAATTTAAGTATAGTTGATGTACATGTAATCACTTTTTATATCCACTCTTAAACCATCTGGAATTTATCAGAGCATATAGCAGGAGGTTACAATCCAGCTTACGTTTTCTCTTAAAACGTTACGCCGTTTCTCTAGCACAATTTATTATATAATCCTTCCTTTTCCCACTTACTTTTGGTGCCAGGTGTATTGTACTCTGATTATATATAAACATACATAATGTTCATACACACACACTCTTGTCCATGTTTTCTATTTCAATGACCTGCTATTCTTATATGGGAATCATGTTATTTTAATTATTATAATTTCTGATGTATTTTTATTTATTTATTTATTTATTTTTAAAGAATCATCTTTTTTAAAAAATTTATTTTTGGCTGCATTGGGTCTTCTTTGCTGCACACAGACTTTGTCTAGTTGCGGGGAGTGGGGTCTAGTCTTCGTTGCACTATGTGGGCTTCTCATTGCAGTGGCTTCTCTTGTTGTGGAGCACAGGCTCTAGGAGTGTGGGCTTCAGTAGTTGTGGCACACGGGCTCAGTAGTTGTGGCTCGCAGGCTCAGTAGTTGTGGCTCGCGGGCTCTAGAGTGCAGGCTCAGTAGTTGTGGCTCACGGGTTTAGTTGCTCTGCAGCGTGTGGGATCCTCCCAGACCGGGGCACGAACCCATGTCCCCCGCATTGGCAGGCGGATTCTTAACCATGGTGCCACCAGGGAAGTCCCTGATGTATTTTAAAACATTTTACTTTAATATTATAAATTCAGAGAAAGTTGCAAAAGTAGTCCAGAGAGATCCCCGTACCTCCGTCCATTCTCCCTCAGTGGTAGCACCATAAGTAACTGCAGTAGAATAAGGCTCCGTGTGGCACAGTGTGTGTTCTGTGCCATGTGATCACATGTCACCACCACCACGATCCAGACACAGGACTGCTCCAGCATCACAACAATCACGTTCATGCTATAGTTTAAAGTCACACCCCCGGCCCCCGCCATCCCTAACCCTGGCAGTCCCTAGTCTGTTCTTATCTGTATCATTTTGTCATTTGGAGAATGTTACATGAATAAAATCGTACAGCATGTGACCTTTTGAAATTGGCTTTCTTCAGCATATTTTTTGACAGTTAAAAATGCAGTACTTCGGGCTTCCCTGGTGGCGCAGTTGTTGAGAGTCCACCTGCTGATGCAGGGGACGCGGGTTTGTGCCCTGGTCGGAGAAGATCCCACATGCCATGGAGCAGCTGGGCCCGTGAGCCATGGCCGCTGAGCCTGCGCGTCCGGAGCCTGTGCTCCGCAACAGGAGAGGCCACAACGGTGAGAAGCCTGTGTACCGCAAAAAAAAAAAAAAAAAAATGCAGTACTTCTTCAGAAAGAGAAAAACAAATATCGTATACTAACACAGGTATGTGGAACCTAGAAAAATGGTACAGATGAACCGGTTTGCAGGGCAGAAGTTGAGACACAGATGTAGAGAACAAATGTATGGACACCAAGGGGGGAAAGCTGCGGGGGGGTGGGGATGGTGGTGTGCTGAAACGGGCGATTGGGACTGACATGTATACACTGATGTGTATAAAACTGATGACTAATAAGAACCTGCTGTATAAAAAACCAAACACACAAACAAACAAGAAATGCAGTACTTCTATCAGATGAGGATACTTCTTAGCATAACCACAACAGCACTGTCACATCTCAGGATATTATCGTCAACTCTTTGTTATCACCTAATACCCAATTGGATTTTCTCCAGAATGACTCAGCCCAGACACACACACGGCTTTCTGCTCATAGGTCTCCCAAGGCTCCTTCTAACAGTCCTCTCTGCTGTGACTGAAAGGCTGTATCCCCCGAATTCATATGTTGAAGGCCTAGTCCCCAGTGTGCTGGTATTTAGAAGTGGGGCCTTTGGGAATTAATCAGGTTTAGATGAGGCCATGGCCACGTGAGGACACAGCAATCGGGCAGCTGTCTGCAGGCCAGGGAGGGGTTCTCACAGGAGCACAGCCAGACTGAGGGCCTCCCCAGCCTCCAGAACGAGGAGAAACAAAGTCTGTTGTTTAAGCCCCCCAGCCCATGGTATTTGTTTGTTTTTTTTTTCTTTCTTTTGTTTTTTTTGCGGTACGCGGGCCTCTCACTGTTGTGGCCTCTCCCATTGCGGAGCACAGGCTCCAGACGTGCAGGCTCAGCGGCCATGGCTCACGGGCCCAGCCGCTCCGCGGCATGTGGGATCCTCCCGGACCAGGGCACGAACCCGTGTCCCCTGCATCGGCAGGTGGACTCTCAACCACTGCGCCACCAGGGAAGCCCAAGACACCACCTTTTTTACAAGTCATTTATTTGTAGAAAAATCAGTTCTTTTTTCAGAAGAATCTGCAGCGTTTTGGAATTGGCTGACTGCCAGCTCGTGGTGTTCGGTCTGTATAATATATGTTTGTGGATTCTGTAATGCGAAATTTGAAGCACAGACAGAAGCAGTGGGAATAGTACAATACAACTCATCGCCCAACTGCCAAAGTCCTCATAAACCCCAGGCAAAGCTGACCTCACTCCAGCTCTTCCCCTGCGTGCTGGTCACTACGGCTGAGTAGTGGCTCACCCCAGACCTCAGCAGCTTGAAACCACCATTTTCTTACCGTTTTATGGCTCAGGAATTCAGGAAAGGTTCTACTGCAGTTGTCACCTGTGGTTTCCCAGGGGCTGCAGTCAGATGCTGTCTGAAGGCTCAGCTGGGCTGGACACGTGGATGTCCACTCGCAGGGCTGCTCCGTGCTGTGCAGTGGCTCGGCTAGGGAGACTCCAAGCCTGGGGCTGGAGTCACGACAAGCTCGTCACAAGCCCGGCACCTGGGCTGGACGGGCTGCGAGATCAGGACCGCGGGCTGCGGCTCCCCTGTGGCCTGCCCAGCAGCCGAGCACTTCCCAGCACAGTGGCTCCCAGCACAGCCAGCGTCCCCGTGAGCCCGGCCAGGCCGCCCAGCCCACAAGTCACTTCCACCACTCCACTGGTTACAGGAGAGTGTCAGGCCTTCAGAGATTTGGAGATGGGACGTAGACCCCCAGGTCACACCACAGGACCCGTGGGCTGAGAGGGGCTGTAGCACCTGCAGAGACAGGTGCACCCCTTCCCGTGGCAGCAAATCCCCACCCAGCACGTCCATTTGCCCTTAAAATACTTCGGGTGCGGCTCTAAGAGACAAGGACTCATGCGTATTCCATGTTGTCCACGGCATAACTCACACTAGACAAAACGCAGGGTCCTTACTGTTCAGCGGGAGAGTTTTCCACAACTGTACGCACCCGTGTCATCACGCAAACGAGATGCAGAACTTTCCTCCACCCCACAAAGCTCCCACGGGCCCTGTTCCAGTCAGCTAGCCTGCCCCGGCCCCAGCCCAGCAATCATTTTCTGATTTCTACCCAACAGTGGTAAAACCTACTTTTTAAATTGTAAAACACACAGAATTTTTGACTTGTTGACCTTTCTATTTCTCTGAGGCTTTTATGGCATTAGGATGACTTAAAGAAACGTGACTTCCGAAAGTTGTCACTTTCCCAAATCTAATAGGGGAATTCCTCAGCTTTAAAACCAGAATGTGGAAGAGAAGATGCTCCTGCCCTACTTGAGGTGTTGCTCCTGGCAGACCAGGTCCTGTCCTCACTCCCGACTCCCAGTGCCTCTCGCTGCAAGGCCAGCAAGACCAGCTGCTGGTCTCATTCGACAGTCTTCTCTGAGTTTACTCCACCTCGCTGCAGCATTCAACACTGCCAGCTAGTTCTCCTTTCTTAACAGCTTTCTTCAGTACAATTTAAATACCACAAAATTTACCTGTTTAAAGCATGCAATTAAATGGAATTCAGTAAACTTTCAAAGTTGGGCAACCATTGATTCAGTTTTGACACTACTTCCATCACCCTCAAAAGGGCCCTTGTGCCCTCTTGTGACCGATCCCTGTGCCCACCCTTAGCCCAGGCTTCCCTCCATATGGATTTGCCTTTGCAGGACTTTTCATATAAATGGAATAGGAATCTATATCTGGCTTCTTTCACTCGCATCATGCTTTCGGGCGTCGTACACAGGGTGGCACATTCCTTGTGACTGCAGTCTCCACTCGCTTTCTTGAAACTCCATCCTCACTCCACCCCCGAAGTGAGAGTATGACACACACTGTTGGTGGAGTCCCCTGCCCACACCTTCCCTTGCTGGCAGAGGTCCAGCCCATCCTGGAGACACCGGGCACACAAGGCTTCTGGGGGAAGATTCTCCTTGCTGACACGAAGCAAGAAGTAACACCTCTCACAAACTAGACGCAGTCCCACGCGTGTGACACCAAGAGCCGTCCAGCCCTCTGCGGACCGTGGACACAGAGGATGGCAGAGTGTAGACACACAGCCTGTGATGCTGCCACGCCGAGGGCCCTACCTCTGACCTCGCCTCTGTTTGGGGGGTACCGAGCCCCTCAGCACAAAGCTGTGTCTGGATGGCTTTTCTGTGACTGACAGCCAAAAGCCTCCCGACAGACTAGTAGCAGTTTTCCAAACGTCCCCCCAGGACTCTGGCCCTTCCTGCACTCTTCAGCCCTCAAGTAAGGGCTCTTAAGTTGGGATCTGAAGTCCAGGCCTTGCCCCCAAGGCAAACGCCCTCATCTCAAACGTTTCCTGCCCTTGGTGACCCTCAGGGGGCTCGGTCTGAAGCTGTCTGTGCCCAGCTCCTCTCCCCTGCCAGGCGGGCATCCATCCTGCCCTTCCTTGTCTGACCCACCGGCCATGCGTCCTCACAGTCACCGAAGCCCACGGCCATGGCTCCCTGCTTTGCCCTCACACCCTATCACTCGGCAATTCCCGCCGCCGCAGCCTCACTGGTTCCTACCCAGTTACAGCAATGGGCCTGTGAGAGGCCTCTGTGCTGGAGACACAAACCCCATCGTTCCTCCCTTGGTTTAATTACCTAACAATTCCGTTTCCACGACCGACATGATAAAACTGATGAAAGACTTCACATTCTGCTGCTTCTGTGGCTTCAACCCCGACCCACACCCAAAGGCTGTTACGGTGAGTAACTCTGCCCAGCTGTTTCACCAACATCCTATCCCCTCCGTGATCTCTGTGGCCAGGCAGAGGGCTCCCACGGGACCGTGCTCCGCAGGGGAGCAGCTTCCCAGGTTCTGTCCCAGTCTGTGGAATGCCGAAGGAACGACACTGGGGCCAAAGGCGTCCAGCCCTCGGGAGGACAGCAGGCCTGCTTGGGATCTGCGCACTGCTTAGCCCTCTTGACTGTGTGTTCCGCATCTACCACGTGGGAACTCACCTAAACCTTGACTAAACTTATTACATCTTCCAACTAGAACTCTGATATTAAAGGTCCTAAAACCCCCTCCACCGTTAGGGCACGCCCCCTGCTACTAGCATCCCACCACAGGCTCCTGTGCGCCCCATCCCCAAACGCACCTCAGGTTCTGTACCCTCCTGGGTGTGTCCTACCTTCCGCTTCAGATGAAGGCCACTGCCGCTTGGCTGCCCCTTTCTTCTCATGGAAGCTCTCTGCAGGCTTGGTGTCTAGAGGCTTCTCAGACTCTTGTGAAGGCCTGTCCACCGGCCTTTCCGTAGCCTCTGGGATTGAACAGGTGCGCCCCGACTTTGGCTCCTCACCTGAAATATATGGGTAATTAATTAGACCTATATTTTACTGAGTCTAGGGCAAAGGATTCCAGCCTTCTTCAGTTGCCTGCTTTGGTCCGGAATGAAGTAAGATAGCGTGAAAGACTTGGGTCACTCCATTTCCCTACACGTGGATATTCCCCGGATGAAAAGGTCCCCGAGGCAAGATCATCAGAGAGGACCCGGCGCAGGAGGATTTGTGGGGGCGGGGCCGCGCCGTGGAGACTGCGGGGCGGCGGCCCTTTACCTTTCCGGAGTTTGTGTTTGCTTTTGGAAAGTCCCATAGGTGACTGCCCCGCGACGCAGGCGCGGACCCTGCACCTCAGTGGGAGCCCAGCCCACTGACTCACAAAAGGCCCGGCCGCCGCCTCCCTGGCCCGCGCGGTCGCCACGGCAACGCCACCGCCCGCGATACCGAACCGTCCTCTCGCGAGAGCTCCCGGCCGCCGGAAGCGGCAGCGACCCGGCAGTACCTGCGCTCCAGCCCGCCAGCCCGCGCCGGTCGGTTCGGTTGACGCCGCCGGGAGATCCAGTCCGTCCGCCTCTGCCAGGGCTGCCGCTGCCGGACCGGCCATGGACGGTGAGAGGCCGCCGCCCTCCGGGGCCGCGCGGGGCGGGGCCGCCTCTCCCGTGGGCGGGGCTCAGGCGGGTGCCCCTGGCCTCGATCCCGGACCCTGGGCCCCGATCCCCGGTACCGGATCCCGGGGTCTCCACCCGGGACCCCGATCCCCGACACCATACCCCGGGACCCAGGACCCCGACCTCGACCCCGGGGCCTCGACCCAGGACTCCGATCCCCTTCCCTGATCCCCGGCCCCCTTCCCCGGCCCTCCTCAGCCACCGTCTGCCCCTGCCCCACCTGCCCCTGCGGTACTGGTGAGGGACATCGGCCTTTGGGGGCCCTGGGATGCCGGGTCAGAGGGCACCCGAAAAGGAGACAGTTGCACCACTGCCCCCAGAACACCGCTAAGAGAAATAGGAAGAGCTCTGGCAGAAAGCCCTCACTACGTACAGGCACAACAGCTCTTGAGATAGGAACCGTATGCGCCCATTCTGCAGATGGGAAAACAGGTTGAGGAGTCCGTGCAGGCACAGGCCCCAGGAGCCCTGGTCCTCCACTGCCTGCAGCACCCCCTCAGGGCCCTCTGCCCTGCTCTCCTCCAGAACAGGAAGCATCAGTGATAAAATGAAGATACCGACATTTGCCAGGATATTTAAGTGCTAGTGTGGTAGAAAGGCTGTGCAGTGTTATTGTCATGAAGGAAATCCTATGCAGATTGCCTCAGGGAGAAGATGAACAGCTATACCCCCACCCCACGCGCGCGCACGTTGGGTTTTGCCTCACAGCTCACTCGGCTTCAGCTCTCCAGGGAATTGTTTTGCCTGTATCCCTTTTCTCCGGGGTTAGGTTTTGCCCTTCAGAGTCTGTGCTTCCCACTCAAGTCTGGGCCACACCCAGCCCAGCCTTGCTTTCCCGGCTGTGAGCACACTGCCTGCCACCTGTTTCTCCAGAGATGCAGACAGCTCTGGCCTTGACTAGGGCCCGCAGTGACAGGTGAGAGCTGCACGGAGCTCCACTGGGCTCGCAGCTGGGAGCCTTCACATACCTTTGTGGTCCTGGATTCTGGTTGCAGGACTTCGTTTCTTCATTCCGGGCGAGTGTGGTACACCCTTTCAGAAATCATTCCCCCAATTTAGGAATGGGATATACACTGAGATAGTTTTAAGATGAAGGAGAATCTACCGAGCTCTTGAGTTTGGGCAAGTGAGCAGCAAGTTCAGATACCGAGGGACTTAGCCAGTAACACACACAGGTCTCCAGTTCCTCATTGAGGGTAGGGGGGCACCTGAGCCCGATTCGATGGCTCAGAAATGGCAGCTCCCATGGAGAGCGGTCTCTGTGGGCCAGCTCTTTTATGGCGTAAGAGTCATCGCCGTGCTGTTTTATCCGTAAAGAATAGACTGTCAAGTACTAACCCTCGTTAAATTGGGGAGGGCTCCCAAGGGTCCTTTGGAAAGCTGCACTGATTACAAACCATCTCGAGTTTTCACCATGGGCCACACGCTGCACCCATGACATTCCCCCACACGCTAACCCTTAAGGTCAGCTGGTACTATCCTGGTGTTTTCCTGAATTGGAGAGTCAGGGAGGCTAAGGAGGGGCAGAGCTGGTGTGAGTAGGCCTCCCTGAAGGCCCCAGTTCTGTTCCAGCTCTTCACGTCCAGGAGGGTCATAGTGCCCCCACCAGCTGGTTAGGAGCGTTGCTTCTCACATTTCTTAAAATCCTCAAACCATCTCCTCTCTTTGCAGATACCCTGTTCCAGCTGAAGGTATGTACTGAGTGGCCCTTCACCCCATCCCGGCCTGCTGGTTGTCAGTGGGGACAGATGGTGTGAGTCACACTCAGGATCGTGCTCAGCCAGACTGATGACCGAGGGGTCAGGGAGGTGGTGTGCTAGCTTGTCTCGGGCTGAGCGGAAGCAGATCATTTGGCCTCATTCACGAGCGCGCGCGTGTGTGCGTCCCTTAATGTTCCACGAGGCGTTTAAAACGGTTGCCTCGAGTCCTTCAGAAACACGTGCAGGAGAGCATTCCGGGCAGCTGAGCAGTCCCCCTGCCCGGGGTGGTGTCGGCAAGCCCCTGCCCCAGTTCCCGTAGGGCCCTCCTAGGTGCCCATCCATGGTGCGTTCCGAAGGACGGGAGGAGTGACGGGCATCGGCCCCCGACTGTAGCAGCTGCACTGCCTCTGCTGTGGGGCCTCCAGGCCAGACTCCCAGGTCAGGAAAATCTGGACTTTTCCCTGAGGAACGTAGCTGGTCGGGGTGGACAGACAAGAATGCTTTTTTCCACAACAAAACGTCCCAAGTGCATGGGGGCACCCAGGGCTGTGGGAGGGGCCCGAGGGCTGGGGACCCTCCCAGGTCGGTGAGTGACGTTGGCCGAGAGAACAGTGTTGACAGGACCAGAGTTAGGAAACTGGCCTCTGGAAGGCTGCTATTCCCTTGGGTCATCTGAGTCTTCTCCCTGCCAGCTTCTGGTCACCTGAGGCCTGTGGAGGGCCACTGACCAGGGCTGGGGTGTGCGAGGTCATGCCAGGCGGTCCCTGCTGCAGCTGAGCAGCGGGTCCCAGGGCACCTGGCCAGAGTGGTGGACTTTGTTTAGAGGTGGCGGATGGTGGCCCAGTGTGTACTTCAGGCTGTGTGTGGAGGGCAGTGGGCGGGGGGCTGGGCAAGCCTGGACGCAGAAGGCAGAGGACAGAGCAGGCCACGGAGCCTCTGACATGAGCGGCCCCGTGTGGGTGGGGCAGGAGTGGGGCTCTGGGCGCAGAGCCGGGCTAGGGTAGCCCGACATGGCGATGCCTGACACCGGCCCCATCAGACACCTGGAATGTGGCTTGCGGGACTGAATTTTTACTTTCACTTAATTTTAGGTAATTTAAGTAGCTACGTGTGTCTAGTAGCTACTGCACTGGACCATGCAGGAAGAAAAAATGGTCAGCGAGTCAGGTGCTGCAGACGTTGATTTAAAGGCCCCTCAGAATTGTGTCTGATGACCGGGAATCGGGGATGACTTTGGAGAGAGCGCCCTGTGCCCGTGAGCCTGAGGTTAGGGAAGCGTTGATCTGCACAGAGGCTGGACCACGGGAGCAGGGGAGACATTAGCCTGAGGCCTGGACACCAAGGCGGTCAAAGAGGGAGGGGTTTACGGTGGCAGCATCTGTGTGACGCTGGCCAAGGCCTGTGGGCAGTTTCTCAGTGTGCCCCCAGCTGCTGACCCGTGGAACAGGGAGCCGGTGTGTCGTGCTTCAGGCTGGTGGAAGGAGGGGCTGAGGCCGCTGGGAGCTGGGCTGTGTAGAGGGGGCACAAGCGCACGGACGGGCACCGACATCCTAGTGGGCAGCGGATTGTCCAGCAGAGGCAGCAGTCGTGAGGGATCAGTGATGTCCACCCTCGGAACGAACTTACAGCCCAGGAGGGCGGGGAGCAGGATGGGGGGTGGGCCGGGTGGTGACCCAGCCTCCTGTCCGTCAGTTCACTGCAAAGCAGCTGGAGAAGCTGGCCAAGAAGGCGGAGAAGGACTCCAAGGCGGAGCAGGCCAAGGTGAAGAAGGTGAGTGCAGGCGCTGCCGCTGGGCCGGGCCTTTCCTCCTGTGGGTCCTGTGCTCCTCGGGCCTGGGCAGAGGCCGAACCCCTCTGTGGGGCGGGGCAGGGCTAGAGGCTCCTGGGGTTGCTGTGCTCTCCGTGGGGGGCTTTCTTACAGCTGGTTAGCGGCTAGAGTAGCTCCTGGGGTGCTGGGTTTGGGTGACTCCTCAGCCAGACCGAGGCTCCCCGGGCAGAAGGGGAACGCAGCCGACATCCCAGTCTGAAGCCACGTCACCGCCATAGCCGTGACTCCTTTGGAGTCAGCATTCCCTGCGCTGGCTTTTCAAGCTCTGCTGCTTCCAGGCGGAGCTGTCGTGTGAGGGCAGCTGAGTGTGTCGGTGGGAGTGGAGAGGCCTGGAAAGGTGGCCGTGTTTTCCTGAGCCCGGCTCTCTCGTCTGACTTTCTCTGAGGGCTGGTTGGGGGCCCTGCCCCTGGACACCCTCACTCCTGAGACATTTCTGATGAGAAAACCTGCAGAGAGGCTGAGAAGGGGCTGCCCCACAGCAGCAGACGGCGCCCCAGGACTGGCCGGGGCCGGGCCCCAGCTGGCATTTCCCCCTGCATTTCAGGCCCTTCAGCAGAAGAATGTGGAGTGTGCGCGGGTGTACGCCGAGAATGCCATTCGCAAGAAGAACGAAGGTGTGAACTGGCTCCGCATGGCGTCCCGCGTGGATGCCGTGGCCTCCAAGGTGCAGACGGCCGTGACCATGAAGGGGGTGAGTGCTAGGCCGGGCGCCACGTGCCCGGGGCCGGCTCCTGCTGGCAGAGTCGAGGGGGTGGCCCGGCGCAAGCGGTCAGGCCGGCATTCCCTCCCTACGGTAAGGGCGGTGCTAGAGCGGCAGACGCACCCCGAAGGCTCTCTCCAGTGTCCGTCCTTCCATCGACGGCGCCATCTGGGGACGTGCCATGCCGGGGGCGGGGGTGCGGGGGCCCTGAGGGCCCTGCCTGCCTCCTCACTCCCGCCTCTGCCAGGTGACCAAGAACATGGCACAGGTGACCAAAGCCCTGGACCGGGCCCTCAGCACCATGGACCTGCAGAAGGTCTCTGCGGTGATGGACAGATTTGAGCAGCAGGTGCAGAACCTGGACGTGCACACGTCGGTACGTCGGCCCAGGGCCCGGGTGTGCGGGTGACGGCCAGGCGTGTGGCCCCTTCCCCTCCCGGGAACCTGGCTCCTCGTGGGGAGTCCAGACCGGCCCGCAGAGGTCCAGCAGGGGAGAGGGGGGCCTGGGGCCGGGGATGGGTGCGCGTGCAGGCAGCTGTGCCCCAGGACCAGCACGCCAGAGGGAGTGCGCTGGAGAGAGCGCCACAAGGGGGCTGGCGGGGGGAGGGAGCCACAGGAAGACCTGACCGCCCGGCACACAACCCCCAGGTGATGGAGGACTCCATGAGCTCGGCCACCACGCTGACCACACCACAGGAGCAGGTGGACAGCCTCATCATGCAAATCGCCGAGGAGAATGGCCTAGAGGTCCTGGACCAGCTCAGCCAGCTGCCCGAGGGCGCCTCTGCCGTGGGCGAGAGCTCCGTGCGCAGCCAGGAGGACCAGCTGTCTCGGAGGTGGGCCAGAGGCACCTGTGCTGGGCGAGCAGCGTGCTGGGCGGGAGCTTGGGAGGGACGCAGAAACCCCGGCCTCGGTGCCTGCAGGCCCAGGAGCAGCTCAGTCCCCGCCCCTCGTTCAGACCCTGCTCACCGTCTATAGCTCCCACTAGAAGGCGGGGGACAGGACTACGCCGGCCTGGAAAAGGGCCTGGGAAAGCCGGGGTGGAGCCATTGCCGGGGCCTCAGGGAATCCTATTGTCGTTTGCAGGTTGGCCGCCCTGAGGAATTAGCGGAGCCCAGCGGCAGCGTGCTCCCTCCCGGCCTCATAGGGGAAGGGCTGGGAAGGCCGCCTCTGCCCCCTCCCCACTGCTCTCCCCCTCTCACCTGCCAGGCCTGGGACTCTGCCTCTTCTCTGAGCACGGGTGTGGGTCTGTGTCCGGCTGGGCGAGTTTGCACAAACTTCTGACTTCTGTGGGTAATTTCTGTGACTCCGGGCCACCAGCTGGGCGATCTGCAGGCTCCCCTCCGTCCACCACCACTGAGAAACTCCCAGGGACTGGCTGGTGGCTGCCACGTCGATATGGGGGCTTTCAGACTCCATGTGATGGCACATGCACTGGGAGTGGTCAGCCAGTGGGGGTCAGGGCTGCAGGCTGTTGCTAGGGACCCCTGGAGGCCCCCCGACTCCATTTAGAACCTGGTCCTGCCAGCTGCATGGGCCCCGCTCGGGCTCCCCAGTGTAAGGCGCCTAGCTCCCAGTCCAGCGGGCCCCCGGGGGTCTGCATCCTCTCTCCCCTGCGCCTCTGGAGGGCTCGGGCCCTGCGGACTCTCCTCTAGGGAGCCGGAGTCTACGCTGAGGCCCCTCCCAGCCAAGGAGCAGGCGCCTCCCCCTCCTGGGTGGGATGCTTTGCTCCTGTCACTATAAATGATGGGGTGCCTCCCCCATCTGGCTCTCGCTGCCTTGTGGGCTCACGCTGTTGACCTGGAAGCTGGAGCAGCTGATGGAAGAGCCGCCCTCAGTGGGGCCAGCAGTGGCAGTGCTTCTGACGCCGTGCTGGGCTGGCCTGAGGGGAGCTTCAGACAGGCTGCACTTTTCTGTTTTCTCCAATTACTGAAGTTTACTTCGTTTTCCTGAAGCTTCCAGGGATTTTTTTTTTTTTTTTTTTTGCCAAAAAGAAGGAGCAAGTAGATCGGGAGCATTTGGTATGAGCCCCTCCCCAGCGTCAGCTGGAGAGCACTGCTTGTCGGTGCTGACCAGAGGCCTCTGGCTGGCCGTCTGTCCTCAAAGCACTGGCTGTCACGGACAGAAACGTGGGAGAACTTTCCCTGGCTCTCTGCGTTTGATTCTTCTTGGACTTGGAGCCCTTGGGTCTCTGTACAGTAACTTGTGCTGTGGGCTGCCTGGGGCTCTGGACTGTGGTGTGAGGCCGGAGAGAATGGGGTTCAAGAGCCACCTGGTTTTTCTTCTGTGATGCCGACCTCGCCTTACTCCCTGGCCATCATCCCTTGGGGCTCCCACGTGCCGGGGGTTCAGAGAAGGTCCCCAGGGGGTGCAGAGCTCCACGGAGACGCCCGCTGGGGGCAGAGGCCACACTGCATCAAAGGGCAGCAGGCGAAGTTTGCCTTTTCCTGAAATGCTGTTGTGAATAAAGAGGTTGATGCCCGAGAACTGTCTCCATCTTTGCTTTAGTGGCCTGGGGTGGGGTGGGGGCCTTAAGGGGACGGTCGGCTTGCAGTCCAGCCCGCCAGTAGGAGGCTGACGGGTTCCTGAAGGAGGGCAGCTGGGGTGCTGTGAGGAGTGGGATTCCCAGGCCCTGCTCGGTGAGGCCGAATCAGATCCACAGTTCCTCTACGATTTTACCTTGAAATACTTTTAAACTTATGTAACAGCTGCAAACCAAGTACACAACTTCTGTATACTTCCCTGTAGGAGCTTCCCTCACGTCAACCTAGTTACCGTAGAACCGACCAAATCAGGAAACCGCCCTCATGTTATTACCCTGTGGTCCCTCCAGCCCCGAACGTGGCACAGGCCCTCCCATTTCTCTACATGACCGGGACGGTCTCGAGGCCAGTGGGTCTGCACTGGTGTGCTCGTGGGAACTGCGTCCGGGCGCCCCCCACCCCGTGTGCCCCAGAAACCGCTTCCGGGCAACCTATGTGTGCGCCAGAAACCAAGTCCCTGTGCCCCGCTGTGTGCACCAGAAACTACATCCGTGCGCACCCCTATGTGCCCCCAGAAACTACCACCGGGCGCCCCTCTGTACTCACGGGAACCACATCTGGTCACCCCGCTGTGTGCACCGGAAACCACGTCGGTGCGCCCCTCTCTGGACACGTGAGCCACGTCAGCGCGCCCCCTCTGTGCGCGCCGGAACCACGTTGGTGCACCACCCTATGTGCACCAGAAACTATGTCCGGCCACCTTCCCCACAACCCACCGCTCACACGAAGCACGTCTGTGGGCCCCCCTCTGTGCTCACGGGAACTACGTCCGGGCACCCCACTGTGTGCACCAGAAACTATGTCCGGACACACACCGACACATACACACACACACATGCCCCGTGGGCACGGGGACCACAGGTTTGCACTTGTCAGGCCTCCCCCTCTGGGTTACTCCTTGGGCAGGGAAAACCCCGTTTTCAGGTTCTCAGCCCCTGCTCCCCACACAAAGTTCTAGTTTCGGCACTGCTGGCTGCCCCCACCCCCGAGAGACGCCCTTGCCCACCAGAGGACTGGGTTTGTCGCGGGCCTTGCTGGGCCCCTCGATGTGTCGTCTCTGTTAGATTATTTGCCTTGTGTTTCACGCTGGTGCTTCGCGGCCTGGATGGTCTTGACCAGGTGTTTGGGGCGTGTGATCCATGGCCAGGGTTGTAGAGTCGGAACCACAGTGGGGTCCATGCCCCTTGTGCCCAGCCCGCCTGTCAGAGTGACCACCTGTGGCTCTGGGCCCCCCTTGTCCCCTCCGAGCACGTCTGGGTTTGAACAGGGCCTGGGGCCGCTTGTTGCCTGGTTGGAGAATTGCTGATGTGGGCCCTGCCTGGGGAGACAGCCCTCCAGGGGCTCCTGAGCAGGCTCCACGCTGCTGGGTGGGCCCAGGTGTGGCACCCGCCTCCCTGGAGCCCCTTACCAGGCCCCCCAGGAAAGGCCTGCAGGCCTGTGTCTCCCAGGGTGAATGAGGGGTGAGCAGAAGGGTCCCCAGAACCAGATGCTGGGGATGACACGTGAGGTGTGGCCTCGGGTGTGATTCTAACATGGTTAAGATTATTTCAGACGAATATTACAGCGTTTCTTATGGGAAAATCCCTCCCAGTTAGCAAACTCAGGCGTGCCCGCCTGCGGCCCACCAGGGGGCCCTCCAGCCCTGATAAATCAGCCAGCCATGGCAGGCTGGCGTGCTGGGCAGGGTTCAGCCAACTCAGGACAGAAACCCTTTCTTCTCCTTTAACGTTAAACTGATCCTAAGTGATCAGCAAATACCCACAGTGTCCCTGCTGGTGGCTTTAGGTATCCCTGGAGAGAGTGCCTGCTGGGAGCGAGAGGCAGGGCCACACCGGTGGCAGGGGGAACGCTACTGAGCCCCCCTTGGGCGGAGCCCTGCCCTGCAGGGTCCTTGTTCATGGTGTGTGAGGACACCCTGCAGGGCTGGGTTCCTCCCTGCTCCGGACCTTGCTTTCCTGTTTGCCAAGGGAGGCTGGCCCAAGGGGTGGGCCGTGGGCACAAGCGTGTGTGTGTGTGGGTGTGTATATGTGAGAGCATGGGTGTGCACCAGTATGAGGATATGGGGTGCAGGTGTGCACACGTGTGCATGCCTGTGTGTGTGCACGCACCTGTGTACAGATGTGCGTGGGGAGGTGGCAGCCGGAGCCTGGACTGTGTGTTATTTTAAAGACCCTCCAGCAACGTCCACGCAAAGCCTCTCAGACCCTGACCCCTCTGGCCCTGACCTTCAGGACTCAGGCACTCCTGTGTCTGGTGTCCAGCCAGGAGCCCCCTCCAGGGCCAGGGTGCTGATGACACAAGACTCAAAGGATCGGCGACTTTATTGAGGGTCCCGCCGTGCCTGTGTTTTGTGCCGCCCCGGGGAGCGCAGGTGCCTGCCCAGGACAGGCCAGTCTGAGCGCACGGGGAGTCGCTGCCGTTCTAGCACCCAGGGTGTCAGAGGCGACACGGGCAGAGGACGAGGAGTGCAAGGGAGGCCAGCAGGGCCCCCGGCTGGAGGTGGAGGCTGGGGGCCCCTGAGTAGCCATAGCTGGTCCTGCAGGAGGCCTCCAGCTGGCCCAAGGGGATGGGCTCCTCGCCGGGAGCCTGTGTGTGACTGCGCGCCTGGGGAAAGATGCAGGTCAGCTGCCTGCCTGAGGGCAGGAGGTGGTCGGTGGCGCGGGGATCGCGGGGCCGCTCACCTGCTCCACCGCCTCGAAGACCCTCAGCAGGTTGTCTGCCAGGACGCCCTTGACCTCTGCCTCGGTCCACTGTCTCCTCAGCAGCTCGGCGGCCAGGTCTGGATACTTGGACACGTCCTCAAGCCCCGAGGGAAGCCTGAGATGCGGGTGGAGAAAGCCAGGCTCGGCATCCCGGGGGGCAGGGCCTGGGCGCCCCCACCCCGCCCCTCACAGCACGTGGAGGGGGTGTCGCCTCACCTGGACACACCATCGTAGTCCCCACCCAAGCCCACGGCTCCGGCCCCCGCCACCTTCTTGATGTGGTCCAGGTGATCTGCGGAGAGGCGGCACGTGAGGGCCCTGAGAGAGGCCCTGGCCCGGAGCCCCGGCCGCTCAGCCCCGCCCACCTGCCACTTGGGACAAGTTGGCCTCCGCTCTGCAGGAAACGTAGTCACTGTAGAAGTTCACCATCACCAGGCTGCCCGTCTCCTTCTGCTCGGGAAAGAGGGCGGCACTGTGGGCAGGGCGGCCAGGCCGCGGGGGCCAGCCCAGGAGCGGACGGCCCCGGCCCAGCCTCTCACCACCAGCTGGAGCACGTCGTCGGGCACGTTGCGCCGGTGCTGGCACACACTGTAGGCCGAGGAGTGGCTGAAGACCACGGGGGCCTTGGACAGCTGCAGCACAGCCTTCATGGTGGCCATGGACGCGTGGGCCAAGTCGATGATGATGCCCAGTCGGTTCATCTCCTTCACGACACTCTGAGGGGGGACGGGGCTCAGGGGACCCGCACAGCCTGGAGGGTCTCAGCCAGCACCCTGGGACCAGGCAGGCTGTGCCGTGCACGCTTGGGTTCACACGACCTTCTGGGGTTTCTGGCGGCCGCCTGGGAAGTCCAGGTGTGGGGAAGGGCACTGGCCAGGTGTCAACAAGCCCTTCAGGGGCTGAAAGACTGAAGGCCACTCTAATGACCAGTGGGTTCCAGTGGAAGGCCCGTCCTGCTGGCCCATCTCACAGTTGAGGAAACAGGTGACATGCCGGGTCCTCTGAGGGTGACCGAGGCCCCGCCCCCCCACTCACCTGCCCAAAGAGTGACAGGCCTTGGCTGCGGGCCTCGTCCTCTCCCGTGTCCACCAGCCAGTTATCGGCCCTGGGAGAGCAGAGGGCAGGCGCCCGAGGGGCAGAGTGGTTGCCCGGGCCCACCCACCTCAGGACCCTCAGGAGGAGAGACCGGTGCCGGGGCGGTCCCTGCTCTGAGACCCTCCCGCCCGGCCAGCCCCCCGGGGCTGCTCACCAGGGCGTGTTGCAGCTGTGGGTGAGAGTCAGGTACCGCATGCCCAGGTGGTAGAGCGCCCGCAGGACGCCCAGGCTGCTGTCGATGGAGTGGCCGCCCTCCACGCCAACCAGACTGGCCACCTTTCCCTCCCGGAAGGCCCGCCGGATGCCTGCAAGGAGAGCCCGGCCAGGGGCAGTGGGCACCGGGCGACACGTGTGCCTGGGTGTCGGGTGTGGGGACTGGCTTCCACGTGAAACAAACCGCAGAGCAGTGCAGCAGCCCCTGCTCAGGACCGGGGCTGGTGGGCGCCGGCACCCACCTGTGCTGTCGGTGACACACAGGAAGGTCTCGGGGTACAACTGGCACATGCGGTGGATGACGTCGATCTGCTCCAGCGTCCTCTTCACGGCATCCTTGTTCTGGGTGTCGCAGGGCGTGTACGCAGACCAGAACTGGGGGGGTCACGGGGGGAGGCGCTGGGAGCTCAGGAGCTGGGCCCCAGGCACACGAGCTCTGGCTTCCCTCTAGCCACGGAAGCCCTCCCCGCAGCCTGAGTGGCTATCGGAGCCCCCTCTAAGGGCCCGGGGCCGTACGCCGCCACCAGGGAGGGGCAGCAAGAGAGGAGGCGATAGGCTCCAGCGCCTCAGGCTCCGGGGCCGACCATACCTGGGCACCCACAAAGCCAGCCCTCAGCTTGGGGATGTTGGTGTGCGTGTGGGCCAGGCTGGTCAGGTTGGCCCTCGGGTCCTGAAGCTGATTGTTGAACAGTTTCAGCAGTTGCCAGGGCAGGTCATTGTGCCTGGAGGGGCCAGGCGGAGGGGTCAGGGGCAGGTCAGGAGGCCCCTTGGACCCGGGCCCCCCGAGCTGCCTCCCGGGCAGGCTGTGCCTTCTCCAGCTCCTCTTCTCATGGGCTGAAGACTAGGGAGGTCGCAGGGTGACTGCTGTCATCTGAGCACACCTGAGCACAGGTGAGCTTCTCAGCTGGCTGCACCCCCAGGCCAGGCCACTGAACTGAGCCCTAAGTGGACAGGTCTTCCCTCCCGGAGCCTTTCACTGGGGGGAGAGGGAGGGCAGATGCCGGCTTGGCTTCAAAATCGTGGAGGGAGGGGGAGCTTGGAGTTGAGACAAGCTCCAGGAACAAGGCTGTTGGCGTGGGGCTGCTGAGCGCAGGCCTGGGGGGATTCACAGATGGAAGATGGAATCCCGGGCTGCCCTGGCGGCGCAGTGCTTGAGAGCCCGCCTGCCGATGCGGGGGACGCGGGTTCGTGCCCCGGTCCGGGAAGGTCCCACATGCCCCGGAGCAGCTGGGCCCGTGAGCCATGGCCGCTGAGCCTGCGCGTCCGGAGCCTGTGCTCCGCAACGGGAGAGGCCACAACACTGAGAGGCCCGCGTACCGCAAAAAAAAAAAAAAAAAAGATGAAATGCTTCTGCTGCAGGGAGAGGGTGGGGAAGTGTGGGGCGTGGCCTACCCTGGGGGGCAGCCATGGGAGCAGGGCACCAGTGCGGGATTTGGGGGCCCCAGAGGCCCTCTGCTGCCTCTGTCCCTGGGGACAGTCCTGCACCATTTCCAAGAAGATCCCTCTGTGCTTCCAAAGGACAGGCCCTCTGAAGTTCTCCCAGGAGCTGGTAGGCGGTGAGTGCGTTGGAGGAGGAGGTGAGGTGCGGGGAGAGGAGAGGAGGGGACTAGACAGGCAGGACGAGGGGCAGGGGACAGGGAGGGCTCTCAACAGCTGCTGGGGGTCTTCCGGGGCAGGACCCGTGGGGCACATTCCTCCCTGCATCCAGGAGCAGCCCCAAGGGGAGAGACTGCTGGGCGCCATGAGCTCCAGGTGCCGGCAGGGGCCTCGGCCCCTGGGAGCTGATTAGAATTTCAGAGTCTCAGGCCCAGCCCTGGCCCACCAGTCGGCATCTGGCTTTTACCAGCCAACGGGCACACACGCCCGGGACGGGCAGGGAGCCGACCAGCGGATCCCTAGCCTGGTGACAAGGGGGCTGTGAGGACAGCCCCGAGGGGGCTTTGCTCCCACTGCGGGCCCTCCCATCCACCCCTCCTCCGCAGCCCAGCAGCCATGCCCACTCTCCCCAGGACCCTCGCCCATACCTAGTTCCCACCCCCAGCCCTGGCTCCCTCCCCAGTGTCTGTTTCCTCATCTGTAACACACACACACACACACACACACACACACACACACACACACACACGGGGCTGCCTTGTGAGGCTCACTGACAATGTTAACGCCGTGACGGCCTAGGTCGTCCGGCCCCCTGGGGTGGGCTCTTCCACAGCAAGGTGGCCATGGCCCCCGGTGTGAGGTTTGACTGCTGGGCATGGGCTGGTGGTCAGGACGCCTTTGCTGACTGAGGGGTGGATGAGCTCCAGGGAGGCGAGGTCACTGCCTCACTGCAGAGTTGGGGGGGGGGGGCTGGCCCTGGTCACTGTCCCCAAGGCAGCGCTGAGCAGGACTTCACTCCTTTGCCCGTCTAGGAAATCCGGCCCCACGCTCCAGCTGCCTCCGCTTTGCTCTTCCCTCCTCGCCTCAGCCTGTCCTCCCTTTGTAGGTATCCGCGCTAAGGTCAACACCACATCTTGGAGTCTGTTCTGGAGGCTGACGGATCTGCCCTCCTTATCTGTGTGGCCTGGGTAGCATCCTCAGCTGTGACAGAGGACCCTGCCACCCTACCCAAAGAGGAGAGGGGAGGATTCCGAGTGCTGGGAAGTGCTAGAAACGACAGCCAAACACACACTGAGGCCAGCTACGGCTTACAGATGTGATGGCTGGAGCTGGTGCAGCCATATTAAATCATGAGGTAACTGTGGGAATGGTGGCCACACCATTATGGAATGCCATGCCAGGACTCCGTCCGGACTGCTCTGTTGTTGAAGCTACTTATTTGGGTCTCTCTTACCCACAGGAGTAGCTAATACTAACTGGTTTTGATTCTGTCAGCCTAGTCTTGGCCTTCTAAGACTTTGGATAATCCCAGCTCCCCAAATCCCAGCTTCCTGAGTACTCCTGGCTGTCTGGGCTCTTTGAGCCATCTTACCCCTCACATGGACATCTGGACAGCTCCCAGCACCTAAACTCGGAGCCCCTCTCCGTGTGCCCAGCCACCCTGAGTCCCCCGGAAGGAAGGAACATCCATTTTGTTGGCATATTCTACCTGCCCTTGCTGACCTGGGATGCCCGGTCCCTGAGCCCAGACCTGCCAGACAGCAGGGCCTCCCGGATGCGAGCAAAGGACAGCGGCCTCTGCAGCAAACTTCCTATGCCTGTGAGGAGACCCAGCCATGTGAGGACCCTCAGAGGCAGGCAGGGGGATGGGAGGTCCAGGAAGGAGGGGGAGGGGAGGGACCAGGGGAGGACTGAGGGAGGGAGGGAAGGGTGCACTCTGACCCCTGATGGCCGCTTCCTTATCTAGGGCTGCCCCTCATTTCTCTGCCAGTCTTATGTGATGAGACACCTGTTTTCTCTGCTTTTCTTGCAGAGCTTTTGTCCCATAAAGCCTGGGCAAGTGGGTACCCCAACTTTCCCAGCACCTGGTGGGAAAGAGCAGGTGGGGCGGGAGTGTGTGTGTACAGGTGGCGTCCTTCCCAGGGCTGGGAGAGCCCCGAGGAGTTGGGGGCGGGAGCGGCAAGGGCAGTGCCAGGCCTGCCTGCAGCGTCGAGGGGCCCTGGGGGCCGCTGGAAGGACTCCGGCTACTGCTCTGAGCTCTGTGGGAGTTGGAGCTGGAAGGGCAGGGGCTGGTACTTGTGTCTCCAAGACTTCCTCTGGCTGCAGTGCGGAGACCTGACCTCAGGCCAGGGGCAGGAGGGGGCAGTCAGAGGCACAGGGGCGGGGGTGGAGGGTAAGTGAAGGGGGCAGGCGCGGCCAGGTTGGCTGTGACATCAGGGAGAGAGTGACAAGGTGTCACCAGGGTCTTGGCTGGAAGAGGGGCAGGGGGAGTGGGCACCCAGGAGCTTGGCCAGGGGCACTGAAGCGTGAGATGCCTCGGTGAGGTCAGGCCGGGCGCACAGGCCTGATGGGGTCACCCCAGGTGGATGGAGCGAGGGGTGGGCTTGACGAGAGGGTCCCCCAAGGGCCACAGCAGACACCACCCTCACCTGCACTTCCTGTGACACAGGACCCTGGGCCAGGCCCCAACGGCCCCCAGCCCCACTCTGAGCTGGGATCCAGCCCCCAGGGGTCCAGGCTGTGGGCTGTCCCGGGAGATGCTGAGGCCTTGGGGGCCTCACTATTCACCTCCTTCCTGCCGCGTTCCCCACAGGCCCTCATGTACTGAAGTCTCTGGGGCCCTGAGAGAGCCCACAAAAAAACTGAGTCCAGCAAAGGGCAAAGGCCATAGTGCAGTTGGAGAAACTGAGTCCCATTGGAGAAAGGGCAGCTCCTGTCTCAGGTCAAGGGCACATGAGCCTCGACCCTAGCGCCCCCCGCCCGGACCCCCGGGGCCGTCACACGGGGGGGCTGCTTACCCGTCAATGACAGGCGTGCCCTGCATGATCCTCTCCGCTGTGTTCCGGAACTGGTCCGCAGTGCAGACGGCCACCAGGGGCCAGAACCACCAGCTGGCCCACATGGCGCGGTCCCCAGGGATGCGCTCCCCTGCTGCTCCTGTGCGTGTGTCCTGACCCGCCGTCCTGGGTGCCACAAGACAGAGGGCTTTGGTCCAGGTGATTGCTGCCAGGACCTCCCCTGTTTATCAGTAATCAGCACATTCCCCGCGAGGGTGGATCCATGGAGTTCCTAGCCCCTGAGGCTGGGCGTGGCTGTCTGGGCCAGGCCAAGTGTGGTAAAACCCCAGGGGCGGGACTGGTGCCCAGAAGTGGGGCAGAGGATGGGCGAGCGCAGGGAAAGGGGCCGCCAGTGTTTGTTGTGTCCTGCCCCCAGGACCCGGTGTCTGAGGTCTACAAACGAGATTCAGTTTTGTGTACTTGAATGTATCCCTTTGTTTGCCTGTAGTGTTTTGTTACTTTTCTTGCAAGGTGGAGCACAGCCCAGCAGGGGCACTCCTGCCACACTCCACTGCAGTGCTGGGGGCGTCTGCACACTGACCCGCGCTCCGGCTGCAGGCTTCTGACCGAGCCTGTTGGATGCTGGGGCTTGGGGTCGGAAGCTTAGAGCGTTTGCATTTCCTTAGAGCTGGGGGCGCACACTCAGGTCTCCCGGAGGAGGCAGGGGCTGGAGGGTGGGGGGCACGGTTCTGAGAACCCGATGCCCAGGCAGCGCCGGGCCCAGTGAATCGTGAATCCCGGCCCCAGGGCTGGGCCAGCATCCAGGGTTCTGCTGGGCACCTGGGTGACCCCAGCCCACTCTGGATCCTCAGGGCAGCTGAGCTGTGGAGACCCTACCCCCTCTCTGGGCTCCCTGGCACCTCTGTCCCTGGATGGCTTTGGACCCTCACGCAGAACTGCCCTGTGGAGCCCAGGTCCCAGGCCGGTGTCCTCCCCGAGCCCCGACCTGGCCCCAAGGACAGGACGGGCCCAGCTCCAGGCCCTTCCTCCCGCCTGGGAAGGGGTCACGTCCGAACCCTGGCTCTGCCGTCATTAGCTCTGCATCCCGGGGCCTGGGCCTCCAGCCCCATTTCCCTCCTGTTGAAACGGCAGCTCTCAGGGGAGACTGCGCAGAGCGGGGAGCTGTCTACCTTCCCTCCCTCCACCCACCATCACCCCGGGGGGAGGGGCTCCAGGGCGTCCTCCACCCAGATGCTCGGGGACGAGGCCACCGGCCCCAGACCCCATCGAGGACTTGCCCCCGCTCCCCACAGGGGCATTCTCAGTGCCAGGCCCTGGGATTCCACCCTCTTCACCACTCTGTGCACAAAAGACCCCCTTGAAGAGTGAGGAATCCAGGACTCTGCCCACGCTGCCTGGGAACCGTGGCCCAGCAGGTGCTGGGCCAGGACACGGGCTTTAAAGCCGAGTGTGTCCCTCCGCCCCCCCGAGCCAGGACCCCGTCTGCCCTTCGCACTGTCCCCATGGCCCCAGCACCTCGGCGGTCCTCCGTGCTCTGTGTCCAGCCCCCTCCACCTCCCCGGCCTGTCTCTGCGACCCGACGCTGCTGCTTTGTGGTGGGCGATGCCCGTCTGCAGCTGGGGGGCTTCTCCCCGGAACCCTCCTCTCTGACATGGCTGTGAGCACACGTCCCCCCTTGTTCACACCGGCCTGCTCCATTTGACTCTCCGTATTTTCAACCTTTTCCCCTTATCGTTTTTGTTTCAGAGTTGGCTTTTTTTAAGAGCATGTAATTGTATATTTTTTAATTTTCTTTTTTTTTTCATGTGGACCGTTTTTAAGGTCTTTATGGAATTTGTTACAATGTTGCTTCTGTTTTCCGTTTTGCTTTTTCGGCTGCGAGGCTCGTGGGCTCTTAGCTCCCGGACTGGGGATGGGACCAGCACCCCCTGCGCTGGAAGGCGAAGTCTTAACCCCTTGACCGCCAGGGAAGTTGCAAGAGCATATAACTGTATTTTATTTCTTCACCTCATCTGAGCGCCTCTGTCTGTAAATGTGACCGTTTAAGCCAGTACGACGGTGACAGCACTGCATCCCCCCTTAGCCTCGCTACTTCCCAAGCGACGGCCGGCCGTGCTCCTCCCGTTTCTTGCTTCTGCCGTGCTCTTCGCGTTACTTTGATTCCTTTCCTACCATGGTTAGGAAGTTCCTCTGCGTGTCACTACTTTGCTAGTGTCTTCCCTCCTACTTTGGAACAGTCGTATTTAAGTCTGTGTGTCTCTTTCAACATATAAACTCCTTAACACTGGAGTACAGCCCACGGGGCGTGACACTCATTTACACGTAACCACACATTTTCTTAGGTTTGCTGTGTCTCGTATACTTTGTCTCCTCCTCTCCTGAGCTATGCGTTCTGACTTCTTTCTCATTTGTCTGCGGCGCTTCCTCGGCCATTTCCCTGGGTGTAGTGGCATCCTGTGTGATCCACGTGTCTGCTTCCGTGGCTGAGGGGTCCCCGCGGCAGACTGACTGCTCCTTTGTGAGCACGCGGGCCCTCCAGGTCTGCCAGGGTAAAGTTCTCCTTTACCCCTTCCACCCTCCCCAGGGGGCTCCATGGGTTTGTCTCTTTAAATCTCCCAGACACTTAATTTTGACCTTCTTTTCATTTTAAATTCAGAATTCATTTAATTGCTTAAAGGATTTTAAATTCTCTGCTCATTCCTCTGTAATACTTCATTCACTTAACAGCCCACTGGAAAGGAAGGAAGTGGAGGGGCCCACGGCCCAGTTGCACTGCGGGAGGGGGACTTTCAGTGTTATTTTCTCGTTGTCGCCGTGTCACCGAGGGACGGGCCCCCCACCATCCACTCTGCACGTCACCTACGGACTCTCTCCTCCCTGTGGTGAGACTTGGCCCCAGCCTCCCACCTCTGCAGCTCCGGTGCCCGGGGCCGGGCGAGGGCAGGGAGAGCGAGGCACCGTCTTGGGGGCAAATTTCAAAGCGGGGACACTAGGAACCTCAGTCATGGAGGTAACTAGTATTTTAACGCAATATTTTTAAAAATCAAAAATTCCTGCCCCCCCAAAAAATCCATGATGAACGAAATGTGAAACTTTTAGATAGAGTCAAGGCACATCTGACCTTTCCTCTGGTCCCAGCTCCCCCCGCGGTTCCGCACAGCTGGTCTCACCGGGCCATTCACATTAGGTTTCGTGACATCAGCTGCAGGACTCTCTTGCAAGTTGGTGACAGAGGCCGGCGTTTCTAGGAGCTAAGCTGAGGGCGTGACCACACTTCCCAGGGTGACCCGAGCATGAGAAGACTCAAGGCTGGGTGCACCCTTGTTCAAACAGGAGAGGATGTCCAGGACGACGGCCCTGGAACATGACACCCAGAGGGCCCAAGTCCACGTCCAGGAGGGCTCGGGCCGTGCAGCGTCTGTCCCACACCCTCTCCGGTGACTCACAGCCTGCGCTGGCCGGGGCGCGCAGGGTCGGGCTGCTGTGTAATGCTCACGCTCCTCAGCCGCAGCGTCTGTCTGGAACACAAGTCACCATGGTACCTCCTGCTGGGATCGCCACCCTATGGACTCGCGGGTCAGGCCCCCGAAATCACCCTTGAACCTGTGTGCTCTGGAGTCTGGGGTCTCTGGTTGCCTTTTTCTCCTTCCACTGGGTGCTGTTACCATGTCCTCACAATCTTCCAAGCTCTGGGCCTCCTACCTCACCGCCCCTGGCTTCGGATCTGTGGTTCCCACTTGATTTCTGCCCTGAGCCCTCTGCCTTTCAGTTTATGTCCTTTTTGGTAGAGCTGGTCCCCAAACCACCGCTAGCAGTGGGTGTGCGGGAAGTGGATTTCCAAGTCCTGGCGCGTTTGCACGTGCCATTATTATGCCCTCATAACTGAGCAGCAGTTTTACCGGCCATGCAGTTCAGGGTCATAAACCGTTTCCTCTCAGAAAGTGAACGTTCTGGGGCCGTCCGCACCGCACTGCTGTCGGGAACCCAGTTCTTTGTAGGCGGCATGTTGCTTTCTTGCACAATCTCCTTGAATCCCCTCTTTCTCCGTGGGCTCTGCACTTTCTCAGTGTCGTGCCTCCTTGGAGACTCTGTTTCATCCGACCGCCCTGCACCCACGTTCACCAGCTCTGCCTCTGGTCCCGGGACACGCCCTGGAATCCCTTCTCTCCTGCATCCTCTTTGCCCACTCTCCTGGGCACGGCGCTCAGTCAGATGCTGGACATCCCGCGTTGATCCTTTTTGTCTCTTGTGTTTTTCTCTCCTGTTTTAGGTTTCCTCGTGCTTTTATTCTATGCGTTTCTGTTCTGTGAATTTATGAATAGAATAGAGATTCTGTTCTTTGAATTTATTCTATGAATTTCCTCAGTTCTGAATTCGAGCACTTTTATCCAAAGTTTTCTTTCAGGAATCATATACTTAATCTCCCAAGAGTGCTTTCTTGTGTTTCTGTTGGTGGTGGGTTTTTTTTTTCCTTTGCACCTTGTTCTTGTTACGGAAGCCATATTGTCTGATATCAGTGAGAAGTTTTGTTTCCTCTGGACCTTTTTTTTTTTCCATTGTTTATCCGGACCTTTTGTTGCATGTGCAGGCTGGAGGTCTTTGTCACTTCAAACGTAATAATTAAGGATGTAGCAGTAGCGAGGCTGCGGTGCTGTGGATACACGGGCAGCCTCCCAGGTTCAAGAGGGGGGCCGCCATTACAGTGGGGGCCCTTAATGTCAGCATCTAACATGACCATGTCAATAGCAGCCCTGATTCTCAAAACAAATGGTCTTTTAGGGAAGGACCCACTGGTGCCTTTTCCCCCAGAGTCAGCCTGGCCGTGGGCCAACCAGGGTTGTGCGTTTGGGTACTTGGGCGCTGGGGGTCAGCTGGTCCACGATTCAGCCGTCCACAAGCCCGATTTCAGCCACGTATCTCACTCCCACCCCCTCCCGTGACGTCTGAACCGAGTTCCTCTCCGATTTCTGCTGGGTGGCTGCCCCCTGTCCACCTGCCGCCCCCTCTGTACATGTTCCCGAAGGGGCCACCTCCGTCCCGCTTCTTATCCCCAGAGACAGGCTGAACCTGACTGCTGAGGGTCCTGCCTTTCTCTGACACGGCAGGTTCTGCTTGAGTCAAGTCCTCCCACCTTGACAGACATGGCGAGGAAATGTCCACCCCAGGCCGACCTTCTGACCTAGAGGATGCAGTGGGTGTCGCTATGGAGGATTCTCACAGGGCTTCTGCTTCTAATTCCTGTTTCTTCCTCTTGTGCTGGTAGCTGGCACCCAGGGACGTGAGCCTCAGGGACAGAGCCGCGGCCCGACAGCCTGGCCCAGGTCCTTTGATTTCAGAGACTGGCTCTCAGGAGGTGGGAACAGGCTTTGTTAAGAGCACGAGCTTGGAAACCAGGCCACCCTGGGTTCAAACTCCCGTGTGGCCAACTGCGTTTTCCGGAGCCGGCAGCCCCCACGTCTCCATCCATGCGCCCTCCTAATTGTCCGCCGAGAGGGGGGACACTTGGCTTGACGCGCAGAGAGAAGGCGGCAGGCGTGACTTCCATGCTGCCGCCTGGCTCCTGTGCTGGACCCTCCGTCGGGAAGGCAGCCACCAGCCCAGCTCCCTGCCGGCTGGCTGACCGCCGGCCCCCCTGCCAGCTCCTGGCTGAGGCCGGATCCGCGGGCCAGAGACCAGCTGGCCCCGCCGGGCCCGGAAACGTGAGCGATGGGAGCCCGCCGAGGACGTATTGTGCGGCGGCGGGGAGCTGACCTGCTGGCCCTTCTTCCACTGCCGGTGACCAGTGTCCTGGTCTGGAAAATGGGGTGAGTAAGCCGAACCGCCTCGGCCTCCTGGAGGTGGCTGCACCCCACTGTCGCCTTAGTAACGAAAAGCCCCACATGGGTGGCGGCCGAGGACACGTGCTCTCCCCGGCGGGTCCCTGGGAGGACGCCCGAGGCTTGCAGCCAGCTCAGCTCTCAGCGGGGCCACTTAATAGTTTGCTTTAAAGCATTATCACTTTTTACTTAAATAAGGAGAATAATATTATTAACTGGAAACATCAACGTCACTTGCCGTAAACAGAAGGAACACCGGAAAATAAACACACAAAAACTAAACAGTGCTGTTCAGTTTCGCCCAGAGCCACAGAGAGGCGGCAGATTCCGCGTCCAGGGAGCAGTCAGGGCCCAGCTGCATCCTCACACACCCGAGGCCCCTGCACGGCAGGCCAGGCGCTCACCCGAGCTCCCAGGACCAAGATTGGGTCCACCGAAACTGCCCCCACCCACCTGGGCCGGGCTGTCAACCAGCCAGGAGGGACCAGAGCCCAGGCCCCGGCACAGCCCAGAGCAGCACGGAGGGCCTGAGTCCACAGCCCACGTCCCTCAGGAATACACACGCTATGTGCGTGAGCAAACACACAGAGAGACGTGCAAACACAGCCAACCACACACTCACCCAGGCTACAGAGCACCCCCACATCCAATGCACACACGTGTACACACACAACCACCTGCGTGCAGACGCCTGTGCCCCCAGAGACACCAACACAGAGAACGCGCAGACACACCTCCCCGTGACCCCCAAACCTGCACACGGACGCACCTGAACGTCGCACACGAGAATGCTCAGACATGTACACACATGAAGACTTGTACATGTGATCAGCACATATGAGACACGCATACTTAGCATGTAAATATAAGTGCACACACTCAGACATAAGTACACAGATGTGATCACACACTCACACACACACACACTCTTACCAGGCCTGTCCTGTCACATACGCAGCACACAACACACATGCTTAGCCTTGCAGACGCCCTTGTATCTGTGTCATTGTGCCCACCCGGCCCCCACGTCCACCTCGGGGCCGGCAGCCATGCCCTCAGCCCGTGACCACCCACAGAGCCTGGCACACGACCCGGCTACATCTGGGTTGGGCTGTCCCCAGGCCCCTCAACCTTCCACGCCCAGCCATGAAGCCACCACCGGGACCTCTGCCCCCAGATCCTCACTGCCCAGTTTCCTCACGGACGACACCCCGTGCACCCAGCCCCCGGAAGTGGCCTTCAGACTCGTGGCTTCTCCACCAGCTTCTCCACAGCTCCCTGACCCAGGCGGCCCGCGGTGGCAGGAGGAGACGGCCATCCTGCAGCCCAGACAGCACTGCGCTGGGCTCCCCGCGAGGCCTGGGGCTTTGTTTCTGTTTTTCTCAAGTTCCATCTACCCCTGAGTTCCGCAGGCGGCCTCACCTCCCTCACACAGAACAGCAGCTCCCCCGGGGGCCTTCTCGACACACCTCAGAGCACGGGACAGAGGGCCGAATGCCGCACACGTGTCAGCTGGTCCGCGTTTCCGCAGACACGTGAGCCAGGCGTGCCCGGCACACACGGCCCACCGGGTCTCAGTGCCCTCTGACCCTCGGGCTGGGCCTCGGGCCTCGGGCCGGGCGGTCGGGGGTGGGGGCCGCCTCCGGCAGGCTGCTGGCATCGGTGGGAGGGCTGAGTTAGGAGCTGTGGGGAGGAGGCTCACGGGGGACACCTGGGCCCCGGGTCCCTCCCGCCTGGCGCACAGCATCCCAGGCAGCGGGCAGCCTGTCACCTGAGGGCCCGGGGTTCCACCCCTGCCCACCGCCCTCACTGCTGGGGGGAACACCGCTGTGTCTCAGGGCTGGAAGGCATCCTCGGCCGCAGCGGGGCCCAGAGGCTGGGGGCCCTGGTTTCTATATATGTAACATCCCCAGCTACAGGAGCGTCAGAAGCAGTCAGGGATCGGAATGTCCTCTGGCAGAGACACGGGACTTCCAAACCCAGGGGAAGGTCTGGGTGGTGACCCAGCCCAGCTGGGGGCTGGCTGCGCTAATTGGTTTCAGGGTTCTGCGGTTAGCGTGGGAGGTGGGGAAGAGCCCAGTCGGCACTGGCAGGCACCTGGCAGTCCCATCGCCATCCGGGGAGGGCACACACAGCTGGGCGCACCCTGGCTCCCCGAAGCCCGGGCGGGGGCACAGTGGGGCGTGCACAGCCGCACTCCCGCCTGCCCTCTGCCCTGGCCCCCTCCTGGGCCGCAGACGCCGACTCTGAGTGGGGACAGCCCCCTAGTTGGGGCAGTGCTGTGATGAGCTCAGATACCAGAACTGCGAGGAAGGGGACGTGGCCGTAGGGCCCGGGTCGGGGGCTCTCCCCACCTCGAAGTTCAAGGAGATCCAGAGTGTGAGGAGGGGGTGGGGATCTAAGCAGAGGCTGCGGAGCTAGGAGGCCCCCTGCTGAGGCTCTGGAAGCAATCCACTCCCTCGACCCTCCCCTTCCCGGGTGCGGGGTGAACGGCACCGGGAGGGGAGGGCCCGGGAGGAGAGCCGGGTCAGGGTGGCAAAGGGCTGAGTGGCCCCCCGGGCACTGCGGACCAGGGCCGGGGGAGGCAGCCAGGTGCAGGCCCTCCCTGGAGGACGATGCCCCAGTTCCACCACTCTGGGGGCACCAAGGCTGGAGAGCAGAGCTTCCCCGCTGGGTCTGCCCGGGTCCTGGCATAGCCGGACGGCCGGAGGGCCAGAGGCACTGAGGACAGGGTGTGGGAGGGAGAGTTCTGCTTTTGATGTTATTACTCTTTGTACTGTTTGAAAATGTTAGCATGTGCATTAACATGGAAAAATCAAATTAATTAAACCAGAAACAGAGGGTTCAAGCGGGCTCTGCACAGAGATGGGGGTCTGGGCACCTTAGGGCCCCAACCCAGTCCTGAGCCCTCCGTTCACGGGGGTGTCAGGTGAGACCCTACAGGCAGGCTCAGGCTCCCCCCCCCCCCCCCGTGCAGCTGACCGGTCAGGAGTCCCCAAGGGAGGAGGCCCAGGGACTGCCAGCAAGTGTGTGCAGCCACGTCTACTACACTGCACCCTTCCTGCTTCCACACCTGTGACCCTGGGGGACACATCTGTCCTTCTGAAAGTCCCCAGAGAGAAACCACGCCTAGTCAGGCTGAGCCTGGGGAACATAACGTTCAGATGGGTGAGTCAGCAGTGATCTCCGGGGGACGCCCCTCAGGGAGGCTTCTTCAGGAGGCCTGGGGTCAAAGGGCGCACACCGCCACGGCCGGCTGCCCTTCCTTCTGGGGTTGGGGTGCCCTGGGCCCCCAAACGCTGGCCAGCATGGTCCAGCTCACCGAGCCGGCACCTGGGCCTGGCAGGGGGACATCTCCATCTGTCCCAGGGTGGCTGCTGGGGCCTGGGAAGGGCTAGAGGCCGCGTGGCTCGCAGTCAGAAACAGGCTGTGTGACGCTCGCTGACATTCTTAGTCTTGCCTTTGCCACGGTCTGGCAGGATGTGTGATGGGCAGGGACTCCCCGTTTGTTGCCCCCGAGGCCCCATCCTCACTAGGTTTGGTTTGTCTCACTCTCTGGTGTGTCCTCAGCTTCCAGGACAAGCCAGGACCACAGAGTGTGCGGCAAAGCAAAGGCGGGCACAGGGGTGGGGGCAGACTCCAGTGGGCTCCCTCCTCCAGGCTGGCCTCCGGGCTCCTCCCCTCCTGCGCCTGTGGCCACTGGATGAGCTCCTGTGAGGGACACCGGGTCTCCTGTTGGCTGGTGGGCTTCTGTATTTGAGCATGAGACATCCCAGGAACATTTAGACAGTGCCCGAGGGCCCTGCCCGGGGCTGCCAGGCCACCCTCCCTGTGGGCCTCACAGGCAATCCCGAGGCTGGGAGCGCCTTCCGCAAGGGGGGTAGGTCTGGGGGCCCCGCCAGCTGTTCCTTCAGCAGATCCCTGTCCCTGCAGAGGCCCCCGTCCTGGGGTGCCGCCCGTTTACACCCCCTGTCCAGCATGGCAATAGGGAAGCCGTGGCCCGGCCGCCCTGCCCCAGGGCAGGGTAGTCACTGGGCTGAACCAGGGCAGGGCAGGGCAGGCGAGGGCCTCCCGCTGGGGCTGGCGCCTCCCTCCCTGAACTGTAGGATGGGGAGAATGGTGCCCGGCACAGGGACCCTCTAGATTTGAAGGAGACGCTCGTGTGAAAATGCTCAGGGTCTCTTAAGCGCTGTGTGAGGGTCGCCCTGTCCTGTCTGTGAAACAGGCCGGGAGCCCCAAGCTCAGCCTGAGGCTGGTGGACGCTCGGGGGTGAGGCCAGGAGGCTCGGGTCCCCCTAGGGCCTCCCGTGGTCCTCAGACCCACACCCCGTGACATGGGCCCCAGGTGGCCCTGGCAGCTGTCCCCACCCCCGCCCCTCCACTGCTGCCCTCTGGTGGCCGGTCGGGCCACGTGGTGTTGCCCGGAGGTCATGCCTGTGGAGCAGCCCCCTGCATACTCTGAGGGTCCGGAGGGCAGCATAGGTGTGGCCCCCCTTTCCCAGCCCTGGAAACTGAGGTGCGGGCGGCACGCACCCAGGCCATATGGCTCGGAGCTGCAGGTTCCTGGATGGCAGTGGGTAGGGCAGACAGCAGGGCAGCCGGGCAAAATTGCAGAACAGGAAGGCTTCCTGGAGGAGGAGACAAGCTAGCTGAATCTCGAAGGGCAGGTGGCCAGGGAGGAAGGCTCTAGGCAGAGGACAGCAGAGATGTGGGAGAGAGAAAGCTGCAGAGGCCGGCAGGGGCCTCACAGGCCTCAGTGGGTCTGGACCAAACCCTAAGGACAGCAGAGGGCCTACTGACTCAAGCCCGCTTTGTCAGGCGTAGGGGGGATGTGCATAAACATTCAGTGCATAGCAGACAGCACGCGAGCTGCATCGCAACAAAGCGGTCACAACCGTAGCACAGGGGGCAGCTGACACCTCCACCCCTAGGCGAACGGACCCACAGATTACGGCGCGCCCACGCGTGCAGCGTGACACAGAATGAACGGGAACCGTGGACACACATCAACATGGCTGAATGCCGTGAAGAAGGACACTCAGCCTTGGTCCCTGGGTGCCGGGTCCTGGGATGGGTAACCCGGGCGGTGGGATGGTCGGGAGGGGCTGTGGGTTGGTGAGGGCGCAAGGGAAGTTTCTGGGGGAGACGTGTCATGTCTCGTCTACGTAATGGTCGCGTCATGTGTGAACAAGTGAAAACTCAGAGAACTGGACTTCTGTCCCTGGAGCTTTGAGGGTCACGGGCTGATTTTCTCTAGGAAAATGTGAAGGACAGCGTTCAGGAGGTAGCAGCCAGGTCAGGATGCACTTTGCAGTCTGGCGGACAAGGAAGACAAAGCCTAGAGCCCTGCGCCTGCCCTGGGCACCGGGAGGCCAAGGGGCCAGCTGCGGGCCACGTCAGCCAGGGGGAGAAAGGGCCCACACGAGGCAGAGCGGCTCTGGACTTGGGCCCCGCCCCAGGGCTGCTTGCAGGTCCAGTCAGAGCCCAAGTCCTCCCCTGCTACCCGCCCCCCGCAGCCCCTCGCAAGGCTGGCCTCCCCCCACCCCACAAACCCAGTCACCCGCCCCCTCCCTCCCCACCAGCCAGGCCCCCAGGGATGCCCGTGCCAGCCTGATTACACCTGCATTTTCCCAAACACAGTCACATTCACAGGCCTGGAGGTGACACCTCTGCAGGTGGGTCTAATTAGTGCCCCATTTCACAGATGGGCTCATGGGTGCCAAATGCCCTGCCGAGGTCACCCAGCTGGCAGGGGAGCTTCAGACCAGGCGGTGCAGAGACCAGTGCAGGGACCCCCCTCGCGGGGACGTGTGCCTCATCCAGGAGGGGCACGAGGGGGCTGTGTGCCCTGAGGTCACCCTGGGACACTGCCCTGCCCTCCACGCAGGAGGGCGTCACACGGAAATGCCAGGCCCAGGAGACCCCTGACACGTCCTTCTCATGGGAGGAAGATGTGACAGGAAAAGGGCAAAGCAGCATGACAGAGGGGAGGGGTGGCAGCCACCGATGGGGGACAGAACTTGCTGAGACCCCGGGAAGCCTCGGAGGCCGGCCTGCACTGGCACCGCCATCGCAGAGCTGGGCTGTCCGAGGCGCCGCATGGACCAGCCCGGGCTCGGTGTCAGGGATCTGGGGGTGGGGGCCGGCAACCGGGGGGCTTCTCTCCAGGAGCCAAGAGCTAGGCTGCCGCCCACACCTCCCGAGGGAAGCCCTGCAGCCAGGCCAGAGAGCCGGGCAACCCTGTCCCCCTGCTTGCTCTGGGGACTTTCTGTTTCTTTTCCTTTTGTCCCGGAAAGTTGCCATCAGATTCCACCTTTTATCTCAGATAATTCTTCCCGAGCACTTCGGCTCTCCAGGACACCTGAGGACGGGGGTGCTGGACGCGCCTGTGGCCACTCTGTCTGTGAAGATGAGGGTGGGCGGGGGAGGGCGGCACTGTCCCCGCTGGGGGCCCGGAGGGGACAAACCCCCACCCGCTGCTCGCAGGGCCCAGCTGGTGGGACTGTCCAGGCCCAGGACTGACTTATCCGAGCCACACTGCGAGCTAGTGATCCAGGCGGGGCCAGGGGCTGGCTCTCTGGGGTCACTACAGGAGGGTCGGTTCAGGAAAAATAAGGCTGGAATGGAATTCGGCCTCCAGGCCCTTTAAATGGAAACAGCTGGACTGAATCCGAGTCAGCGGGGCACCAACCGACTGTGGAGGCCAGATTTCAATCAGTGGTAACTATTGCGAAAGGGCAAGGATACCACGTTGCAGTTACTGCATTTGTGCCGAGCAAGGGGGCTGGGGGGTGAGCCGGGCTCAGCCACTGGGGGCGCAGGAATCTACAAAAGCGGGAAGGGGCCCCCAGGCACTGGCCTTGGGAGCGGGCAAGGGGCAGGGTGTCTGGGGTGCAAGAATGAGGTACTGCTCCCCAGCCGGACCTCGCCACATCAAAGCAATTCTTGTCTGCTTTGCTCTCCAGACAGTAGAGCATAGCAAACGCCACCGCTCAACAGGGATCTTGACCTCTGACTCCACAGACCCGAGGTTCCCTCAAACTCCTTGGTGAGCGTCTGCTACTGTGGCCTGACCCCCCTTCGCTGGCGAGCCCCCCAAAGTCACGGGCAGTATTTGGTCACAACTGTATCTCTAAACCGGGCACACAGTATACATCCCAGAAGCATCAGTGGACAGACTGCCAACAGCTTTGGTCACCACTTCATCACGTGGAAGAATAGCTGTGGGAAAATTTGTGCTATTCTTTATCCACCAAACGTCCAACAGTGAGGGAAGGGGTTGGGGGATGGACCCAGCGTTTTCTTTTCTTTTCTTTTTTTATAAATTTATTTATTTGTTTTATTTCTGGCTGCATTGGGTCTTCGTTGCTACGCGCGGGCTTTCTCTAGTTGCGGCGAGCAGGGGCTACGCTTCGTTGCGGTGCGCGGGCTTCTCATTGTGGTGGCTTCTCTTGTTGAGGAGCATGGGCTCTGGGCGCGCGGTCTTCAGTAGTTGTGGCACGTGGGCTCAGTAGTTGTGGCTCGCAGGCTCTAGAGCACAGGTTCAGTAGTTGTGGCGCACAGGCTTAGTTGCCCCGCAGCATGTGGGATCTTCCCGGACCAGGGCTCGAACCCGTGTCCCCTGTGTTGGCAGGCGGATTCTCAACCACTGCGCCACCAGGGAACCCCAGACCCATCGCTTGCCTCTTTAACGAGCGCCGTGCTGCGTGAGAGAGCTGGGTGGGTGCTGGCTGGGCAGCGGCAGCTCACGACTCACTGCCCTGCTTAGAACACGCGAGAAGGGTCAGCCCATGGAGACAGCAGCCCACCAATCCCGTGGGATTTTAGTAAATTGTATTCAGACAAGGATAGAACCATCCGAAAAACAGGTCAGGTTGGACTCCCCGCCTCATATTCTACAAATCAGAAAGCACTGGAAGGGAGCAGATAGACGGCATTAGAGAAAAATACAGACGCACGGCCAGCACACCCCAGGGGAGCATCAAAGACCAGTGACAAACTAGGAAAACACATTTCTAATAATGCTTACAGCACAAAAGGCCTTAATAAGTCATTTTTTAAAAAGAAGCAATCCAACAGAAAAACGGGCGAAGGGCATGAACGAAGAGATGACCAAACAGACAAAAAAAAAGCTGAATGAGAAAAAGGCAGCTTAAACCATGGCAAGATTCTTGTACCAATCTGACTGGCAAACTCCAAACGTCAGCTAAAATCAAACTGCATTTGCCCTGTGAACGAGGAGCCCCACTTTGGGAAACTGACCCCACGGACACACGGCACACACACACACAAGATAGTGTCTCTGCCACACGGTTCATTGCCCCATGTCCACCTGGACCAGAATGATTTAAAAACTGAGGTATTCTCTGCAGCTGTTGACACTGTAGACTGATGAGCAGAAGTCAGCAGGACGTCCGGAGGGAGGGGTGGACGCACCTGTAATCAGTTACTGCAGATGATGGTACCTGGCTGGATGCCCAAAGTGGCAGGAAGGCCACCAGTAGGACGTCCAGACACACCTCGCCAGGACTCGGATTTCTTTGTACCACGTGAGGGTGTTACTGTGCTCACTGCTTACAACAAATATGTCTTTTAATTAGCTGACAGCCATGGTTTTAGTTGGTAAAGACGTGTCTGTCCTCTCCTGTTCTGGAGACCAACAGGGCAGCTGGCTCTGTGCCCATCCCCCCCACACAGCACTTCGTGACGGGAAAGCGAAGCCACGGTTCCCTTCTCAATCATCCTCAAGAAGGGGCTGCAGGCTCTTTTGGTCCTGGTGGGGTCGGGGTTGGCCCTTTCCCACCTCCCCTGCAGAGCAGAGTCCACACCCAGGGGGCCGGAGGGGGGCTGTTGGGTGACCCGCCTCTGTCATCTGACCCCAAATACAGCTCAGTCCCAGGCCCCTGGCTGCAAGCCCAGAATTTTCCAGTTTGGTGCCTTTCTGGGCCAACCTGAGTGGGTAAGCCGTCCTCCAAGGCTGGCAGACAGGCAGAGCCAGGAGAGTTGCCTGGTGGGTGGGGTCTCGGACAGTTTGGGGGTGCCCGGGGCTTCCATCTTCCCCCCGGAGCTACAGAGGGTGTGCGGGCCTCTCAGGGACCCCAGACCCAGGGAGCGCCCTTCATGCTCCCAGACTTCTGTCTTTATGGTGGGCTACTCATGCTGGGGGTCGTGAGACAGGACGAAAAAGACTCATCTTAGCCCCTTCAGCGGGATCTCAGGACCCACCACTCCCCTGCTGAGCCGTGTACAGAAACTCTTGTTATAAATGTTCCTTAAAGACTTCTGACGGGCACAATTATATTGTCCTGTGTTTCGAGCGTGGTCAACGTTGAGCATAAACATTAAAGCCCCTGTTTCTCCTCCTTGGCCGGCCTGGGAAGTGTAGGCTCTTGCCCTCTGAGGGCACCTCGTGGCTGTAACGGGACTGGTCCTGGCCCCGGAACCGCCCCCTCACCAGCCTGTCTCAGGGCCTTGAGCAGACGCCCTGCCCTGCGAGCTCCTCTGCCTGGTCCAGAGTTCACTTCCACCCTTCCCTTAGGGCTCCCCAGACCTCACCCTGGGCTGGGAGCTGCCCCTGAGCCACAGTCACCCTCCGCAGGTGGAGAAGCTCACGCACACGCACGCACACGCACACACACGTGCGCTAATACACGTGCTCGCAAACAAACGCAGGCGGGTTGGGCCGGGTGGTCAGGCCCCGCGGCCTCGAGGGCGACCTGGCTGCTGGAGGAGACCGAGGGGGTGGTACAGGCTGGCTGGAGGGCTCTGCCCGGTCAGTGGGGCCTCTGGGCAAAACGTCCCAGAGCTGCTACCCCCATGCCCACTGCCGCCACCGCTTCGGGGTAACCACCGGAGTTCAGTGCCAGCGTGGGTCCTACCGGCGGCCACGGGAGGGAGACTCCAGGAGGACTCTGCTGGGAGGGCCCACGGCTCAGAGCACCAGCGCCCCCTCCTCCGCAGGGCTTCCCCTTTTAATTTTGGCTTTTGTGTTTGGCTCTTTTGTTTCGAACGGGCAATACATTCACAGGATTCCAAAAAATCAAGATGATTTTAAACGGTACCTGCAGGCGTCTTCTATTGCCGCCGAAAAACCACCACAAACGCTGAGGCTGCCAGAACCTGGTTCTGTGGGTCCGAGTCCGGGGGGCACTGGCCGGCTCTCCCGCCCGCCCTGGGTCTCACAGGCCAAACCAAGGCGGCCCAGACCCGGAGGCCCTGGGGAAGAGCAGCGAGTTCGGTCCCGCTCCGCGGCTGGGCGGGAGTCGACTCCCGATTTCCAGCTGGAGGAAGTGCTCGGTTAACGATGTGCGATTCCATCCGGCCCACCTGGGGCTCCTGCGCCAGGTTCTGCGAATCAGGGGTGGCAGCTCTGGGGGCCGTTCTGTCCCCACGGACACCCCGGGAAGTCGCGCCCCCGTCCCGGGTGCCACAGCGCCCTCACTCCCCGCCTGGCACGTGCACTTCACCCGTACACGCGCTTCGCGTGTGCTCTCTTCCTGTGTTTCTTCAGCCAGGCGCACGTGCGTGTGTGTGCGCGTGCGCGCGCGTGTGCGTGCGCCCTCACGCACCCTGCTGTCAGGACGGTGGGTGCTGGGTGTTTGCAGCATACGGAGTGGCTTGGAGCCCCGAGTCGGGCTCCGTCTCACCGGCGCCCGAGGGCGGCTGACAGCGTTTTCTACGTGTGCCCTTACCTGCCTGGTCAGCTCCCAGCGCTACTCTGTGGGTCACACGTGACTGCCGGGACCCTCCAGGAGGCTGCCCCCGAGCGGCGACATCCACGGACCGTTTTCCCATACCTCCTGCGCGTTTGCCAGGCACGCTGAACTTGGACGTCTCCCCCTTCACACGGGGCACCGCCGCCCTGCCCCCACGCACCTGAAGACAGAGGGTCCCCAGGCAGCGTCCACATTTCCTTGGCCTCGATCGAGGCCCCTCAGGGGGTGGGGTGAGGTTTCCGGGTAGCCCGCGAGGTGCGGGCACTACTCAGGAGTCCACCAGGAGGGCGGAAGCCGCCGCCAGCCGGCCCGGAGCTGCCCTTGGCCTGTCTCCCAGTCGGCAGCCAGCCCCACGGGCGAAGAAGGCCCCAGGCGGAGCAGCGATAGGACCCCGGGGCCTGCCCAGCATGCACGGCCCCAGTCCTCACCCCCACCCCCCGACCCCGCCGCTGCTGGACCCTCCTGACATCGCCTGCTCACTACCCACCTCCAGTAGGGCCCTGGCCCTGCTCTGAAGGAGTCCAAGGCTGGGGAAGGGGCCGGCCTCCGAGCGGCCCAATCAGAGCCGCGTCTGGGGGTTCTGGGGGTCTCACTTCATCCACAAGTCCCAGAAGACAGGGGCTTGGGGGGCGAATATGCAGAAACCTGACCTCAGAGGCAGGGTCCATGCAGGAGCCCCTGCTTTGGCTGCCAGTTCATTGGGTGGGGGGGTAAAGGCCTGAGTCACTTGTCCTGGGAAAGGGATGGTTCCAGTTCCCAAAACTGATGTCAGCTGTGAGATTTGGTGGCTTTCATGTGGTTCCCTGTGCCTTTTACCATTTAATAAAATCCAGTTTATTAATGATATAAACTTTCAATCCCAGTTTCTTACACATTCAGTCTATGAAGTTTAATATTCTATTTATTCATCACTTTTAAAGTCTTTGATTCACGTTTGATTCCATTTATAAACCTAGTCAAGCTCCTATAAACATGTTTAATTGTATTAATACATTCACTCCATTTGACTTTCTTTTTAGCTCCTACAGTTGTCTCACAGAACAAACAGAAACTTGTACATCTAGCAAATTACACTTGTGAAGCTGGAGCCCCCAAAGTTCTCTGAGCTGGTCCAATATTGTATGTACCCAGTAAGATTTCAACTTTAAATCACACGTTGAAATCAATTTCTCAATCACACGTTTTAAATTGGTTTTACAAGGCTGACCTCTCAGATGTCCACAATCCCTCATCCCAAGCTCTTGGAAACAACTGTGTTTAGGAATTGGGAGTTTACCCATTTCCACAGCTACTGAAATGCCCAGTGGGGAATGAGCAGCAGCTACCACCAGACAACACACATGACTGTTTCTGCCTTGAGATGCTGGAATACTCACTCTGAGACAAAAATTATTATAAATTTTCCCTATATGAAAAAGAAAAAAAATCCCATTTGTAATAGCATCAAAAACAATAAAAACACCCAGGAATAAATTTAATCAAGAAGGTGAAAGACCTGTACACTGAAAACTATGAGGCACTGATGAAAGAAATTGAAGACACAAATAAATGGAAAGGTATCCCATGTTCATAAATCATAAGAATTCATATTGTTAAAATGTCTATACTACCCAAAGCCATCTACAGATTCAATGCAATCCCCATCAAAATTCCAATGGCATTTTTCACAGAAATATATATAAAAAAAAATCCTAAAACTTGTATGGAACTACAAAAGACCTTGAATAGCCAAAACAATCCTAAGAAAGGAGATCAAAGCTGGAGGCATCACACGGCCTGATTTCAAACTATATTACAAAGCTACAGTAATCAAAACAGTATGGTATTGGCCTAAAAACAGATACATAGACCAACGAACAGAATACAGAGCCCAGAAATAAACCCCTGCATATCTGGTCAACTAACATTTGACAAGGGAGCCAAGAATACTCAATGGAGAAAAGATGGTCTCTTCAATAAATGGTGTTGGGAAAACTGGACAGCTACATGCAAAACAGTGAAACTGGACTGCTATCTTACACCACTCACAAAAGTTAACTCAAAATGAATTAAAGCCTTAAATGTAAGACCTGAAGCCACAAAACCCTGAAAAGAAAACAGAGAAAAAGCTCCTTGACATTGGTCTCAGCAACGATTTTTTGGATATGAAACCAAAAGCACAAACAACAAAAGCAAAAAGAAATGAGTGGGACTGCATACAACTATAAAGCTTCTGCACAACAAAAGAAACCATTAACAAAATGAAAATGAAACCTACAGAAGGGAGAAAATATTTGCAAACCATTCATCTGATAAGGGATTAATATCCAAAATATATAAGGAACTCATACAACTCAATAGCAAAAAAAGAGCAAACAACCCAATTAAAAAGTGGGCAGAGGACCTGACTAGACATTTTCCCAAAGAAGACATACAGATGGTAACCAGGGACATGAAAAGGTGCTCAACGTCACTAATCATCAGGGAAATGCACATCAAAACCACAGTGAGATATTCCCTCACACCCGTCAGAATAGCTGTTATCAAAAAGACAAGAAAAAACAAGTGGTGGTGAGGATGTGGAGAAAAAGGAACCCTCCTGCACTGTTGTTGGGAATGTAAATTGGTGCAGCCACTATGGAAACAGTATGGAGTTTCCTCAAGAAATTAAAAATAGGACTACCATATGACCCAGCAATTCCACTCCTGGGTGGAATTTCATTTCCTTTTCCAAAGGAAATGAAAAAAAGCAGCACTATTCACAATAGCCAAGACATGGAAGCAACCTAAGTGTCCATCAGTGCATGATGGATAAGAGGATTGTCTCTCCCTCCTCGCCCACCCCCACCCTCTCTCTCTCTCTCTCTCTCTCTCTCTCTCTCTCTCTCTCTCTCTCACACACACACACACACACACACACACACACACGCAGAGGAATAGCATTCAGCATAGAAAAGAAGGAAATCCTGCCATTTCTGGAACAAGGATGAACCTAGAGGGCATTATGCTCAGCGAAATAAGCCACACAGAAAAGGACTCTGTTCTCACTGTATGATCTCAGTTACACGTGGAATCTAAAAGCCAAACTCATAAAAACAGGCAGTAGAGGGTGGTGGCCAGGGACTGTGGGGGAGGGGAAACGGGGAGGTGTTGGTCAAATGGCAGAAATTTCCAGTCGTAAGCTCTGGGATCTGATGTACAGCATGGTGACTGCGGCTCACAATACTGTGTGTAGAGCTGCAAGCTGCTCAGAGTCATCTTACGTCTCATCACCACACACAAAGAACAGGTGATTACGGGAGGTGATGCTGGTGGTCTAGCCTTGTTGTGGGAATTGTCCCAAAATGTGTAAGTGTATCAAATCATCACATCGCACGCCTTAAACTCACACATATTACCTGCCAGTTGCGTCTCAGTAAAGCTGGGGAAGAAGCTGCCGATTTGCTGTCAGCGCGGAACGGGGTCCTGTGAGCGCCTGGTTTGGGGCGCCCCCTAGTGGAAGCCAGCGTCCTGACACCTCGCGCTCTGTGCAGCGTTGAGGGCAGGGGTGGACGGAGCTCCTGAGGGACCCCAGGCCCTGGACTCCAGGAGGTGGCCGCCCCCCAGGGCCGGCAGGGCTGGGAGGGAGAGTCGGTCATAACTGGTCCCCATCACAGCTCCGCATGCCTGGTATGAGAAAACAGTGTATCTAAACAAAGTGCGGTTATGGGGTCCTTCTGTTTAAACAATAAACTATTTTAGAAAATTTGAAAAATAAGACAAAATGCAGATGTCCCTCGACGCCTCTGACGCACCAAAGCCCAGGCGGCCCCTGGGTCCCCAGCCTCCCCACTTCCTGGGAGCTGCTGCACAAAACCACAAGCAACAGGAGTTCACTCTTTCCCGGTCCTGGAGCCGGAAGTCCAAAACCAAGGCGTCGGGGCACGCTCCCTGTGCAGCCTGCCATGGCGGGGGCGGGGGGGGGGACAGCACCTGTCCCATCATTGGCACTTTCCTCCTCTTATGGCGACACCTATCCCTGAACTCAGGGGCCATCCTATCACCTCATTTGACCTTGATCACACCTGCAAAGATCTATTTCCCAAGAAGGCCCCATCCGCGGGACCGGGGTTAGGACTTGATCGTGTCCCCTAAGGACGAGGGAGACGGTTGCTGGCCTTCCCCCCGAGGAGCCCAGGGGCCCCCAGGACCACGTGAGCTTTCTCCTCCATCTGCTCTCCCTCCTGCCTCTGTGGGGACTGAACACATTACTCCAGCACAAGTTCGAAACTCAGTGCTGTCTAAAGGCCAAGATGGACGACCCAGCCTCCACCTCCCCTGGACGTTAGACTGACCCCCTCCCTGACCCTCAACCTGCTTCTTCCTGGCCTGCCCTTGGCCACCCAGCCAGGGCCTTCAGTGCTGGCCTGCACCTGGGCCTGACAGTAAGAGGGGGGGCCTGCTCTGAGGACCCCACCCTCTCCACTGTCACCCATGGGAAGCTCACCCCTCATGGAACCAAGGCCCAACCTCTTTTCTGCAGGACAGGACACTGTGGTGATGTCACCTTCAAGATCTGGGGCCACCAGTACAGCTGCGTCAGCCTGGAGGCGTGTAAGAGGGAAGAGCCTTTACTCTATTATGAGTTAATCACTCTGAGGGATATTGCCAGACTTCCCTGGTGGCACAGTGGATAAGAATCCGCCTACCAATGCAGGCGACACGGGTTCGAGCCCTGGTCTGGGAAGATCCCACATGCCGCGGAGCAGCTAAGCCCATGTGCCACAACTACTGAGCCTGCGCTCTAGAGCCCGTGAGCCACAACTACTGAGCCCACGTGCCACAACTACTGAAGCCCGCGTGCCTAGAGCCTGTGGTCCATGACAAGAGAAGCCACCAGGGTGAGAACCCCATGCACTGCAACCAAGAGTAGAGTAGCCCCCGCTCGCCACAACTAGTGAAAGCCCGTGCAGAGCAACGAAGACCCAATGCAGCCAAAAAATATACATATAAATAAATAAATAAATTTATTTAAAAAAATAAAAGAGGGACATTGCCTATAGCTTAAATTATACACGATGGCCCATCCCAGGGAACCCTGCCTCCCAGGTAATGAGCGTTAAGGTAAAATACCTTTGTTTAGCTCCCAGGAAACCTCCTGACCAGCCCACCTGTGAGGAAAGAAATTCACATCCCTCCCGAGCCTGGCCTGCCAGGGTGGGATGGGAGCTGGGATCCTCGCTGGGACCACCTGAGCCTGCATCTGGCCAGCTGCCCCCTCTCGGGGTCCCAGGCTTCTAGGAGCCTCCACGGAGCATCAGACACGAGGGCCCCTGGAAGTTAAATCCCCGGAGAGAGGCTGCCTAGGGCGCCACAGCGCGGTGTCTCCTCTGATTTTCCTGGGTGAGAATCCAGATATAGGTTCCTGTCCAGCTCTGCTGGTCCAGCTGAAGGGTCAGAATGACCAGAATGGCCATGTCCGGGGATAGGGCCTGGGAGGGGGCTGGCCAGCAACCAGGGCCGGGCCGTGGCTGGCAGGGAGGGACTTCTGTTCCTTAAGACGTAACTTGCAATTCCCTGGCTTGGTTCGACCTGGCATTGGGCTCTGTCCAATGTCCGAAGCCAAATTCCTGGGTCTCACCTCAGCCACATGGCAAGGGAGGGAGGGAGGCCGGGTCTGGCCATCCTGCCCCCTGGGACACGGAGCCTGGGGCACTGTTCCGGAGCCCCTCCCAGGACTGGAAAAAGTTATCACATCTCATGTTCTCAGGGACATCCTGGTCAACGCTGAGTGACAAGTGTCCATGCTGGGCAGGGCACAGAGCTCCAAAGACACGCTCACGGCCACCAGCCCACACCCTGGACTGAATGACTCCCAGCTCGGCGACCAGACAGAGACAGGGCCCACAGAGCGAGGCTGACACACACACATACACGACCCCCCCCCCGACCCCTCCCCATGTCCCCAGGAACACACACACACACAGACACACACACACACACACACACACACACACACACACAGACACACACACACACAGCTGAGGCCTATTGGCTGTGGGCTTCGGGTCCTGAGAACCAGGCTGGGTGGCCCAACTCAGGACCCTGCTCCAGTGCACCCCAGGCCCAATGACTTCACGTCTCTGAGCTCAGTCCCCTTCTGCGAGATGCCAGCCACCGCGGTCTGGCCCGGGGCTGCTGCTAGGGTCTGAGCCACGCTCGGCAGGCGGCCAAGACCAAGCCCTCACGGCCGGGGCTCAGCAGCTGCTGCAGATCTGCGAGGGTCCAGGGTGCCCTTGCCCTGGGGCAGACGCCAAAGCAGGGGAAGCTTTCGCCCAGAGCCCCCTGGGCCCAAGGCCGCACGCCTGGCATCTGACAGCCCTGCCGTCCACGTCACTTACGGCACTCACAGCTGCCTGCTGCCGCTTCCCCTCCACAGCAGAGGAGAGATCAGCCTGGCTGCCAAGCGGCCCCTGTCCCGCTGCCTCAGCCCACAGCTGCCTCTGAGGACACTGGAGGGGAGGGGCCCAGGGCGAGGCAGACGACCAGCAGGCTGGGGCACCTCCACAATCAGGGTCGCACAGAATGAGGAAGAGGCACCCCGCTCCCCCAGGAGACCGATATTTATTGACCAACAGGTGTTTTGTGCCAGGCCCTGTGCACACCCTCCCATGCCGTCCTTACGAGAGGGTGCAGAGTTATACCAAAACGCGGTGGCTTAGAACAGGGGCAAACAAGGAGGAACTCACCCCGTTTCTGTGGGCCGGCCGGCTCCCTCCTGAAAGTGCAGGAAGGTGTCGTGGGAGCTGGGGAGCCCCTACCCAGGCAGCAAGGGACCAGGGCAGTCCTGTGATGTGTTCATGTCAGAGCCTTGGAGACACACAGGACCAAGGCCGCCTGGACTCCAGAAGAAGCGGCAGCCACCCCACCTCTCGAGGGGAGGGGCAGCCAAGAACTCTAGGGCCGTGATTTAAAGCTGCCGCGTCCCCAGGTGACAGCAGGGGCTCACGTGCAGGCTGAGGAGACTGTCCAATGAGCACTGGGCCAGGCGTTCGCCTGACTCTGGACCAGTGCTTAAGTCAGTGACCATTGCAGGCTTTTGCAAATCCCAAACCCACCCTCCGAGAATGGGGGCTGCTCCGAGCAGTGTGCTGCAGGCGACTTCGAAAGACAATGAGGCCCACGTGCCTCCGTGGGGGCCCCAGGCCACGGCGCACCTTCTGGGTCCGCCTGCTGAGAACCCCACGTGCAGTGCTGAAGAGCTGGGGGCTGGCCGGCCGCCGGGGTTTCAGCCCAGCCCTTCCTGGGCTTCCCTCCCTGGGATCCCATCTGGATTCCAGAGCCCTTGATGGAGAACCTTGTACTGAAAGGTACAAGGACTTGTACCTCCAGGAATTGCAAGAGGCTGGCGGGTCCTGCTTCTGCCACTGGCCAGCTGTATGACCCTGGGCAAGTCACTTAACTGTTCTGAGCCCTGCTTTTCTTGTGAACTGGGTGTATTTGCCATCCTTCTGGGCCAGAATCTTCGGGTGGCAAGGGACAGAAGCCCCACCCCCAGCCCCAGCTGGCCTGCGCAGAAAGGGAAGAGCAGATCCACGTGCCCCCAGCATCATTTCTCTGTCCACCTCCTCTATGCCGGCTTCCTCCTCAGGCAGGCCTTGTCCATGTGGCGGCAGTGGTCACCAGCTGCTCCTGGGTCCCATCCCATCAGCTTAGCAACCTGCAGGAAAGTCTCAGGACCCAGTCTCATTGGCCAGCCAGGTGGAGCGCCCACCCAGAGCCAATCACAGTGGCCAGGGAAGAGCACGCTCGCTGATTGGCCAGGCCTGGGTCGTGTCCACCCTGGGATTTGGACAGTGGTCCAGGCCCATGAAATACATGGACTGAGAGACGGCCCCTAAAGGAAGGAGGTGGGAACGGATGCCGGGGTGCCCGCCTGAACCGCCCCTGGGGCAGTAATCACTTTATTATTCTACTGCCTGTGGGCAGAGCTGGCCACCTTCTCAGGCTGGGCACCGGCTGGTACAATCACCACATCTGTGCAGCTGAGCCAGCTGATACCTTCCTGCCCCCACCTCCCTCGGCGGCCCCCCTACACCTGCACGTGCCCGGCCGAACCACCCACTGGCCGGGCCCCACGACTGCCCCCGTCGTCCTTGCGTCCACACCTGTTCTGGCCCCAGGAGGGCATCCTCTGAGGGCTGCCCCCCACCCCCCTTGACGCCCGACTGCTCTCTGCTTCTTGTTGGCCAGAGGTGAGAGGCTGGGGCCTCACACCTCGGCCCCCTCCCTGCTCCACGTGCTCTGGGAGGGGCTACAACCCACCAAGGCGACAGCTCCCGGGGCCATCACGGCTGCCCCCGTGCTGTGCATGGACCCCTCCCATTCCTCTTGGCTTCTGCCTCCCCAGGGAGCTCAGCTGACCAGCCTCTGCTGGCTTCGCCCCTGAGCCGGGCCCAGGAACTGTCCACGGCTTTCTGCCGCTGAAATGGCAACCCACTCCCACAGGACTCAGCGGCTGGGCTGCTGCTGGCTCACCCTCGCTGCTCAGGACCACGTCACCGCCGCTCTGCAGCCCTGCTGCCTCCCAGATGTGGATGGAAGGGCTGCTGCTTGGGTGTCCTCGCATCCCCGAAGAGACCAGTATCGGCCCTTCTGGAATTCAGCAGTAGCCAGGTTACCATGGCGATGCCCACTATCCCCGCTGAACGGGAGATGAATCAGGAGCTAAAAATAGGCCCCCAGAGTGGATGGATGGAAGGGTGGGTAGGCCTGGATTCAGGGTCGGAACAGTTTGTTTCTCCCCGACAAGATAATTTAGGGGAAATCTCAATTGGAAATCCACCCCCAGAGGGCTGGGAGGCGCTGGCAGGTGGTGACCCTCCCCTGACAGAGCCCATAGCACGCAGCCCCCAGTGGGTCCTCGTAGAGCCCAGTGTAGGCAGCCGCTCCCCACCCGAGCCTGGCCAAGAGGAGGCTGCTCGGGGCGGGGCGGCCATCGCACCGTCTGGCCCTTCCCACGGTCAAGCAATGGTCCCCCGCACCCTTTCATTCCTGGGAGGGCCCTTGGTTCAGTCCAGGAAGGAGCTGGTGAGCCTGACGAGAAGCTCCCGGCTCCAGTGTGGGAGCTGCAGGGCACACGTGCACCGCTCCATCCCTCCAGGGGTTGCAGGCCTCTGCTGGGGGGACAGTAAAGGCACAGAGCCGCTGCAAGGACAAGATGACACTTCATTCTGCCTCAGCCTCCTGCCCCCACCCCCAGAGACCCCACAGACACAGAGAGACATGGGGATGCAGCTGGGACAAAGAGGGATCTGGCTATAGGGATGGGTGTCCGGGGGGGTCTGGGTTTTCTCAGAGACAGGACGCTGCCTGCTGCCCCCTCCCCCATGAAGATCAGATGCAAAAGCAGGAATCCCCCAGACCCCCCCACCCACCCACCCGGCTCAGGCAGGGTCAGGCGTGCCCAGGGGGACCTGTCCCTCCTTCAGCCCTGGGGCCCGGAGGAAGGCTGGCCCACCGGGCAGCAGGGTCACAGGAGCCAATGGTGGGTGTGGGCTGGGGGAAGGAAGGCCCCTGGGCAGTCGGGGTGGAGGGTGCTAGAAACAGATGGTGGACACAGTCCTGGCCGGCCCCCTACCGTGTGTCCTCACGGAGTGGAGCCCGGGCTGGTCTCGCCGAGGTCTCTCAGAGGCATTCCTCGTGTCTGTAATACTCAACCAGCTGCCTGGGCACCTCGGCAAGCACACTCTTGGCCAGCGCCACGGGGGACGCCTGGGGGTGGGGACAGCGTGCCTCCAGCCGGCTGCCCAGCCCCCAGCCCCTCCCCTAGAGCCGCCATTCACACCGTGACCTCCACCCCCTACGGCTTGTGCACCACCAGCTCCTGGGACCACGACCAGGAATTCACCCAGTGGGCGGCCGGGTGAGCTTGCGCTAACGATGAGAACGCGCTCGCTGGGCAGTCCGTCTGCGCTGGCACTGCGGGTGGCACAGGGGGGCCCCTCTGGATCGGTGTGACCCTGCTCTGGGTACAGGGCAAAGTGGCTGAGGCAGGAGGGAGGCCCAGGTCCCCAGTGAAGCTGTGAGTGTGTGTCCACGGGACAGGCAGTTCTTTCCACGTCACAAAGGGAGCGGGGAGCTGCCTGAGAGGAGCCCTGCCCTCCGGGGCACCCATGTGACACTTCTCTCTTGCAAAAGTTTCTAGGGGCCGAAAGCTGCTCAGAACGGCGAGGGGCCCGGGGCCCCAGTGCGCTGCCCGAGGGGCCCGCCCGACCACCCGCCCAGCACTCACGCTCTTGAGCTCCCAGAAGGGCACAAACTTCAAGATGTGAGAGGGCAGGCTCGCCCCGTGGGGAGCACAGGACACCGCTGTCGCCGTCGAGGACCTGCATGTCGGTGAAGTCGGCGTTGCCCACCCCCACGATGATAGACACGGGCAGGTGGGAGGCGCGCATGATGGCCTCGCGTGTGTCCGCCATGTTGGTCGCCACGCCGTTTGTCAGGATCAGCAGCACGTAGTATTGCTGGGGCCACAGGGACCCTTCAGGGCAGCTGCGTCTCCCCCTACTCAAACTCCAAGTCCACCAACCAGATGGCCTGGGGGTGACCATGGTTTCCAAGCTTTTCTAAAAGCGTATTTGCTGAAGCGTAACCCACACACGCACGCGCGCGCACACACACACACACACACACACACACACACGTAATCACGATGAACTGTGAACACATGCTCTCTTTGACCCTGAAGCAGATACTGGAACGGCCACACCTTATAGATGGGGAGATCGCAGCTGGGGGAGCCGGGGTTGACCCAGGTCTGAGGCCAGAGGAGGAGAGGTCTGTGGGCCTTGGGTAGGAAGGGGCTCCCACACCCTGAAGAGTCACTGAGATTCAAGGAACAGAGTTTGGAAAGGACACAGTCTGGTCCAGCCTGGCCCGGTGCCCAGTGCATCTGCAGAAGACAGACTGGGACTTGTTTCAAATAAACGTCCATTTCCAGTGTGAAAAGAACAAAACCACCCAGAAATCGTTACTAAAAATCTGGATGAGAGAAAACATACAAGAGAAGAAAGAATCACCCTGGAGGCGCAGCCCCTGGAAGGCCGGCCGGGCTGCCCGCCAGCTGGCCCAGTCCCTGGCCCAGTGGGCACCCAGCACCGTGATGTCTCCAGAGAAAAGGAGCCAAGCGACAGCGCAACAGGGGCACCCTCTCCCAGAGGGCTCCTCTCTGAGCCTGCAGACCAGGGGGATGGGCAGTCTCCTGTCCATGGCTGGAGCACCCCTGCAGTGCCCAGCCCAGCCCTCAGCCCCACATGCCCTCCTCCTGCCCCCCAGAGTAGGGCCAGTTCTCCATTAACATCTCACAGCCCTGCGTTTGCCAGTAGTGCAAACTCCACACCCTCACCGCCTGGAACAGAAGCTTCACCTGAGCCCGGGGACCACTGCAGTCAGGGTCCCCGGAAGCGTCAGCAAGGAAGGACAGGGCTTCTCCGTGGGACAGAAAGACGGGTGGGGGCAAACTTCAGGTGGAGGCGCAGGGAAGTGGGTCCCGCGACACGTGCCCAGCATCCACCCGCATCCACCTTGCTCGGCTAAGATGAGGGGTCCGAGCCCCAGCAAGGACAGAGGCAGGCCTGAGTGCCCCCAGAGCCTGGCAGCCCCCCCCAGGGGAATGAGAGGGGATATGGAGGCCACCACAAGGGCAAGGTCAGCAGACTCCAGCCAGGGGCCCGGATCACTCTCTGCAGAACTGAGGCAGGAGCACCCCTTCCACCCACTGCGGGGGGAGGGGCTGCAGGCTGGGCCGAGGCGCACCTTCAGGTCTGCCAGGATGACCACCCCAGAGTTCTTGGGACTGCGCTTCTCCTGCGTGTACTTGAGGTTTACACAGTCCCACTGGGCCTGGGGGACAGGGACAAGCAGAGACCCCCACCCCAGAGTGCCAGCACCCAACACCCACCCCAAGGGGCAGGGGAGGACTGAAAGCCCTGCCCCACTGGTATTTGTCACTTCAACTTTAACACAGGCTGGTGGTCCCTACTCCAGCCACCTGGTGGGTGTGGGTGTCCTGCTCTGTCACCATCTTTAGCCTCTCTAAAACCATCACAACAATTTCTGGGGCAACCCAGCGCAGGGCCAGCGCCCCAGCGCATTCTGGGGGACAGGCGGGCCCTTCCTGCTCTCACCTGGTCCTCCCGGAAGGCATTCTGCATCTCCACTAAGGTGGTAGAGAATTCTGCGATGAAGTCGTGCTTCCCGCGGGAGTCATAACCCCAGACGAGGCCCTGGGGACCCCGGGACCCCTCAGCCTGCCTGCCCCTCTGAGGCCCCCAGCCTGGGTGTCTCCATGCCCCTGCAGCAAGGCCGCCCCCTTCCCACCATCCTCCCCCACGTACCTCAACTCCAGGAAGGTGTGGTCTGGGGGGACTCGCCCCACCCCAGCCCCGCCCCCAGCCGCCCCATCCCCTCCCCAGCACCCACCCTCCGCCAGCCGGCCCCGCCCCGCCCACCTTCAGAGGTGGAGGCTCCTCACAGCTGCACAGGCTGCTCAGGCTGCTCAGAGACACCTTGAAAGGCTGCCAGGTGGGGCTCAGGTCGTTCTTCACCACCTGCGGACCGGGAGGGGCGGCTCAGGCGGCCCTGCCTCAGGCTCTGGGCAGGACCCTGCGAGCCCAGAGCTGCATCTCCGAAGCTCGTTCCTTCCAGAGCCACCTTCCTAACCCCCCACATTCCTGGACCACCTGAACTTCTTTTTCCTTAAATAGCCTTTTTTGTACTCAAATTAATTTATCTCAAAAAGAAACGCCTTCCGGGGTTTCCCTGGTGGCGCAGTGGTCGAGAGTCCGCCTGCCGATGCAGGGGACACGGGTTCGTGCCCCGGTCCGGGAAGATCCCACATGCCGCGGAGTGGCTGGGCCCGTGAGCCATGGCTGCTGAGCCTGCACGTCCGGAGCCTGTGCTCCGCAACGGGAGAGGCCACAACAGTGAGAGGCCCGCGTACCGCCAAAAAAAAAAAAAAAAAAAAAAAAAAAAGAAATGCCTTTCCACTGGTGTAACTGAAATCTTGTTTTACGGGCAGGTAGCGATAACAAATCCGGATTCTTGATTCCAGGACGGAAGCTCCGTGCCCACCTGGCCGCTCTCTGTTCAAAGGGGTACGGCGGTTTTGGAGGTCAAGATGCTACAGCCGTGGGGGGCCAGGGAGGTGCAGGGAGGGCCGGGGTGACTCCTTCCCCTGTCCTTTCACGCTCTCCCTGGGTGCTGGCCAGGGACCCCTCACCTCCGTCCTGTACACCAGCTGCTTGCTCTGATCATCGTTGATCCGGTGCAGCTCCAGGAGGGGGTCCGGCTTGCTGAAGAGGCCCTGCAGGAGGAGCAGAGGGTGTGCTTGGCAAGCGGTGGGGTCCAGGCTCTGCCACCTCCTGGCTGTGAGGGCAACGGCCTCCCCTCTGGAGCGTCCCTGGCTCCCCAGCGCCCAGCGCCCAACGCCCAGTTCCCATCCTGCCCCCCACCTGTCCCACCCCCGCTTCAGTCTCCGTCCAGGGGAGGCAGCAGGCAATGCCAGGTCAGACCCCTGCTCTGTGCCCCTACCCCACGTGAGAAGCCAGCAGGACCAGAACCGAGTTCAGATCCAGTTCCTCCACTGTCTGGACGGGGACCTCCCTGAGTGCCCGTCACAGGGAGCTGAGGATGAGCTGACGGCAGCGACACATACAGGACCCTGACAGCAGCACAACCGCCTGGACGGGCAGCCCCACCCACGGCTCTGAGTGCGTCCCACTCCTCAGCCACCTGTCTCCCTGTGGACACAGTGTAGCTCTGTCTACACCTCCTGACAGGAGGGAAAGCTGGGCCCCAGGGGGGTGCCCCTCACCTTGTCATCCAGCTTCATGGCACGGAGGGAGAGCTCCGCATGGCCTTTATTCCCAGAGATGTCTCTGGCTATCACCTGGGCGAAGGGAGAGCGCCAAGGCTCCCGGCTGGGCAGGAGGGGTCTGACCCCACCCTTCCCTGCCCAGCTGCAGCCCAGCCTCGGGAGGTGTCCAGAGGCCCCGGCCTCGGCGAGGAATGGGTGGGGGTCTGCAGGGGGCGGGGCTGGTGGAAGGCGGGGCCTCACCGTGCTGGGGGACTTGCCAGCGTTCCTGCTGACCTTCAGCAACAGTGCTGGGGTCACCTTCTTCTGGGCCACGATCTGGAAGTCAAAGGCTGAGGGAGGGGTACGCACCTGCTCCCCTGAGGACCCTAACCCCGTCCTGGGTCTCCCTGTCTCCTCCCCAACGCACCCACTCACCCTCGGTGGCCAGCTTCCCCAAACCTACCCCCCAGGGCACCACGCCCTCGGCGCCTGGCAGCGGCCAGCCCGTGACCCTCTCTCGCTCCACCAGGCCCTCAGCTCGGCACACCTCACGGCCTCCTAGGCCCTCCCACCGCCCACGCATCAGGTGAGGAAAGGGAGGCTCGGGAGGAGGGAGTCACGCTGATGAGCGCGTGTGCGCAACCTGCGGCAGAAGCCGCGCCCTGGGAACCCATCACCCTCTACGGACCAGGCCGAGGACAGCGCAGCCCCTACCACAGCCCAAGGCCAGCGAGCGAGCGGCCATGGGGCTTCCCAGCCCCATCCAGCACCCCCAGGCTGCTCCCCCCTGGGGTCTCAGCCCCCTGCCCAGCCCTCCCCCTCCTCTCAACAATCTCCCCGGGGGCTGCATTCCTCATTGGCCTATAAGCCCCTGACTGGGCTAAGAGTTGACCCGGGAATGCCGTCTGCAGCCAGCAACACCGGCTCACCAGGGGCAGCTCTCAGACTGGTCTGCAAACAACATAGAGGACGACCACCCTCATGGCTGCTGGACGACCAGGTACTTTGTATGTGTGGGGACTGCCCCCTTCCACTGGCCAGCGAGTCCTCAGCTGTGGCCGTGGTGGGTGAGGGCAGTGCTGACCCCCTTCGCCCTGCCCCACACAGGATCCTGTCTAACAAGCTAAGACAGAGAGACAGAGGACACCCCCCCCACAACAGGAGGTGCCTGGCTAACAGCTCAGAGCACACAGGAACATTCTGCGCAGAAGAGAAACCCATCCCAGGTGGGGGAAGTGGGCGCCCACCTGCCCCGAGGTGCACTCCATGCCCCCCAGAAGTCGTCACCCTGGCAGCTGAGGCTGCTGGGCCCGTGGGTGTCGTGGACCTCAAAGCACAGCTTCTGCACCTCCTCAAAGTAGTCCAGTGTGAAGACCTTGGAGAAGGCCGGATGCAGGCCGCTCCGGGCCACCTCGGTTCTGTCCACCTGCAAGCAGCCCTGGGTGAGCAGACCCCCGGGGTGGGGGTGGGATCTGTCCAGCTGAGCACTCCCCGAGGCCCTGTGCCCCGGCTCTATACCTCAGGGTCCCCCCCTCCCACCCATCTGCCCTCGGGTGGTCTTGAAGGACTTGCTTCCAGGACCTGCTGTGGGAAGACAACCCCTCCCCCTCGCCCCGCCCACCACCTGCTGCTGCGATGCCCCAGGGGGGCATTGCCCAGACCCCTGGGCACCTCCCTCCCTGAGACAAAGGCAGTCCTCTGGCCCCCACAGAGGGCCTGCTCCATCCCCACACCATGGATGGGCAGGCAGGCTTAGAGGGGAGGGCGTGTCCAAGGGCCTTTGTGAGGTCACTCACTCAGCAGGGGGATTCCACCTGGACCCCAGTCTCCACCCAGAAACCAGTACTCTCACCTCCCTTGACCCTCCAGGCCCCAGGTGTCTCTGCAGCTTTGCTGCACCAACCCCTCCCCTCCCAAGTTGGCAGGGCCACCCGAGCCCCTGTGAAGTCATAGTCAGGACACCTGCCCAGGGCCAGATGGAACAAGGGACACTGTCCAAGTCTGGCTGTCCCCCTCCTGGGTTCCCCTGACCAGGAGCCACTCTGCACAGGGCTGGCCCTGGGCACCCAATACTGCTGCTCCCAGGATGGTGGCCTGCTTCCCTGGGGGAGTGAAATCTTTCATAACCCAACCTCAGCCCGCCATCCTTCTGTTCCACTCAGGCAGAAACAAGCTGCTGGGTCCAGCCCACACTTCATGGACCGCACAGACAAGGACACAAAGGTGGGACCTCGGGTCAGGGCAGGAGGGGGAGACCACGAGGACAGCTGCCCAAAGTCCCCAAAGGGGTGATGACAGTGCAGCCAGGGAGCCAGGTGGCAGCAGTGTCCACCGGGTGGGCGGTCCAGCTGAGGGAGGCCTGGTTTTACTCGTGCCTGGCTCATCTGGGGGCTCTGAGGATACCCTTGGCAGGAGCCGCCTGGATGCTGCGCCCAGCCCCTCCACCCTCAGTCCCTTTCAACAGTGACCCAGCTTTACCTCCTCTGCCGGAGGCACCATCCTTCCTGGGGAAATTTTCAAAAGGGCAGGAACTTACCACGCAGCACCGTTTCATCAGTTCGTCCCCCAGCACTGTGCAACTGGGGCTTACAAAGGAGGGGAGCCCAGCTGAGGCACCACAGTTGGAGGGTGGGGACCAAGGCCTAACACACACCTTCCCACTGCCCCTCAGGTCCTCAGGCTCCCCAGATGTAACCCCCGAGGAAGCTCTGAGCCGCTCCCAGGAGGGTGGGCCCAGAGGTGAATCTGGAAGGCCAGCCCTCTCTTCCTGGGCTGCAGGCCTTCACCAGGCCCTGGACCATGGTCCTCCTGTTGAGCAGTCCTCACCGCTACCCAAGGCTGACACGCACCCAACACGCTGCAGTGAGAGCCAGAGATCTTTCAGAAACAAATCTCCACAAAGGTAAGATAGTTTGTTTTGGTTACTGCCATGTCCCTGCAACCTGGGACTGTGCCTGGCCCACAGCAGATACTCAATAAATACTTGAACGAGTGCCCGTTCTCTCTTCATCGATTTGTTCTGAGACAATTCCCCGCACATCGCTTTCTACCTTCCCTGGCCCACCCACACCTGCTCCATCATCAGCTTCCACCGTCCAGGTCCTCAGGACAGTCATGCCAGGCAGGCCCTGGGCCAGAAGTGGGTCAGCTCATTCAGTTTCCTCTGGTCTGGTTCTAAGCAACTGAGAACTGAGTCTAGCTGAGGGAACAAAAAAGAACAAGGACACTGGGAAATTCCTGGAATTGGGCATGAACTGCCCTGGACAGAGGCTGCCGTTAGGAAAGGGAGGTCGTTGCCTCTCCTTTCCTCTGGACCTTTTGTGACGCAAAGACTGTGTTTTCCTCCTGTAACGCCCAAAAAACATACAAGGAGAAAAAAAGGCAAGTGCAACCACCTACGCGAGACATCAAGGAAAGAGGACTGTTCACCCTTTGCGCAGCTGCCCCTTAGTCTACTCTTTGGCATGAACTAAGTTGAGTAAAGTGGGAAAAAAACCGAAATAACCTAAAATGACTACAGTTTCCCTGTAAACTACAACAACTGGAATCAACTGGGAGTTAGAATTTCAATTTTTTAGAAAAATATCACAATTATCTACATTTTAACAAAGCAACTACAGGATACAAAATCAAATTAAAATTCCCTCTGGAGGGGTGACACTCCCATGGGTTAAAATGCAGTGATGTATACCTTCCCTCCCAAATAAAAAATACCGTGTATCTTGAACATTAAACAAAAATGATTTGCAACTACCCAGACCGACACTAGTCTCCTACAAATGCCCCAGCACTCCCTGGTGGCCACTGCAGGCACTGCGGGTGACACCAGCACACGTACTTTGGTATCTGTCCAGGAGATGCACCTACAACCCACAAACAGTTCTGCCCAGATGGACACTGGCACAGTAGACCCTGGCCCCGCACACCCAGCCAGAGGCCTCTCTGCCCCCCAGCCTGTGAGCACCTCAGCCGGGGCTCCAGCAGACGGGCAGCTACCCTGCCCTCGGGTAGCTTAACTCCTTGCTAGGTCTCTGAGCACAAAGCAAATGAACCAGCGTCTCCAGGCTGTCCAGAGGCAGCCCCCCATGTGCCCTCTCTCACAGATGGCCCATCAGGCTCCAACCCCCAGGCCTCCACACCAGCTGACCTTTCTATGGCTCATGACTTCCAATACACAAAGTGAGCATGGACGTCAAATCAGTACCTCATAAACTGTTAGCTTTAGAGATGAGAACAGTGGTTTAATAGTCCTCCGAATTGCCTGAGGTAGTTGGTACCGAACGCACAGCACCTGCAGGGGTGGAGGGTTCCGACAAACTCACTAAGCACCTGCCTCCCAGGCCCCGAACCTGCTCCCCTCACGGCAGGCCTGCTGCGACGAGGGACAAGGACGTGCTCCAGGTTCCCCTCAAGGAGGAGGCTCTCCAGGCCCCAGTTCCTTACACAACGAAGGTCACATGGACACTGCAGGTTTATCACAAGTTACCAACAGCACTTTATTTTTTCTTTTCAACATCCTGTTCTGCAGCTTCCTTGGCCCTTTTTGCCCGGATGCCAAAAAGCCGGGCGTTGGCACGGGCCATGCGGAGACTGGCGAACGCCTTGAAGTTCTTCTCTTCCTCTGTGATGACTCTGGCTTTCTCCTTCTTGTAGACCTGGAAGGGAGCACAGGCCCAGGAGCAGCTGTCAGCAAACTGAGAGGCCTTGGAGGGGCATCTGCCCACCCAAGAAAGGCTACAGGGAAGGCCACCAAAAGATTGTAACAATCCCCCGTGGATTTAAAACAACCCCAAGTCATGTGAAGGGTGGGCGGGGCACTGTGCTTGGACAGGACCTGGAGAAGGGGAGGCTCAGGCCCACGCCCCACTCGCAGGAGCCTCAAGGGCCTGGTCAATTGCCACTCAGGTTACAGGATCACCAAACACCCAGGGTTGCCTACAGCCTGGCCTTTCCAAATAGGAGAGAAAAAGAGCCCAACAGAGGGAGTGGTGACAAGTAAGGGTCCACAAAGCTTCCCTCAAGGAGTCCATCTGTTAAGATGCAGGAGGCTCTCTCCAGGGTGGAAGGAAGGTCCTTTCCACAAACTTGTAAATCTCAACATGGGCCCCAGATGCCAGGCTGACTCCCTCCGACCCAACCCCCGCCCTGTCATTCAGTTGCTCCCTCCAAACATGCCCACTTACGTTCCGTATGGGCATGACTGGTCCGGTCAGCTGGGTGGCCAATTTGAGCTCTTCAGCCTGTGTGCAGTGAGAAGGGAGTTAGGTGGGTTCAGCTCATCTGCCCAAGCCTGTAACCCCTGGCTGGGTGTCTGCCAACGGATCCCTGTCCGTCTAGCCGATGGCAGGCACAGGCAGATGAAAAAGCGCCAACCACGTGTGCAACAGAGACACAGGTAGAACAACTCTCAGAAACCCATACCGATGGACTGTTAATTTGACACAAAGGTCAGTAACAGGAAAAACACTTTCCCAATTCTACAACAGCTGGCTCCGAGTCCCACAGCTCTTGCCCACGGTGAATCTCGGCAGTCCTAGTAATTAGCTTGTGGACTCTCAGAGGCTTTCTTCTAGTTATCTACCAATTCTCTACTACCCTGCATGAAGACCCAGCTTTGGATGATAAAAAGCTACAGACAAATACGTGCTCTTCTCAAGGCAGCTAAACCCACAGTGAGACCTCCACGCCCTCACCCGGCTGGGCACAGAGGGACCCCGGTACTCACAGAGCTGTCTCCCTTCTTGGGGGCCGAGGGCTTCCTGGGGAAGAGAATGAGCTTGGAGCGGTACTCCTTGAGCCGCTGCACGTTAGCCTGCAGGGACTCCGTGCACTTGTTCCGCCGCCTCGGGTCCACCGAGATCCCAATGGTCCGGGCCACCTTTTTGTGGATGCCGGCCACCTGCCCCGAGACAGACACAGATGAAGACCCGAGGGCTCCCCGGTCCCCACCCCCTGCCGGGAAAGCCCAGCCGTCAGATGGAAAAGGGTTCAAGCACACTTTCATCACAGCGGTGCAGCGATTCCGGAGAATGTCATCACTTGGCTGTGGGCCACGAGGGACAACCCGTGGGACTCAGGACGCGGGCTGGCGACACTCACCCTCAGCTCCTCCAGGCTGAAGCCCCTGCCGGCGCGCACCTTGGTGTGGTACCTGACCGTGGGGCATCTCACCACCGGCCGGAGCGGGCCGGACGCGGGGCGCGGGGCAATGCGGCGCGCCTTGGCTTGCCGGGCCTTGCGTCTGCGCAGACAGAAGCCGAGCGGCGGTCACCGGCCGCCCCTCCCGCAGCGGGCCGGGAGCGCGAGTCCCGGCCGCCCTCCGCGCGCGGGGAGAGAAGGGGGCGCGCTCGCCTCGGGGCGGCTCACCTGCGTATCTTGCGCGCCGGCTGGTTGAACCATGTCGCCACGCGCCGCTGCCAGTCCTTGTGGAAGTGGGGCTTCAGGATCATGCCATTCCGGCTGGGCGCCATGGCTGAGGCCGACTGGCCTGGGGAGCAGGGAGGACGCGGAGCGAATTAGGGCCCGGGCACGGTGGCCCGCCGGCGCGCGCACAGAGCCCGGGCCACGGCCCGACGCCGACGGCGGCGGGCGGACCCCAGGGACGATAGATGGGGCCGGATGGCGTCGGATAGCAATGATAGCGCCACGCTCGGGAATACTTACCTCCTCCGCGGGTTCACGGACGCGGAAAAGAAAGGGGACCGCAGAGCACCCTGGGATGGTACTGGGCCCGGCCAATCAGAAGCGACGGAGCGTTCTGACCAATCAGAGCCAGGGCCTCCGAGTGACGTACAGGCCCCACCCCCACCCCGGCGGCCCTAGCTGCACGGACAGACATGGCGCCGCGTTTCCCGTGTTACGGGAGTCCCGCGCCCGCGCCCCCGGCCCCGGCAACGCCCGCGCCCCCGGCCCGCGGACGGTCTGGGTCTCGCAAAGCCTGGGCCGGCTGGCCGGCCTGCTTGTGCATCACGGTAGGCCTCGCCCTCCGCGTCCTGGTCTGCGGCCCCGGCCACCACGTGGAGCCTGCTTGCCCTCCCTGTGGGCGGAGCACACACTTAGGAGCGGGCCTTCCAGAGCGCCCTGCGCGTGTCGTACGGAGGTCTGCGGTCGGGCCGTTGGTGGCGAGTACCCGGCAGTGAGTGTGGAACTAAGAACCGCGTGGCGGGTCGCGGCTGTCCCGCGCTCCGCTGTGCACACTGCCACCCACGCAGCTGAGCGTCGTGAAAACACCAAGTAGCCAGGCCACCTGGGCTGTGGCGCCTCCAGTTCCCGGGACAGCCTGGGACGACGCCAACACATCCTGCCATCTTAAGCCTTGACATCCAGCAACCCCTTTACGTTCCCAGCCTCACCCCAGTCACCAGGCTTCCTCCCCTGAAACCTAATCAACGTTTTATGAATTTCATGACAAAATAAGAAATTTGGAGGCCTGTGTCCTACACTGAGTAAACAGGTAGCTGATACTAATGCTGATAGCTTTCTGCCCTACTGAGACACCCCCGGGTATTAGAAAAATCAGGGACTCATTGAGGAATTACAGGGTTATGGTTGGGGAGACCAGAACATGTGAAAGGGCAGAGGAGGACTTTTAACACATAAGTGCCAAGGCTGTGTGGAAGGTTGGAGCCCTGCCACCTAATAGGTACCCGCTCAGCTCTGACGCAAGGGCTGTATCAGTCCTGCTTGGCCGACAGTTGTTAGCAAATGCAAGAAAGCACTTTTCGGTAAACTCGGAAGTGGTGTTTATCTGTGAAGTTAGGGTCATAAACTTTTATTTTGGAATACTTTTAGATACACAGCAAAGTTGCAAAAGTAGTAGAGAGTTCCATTATATTATCTACCCAGGTCCTTTTAATATTAACATCCTACGTAGCAATGGTAAGGTTGGCAAAGCTAAGAAATTAGCATTGAGACTTCCCTGGTGGCTCAGTGGCTAAGAATCTGCCTCCCAATGCAGGGGACACGGGTTCGAGCCCTGGCCCGGGAGGATCCCACATGCCACGGAGCACCTAAGCCCGTGCACCACAACTACTAAAGCCCATGCACCTATAGCCCGTGCTCCGCAACAAGAGAAGCCACCGCAATGAGAAGCCCCCGCACTGCAATGAAGATGGCCCCTGCTCGCCACAACTAGAGGAAAACCCACGCACAGCAATGAAGACCCAATGCAGCCAAAAATTAAAATTAAAAAAAAAAAATCTGTGCATCCTTTCACAGACACAGACGGCTAAACTGGAAGGTCAGTGACCCACAGTTAAGTGGCTGTGGAATTAGCTAGTATAAAATCTTTGTACTAGTTTTGAGACTTTGGGCAAGTTATTGGTGTGAAATGGGAGGAGCTGCTGTTAGGACACAGAACACAGCGCAGTGCCCGGTGCATGGTAAGTCAAGGTCACACAGCTCTGCTTCCAGGTGACAGGGAAGGGAAGGCAGTGCAGGCGAGAAGGGAGCGGGGGAGAGCGAGGGGTCATCATCTGCCTTGCAAGTCACTTTGTCCATTGGAACTGAACCCACGCTCACCCCACCTGGCAGCCTAACTGCAGCAGAGAGGCCCTGGAGGAGATGTCTGTTGAATACACGGTTGCCTTGGCCTGGGACGTATTTCTTCGGACACAGACGTTAGCCCACACCTCCCATGTCTATCTCAGACGCCTTTCAGTAATCCCGCTATGGACCAGGATACCTTGCTATTTTCTAATCTCAAACACATTCAGCGGTATCCCGCTATGGACCAGGATACCTTGCTATTTTCTAATCTCAAACACATTCCTGTCCCCATCCCCCCTTTCAGACCCACAGACTCACACAGCTCAGTCTGCTCATAGGGTGCTGCCCGGGGTACCGGGGGAGGGTTTGAAGTCTGGAGTTAGTGGTAAGAAGCTGAAGCTGCAGTTCGAGGACCTCGGTCTGCTGCATACAACCCGGCAACCCGGCCACACAGTTTTTCGACACCTGAATGGTCCATACTTACATCCTTGAGGAATATGCAGAATTAGCAAGGCCCAAAGTTCCCATGTGATGTTCTGCTGAGAGCTGTTTCCCAGCTGGGAAGATGAAAGAAGTGAACTGTTATGTAGGCATCCTTCTTGACACACAGACTTGTTGGCTCAGGGTTTTAAAAGTCTTCAGCTAGGGACTTCTATGGTGGTGCAGTGGTTAAGAATCCGCCTGCCAATGCAGGGGACACGGGTTCGATCCCTGGTCTGGGAAGATCCCCTGTGCGCCACAACTACTGAGCCTGTGCTCTACAGCCCACGAGCCACAACTACTGAGCCCGCATGCCTAGAGCCCATGCTCCGCAACAAGAGAAGCCACTGCAATGAGAAGCCTGTGCACCGCAATGAAGAGTAGCCCCTGCTCACCACAACTAGAGAAAGCCCACGTGCAGCAACGAGGACCCAACGACAAAGAGCCAACGGAGCCAAAAATAAATTAAAAATAAAAAAGTCTTCAGCTAGAGGGACAGCCCCTGCCTCCTTGCCACAGAACTCCACGGCACAACTCTGCAGAGGGGCTTTTGTCCCGGGCTTGGGCCTGCAAGGGCCACTGAAAGGACTGGCTAATGCCGCTGGGCTTAGCACTCACTGGGGTCAGGGTTCCTGGAGGAGCGCCCTGGAGGGGCGGGGTATGCACAGCCTCCCAGAATTTCCTTTTAATTGTGCCCCAATTGCTTGCCCCACACCTACACCTGACTGGCCCCCTCCAAAGATAGTCAACGCTAGCTCCTGGAGCCCTCTGACACACAGTCTTTATTTATTTATTTATTTGACAGCACCAGGTCTTAGCTGTGGCACATGGCATCTTTAGTTGTGGCATGTGTATTCTTAGTTGCAGCATGTGGGATCTAGTTCCCTGACTGGGGATTGAACCTAGGCCCCCTGCATTGGGAGCACCGAGTCTTAGCCATTGGACCACCAGGAAAGTCCCTGACACACAGTCTTGATTTTTAAAATTAATCTTAGGGAATTCCCTGGCGGTCCAGCGGTTAGGACTGTGTGCTTTCACTGCCGAAGGCCCAGGTTCAATCCCTGGTGGGGGAACTAAGATCCCACAAGCCGCTGGGCACAGCCAAAAAAAATTAGTTGATAAAAATAATTAATCTCACAGCGGCAACGTGTTTTTATTGTGTTTTGACACACACAAAAGTCAGGTTCCTAGAGCACTTTGCAAAAATTAGCACGCTGTCATAAATATGGGCTGCTGGTTGAATTAGGAAAAGCAGGAGCCGAACAACTCAGCAAGGACAGGATAATTTTACGGTGTTTCATCACAGAACTCAACCACCCGGCCTCTCAACTTACCAAAGTCGCAGCCAGCACGTAAACCTGATAGAGGCTGAGAGAGTCCTGTAATATGAGGGACACCTAATGTAAGTGAGCACCTGGAAGTACGTTATTATAATCACAAGTATCTTATCTGAAAGTTGCTAAGAGTGGATCTTTTTAAATTAATTATCTATTTATCTTTGGCTGTGTTGGGTCCTCGCTGCTGCGCACGGGCCCTCTCCAACTGAGGTGAGCAGTGGCCCCTCCTCGCCACGGTACAAGGCCCTTTCATTGCAGTGGCCTCTCCTGCTGCAGAGCACGGGCTGCAGGCGCACAGGCCTCAGTAATTGCGGCACTTGGGCTCAGCAGTTGTGGCTCGTGGGCTCCGGAGCGCTGGCCCAGCAGTTGTGGCACATGGGCCCGGCTGCTCCGTGGCATGTGGGATCTTCCCGGACCAGGGACCGAATCCGTGTCCCCTGCTTTGGCAGGTGGACCCTCAACCACTGCACCACCAGGGAAGTCCCAAGAGAGTGGATCTTTAAAGTTCTCATCACAAAAAAAAAGCTTCCGTAACTATGTGTGGTGACCAGTGTTAACTGACCAACCGTGGTGATCACGGCACAATACAAACAAATAGGAATCACTGTGTTGTACGCCTGAAACAAAAATGAAGTACCTCAACAAAAAAATAAAAACCCATGTTTATATGAGCATAAACGAGAGTGGAAAACAACTTGTATGATGATGTAAGAACTCTAAGTTACTTCATCTAATAGTCTTCACTGGTCTTCTGGGGCTCTGATTGTATTAAATGTACATTTACCGTCAGGCCACGATGTACCCGCTCTGCTGGGCAGGGGCAGGTTGCCCAGCGCAGTCTGGCTGCTCCAGGGGACCACGAGCTGCTATTGGGAGAATCCCCTTCACCTCCGGGAGCCCTGTAAGGGAGGCGTGAGAGGCAGCAGAGGTGCACAGGCCCTGTGCCCAGTGCGCCCTGCGGGTGCCATGCCTGAGGACTGGGAGGTCACGTCACCTAGGACAACTCCCTTCTGTCCATCAGAGCACCGTCCCCGCAGCCCTCCCTGCTGGGCGGCCGTGAGCCCACTCGCTGGCCAGCCCTGGGAAGCCAGGCTGCACCTTCCTCCACTATAGCAAGGCAGCCCGCTTCACGCCACTTCCATCCTATTCCTGGCTAAGCGTCACCAGACGTGGGCCATTTTAATGGTAAACCACGAGGGGCTGAGCACAGCCACATCCGTGTGAGATTACAGAGGCCGCCCCATGGCGAAGACGCCAGCCTCACCCTCTGAACCCTCGGCCGATCTTTGGGAAGGAACCTGGGGAACTGGGGCAGATGGTGAAGCATCTCTTGGGCCGCTCGCCCCCATGAGCTTCCTCGGGGCGCCGATGCACAGGGGAGGTGGAAGCAACGAGGAGCAGGTGGGAGCCCCCAAGTGGGTCACACCGCCGGGGACTCGGGGGCCGACTGCAACCCGTCCATCTGTCCCACACCCTCCCTCCCAGAGTCCTACAAGAGGGAGGGGTCCCAACTGGTCACCTCGCAGCTGACATCACACCGTGTGAATATAGTATCCGTGACCCAGGACGGCCCTCGGGGCAGAGCTGACCACGCAGGAAACAGAGGCCTCCATCCACAGCATTTATTAGTGGTCACAGTTCCCAGGTGTCCCCCCAGGGCCCCTTGTGTGCACCCATCCACGCGGCAGCAGGTGACGGTGCTTCACTCCTCCAGGCCCAGTGCCTGTCCCTGTGACCCACTGATGAGCGAGCCCAGGACAGGGCCCCGTGGAGGACAAGCAATGAGGGGCTTGGAGGCCCTGTCACGGCGGAGCCCTGAGCATCCTGACCAAGTCTCAGGAGCCGGGAGGAGCCCGGCCCAGGCCCCGCACCACGAGGCTGTTCAGGGCCCCCACAAGATGGGGCGCTCCGTGCGCACCGGTGACCCTCCCACAGGCGAGAACGACCCACAAACACGAATGAAACCGTGCGTCTCTGCAGAGACATTTACTTATCCCGGGCAGGGAAGTCAACAAATAGATCTCAGGGGCCTTGAGCTGAGACCTGCGAGGGCTGAGAGGAGGGACCATCTCGGGCGGCCAGCAAGGTGGTCCAGCTATCGGGGCCAGGACTGCTCCTCCCCCTGCAGGAGCTGCTGCCGGCCGCCTCCGCCTCCCCCGCCTCCCGCTTCTCCCTCTGGGCGTCGCTCCACCTCTGCGGCGCAATCCTCTTCTTGGGCCCATGGGGGGGCGGGCCGATGAGGGCCTCGATGTCCTCGTAGTTGATCACTTCCTTTTCCAGCAGGGCGTTCGACAGCTGCAAGAACAAGAGGCCAGTGTGAGCAGCTGACCAGCGCCCGGACAAGAGCCCTTTGAGAGCAGGGCACGGTGGAGGGAGGGCCCAGCCCCCGGACCCGCCAGCCGGGCGGCTGAGAGCGCAGAACCGCTCCCTGACTCCGCCTTGGAGAAAAGGCCAGCTGCCAGCCTCATTAAGCTTTCTGCTTCCCTTCCCAACCTGTTTATTTGGGGCAACTTCAACTTCTTTCACAAACACGCGTGAGCGTCAGCATGAGGGCAGTGGAGCTGGCGGGCAGGACCGCCTCGATGGGACCAGGGGAGGGGCCCACGAAGAGCCGCCACACCCGCTGCTGAGGGGTTCCCATCGCCCCCACGCCGGCCGCTCCGACAGCTGGCCCTGGGCAACACGGGCTTGAAGTGTGCGGGTCCGCTCCTACGCGGATTTCTTCAGTGAACATGACTGCAGGACTATGAGACCCACGACCCGCAGATGCAGAATCGCGGGCAGGGAGGGCCGGCTGTGAAGGTGGCGCTCGGGGGCCAGCTCTATGGTGCTCAGCCCAGGCACGCCCGGACGGCGCAAGCAGGTCCCAGCGCACACGGGAGCCCCACACGGCAGCGGGCCGGTCCTGGTGGGTTCCGCACGGCTCCCGGCGGGCAGGCACTGCTGCTCTCGGGGCCCCACAACACGACGCCCACAACATCACGCTGAAGGAACAGTGTCCTTCACAGGACGTCCCGTCCACAGAGAGCTGCACCCCCTCCGGGTCCACGGAAGCTTCACCTCTGTGGTCGCCTCCAAACCCAACAGCTCAGGCTGGCGATGAGGACACCAGACAGAGCCCAACTGGGGGACGTTCCACACACACCAGCCCAGCCCTCCTGCACTGCCATCAGCAACAGGAGGGAGCCGTGCCAGCCAGGAGGGCCTGACGGACGTGACGACCAACCGGAAGGCGGGGTAAGCGCTGGGCGAGGCGGCTGAAGCGTGGACTGCGGTTAACGCCGCCGTGTCCGTGTCGGCTGGTCACTGTGTTGTGGGGAACGCGCCCCACTGATGGGAGATGTTAACACAAGGGGATCAGCTGGGGGCAGAGGGCTCTGTGCTGTATCTGGCGCTTCCATGGGCACCTAAAACTATGCTAAGCTTTACAATTTAGTTTAAAAGTTCCAGGAGAAGGGTAAGAGCTGGAAAAGGACTACACAGCGTCGACCAGACCCCACTACTGGCTGAAACTGGGTAACGGCCCAGGAGGGTTGGCGATGTCCCTCCGTCTCCTCTGAAGGAACTGGCCTGAGAGGTTCAATGATACAAAGCTAAACGAGGTACAAAAGGTGCTACGTTCAGTTGAGGTGGGTGGGCCTCGCTGGTTATGTCGTTTTCTGGAGTGCTGTGCACGGGAGGGGTGAGCAGCTGCGTCAGCAGGGCAGTGACAGCAGGCCCAGCTCCTGGCGGGACAGGCAGGCACAGGGCCCCGGGGAGTGGTGGGGGCTCACCGCCTGCAGCTTGTCCAGGTTGTCCCGAAGCACCTTCTCAGTGTGCCTGTAGGCCGCGGCCACCAGCAGCCTCGCTTCCTGCAAAGGGAAGAGAAGGGTCTGTGATGGGCCAGGGCGGCTGGCCACCACGCGCGGGGTCCCCTGCGGCCCGGCCCTGGCGCTAAGGTACACAGAAGAAACACAGGTTCAGGAACACGGCCTTTCGTGTCTTACAACGAACAGGAGAGCAAGGCTGTCAAGGGCCTCCTGCCCCCACCCCAGCCCCGGGAATGCCCTGTTCAAGGGGCCTGCCCAGCAGACAGCCCGCCAGATCCTGGAGCCCCGAACCCACGTCTGTCCTCCACGCCCACGGCTGCCTACGTGCCAGCGACACTGCGGTCATCTCCCGTGGGCAGCTGCAGGGCTCACAGGTGCTGGCTCCATCACTGGAGACATATACTTATTTGACGTCCCTCACAGTCCTGTGTTGTCTACGGTCCCACTGGGCGCCAGCAGGCCCTTGCACAACTTCTCTGGGCACACAGCCAGCACACACGAGGCCTGTCTCCCACCCGCATGCAGCTCAGGACCAGGGAGGACTCACATGGTCCATCATCTGCTGGAGGCCCTGGCTGAAGGGACGCCGTCCGATGCCTGGGATGCCGTCCTGGGCCTCAGGGAAGGAGATAGGCCCGATGCTGGGCGCCATCCCGAACTGCTTCACCATGGAGTAGGCGATGCGCGTGACCTTCCTCAGGTCGTCCTGTGCCGCTGGAGTGAGGGGTCAGAAAAGGGGGTTCTTTCCTGGAGGTGTAGGTCGAGGCACCCGGGGCCCTGCCGACCCCTGAGAGCAGAGCAGGGTACCCGGGGACAACTGTATCCTGTCACTGGTCCTTAAAAGTTAAAAAAATGCTCTTTTATTTAAAAAACAACTCCTCAGGGGCTTCCGCAAAAAAAGCAAAAACAACAAAAACAACTCCTCGGGGTGCATCTCTGGATTCATGGCGCCGGCAGTGACCTGGCAACATCCAGGTCCGTGGGGCCCCGAGTCTCCCAGAACCTCCTCCACCTCCTGACGGCCCAGCGAGACCACCTAGCTCCGCTTACAGTCTGCACGTGGGGAAAAGCTTTTTCTTTTTTTTCCGTTGTGTGGGCCTCTCACTGTTGTGGCCTCTCCCGTTGCAGAGCACAGGCTCCGGACGCGCAGGCCCAGCGGCCATGGCTCACGGGCCCAGCCGCTCCGCGGCATGTGGGATCTTCCCGGACCAGGGCACGAACCCGTGTCCCCTGCATCGGCAGGCGGACTCTCAACCACTGCGTCACCAGGGAAGCCCGGGAAAAGCTTTTGTAACAACTAAATCATCTAGAAAGTCTTGCTTAGTTCCAAACATCCTTTGACCACAGCTCATCTTTTAGAAACACTTAATGGAATTCAAAACTGCATTTGCACCTGCTACTCAGACCCCTCCATCGGATTCACCACCCCTCACGCAGAATGGCTGCAGGGTGCGGAAGTCGTGTGGGCGCCAGCCCCTCACCGGAAGTGACCCTGTTGAAGGAGATGGACTCGGACGCACGGCCGCCGAGGGCCATGCACATCCGCTCAAACAGCTGCTCCCTGGTGAAGAGGTGCTGGTCTCTTGGGAGAATCTGAGTGAAGCCCAGGGCTGCGTTGGTCCGCGGCGTGATGGACACCTGCAGAACAGAGGTGGCCCCAGTTAGTGGGCAGGATGTAGGCCTCAGAGATTGGGGGGTGCAGTAAGACACTCTTCAATCAGAGGGTTCAAAGCAGGGAGCAAATGTGACTGTCCCCATGTTTATAACAGCATCACGGAGAAGGGCTCCCACACTGTTGGGGCGTGAAGCAGCTGCACCCAACCACGCGTCCGCGAGGGAAGGAAAGGTGACGAGGACGGGACAGCCCGCCAAAGGCCCTGCGCTGCCCATGCTCCCATCCACAGCCCGCGCCTGGTGAGCCCATGGGGCAGGGTTCTGGCAGCAGGAGGCCACCCTGAGGCTCCGAGGAGGACACGTCCCCACCTCGCCTGGCGGAGTGCCGAGCATGGGCAAGGGGCTTTCTCGGCACGACTAGTCTGCCTGACTCTCTGTCGTCAAATGGAAAACCCTAAGAACGGGCAATTTTAAATTAGGGTATTTACTTCACCATGGACTTTCCCATGTTAATTTTTTGAGATACTGCATGAAAACATTTATCTTGATCCCTGGGTCTTCTCGGCGGGCAGCTCCTGCACACACAGGCCTTCGCCACAGCACTCTGCCCAGGACACAGCGGGGACCGGCCTGAGCAGCAGGACACCGGCCGACGAAGCCCGACTGGCAACGTGCCGCTGCAGCCGTCACCCCCGGGGAAACACCACACGCGGGCTGCAGCTGCCACACAGCCCCGTCTTCGGGGGTCACGGAACAAGGAGCAAGGCAGCTCCTCCTCAGCTGGGGGGACCAAGCCCCCGGCTCAGGCCCCTGTGGAGGGCACAGTTACAACCCTCCACACGGGGCACCCACGCCCCAAACACGGGCCCCGTCCGCAGGGGCCACTCAGGGACCCCTGGTCACGAAAGCACACAGCTGAGGGGGCGTTACGACGGTACGCCTGCCAAATACACGATGTGTGCTCACCTCACTGCTTTCTAAACTCAGCAGTCACGAAATCAGCACGTCCCGGAGCTGACGGCAACCCTGGCAATCCTCAGCTCCACGGGCGACCGCGGCCACCCCGCCCCGTGCCTGGGCCGCCGACCCTGCACCCCCTCCACGCACAAGCGTGTGGGCCTTCCACAGCGGGCTCGGCCAGGCCCAGGCGCCGCACCCACCTTCCCCACGGCCTCCGTGTGCTCCAGCAGCCAGCCCACCAGGGCGTGGCCTGACTCGTGCAGCGCAACCACCTTCTGCTCTTCCTTGGAAAGCACCTGGCTCTTCTTGGCGGCCCCTGAAAGAACACCCAGGAAGGTGAGCTCAGGCGCGCGGCCACCCCGGATACGCGGCCAGGTGCGTGCTCGTGGCACCAAAGCGAGGCCTTGCTCGCCCCACTTGTGTATATGCTGCCAACAGCAGCCCCTCAGGCAAGGCCCTCACAGGGCTGCGGGGCCGACGGCATGAGCTCGGGTCTCCTGCCGGCCCCCAGACCTGGCAGGGCAGCCGCAGCCCCCGCTCTCCGGTCCTGCCCGAGTAACTGACCCCTTACCTCGCAACCTTACAGGCATCCCCCTCAAGTCACTGCTGAGGTCCTGTCCGCTGTCCCCAACCGTCCACACAGCCGCATGTTTCCACCTCTGCACCCTGAACAAGCTCTAGGCTCAGGGTACTTGGTAAATCACGCGACCGGGACTACCCCCAGCACCCGCTGTGAGGGGACACGTCCTGAGACGCACTGGCTGTGGCAGTCGGATCGCCCCACCCAGAGCCGGGCCCAGGAGCAGCCGCTGCAGCTCGGGAGTACCCCGCTCGAGGCACCACACACCCAGGCAGGACTCTGGACGGGTTTTCTCTAGTCTTTCCCGTTCGGATACTCTCGCTGTAAGCGCGTCACTTTCCACGTAAAAGAAATGGCTTACACAAAACGTAATTTACAGCGAGAAACTGTGACGCTGGCTTGTGCCCAGGCTGCAGAGGCACCTGTCCTAGGTCTGAACTCAAACTGCGGGTGGCGGGCCCACCTGTGGGAGGGGCCTGCCCCTTGGTGCCGCCCTCAGTGACTTGCTCTAAACCCTGCGGGAGGACGAGGCGCACTGATGGCCTCTGGTGTCGCCCCCGGGCTGTGGGAGCTCGTCCTGCTCTCCTCACAGAAGGCCAAGGGCCCCTCGTACGGCAGCAGGTGAGCACAGCTGCAGGCGCCGGCCCCGCCCAACACAGAGCACGGAGCCTCCTGCAGAGCAGGCCTCCTCCTCGCCCGGGGCGCAGCTGCCAACCCCTGGCGATGTGGGCAGGGGCCCGTCCGGCACTCAGGCCCCGCACGTTGGCCGATGGGCTGAGGACACTCACATTTGAGCTTGTGACACCCTATGATATTTCTGTTTGCACAGTATCTTAAACTAACGAGAGTAAGTCACACTGTTAAGGCCTGACGTAAAAACAGGAACTCTTGACCTGTCTTCCCTCTTGGGCAATAATTCTGTCGCGCGGCGTCTAGGTCTGCCCCCCACCCGTGGGCGGGTCCATGTACCGGCAAAGACGCGTTCCACCGCGTAGTCCAGGTTGGACGTGTGCACGGCCGTGTGCCCCTCCCGCGCAGCGTGCAGTGCGGCCTCGTTACAGATGTTGGCGATGTCAGCGCCTGTGGGCACGGGGGTGGCACTCAAGCAGACGCAGAGAGATGGGGGTCGGGAGGAGGGGGCTGCCCCATTCCCCTCGAGCGGCCGCAGGGCTGAGGTCAGCCGCCTCTCTGGACCCCTGCTGGTTCCTTCCACCTAGTGTTCCACACAGACGTCGAGGGATGAGAAAGGCTCTCTGACACCCATGAGGTTCTAGTTCAGGACGTTAAACAAAGTCCAAAGGGAAAAAATTTATACCACGATAAAAGGGGTTTCTACTTATAGTACCCTGTAAAACGAGAGCCATACAGAAAAGAAACCTGATTTGTGACAACACGGAGACCGTGGGGGAGGGCAGTGGGGGGCCCGGGAGGAGACGTGGCCTTGCAGGTCAGCCCCCAGTGGGGAGGAGCGGAACAAAGGCAGGACCACCAGGACTGCCGGGGGTGGGGGGGCGTGCACAGGCGACAGAACCTCGGGGAGGAGAGTCCTCTTACCTCTGCCTGCTGCGTGTACACCTCACTCCCACCCCGGCTGTGCTGGCCCCCTCCACCCTCTCCAGCCCCAGACAGAGACCCGTGCCCCTACCGCTGAAGCCCGGCGTCAGCTCCGCCAGCCGCTGGGAGTAAAAGCTGCTGGCCCGCGTCAGCTTCAGGCTCCTCAGGTGCTGCTCAAAGATCTCCCTCCTTTCCTGCGGGACACGGGACAGGGGACACGGGTCAAAGGACACGGGTGCAGGCTCCCGCCAGCTGACACTCGGGAGCCACCGGCCGAGAGGTCAGCTTTTGCTCCGAGAAACCAACTCAGGGCTGCAGGCGGCGTTTCAAAACCGGAAGGAAAAAAGGAGACAAGAGAAGATAAAGCACGTCACACATCACAGGTAGCAAAGGTTATTTTGTATCCTGTGTGACACGTCAGGAAGACGGGAATCCAGGCCTTCGGAAGCAGTGGCAGGCCACAACCTACGACAGGACAAGGCTGGGTGTTCCCGGGCCCGGCCCTGACCCCCACGTCGGTCTTTGCAGGAACGTTAACCCACCAGCCACCTGCCACGCTCACCTTCCAAACCCTCCCCTGCTCCTGCTGGGTCCTCAGCCACGCTAGGCTCCTGCTCCCTGGGCGGCCACCACAAAGGCCCAACCCCCTGGAGGTGGACGTCCGAGCAGAGGCCTGAGGAAGTGTGGTCAGAGGGGCCGAGAGGTCCCTGGGGCTCACACCCTCCACCCCGTCAGGGCAGCCGTGCAGCTCGTGCTCCAAAGCCATGCAGCACACGGCTCTGAGGCTCTGCGAAGACTGTGCCGCAGGACTCGGCCCAGACGTTTCAGGATAAAGAGGAAAACAACAAGGATCAAAACCAGGAGAAGAGGGGCTTCCCCAGTGGCGCAGCGGTTAGGAATCTGCCTACCAGTGCAGGGGACACGGGTTCCAGCCCTGATCCAGAAAGATCCCACACGCCGCGGAGCAGCTAAGCCCGTGCGCCACGACTACTGAGCCTGCACTCTAGAGCCCGCGAGCCGCAACTACTGAGGCCATGTGCCACAACTACTGAAGCCTGCGCGTCACAACTACTGAAGCCCATGCACCTAGAGCCCGTGCTCCTCAACAAGAGAAGCCACTGCAATGAGAAGCCTGCGCACTGCACGAAGAGTAGCCCCTGCTCGCCGCAACTAGAGAAAGCCCGCGCGCAGCAACGAGGAACCAACACGGCCAAAAAATATAAATAAATAAATAAAATTTAAAACAAAAAAACCCAGAAGAGCGGGAGCCGAGGCCCGGAAAGGCCAGCCAGGCCGCACTGACCTGCAGCGTGGGAAGGTCGATGAACACGTGTCGGTCCAGTCGGCCTGGCCTCAGCAGAGCGTTGTCCAAAATGTCAGCTCGGTTGGTGGCCGCAAGGACGATGACATGGTCGGTGGTGCCCATTCCTGAAGGAACAGACAGCAGCTGTTAGGGTGGGGCGCCCAGCCCGGAAGCTTCCCCACAGGCCCCCTTGAGGGACATGGGGCGGGAGAGGCGGGGCACCTGAACGCAGAGCGGTGGACCCACCCGGGCCCGTCCCTCCTGAGCGCTTCCACCAAAACCACAAGAGCAGGACCCACCACTTCCTCCCCAGGCCGCGGCCCAGAGGCAGAAGCGCAGGCCAGAGCTCGGTCTGCCCTCCAAGGCCATCCTCCACATCCAGACAGCAGCCCTGCAGGAAGAGCGTTCCCGGGGCGCAAGGGGCACCTCCCCACACCACTGCCAGGGACATCGGGGACATGTCTCCTCCGACACTGGGACTGAGGGCCCCAGGTCTCTCATGAGAATTTAAAAGCAAGTCCAGAAACCATCACTAACGGCCCACACCTATGTGTGAACCTGGGCTGGACGCTAATTTGAATAAAGCAATTGCAAAAACGCCCCACGAAGCAGCCGGGGGGATCTGACCCCGACTGGATGTTAGATGCTAGTAAGAACAAGTGTCACAATGATAGGGAGTTATTTCTCCTAGTGAAGGTGCAGAACTCTGGGTCTGCTTTAACCCATGGGGGAAGAGGCAGGGGTGTTGGCATACAGAACTGGCCGTAGTTACGACAGGCACTGAGGCTGGGCTGGGGCACGGCACTCAAAGCAGGCTCTCCCCAGCTTCGGAAAAGTTCCATGACACAAAGTTTAAAAAATAAAGATGCCAGGATCCATCTTTTGCTAACTTAACCTGTAATAAACTGACATTGACAAATACAATTTCAAATCACCTGTACAAAGTCTTTCAACGGAAGTGAAATCAGAGTCCTTCACTCTACTGCACGATCCCAGGACACCGGCCAGGGGCCCAGGTAGCCCCGACCCAGGGAGGGCACCCACCTCGCCCAGGGGTTGACACCACCAGGACAGCCCAAACCACACCCAGCCCCAAGGAAATCACTCCAGAACTTCAAAGAAATGTCTCCCAGAGACCAGGCTCCCAGCCTGGGCTCTGCATTTTGGGATGTGGTGAGCCCAGACACCTCATGGAGCCTGGGCCCACTCACGTCTCGAGAGTGGACAGTGCAGAAAAGCGTCTGCTTCCCAACACAAAGGCAGCATCTTAAAATAACTCAGACTTTTGAAATAAACTCGGACAAAAGCAAGCACCACCCAGCATACGTGATGCACCAGCCCCTCTGCCCCGATTGCCTATGCTCAATTTTAGGAAAAGCGAAACTCTGAAATGGAAATGAGACGCCTGCTGGAGGGAGGGGCCCTGGGCAGAGCTGGCCGGGTCCACTTCCCGGGACACCTGGGGATGGAGGAGCCCCTCCGCCTCGAGTCCCAGAGCGCTACCTGGGACACCTGCCGGGGCTCCCCACTCAGATTCCCCAAACGCCTGCCTGCCATAGGCCGGGGCTGTGAACACAGAATCCTGAGATTATACAACAGTGAAATGTTGAAAAACAGTAGGAATGACGGGTGCAGAAGGAAGCAGCAGCCGGGCCAGGGCGAGCGTGAGCCCGGAGCTCCAGGCGGGGACTCCCGCAGGACGGCCATGGCCTCTACGTCAGCAAGCAGGGACTGGCATAGCTCTGGGCACACCGCAAGTGGCAGAAACTGTACAGATGTCCCCGTGGCTGCGTGTCAGGTTTGCTCCCACGTGGAGCTGAAGCTGCCGCAACCCCGTCTGACGGGCACGCATCTCTCTGCGCGGTGCCCGGCCTCCACCCCGGACGGAGGCAGATCCCACCGCCACAAAGATCTCCCTGCACAGCCTCGTCCCCTCCTCGCCACTCACGTGTTCTCCTTCCCAGAACTGTCATTTACACGGTCTCATATAAATTGAAGCAGACGGCCTGTAACCTTTTGAGGCTGGCCTTTTCACTCAGCATAAACCCCGAGACCCAGCCAGGCAGTCGGGCATAACAACAGCGAGCGTCTCTTCACTGCTGCCTGGTACCCCCATGAGAACACATCAGGGCGTAGGCACGCACCCACCGCAGAACACACGGCCTCTTTCCAGGTTTCAGCTGTTACAAGCGAGTGAACACTGGTGCACGCGTGTTTTGCGGACACCGGGTCAACGTGCCGTGTGTGTCCAGCGTGTTCAGAGCCGGCCGAGCTGTCTCCCGGGAGGCTGCACGTTCTCCCTCTCCCGCCGCAGGGGGTCAGGTTCGCTTCCCCTGCTGCTTCACAGATGCGTCATCACAGCTGCTTCACTCAAATCAGAGTCCAGGTTCACGCACAGACCTGGGATCCAGTCTCTTCACATCCTCCCCACGTCTGCTCTTGCCACTATCTTGAATGAAGTGAGAGGAATGACTCTACCTTCAGGAATGAGTGCTCAGCTAAGTAACAGGGACGTGTGCGTGAGGAGGACAGAGTCGTGGACCAGCAGCCGGGGGCCGAGAACATGCTCTCCAGAGGCGCCCGGCTGGGCTCACGCAACGCTGAAGGCTCAGCGCAGGAAGGACAGCACTTCAACAAGAGGTGCTGGAGCGGCTGGACGTCCACACACAAAGTGAGCTGTGACCAAGCCTCACACCTCACACAGAAATTCACTTAACACGGGTCACAGACTAACACGGAAAAGGCCGTGTGAGCGCTACCTGCAGTTTCCTCTTTTTCCTTAATTAATTTTCGCTTTCTTAATGAAGTACAGCTTATTTATAGTGCTTCAGCTGTAGCACTGAATCACAGCGCAGCGATTCAACTATTCTTTCGTATATACGTATACATATTCTTTTTCAGATTCTTCCCCACCAGAAGTTGTTACAAGATGCTGACTACAGCTCCCTGCGCTGTACAGGAGGTCCTTGGGGGTTAGGTACCCGGGCCTTTCTACAGACTCCAGGCGGAATCGAGGCCACGGGGGTGTGGACGGAGACGCCCATGGTGGGGGGCGAGGAGCGAAGGCCTCCTTGCGCCCACTGGGCTGTGAGAGGGAGCGCAGGCGCCCCGCCCCTGCCGGCTTCCCACTGCGGCACCAGGTCCACTGCATGCTCTGCACTTGCTGCACGCGCTGCACTTGGATGAGCAGACACTGCTCCTCCCTGAGGGGTGACAACGGCTCCTCAATGCTCAGCTGTGTCTGTGCACAAAGGCCCGCGGGCGGCGGTCCAGCCCTGCCAGGGCCTCTGAGGGGTGCTCCACGGCCTGGGGGGCGGGTCCTGGGGGGCCCACGGCTGCAGCAAAGCCGGTGGAAGCTGTTCCTCTCCTGGCGGCACAGAGGGGCCCGTCAGAGAAGGCGCCAGCTGGGAACGCTTCCTGGGGGTGCACATCACCCGGAAGGGTGGTCTCTGGCTTCAAGCGCAAAAAGCAGCAGGAGCAGAGAGAGGGGGGTACTGCTCCCGGGGCCCAGGTGCTCGGCCACAGCGGGCCACGAGGGAGCCCCACCGTCACGCACACACGGTCACAACTATGGGTGAGGTCGCGCATCAGCCTTACTCGACACGTCAGGAAACCCCGGCTCGGAGGACGGGAGGGGAGGAGGGGCGCGCACCCCGCCGCGTCCCCCCATGGCCCACAAGCCCCCCGGGGCCAGCACTCGGGCGGGCAGCCGCAGGACAACATGAGTCTGGCACGGCCGCCAGGGCCGCGGAGCTTGACGGTGGCTTCCAGACACGCTCTGCCGTGTCCCGCGGCATCACCAAGGTTCCCCACGGCTGAGATGCAGCACTTCCGACAGCACGCTCATCAACCCTGCCACGGGGTTTCTGGAGACTCGGAGTCCAACTTGCGGACGACCAGACGGGGCGCTCAGGGTCCAGCTGCTCACAGCCCAGCACACGGGGAGGGGCTGCTCAGAGCGGGGAGCAGCGGGGGTGGGTGAGGGGCCCCAGGAGGGCCCATCTCCAGGGAGCGACCCCCAGAGCTTCATCTCAGCTGCACAGACACCGAGTTCCCAGGCATGTCCTCCCCAGGAAGCTTGCTCCTCAGACCCTGGCCACGGGGCAGAGTCCCTGAGCCATCCTGACGGACACCCGGACGAGAGGGAGACGCAAGTCGCCAGGGGCAGCTCCAGACGCAAACCATCCTCAGGACCTAACGAGGCAGCCCTTTCCTCTGCCGTGAGAAACCACACTTTGATTTCTCACACATCTGAAAAGATGACGAAATGCCTCCCCTGCATCAGCGCCCGACCTGCCCAGCGCTGCAGGCCTGCGTCCCAGCACCAGAGTCGGGGCACGGGGGCACCGCCGTGCACAGTGATGCCACCAAGGCTGTTGAGCGGCTCCTGCCACACACGCGGGGCTCAACCTCACTCGGAGGGCACAGCAGCCTCACAGGGGGCGTCCCTTCCAGGGCCTGGCCTGGAGGAAGTGCCACAGTCACGAGGACAAGGACATAAAGACAGGCCCAGGCTGGAGACCAAGGAGACAGGACAAGTAAGCAACGCGAGGCTGGGCTGGACCCTGGGCCAGAAAGGGCATATCTGCAGGCCAGAGGCAGCTGCTGGACACCTGTGTCAGGCCTCATCCACGTCGGCCTCTGGGCTGCGTGGGGTAAGGGAATAGTCATAGGAACTCTGACTGCTTTTCCATTGTTTTTGTAAGTCTGAAACTCTTTGAAAATGAGAGGCTAAATAAAAAAGTTTCACCCTTAGCCACACACAATCAGATTCCACTGCCCACACGCTGGCCACCAGATCCACCATCCCAAACGCTGAGAATACTTTAAAGAGGAACATAAATACACGAATAGGGACTTCCTCGTGGTCCAGTGGGTAAGACTGCGCTCCCAATGCAGGGGGCCTGGGTTCGATCCCTGGTCAGAGAACTAGATCCCTCACGCACGCCACAACTAAGAGCCCACATGCCGCACCGAAGACTGGCGCAGCCAAAATAAAAGATAAATATTTTTAAAAAAATACAAATAAATGGTTCTCTTAGACCAAAACTACTTTGAGAAAAAAGTGTTTTCCTTACCTACAATACCTAAAACAGCACTGGAATTATGATGAAAGAAAAATTAAAACTGGGTCCTACGCGGCTGGGACTTGAAAAGAGATCTGTGTGCCCATGTTCACAGCAGCATCATTCACAACAGCCAACAGAGTCCATCGAGAGACGAGCGGATAAGCCAACCGTGGTCCATCCGCACCTGGGAACATTACTCAACCTTAAAAAGGAAGGGAATTCTGAGACTTCCTGGCGGTCCACTGGTTAAGGCACTGTGCTTCCAATGCAGGGGGTGTGGGTTCGATCCCTGGTCAGGGAACTAAGACCCTGTGAACCTTGAGGACATGATGCTGAGTGAAATAAGCCAGTCACAACAGGACAAACCCTGTACGTTCCCACTAAAATCAGACACCGATGGGAGGATGGTGGGGCCAGCGGCTGGGGGAGGGGAGAATGCCGAGTCGGTACTTAATGGGGACAATTTGTGTTTGGGAAGATGAGAAAGGTCTGGAGACGGATGGTGGTGATGGTCATACAACAATGGGAATGTACTTACTGCCACTGAACACTGCATTTAAAAATGGTTAAAACGGTAAAATTTATGTTTCATATATTTTACCACAATGAAAACAAACACAATATCTACACACACACACACACACACACTCACACACTCCAAAGAGGATCTTACAGGAGTAGCTCAAAAAAAACCAATTCCGTTAAAAAGAAAAAGAAATTGTGTGGAAGCCAGTCCACAGGTCATCTCAAGGGCAGCAGACACAGCACCCCCGGCCGTGCATCTGAGGCACCGGCCGCACCCACGCCGGGCACAGAGACTCTCACAGCAGCAAGACTCCCTGGGCTCCTCTGAGACTGACCACCACCGTCGTGACCCAGCCCGACACGGCATCCCCACCTTTCTTCCTTTTTCTTTCTGAACTGCTGCCCTGACTTTGGGAAAGTGAAAGCTGTGTTTCTGGTGATCACCTGCCGGAGGAAGAGTTCCCAGTGCTGACAAACCCTCAGGGCGCACGAGCAGCCCTGCGACCCGGCCCGAGCAGCGCTCACCGTCCATCTCCACCAGCAGCTGGTTGAGCGTCTGCTCCTCCTCCGTGTTGGAGAAGCCGGACACGGTGGTGGAGCGCCTCTTGCCCACGGCGTCGATCTCGTCGATGTACACGATGCAGGGGGCCCGGGCACGGGCTTCCTTGAAGAGGCTCCGCACACGGGCCGCGCCGAGGCCTGAGGACACAGGGGATGGGGAAGCGGGCAGGTCAGGGGCATGGACCCTGCTCTCGGGGAAGCCCCAGCAGGCAGACCCTGCTGCACGTGTGCCGGCCCACTTCCTCCTGGACCCCCCAGACCACGGCTCCCCAGAACGTCAGCGCCCCGTTCCCTCCACGCCCACGACCCCCTAAGGCAACCAGCCACTGCAGAAGGAGCGCGCCCTGGACACGTGGTCAGGGGGCCCACCTCCAATGACCTCTACGAACTCCGGGCCAGCCATCGCGAGGAAGGGCACCTGGGCCTCCGTGGCCACCGCCTTGGCCAGCAGCGTCTTCCCACAGCCGGGGGGGCCGAGCAGCAGTGCGCCCTTCGGGACCTTGGCTCCGAGCTGAAGGAAGCGCTCTGGGCTCTAGAAAAGCAGCAGAGGACACGCACTGACCCCCGGCGCTCCAGAGAACCTTCAGGACATGACTGTCGGGGGCCTCGGGTGATGTCCACGTGGCTCTGGGAAAGCAGAGTGCTCTGCGGTGACGGGTGACAGGCAGCGCAGGGCACCGTGCTCACGGAAGCCAGCACTTAGGTGCCGGCCAAGCAGGGGGCTCACTGTGTAGCGCGGCACCGGCCAGGCAGTCCGCCCCGCCCCCTGCGCCGCAGCCGCCACCCACTCACCTTCAGATAATCCACAAACTCCTTAACCTCCAGCTTGGCCTCATGCATTCCCGCCACATCTTTGAAGCTGACTCCTTTCCCCGTCTTGCCATCCACAATCGTGAAGCGAGCCATTTTAAGCTGATTCTGGGCAGAAAGACAAAGGGCGGAGCCCTGTGCAGCCCAGTAGGACATGGCGGAGGAGCCCTGGGCACCAGCTCACCTGCACGTCCTGCCCCACCGTCCCCACTCACTCAGACGGCAGCTAAGGGCACGGTCCAGACACACGAGGGTGCTGACAGCTAGAAACCCCCGGCGTCCAGCAATCTGCCTTAAAGGAAAACACTCCCCGCGTCAACTAGGTGACTCAACGTCTCTGCATGAGCCATCTTACTTCTCCGTGTGACCTTCCCCACTACCGTGTGACTTCTTTTTCTGATTATAAAAGTTATGTAACGACACGCAGTTCCGGGGAGTGGTGGTAAAAAAGTTGCTTGGTCAATTGCTGGAGCGCAATCTGGCTGGACAGACAAGCTCTTGGCGAGGAGCTCAACCTCGGCCACGATCTCCTTCAGGACAGGCTCAAAAGATGCAGCTGCGTGGGATTCGCCCCAGCACTATCTAAATACAACGATAAACAGCCCACAGTGTGCAAGAACTACCAAACTGGCTGAGCCAGGTCCGGCGCACCCCACGAGACACCATGCTGCCGCTGACAGTGTGCGTGCACGGCCTGAGCTACCGAGGGCCCCAGTCCAGGGGGAAACTGGGGCGCTCTGTCCCCCCGGCCGGTTCCCAGGAGGGGCTCCTCCGCGGCCCTCTGCTGATGCGGCTGACAGGCCAGGTACGACTTGAGGGGGAGGGAAAGTGCACGTTACAGTGAATGCCATGACAACAGAAGAATACTTCTGAAGTCCATAAAGATCGCCCTTTTCCAGACAACCTTTAAAGCTGTCTCGGCTAGCAGGGGAAACCCCCCAGAGAGCCAGGTCCAGCTGAGAGTGCAGAACGCAGGACACAGTGCAGCGGAAACCCCTGGGCTCGGCCACCCACGTGCCGGGAGCGAGGCCTCAGCTGGAGCCAGTGCGACGCCCCCCAGGTCAGCCAAGCGGAAGGAAAGAGGAGCTGCCGGACGACGTCCAGGCGGACGTCCACTGTGCACTCATCCTGCAGGTGACGGGAAAGGGTCAGCACAAACAGACGAACCCCAGGACCACAAGCTCGGGGAGACGGTAAGTACAACTTACAAAAGCACTGAATCCGCCTTCCCGTCCTGTCATTCCAGCCAGACGGAAAACATACCACAGGATGGCCAGGCCCACGGCAGTCATCCCCAGGGCGTAGAGGGCGCTAGCATGAGAGAGAAAGTGGGGCACAGCCTCAGGCCCGGCCGCCGGGCAGCCGACACACACGCCTCACACAGGCTGGGGCCCGCAGACGCTCCCAAGATGAGAAGGGCTCCCTCACTCTAAGATCAACCTGTGGAACCAGCACTGAAAACGGGTTTCCTTGTCCCATTCTCACCAACCACTCCTCCTGCGTCAAGTGCTCCCGAAGTCTCAGATCCGGAGCACAGCAGCGCTGGGCACGCAGAACCTGACCGTGGCATGAAGCCAGAGTGCCCCCCGCCATCCAGAGCCCCGGGTAACTCATGCCTGCCGAGAGCAGCTCTTCACCTTCCACGTATTTTGTTTTCAAAAGTAGGCCATCAATTTTGGTCACTAAGGCAAAATCGGTGGAACAGTGAAGAGAGAAAACCGTAGGGCATCACCCCCCAGATGAAGAGGGGGCCCCATCCAGGTGTGCCCCCCCATTCCCTACAACAAGCAGAGGTGCAGCCTAGGGGCCCTGCACCCTCAGGAGCCAGAGGCTGTGGGACAGACACACAGCACTTCACAGTCGCCGCTGGTCACCACGAGGGGACGCAGACCTCTGCACACAGTAGCGTCCAGATACATGGCCTGCGACCCGCTGATGAATGTGCTCCCACCAAGGAGTCTGCAGGCCCTGCCACCCACAGGCCCTGCATGGTCTCTATGTCTCTCTTCAGCACGGAACCAAGAAGTTCCACTGGACACCCTGCTTCTCCCTTTCCTGCCTCATCTTCCTGTTTGCAGGCAACAGCAAACCCAACCTGGGCTGAATTCGGAAACACCACACACAGCGGAAGTGGTGCCTAAAAGTGACTCCAAGCTGTCCCACCTCACGCCACCCCTCACGCGCCCGCCTCCCACGAGGGGCTCCAGCTCACTGCAGGCACAGCCAGTGTGAGATTTTTATTGGGGTTTGTTTCTCACATTACAAAGTCAAGCCTGGTTTAGTTTAGAGGCATACAGAAATGACCAACCTACTTTCCAAAGAATCCCGTCCGCTTATAGGAAACCGGAATCCTGTCCTTGCCTTCGATATTCAGCTCATCCTCAGCTGCTCGAAGCTTCTCCTCAAATTTGTCGATATTTGCCACCTGCATTCGGTACATCAAGGCCAGCCGCTGGGGGCAGAAAGCAGAGGGACCGCGAGAATGATGTACAGGTCAGACCACTGACCCTGAGGACAGAGAACGGTGCCCCAGCCACAGTGTGTGGACAACTGCAGGACTTCAGAAGCAGAGGCCTGCCACTCAGAGACCCTCTCCACGTCTAGGGAGTTTTCGTTCTCTCAAACACAATTACAGTGACACGTTCACGAAAAAACATTTTAAGCAAACGAAGGGCAGCACGTGCATCTTAAACTCAGCACCCGGGTCGCACTCCGCTGTGAGGGCACAGCAGAGCCTCGGCAAGGAAAGCGCAGTGCTGGACCAAACCCACAGTCGCCCTGAGAAGGGTCCCTGTTTAACCATCGGCTGGATCTGACAGTCAACCGAGTGCGCTCCTCCGTCCTCAGGCAGACGAGAGACTAAGGAATAGGGAGCAGGCGGCGTCTCCCGGAAGCTGGTGGGACAGTCTCATCACCTCCACCCCAGTCCCACGTCAGTCATGGTTCTGGCAGCCGGGCCCATGCTTTCCAGAGTTAAACTGTTCCAGGCTCAGATTCTAAGCACACTCTCGGAATCTAAATGGAGCAACCAGATTTTCCCCGCTCTGAAGTCTCTTGAAAGTCTTGCGGGTCAGGCTCCACTTTGTGGGCTGAGAAGGCCAGATGGAGGGCACACAGGGGACCCACCAGTCACAACCAAGCTTTGCACTGGAACGCCTCTTGGCCTTAGTGGCTGGATTAACCTAACGCACCCCAAACCCTTGGTCTGAACTTCATCGATCCTTGATCACTCAAACACCTGCCCTGGCCAATTTGGATGCAAGGGAAAAACGTAGAAAGGACCCTCTTTCTATTTCAACATCCAAAGGCAAAAGGCGTGACCCCAGAAGCCCCTTCAACCCCGCGCCTTGTGAAGCCTTCTCTGAGCCCCTGGGCCCCTATCAGCCGCTGCAGCAGCAGCCACCAGGCCCCTCACCCTGGGGCCGGCAGCGGCTACCATTGCCCCTGGCCTGTCAAGCGCACTGGAATTTCACTTCTACCATCTGCCCAGCTGTGCAGACGGAGAGGCTCGCAGGGCTGGGCTGTGCCCATGGGCGCGCTTGCTCGGGCAGGATGAGCCCCCTCACCCCAGCACCCGCCCAGCCCAGAAGCACAGCGGCGCCTGGGGCGCCCGCAGGGCACGCTCTGGGGCACCGTGTGAGTGAGCCATCAGGGAGCAGGCGCTCCGCCCACAGGAGCAAACCTGGGCTCCCGCGAGCAGAGCGAGTGCAACCAGAAAGCCCTGTCTCCTGGCGTGGAGAAAGGTGCCTGCTTTTCCCACTGCCTAAACTGTTAACAGAAGACGGGAAGGATGCTGAAGTCAGAATCCTTGATTGGATCCTGGATTAAAAGTATTAGCACAAAAGGCTCTCAGGCCAGTATAGAGGCACCTGGGAAGCACAAACAGGATAAGTGTGTTAGAAAATATTCTGGGGGACTTCTCTGGTGGTGCAGTGGATAAGACTCCACACTCCCAATGCAGGGGGCCCGGGTTCGATCCCTGGTCGGGGAACTAGATACCACATGCATGCTGTAAATAAGAGTTCACATGCCACAACTAAGGAGCCCGCCTGCCACAACTAAGACCTGGTACAACCAGATAAATAAATAAATAAAATACTAAAGAAAAAAGAAAATATTCTGGTATGGATGTCACCTTTCCAGGGCCTCAGGCTGGCATCGTGTTCCTTGGGGGTAAATGAGAGGGGTCGGAGATGGGAAGGCAGGCGGGACAGTGACTCCTCCTCACAGCAGCTCTCCTTGCGCCCACCCACCTGCTTTGCTGGGCGTGTCTCCCCCTCCCTGACGCCCAACCCTCTACCTGGCACAAGCCTGCAGCCTCCCCTCCCCCTCGCAGGGCCCCTCTCCTCCGCCCCCTTTCTTTCCTGCTCCTGCCCAGGGCCGGCCCTTGCCCACCGGTCTCTCAGCCACCTACTCCGGCCCCAAGGGCTTTCCACCAGCACAGCCCCAGCCCCTCCCTCCCCCGCCTGCTGGGCTCCAGCCAGCCACACGCCGGCCAGAGCCTGGACGCCCGCTGCCCCCTCTCCCTCAGCCCAGAGCCCCTGGCGCCCTCCCACCTCCTCTTTGCACAGACCCCGCTGGGACCACACTGCCTCGCCCCCTTCTCAAAGCCTCCAGGCCTCCTCCTTAAATCAAGACACTCACAGCTTGCTCTAAGCAACCCCGCCAGGCCCGGTACTCACAGGCCGCCCGAATACCACGGCGCCGGGGTGCAGGTACACCTCCACCACGTCGCTCTCGGGCACCACCTGCACCCGCTGCACCTCGCCCTTGGCCAGCATCTCGTGCACGAAGTCGCTCCAGGAGATGCTGCCGCCGCTGGAGCCGAGCGCGTTGAGCAGGCTCATGACCACGGCGATGACAAAGAGCGTGCGCAGCCGCTCGCGGTACATCTGGTCCTCGCGCTCCCGGCGCCGCCGCGCCTCTGTGGGGTGGGGGGGGGCGGGTGTAAGACCAGGGTGGAGCCCCCGCCCCTGCCCCGCCCCCCACGTCAGGGGGCTCGACGTCCCCGCGCCAGTGTAGCCGATGCTTCAACACAGTGACTCCTTACACGCCGTTCAAGGTCACCAACATCCCATTCCTGGGGTCCCACCTGCTGGGATAACATGAAACCATTTTTAAAGTCAAAAGCCTCCCAGGACCAGCGCAGCTCCACAGTGGCGCCACATCTCACTGACAGCACATCTGCCCCACTACGACCCTCGCTGGCCTTCCAGGCTCGACCAGATACCGACCCAGCCCCGGTGCTTGTGGCTCACGCCCAGGTCCCTGTTAACAACAACCTCTCCACCACCACCTGCCCTCCCCCCACACAACCACCTGGGACTGACACTCAAGCGAGCTGCACAGCATTCATCACAGAACACTGGACAAACAGCACACTTCGAAGTGTAAAACAGTCTGGAGACCCGCTCTTTATCAGAACCATGAGATAAATTCCCCGGATTCACACCTGACATAGGAGCTCCTGGGGGCGGCACCTCCCTCCAGAGCACAGCACAGATGGGAAAGAGTCCCAGCAAAGGCAAGGCCACAGTGCTCCTCCCACCAATCACACGGGGGCAGGGGCTGCGTCTTACTGACACGGTGCTGTCCCAGCACTTCACATGGTCTCGCTAGCCCACCGCCCCCAGGAGCCCACCTCCCCAGTCCTTGCACCCACCGGACACCTCATCCACACCCCAGGAGGCCCTGGAACAACCCGGCCTCGCTCACCTGTGCAGGGTGGGCCCATCCTTCCTAACACTCCACGCAGCTTTTGCAAGACCTGCAGTTAACAACGCCTTTTGAGAAATGCGTGTACAATTCTTCACCAGCTCTGCCCAAGACAGACCTGTCTCAGCAACCAAAGCTTCCACCGTTCACTCACCCTCCCCAGAGGCCATGCCGGCACACACAGCAGAGCTGGCCATGGTCACCTCTCCAAGGACAGACTGTGGAGGGACTCAGGGCCCCCTGCCCTCTGCACAGCCTGGAGGTGCAGCCACCCACACATACCACCTGCTTCTCCAACGGGCGGCCTGGAAGAATTCGAAAGCATTTTAAATCAGTTCAGAAACCTGAAGCCTGAGGGACTTCCCTGGTGGTCCAATGGCTACGACTCCGCGCTCCCAACGCAGGGGACCCAGATTCCATCCTGGTCAGGGAACTAGATCCCACATGCTGCAACTGAAGATCCCGTGTGTCGCAACTGAGACCCGAAGGAGCCAAATAAGTATTTAAAAAATAAAAAATAAATAAAAGGAAAAAGCTGACGAAGGTCCATTTTAGGTATCACCCCATTTTACGATAGCTTACAACAGTGTATCCGATATTTCAAGCTCATAAAGGTGACCACTTGTGATTGTGGACAGCAGATTCATGTTCTCAGGTGAGAAGCCGTCTCTCTCAAATATTTAACCTTCAGCCTTGCTAACAACCCAGTGGGGGGCGATCAACCCCGGCAGCCGCACTGCCCCACAGCCCTGCCGCGCCAGCCTGAACTGGTTGAACTAGTTCTGTTTCTGAAACTTTAACATAAGGAAACCAAATGTAACAAAACATGTATCCGTAGTACTGATCAGGTATGAGATCATGAGGGCCGCTCCAAGAAAGACAACGGGCAAGCAGTAAGGGAAGATACGAAAGTGAGACATAGGATGGGCTAAGCAGATGGAAGCTTCCTGAGCTCTAGGAGATGAAACAAGATCTGACCCTGAGACTCTACAGAGAAAAGGCATGTGAACACCCTGCGCAGAAAGGACATTCCCTCCACTCCGAAGGCCCCGTCTCCTGCCCACCAAGTCCATCATCCCCACAGACTCGGGGACACGAGGCTGCCGACTGGCGCCTCTGCCTGTGCCCTGTCTGCGGGGGGTGAACCCGCCTTCGTGAGCACAGCTCCTCCCGCCGGCTGCTCCTCGTATATCCAGCTCACGGAGAGCTGAGGGTCACCCCAAAATCTCTACTGCCTGGGGCACCCAGGAAAGGCTGCTGCCTCCTAAGCCGTTAGACTGTCTACCCGCTGGGCAGCAGCCTGCGGGACCGCTGGAAAACTATGGTCCCACGAGTCCTTCTTGGGGGTCGGAGGATGTCAGCTGCTGTGGTGAGTCACCTGAACCAGCCACCTGAAGACAAATGAACGAGTGACGACGCTGCTGAACGTGCAGGAGACCACGGCAGGAGCCCTCCAGGTGTTCACCCCAGCCGTGAGCACTGTGCCGTGAACACTGGGAGGATGCGGCGATACCCCGGCTTTCGTTAATACCACCACGGGGCTGGTCCTGACCCTCAGCCCGGAGAGAAACCTGAAGATGGAGACGAGGTGCACCTCACAGAGGATAAAGGGGCACCATCCACAAAACGTGTTCTGGAAATGCCAGCCATCGCTGTTTGTTAACCTTTCACGACGAGGTAACTGTAGGCGCCACGTACTCGTGAGAAGTAACAGAGGCCCCTCTTCCGTGTCTACTGGGCTCAGGGCCTTCCAACAGTCAATCTGACAAAACCGGGAACAACATCACAACCCAAACGTGGACAACACTGACACAGCCACCCCTTGCGACCCGCGCTCCTGTGTGGCTCTAGTTCTGTGCAATTTCACCACAGGTCAGCGTCTGCGTATCCATCACCAGTCAAGCCACGACAACTCCATCACTCCAACCGCCAATCTGTGCTCCAGCTCTGTAATCTTGGGTTTGGAGAAGCAAACGTATATAATCTCTCAGGACTGGCCTTTCTCATTCAAGGCTCTCAGAGGGCAGGTCTGAGCGGGACGCTGGGCTGTGCTGCCTGCATGCAGTCCACAGAGCTGAGAGCTCACGGGCCAGTCAACTCCCTCACAGTCCAGAAGACGCCCTCATGGAAAAAAAACCTTTGGTTTAGCAAGCAATTATCGTCTAATGCAAATATAACGGACATGAACTTTATCCCGCTTTCTCGAGGCAAGCTACAGTTCACCCCAAAATGAACAAATATACAACCAGCACGTGAAGGAGGCGGGGAGGCGCAGACCCGGCCCAGGGCCGCCACCTCATCGGGTGTGCGCCAGGTGTGCAGGTGTGTGGCACGGGCGGAGGGAAGGAGTCGGCGCGACCCTTTCTCCAGACTGACTCTGCCTCTGGTCCCTGGCGCTACAGTGCCCGATGGTAACCTGCGATGGGATTCAGCGGGGGGAGCACGTGTCCGCAGCCACGGCAGGTTAGAAGCTGCAGAAAGAAAGTGGCCATGGCCACTCCTCCCAGAATCAGTATCCGCAGGACCATGCACCAGCTTGAGCGATGGGACACGGGCCAGGCAGACGCAGAAGCTGCTCCGGCCCACCTACCTTCTCCTTCTAAGAAAAGGCTTTACCCGTTTCAAGTTAAGGAACGGTCCTCTCTGTTTTCTCCTAATTCTTTTCCAATTCTGTTTTTTAAATTTAATGATTCAATCCACTCAGAATTTATGTTGGTATATGAAATGAGAGTCTAATTTAATCTCCTTCCAAACAACTAAGCAACGGTCCCAAACCATTTCTCATACAATCCGCCCTTTCTGCCACCGTGTGAAATGCCACTTTAGTTACTTGCTAATTCTTAGACAAACTAGACTCTGCTTCTGGATTTCCCACTTTGTTCCATTAAACTACATGTTACTGGACCCAGCATTGACTTGATGGGAGGAAACAAGGTTCACATCTGCCAGTATCCGCCTCCTCAGGGTTTCTTTTCCGTATTTTCTCAGGAAGCAAAAGCCCTCACCTTCCTCCTCCAGCTCAGAATGTCTCTGAAATGAATGACACACTTGAAGACACATCACATATCTCAGAACATGAAGACACATGTGTTCAAACAATCAGCTTTAAAGGAAAACTATGGTCTCGGTGATAAACTACAAGTTATTACTATTAAAGTGCTACTTGCCAAACGCCGAGCAGAGGGCACCTGACTGGGACCTCCTTCAACAGTCAGGTGCCTACAAACCTCAGGGAAAGCTGGGACTGCCAGCACTACACCCCAGGAAGGTAGAAGAAGGAAAATCTACAAAGTAAATTCACATGGAAACGTGTGGAGTAAGAGACCTGGAACTGCTGACAAAACCAATGAAACTGTAGGAAAAATATAAAAACATAGTATCAAAAAAAATTGTAGGAGGGAATTCCCTGGCCCTCCCAGTGCAGGGGCCACTGGTTCGATTCCTGGTCTGGGAACTAAGATCTCACATGCCGCACGGTGCGGCCGGGGGGAAAAAAAAAGTAGGCAAAATAAAGAAAAATACCTATGGTCAAAGGTCACGCAGTGAAATGCTTAAAAATGCATGGGGGGGGACTTCCCTGGTGGCACAATGGTTAAGAATCCGCCTGCCATCGCAGGGTACATGGGTTCGATCCGTGGTCCGGGAAGATCCCACATGCCGTGGAGCAACTAAGCCCGTGTGCCACAACTACTTAGCCTGTGCTCTAGAGCCTGCGAGCCACAACTACTGAGCCCATGAGCCACAACTACTGAAGCCTGCACGCCTAGAGCTCGTGCTCCACAACTAGAGAAGCCACCGCAATGAGAAGCCCACGCGCTGCCATGAAGAGTAGCCCCTGCTGGGCTTCCCTGGTGGCGCAGTGGTTGAGAGTCCGCCTGCCGATGCAGGGGACACGGGTTCGTGCCCCGGTCCGGGAAAATCCCACATGCCGCGGAGCAGCTGGGCCCGTGAGCTATGGCCGCTGAGCCTGCGCGTCCGGAGCCTGTGCTCTGCAACGGGAGAGGCCACAACAGTGAGAGGCCCGCGTACTGCAAAAAAAAAAAAAAAAAAGAGTAGCCCCTGCTCGCTGCAACTAGTGAAAAGCCCATGCACAGCAATAAAGACCCAATGCAGCCAAAAATAAACAAATAAATAAAATAAAAAAGAAAAATACCCATGGTCAAAGGTCATGCAGTGAAATGCTTAGGAATGCATGGGGGTGGGGTGGGGAACTTTCCTGGTGGTCCAGTGGTTACGACTTTGCATTCCCAATGCAGGGGACTCAGGTTCGATCCCTGGTCAGGGAACTAAATCCCGCATGCCGCAACTAAAAGATCCCACATGCCGCAACTAAGACCCAGCACAGCCAAAGAAACAAATAAATTAAAAGAAAAAAAAAAAAAGAATGCATGGGGGTACTTCCCTGGTGGCGCAGTGGTTAAGAATCCGCCTGCCAATGCAGGGAACATGGGTTCAATCTCTGGTCTGGCAAGATCCCAGATGCCACGGAGCAACTAAGCCCGTGTGCCACAACTACTGAGCCTGCACTCTAGAGCCTGCGAGCCACAGCTGCTGAGCCCACATGACACAACTCCTGAAACCCGTGGGCCTAGAGCCCGTGCTCCGCAGCAGGAGAGGCCACCTCAATGAGAAGCCCGCTCGCCGCAACTAGAGAAAGCCTGCGCGCGGCAATGAAGACCCAACACAGCCAAAAATAAATAAATAAATTTATAAAAAGAAAAAAACAAGAAGAGCCAAGTCCCCTGTGGGCTTTCCCCCGGGGTGATGATGAAGGAGGCCTGCAGCACACACACTGCCTGAGCCTGCAGCCAGGAGGTCGACAGCCAGAAACGTCTAATCTGAACCCAGTCAAGGGCACTATGGGAGTCGAGACCAATGGAAAGTTACAGCTCCTCTCAAGGTAAACGAAGGGGCCGCCAGCTTAGGATGGACATGAGCATCAGGAAAACGCAGCCCCTCCTAGAAAGTCGAGCACAAGGGGCTTCACCCCATAACCAGGGGGCTCTGGGGCCGAACCTCCAGACCCCCAGCTCCTTAAGACGTTTCTGGACCAGACTAGGGAGGAAGGTCCTCCCCACGGTTACCAAAACCTGGTCGGGAAGCCGTCTTGTTCCAACTAAGCTGCCAGGGTGGCTGCGCCCTTCTGGAAAGATGAGGCCTGGGGAACGGGACCAGTCTGTGTGCAGCTCTGGTGACAGGCCCAGGGTCCGATAAAGAAAGCGTTTCTCAGGCTGCCGTCCCCCCTGAGGCGTCTGGGGCTCACAGGAGCCTGGTTCTGAGCATGGCTAGCCTTTGGGTAAAGTACCTCCTCCAGGGCCCCCGGGCCTCGGGTCCCGCACCACAACCCTCTGCAGCCACGTCAAAATCAGCACCACTTCCCCACGCATGTGTCCCTCCCTGGACCAGGCAAAGAGCAGGCATCCAGAGTCCTCGTATGTAGAAAGGGCCAGTGACAGGGTCACTCTGAAGAGAGAGTGCACAAATCACTGAGCACAGTGCTGGGCACGCTCTAACCATTCCTAAGGCCTAGCGAGTTCCATGTGTATCAGCTGCCTGCAGCCAGCTGTCATCTTAGAGGTCAATTCAGTCCAAAGTTCCCTTTTCATTTCCCTCCCCTTCACACAATCATCGAGTCCTAATTCCAGAGTCCAGAGGAGACTTGCAAGTGAGTTCGCTGTGCCCCGGGGCTTGGGGCCCCACTCCTTCCCCAAGGTCATGCCCCGTACCATCCTGTCCTCTGGGGCTGCTCCTCAGGCCTGGAGGCAGTGCCAACACCAGTCAAGTGTGCACGAGAGCAGGGCTTCGGCCGGGGAGTCCTGGAGCCTTCCTCCCCCAGAGCTCTGAGTCCAGGGCGGATCCGAGGTCCACCCTCTCCACACAGAGCACAGCAGCCCCACCCGCCTTCAGGTACCCTGAACAAGGGACACAGGTGCTGATGATGCCGTCCCTAAAAGGATGGGCAGGAAGAATCCAGCAACTGCATTAGGGACGGGGGGCAGGTGTGATCCTAGGATGGGCTTCCTATTCCTTAGACTAGAGCACACATGTGCAGGCAGCGCTTAAGATCTCATGGATATACCTTCGTCATCTTCAGGGCTCCTCCCCTTGGCTTTATCACTGCCTTTAGTCTTCTGCTTCCACCTCGAGGTGTTAAAGTAGTGCGTGCCTCCTACGAGGAAGAGGGAAAGTGTTTACCGACAAGCAGGCTTGCAACCACAGGGGAACCCTCAGGAGAAGGGGTATTCCCAGACAGCCAAAACAAAACAGAAGCTATCTGAAAGCTACGTGCACAGGATCTAGAAGCTGGGGTAATCATTCTTACTCTAATAGCTACTCATTGTAAACAATGAACTACTTCAACTGAAGTAAGTGTTTCTGTAATTTAAATTAGCCAACGTGAGGGAACAAAAATGAGGAACACAGGGCTTCCCTGGTGGCACAGTGGTTGGGAGTCCGCCTGCCGATGCAGGGGACGCGGGTTCGTGCCCCGGTCCGGGAAGATCCCACGTGCCGCGGAGCGGCTGGGCCCGTGAGCCACAACAATGTCCCCTGCGTTGGCAGGCAGATTCTCAACCACAGCGCCACCAGGGAAGCCCTTGACATGCAGTCACTTTAAATGAATTTAAATAAATGAACAGCGGGAAGCGGCTTCCGCACCATGCAGCAGCAGCGGCCCCGGGCCACCACCTTCACCCAGACGCACCCCGGACCGTTCCTCACACCAAAGGCTCTGACTTGTCCAAGGTCTGAACCAACCACTGCTTAAAACGGGGGAAAGCGTCTCACAACGTGACTGGCTGCACCCTTCTTCACACACATTAAGAGAATCACAAATAAAACTGCCTCGATGTCCACCTGACACGGGGGTGTCTGGAGGTGACGGCTGTGCCACTGGGGGCACGTGTAGGCTGCCACGACCGGGGGTGGGTGCGTATGTAGCAGTGGGGGATTTCACCTTTTCCCTGTTCCAACTGAATAAAGGGGGGAGTAAAAGGACAGGTGTCAACCCTTATGGTCCTTTGACCTAAGATCAAAAGAGACAGCCGGATGTCACAAGATCTCAATAAACGGTGCGACTCCAGTGTAAAAAGCACATTATCTGTAGGCTGTGTTTACTTGCCTTCTGTACGCAAGACATACACAGCCAGTTTGCAGCTCCTTACTAAACGTTCCTGGAGTTGGCTACAGCACATGGAAAACCTTTGTCAAGCAGCCCAATTATTACCAGAATTAAAGAGAAAAAAGAGAGAGACAACTCAAAAGAAGCAAAAATGGCTTGTTCAGACCTCAGGCAAATTTCCTCCTCATAAACTTCATCTCAGAGCATCTGAGGGCTCACAGCGAGTAGCAGCCGAAGGTCCTCTTCGCGATTTCGTTTTTCTGATGACGTCAAACAAGCAACATTCTCTGCATTTACTCACAAATGCCATAGGCTCTGCCTGTCACCTCTGTCTTCAAAAGATACACACCTAGGAGTTTCCAGAGTCCAACTGGATTCTGGACGAGATGCTGTTTCACCAACAATCTGCTGATCCCTTCAAATGTAGGGGTTAGCAGTCGCAACTGGAAACTCTGCAAAGAGCGATAGAGAGAATCAGTCCCACCAACACCACAGCACACCACGCAATGCAGACTAATTCCCTGCTGCACAGTCTTTCCTAAAAGCTCTGATATTTATTCACTTGTAATATTAACACCGTCCTGAAATGTGAAGCAATAGTCTGAGCATTACTGCAAAGTTTTAACATAACATCAAAAGAAAAAACAAACAACAACATCAAAACCTTAAAAGCAGTGCTTGCTTCGGCAGCACGTACACTAAAGTTGGAACAATACAGAAAAGATTAGCATGGCCCCTGCGCGAGGATGACACGCAAATTCGTGAAGTGTTCCATATTTTTTGGACTTGAGGACACGGGGAGGGGGAAGGGTTAGGTGGGACGAAGTGAGAGAGTGGCATGGACATATATACACTACCAAATGTAAAATAGATAGCTAGTGGGAAGCAGCCGCATAGCACAGGGAGATCAGCTCCGTGCTTTGTGGCCACCTAGAGGGGTGGGAGGGAGACGCAAGAGGGAGGGGATATGGCGATATATGTATACATATAGCTGATTCACTTTGTTATACAGCAGCAGCTAACACAACAATGTGAAGCATTATACTCCAATAAAGATGTTAAAAAATAGTTTAAAAAAACTAACTAAAATAAAATGGGGATGTTGATTAAAAAACAAAACAAAACAAAAAGCTTAAAAGCAAGCGAGCAAGTCAAAGAAATGCTGAACTCAAGGTGCGGAACACTGGCTGCCATTCTGTGAGCCGAGGCTCACAACTGTCCTGCAGGACCCAAGGAGCAAAGGCCACAGTGGCTGCCTAAACCCTTTGCTCCCCACAACTGCAGACGACTATTCCTTGTAGAACGTTCCCAGGTAGTCCACCAGTTTCCCGCCTGAATGTGTTTTATGTTATGGTCAACGGTGCATCTTAATTTCTTCTATCTCTGTGGCGGCAATTTCTTCATTTCTGTTTTATTTACTTATTTATTTTTAATTTTTTTTCCCTTAGTTCATCCTTGGTCTGCTGTTATTACGGAGAAAAGTAACTCCTTACTAAAGGAGTACGTTACATGTAATTTCCTGTTAGCAGCAGGTTAAAAATTCCTCGTCCATACAATTACTGTCCCATTTAATTAATACCACTATTCTTGGCTCAGTGATAACCAGGAGGCATATAAGGGAGGACCATAGAGTGTGGACTGGGCCCAGTAACTGAGAAACGTCAGCGTGTTAGATCGAGTGGGGGGAAAAAAGTCATTCTTCAAAGTCAGCTCTAAACACTGCTTGTTTAAACCAGATGACTTTGTTTAATTACTATTATAGCCACTGGTGAGGTTATCTGTTTAGACTTCACAAGTATGTGTGAATTGCCTACTTCAGTCCTTATTTATTTTCATAGAATAATCAAAGAATCTGATTAAAAATAATAAATTATGATTTTCCTTCTCAATAGAACTAAACAGCAAAAACAAAAACAAGTGTAATGCAGCTATAGTTGTCCTCAGACTCAGGAAAGGTGGCCAGGAATCTAGAATAGGATTATGATATGAAATTGGTTCTCAAGTTATGGTAATATACAATAACATTGATACATTATAACCTAAAATGTGAGAGTCGAGGTCCTAAGAGAGGGCTAAAAAGAATCGGCGAAAAAGGCTGATTTTTCAGCTTAGAACTTAGGGTCTTTGTTTTCAGAGTGAAATGTTAACATTAACAGTGCCTGGAACACACCCTTCACACAGAGGGTCTATGAATTTGAATCCATAACATGTCAAGCTACACGACAAAAGTAAAACACAGTTGCAAGGTACTTTGCTCACACGAAAAACTTTCTGACAGCCCACTTCGAGCATCTGGAAGGTGCTGGAATTCATCTGGGTGGGATCTGATCTATATGAGCTAATAGTTCTCTGCCAGAAATTGATGAAACTCTTACTCGATTGAATTTCAAAACGCCAGGAAGACGGGCAGAAAATACCAACACACGAAACAAGGACTAGAAAAGTCCAAGCAGGAACTGTGCGGCCTCGCCCCCCGCCCCTCCGTCGGGCTGCCCGCCCGCCTCGGCCCCCGCTCCTCCCCCGGGCTGCCGGCCGGAGCGGCCTCTCGGACGACGAAGACCCGGCGGCGGGAGGGCATCTTCCCCACACATTACCTGCAGGACTCGGCCTCCAGGCCCGACGACACCCATGAGAGGCCTGTAGACAACATACGGCCACCTCCACCCGGTCTTGGCGGAGCTGCCTCGACTCCAGCCAGAGTAGGGGCCCCGCAGCCGCCCCGGCCCCGGCCCGGGACCCAGGCGGAGGGCCCGCAGCAGCAGACACGCAGCCGCCATGTTGACTCAGAAGCGGCGCCTGCGCGGTTGGGGCCTCTTCGGGGCGCCTGCGCGGTCGGGCGGGGCGGGGTGGTGGTGGAGGGTTTCCTCGGAGCGCCTGCGCTGTCCGGGCCTCGTTGCGGCACCTGCGCGGTCAAGCTTGCCAAGCCTCAGTCCCCTGCTCGCGGATTCCGGCGCCGCACGCGGCGTCAGCGGCACCCCTAATCCGACTGGAGTTCTCTAGCGGTTTGAGGTGCCACCTTGTGCGGAGCGCCTCGAGTAGAGCTGAAGCCAAGGAGGGCATCGCAACGCCGCGCCGAGCCGCCGCTCCCGTAGGGACTTGGCGCAGCGGGTCCCGGGACTTCAGAGCGAGCGAGGGAGCCCGAGGGGCGCGGAGCGTGCGCAGATGGCAGGGCCGCCCGCGGCCCTGACCCCGACTTCGACCCTCAGACCCGGATCCTGACCCCGACTCCGACCCTCAGACCTGGACCCTAACCCCTACTCCGACCCTTGGACCCCGGCGCGGTCTGGGCGCGAAGAGGGTGCTGCCGAGGGGAGGAGGGCTTCGCTGGTCCGGGCTCTGGCCGCAGAGCCTGCCCGGGTGGTGCCCGGAGGGTCCTGCGGACGGAGCGGACGAGGAAGGGGCTTAGGGTAAGAGCAAGGACTCCAGGAGAGGGTATCTGAGTCCCCCGGCGCAGGCGGCTGGCAATCTTGGCCTACAGATGCTTAATTTTGGAGAGGTAACCATCTCGTCCACTGTTATTTTCTCCTGGAGGCAGGCTGACTCCCTCTGGAAGTCGTGCCCAGCTCTGGAGACCAGGATCACAGCCCGGGGGACTTAGTCCGCTCTATCCCTGGGAGGCGGGGTGGGGGTGGGGGGCTGTGGTTTTATCCCTGGGATTCCGGACCCCAGGGTCCCCTCCTCTTTCCCAGCCCCCCGGAGGTCTGGTGCTTGAACCCTTAGCCTTGAGACTGCTGATTGTGTTATGGTGACTTAAGTTTGTTTGTGTGTTTTTCCGTAATCCCCAAATTCCTAAGGTCATTAGATGATAACCAGTCTTACTGAGGGCCAACTAGTGCCTGACTGTGTATCAAACATTCTTTTAATCTTCACAAGTGTGCAAAGTAAATGCTTTTACATCTATTTTACAGATAAGGAAACAGACTCAGAACACTTTAAAGTAACCTTTCCAAGGTCACAGCTAAGAATTAATGGCACAGAGTTTCAGAGATGGTCTGACTGGTTTCAGGGCCTGTGCTCTTCGCCCTATGGCTGTAAAGGTCATATGTGTCCGTCCCCCCCCGTCGGTCCTGAAGCTGCAAAGGTTTAGGGACTTTTTTTTAATGCAGCGTCCTGATTATAGGTCCCCACTCTGGCAGCCAGGTTCTCGAGTGTGGTTGATTGTGGAGAGGGGGCTGCCCCTGTCCTGCACAGCTGGACTGCCTGCCTTCTCACTTTCTCTCTCAACAATCCATCCATCCTCCCCGGTGTCCTCCTTCACTGTTTCACTGTTTTTCTTTCACTGGTTAAACTGTCCCACCCACATTCTCCCGTCCACTCTCCCCAGACCAGTCCCGTACCCATGACCAGGCTTCCCAGTAGTTTCTGGCCCCCTTACACCCTATCAGAGCTTGTGCAACGCCGCCCTAACAGGAAGTGGCTGAGCCCCACCCTCACCCGGTTCCCTTCTCACCCAGCACAGAGAATTTGTGACTCACAGCCTCTAACAAATTTGAACGTGTTTCGGGAGAGTGTAAGATGCAGTCCTGTTAACACTGTTTGAAGTAAAAAGTGGTATTGGAATCTAAGCTCTTTGCAGGAGGTTCATTTGGAAGCAGTGCAGGGTGATAGCAGGAGCTGGGCTTTGGGAAAGTAGTGCGGGCTTCTGTCCTTCTGAGTCTGTGGCCTTGAGCAAGTGATTGCCTTCTCCAAGCCTCGGTTTTCTCATCAGTAAAATGGGGATAAAGTTATCTGCAGAGTGAGGCTGATACTGGGTGTCCCACGGGGTTGTTGTAAAGATAAAATGCAATGAAAATACATGAAAGCGGCTCATCAGCTGGGAAGCCGTCCACATCCAGGATGTCGTGGGAAATGAGGTTCTGGGAAACATGAATTCACTCATCCAAACACATTTACTGAACAACTGTGCTTTGAGAGCTGGCTGCAACCCAGGCCTCAGGTGAGAGGTGGACCTTGACTCTGAACCCTGCCCTGCTCAGTCCCACCACTGCAGTGGCCTCGGGCGATGGGGGTTCAGTTAGAGAATTCAGATGCCCAGTGGCCTCAACCCTGGCAGAGAAGGACCTGGGTGGGGGGAGACCGGCTCCTCCCGGGCCCCACTCCTGAGGCATCGCCTTCACTTTCCTGAGCCACTCCTGTCCATCACCTGCTGTCTGTTCTTTCTGTACCTTGTGACTTGTGTTTACTCAGTTCTGCTTCCTCAGCTCTCGGAACCCTGTGCACATCAGGACCTTTGGGCTTGGCCTCCCTTAACTGTGTCAGAGGCCATCGTGGTGAACTGACTGCGGCCCAGGCTTGTCTAGGCCTCTGTATCACCTCCCTGTCACCAGGCGGGAAGGGCAGGGGAGCAAGGCGCCTCGTCCTGCTGCCGTCCCTGTGACCCTTGCTGGGCTCCTGTGCCGCCAGCTGTCAGCCGAGGGGCTTCAGGCAAGCTGCTCTGAGGACATCTGTCCGTCCCCTTGTCTGTAAAATAGGAATAACACTTTAGCAGTCTGGGACAGAGGTTGATCTTTTGGGCCATCTTTGGTTTTAAGATATAAGCTCTGTTATTAATATCAGAGCAAATAGTTTTTTGCTTCTTCACAAATTAGGCAGCTTGGCTGCAACTAAAGTGCTAAACTTTTTTTTTTTAAATCACAGTTCCAATAAGGAGCTACTGTATAGCACAGGGAACTATATTCAGTAACTCGTAATAGCCTATAATGGAAAAGAATCTAAAAAAAGAATAGATAGGGACTTCCCTGGTGGTCTAGTGGTTTAGAATCCACCTTCCAATGCAGGGGATGGGGGTTCAATCCCTGGTTGGGGAACTAGATCCCACATGCCTCGGGGCAACTAAGCCCGCGGGCTCTGGAGCCTGAGTGCCACCACGAACACTAAGACCCGACGCAGCCAAATAAATAAATATGAAAACAATGAAAATAGAAAAGAATGTATATACATATACATATATATTTCTATATACATGCGTATGTATAACTGAATCACTTTGCTGTGCACCTGAAACTAACACAACATTGTAAATCAACTATATTTCAATAAAAAGTTTTAAAAAAGCACAGTGACTCCACACTCGGGCCTGGTCTTTGGAACCCTTTGGCTGTTGCATAAGGTAATGACTAACTGTACCCATAATGGTGAGCTGCTGGGCTGAGGCTGTCTTGCAGCTTTGAATGACCTGGCCTATACCTAGATCTTTGCAAAATGTTAGGTTGTCATCTATAAAATACACTCCCCTGTGGAATGTTTGAACAAAGTCATCTGCATTTTGGTAAATTTTGTTTCTGGACTGCACATCTTTCTTAGGAAACGATTTCTTCTCGTGTGGCTCACTAATTGGGTTTTACTCACACGTACAACAAGATTTCATAATATCAGATTTGTTCTTGAAAGGAGAAAAGTCCATTATTATTAGCAAAAAACCTGTCCAGGAACTCGCACATGACTAAGTAGCTATGTATTCCTCAATAGTTCTCCAGACGTGGGCGTGGGATTCTGGACAGACATTTAGGAAGGGCCTGGAAAGGGCAGGTCTGTGCTAACACCCAGAGTTCTGGACAGCACATGCCAAATTCATTAATTTAACCACTTGCTCTGTTGATTACATCAGTTATCCATTGCTGTGTAACAAATTACCCTAAACTCAGCAAGTTAGAACAACCAGTGTTTATTGCCACATGGTTCCTGAGTGCTTGGCTTCTCACCAGGCTGCAGTGCAGGTGACGCCTGGGGTTGTGGTCACCTGAAACTTGCCAAGTGTCCAAGGTAACGCCCTTGCCTGGCTCCTGGCCCGTGGCAGCAGCTCCTCACCGTGTGACTCCATGGGCTTCTCACGTAATGAGGTGCCACGTGGCAGGGACAACCCAAGGGTATGAATCCCAGGGGGCAGGGGTCATCGAGGGCCAGCTTGGAGGCCGCTGCCCGCAGTGATGGTTGGAGAAGATGTCTGCTGTTCATACCTCTCAGTAAAGCCCATCCGCTGGGTTCCTCACTACCCATCGTGTGGCCCTAGCCCTTTGCAGCGTCACGCTAGTCACCACATTGGGTAGTTCAGGGAGAGGACAGTCATCCCCCAAGTCCTTCCTTAGGACTCATAGGTTTTTTTTTCGCCGAGCCACATGGCTTGCGGGATCTTAGTTCCCCAACCGGGGATTGAACCTGGGCCCCGGCAGTGAGAGTGCCACATCGTAACCACTGGACCGTGAGGGAGTTCCTAGGACTCGTGTTTGCAAACGGGGAGAGCACTTTGCCTTCGGGGTCACGGAGTAGAGGCGTGAGTTGACAGTGCTGCCAGCACCCTCCGAGCTGTGGTTGGAGCGGGCGTGGCCACAGCAAAGGGGGAGACTGCAAGGGAGCCTCCAGATCCATTCGCAGTGAGTGGGCACCCCCGTCGTTCCCTTGTCAGGGGCCAACCCCTTTCCTACAGTGTGAGTTTGCAGTGGCTTTTCTGTCTGTTCACATTGGGGTTTGCCTGTCCAGGTCCTTTAGCCACTTGGGAGCCACAACCAGACACCCAATGTTCACCTCCACGCCCTGGCACCTGTTCAGAAGCCTTGTCTGGGTCCCGCTGGCAGGAAACAGGGATCGTGTCTGGATGTCCACGTTATAGCCAGTATCTGAAAGTCACAGGCTTGATATGTCTCTGGTCCCTCGGGTTACCTGTTAGGGGGATGACAGGATAAGGAAAGAAGGAAGGCCTTACTGTTCTGTGTTTTGTCTCCTGGGAGCTCCCCATTGGAGGTGCCCTGCAGCCAACAGGATGCTCTGGGATCCTGTAGCCACTAGTCAGATTGTGTGCCCACAACACACAGCTAGCAGCTGTCACGGGGAGGCTCCGTTTCACCCACCGGACAGAGCATGCCGTCTCCCGGAAGGAGGACGGTCCTAGGCCTTCGTGCTTTTCCATATTAAGACACAGAGTGGCCACCGGCTGGCTGCTTCTGGACCCCAGAGGTCTGTGGCTGTTAACGGTTTATCAGCACATCAGTGGTGGGCCTGCCTCTGCAGATGTTCCACAAACCGCATTGAAGTTGGACAGTCACAGCAAAACGGGGAAAAGACAGTGACGAGCGAGTGCTTGCAGAGGTCCTGGCCTTTCCTGCCAGCCCACTGAGGAAAACCCACCTTCCTCCGAACTCCTGTCCCGTTCCCTCAAACTCAGAGGTGGCTGGCCCATTCTCGATATTCTGTAGGGCAGAACAGAAAGACAAAGGGCAAAAATAGCTCAAAAGAAAGGATGAAAGAGGCAGAGGATGGGGAAAACACACCAGTGCTGTTACTGGTCCAAAGCAAAGCTGATGGGGAGATGGGGTAGGAGGCTGGAGTTTCTGGGGGCGAGTTTTGGGGAGATTGGTGACAGGCCTCCAAAGAAGTTGCAGAGAAGGAAGGAACTGGAGAGAAAGGGAGATTTTTGTGGTATAAACTGAAGTTGCCTTTGACAGATGTTGCATGGCTGTGTCCTGGGTGCTGAGGACACAGCCGTGAACAAAGTGATGGCTGGTCTCAGTGGCCTCCCGTTCCAGTGACAAACCCTGAGGCGGGGTGATCAGGCTCCACAGAGAAGGGAACCTCTGAAAAATTGTGCTGAAATATGCATAACATAAATTCTGCTCTCGTGGAAGGGGAAGGGAAGGCGGAAGCTGGGAATGCGCAGGTGGGAGATGCTCTGTGGCCAGGTTGGGTGGAGGGAGGTGGAGGGAGGCAGGGCTGGGCTCAGGCCAGGGTCAGAATGCCCAGTGGTCAGGACCCTTCCTCTGTGCTGGAGGGGCTGGAGGGCTTTGAGCCCAGGACCAATTGCTCTGTTTTATAAGCATGATTTGGACTGCTTCGTGGACAGCAGACTCTAGACAGATGGGAGGTGGGGAAGGGGAGGGCAGGAAGACCCTGCGTGGGCGGACGGGAGGTGCGGTGACAGGGGCTGGTCTCCAGGAGGACACGGACATGCTGGAGCGTGAGTGCCTTTGGCAGGAACCTGGTTTTGTTCATGGCTAAATCCACAGCTCCCAGGTCAGTGCCTAGCAAACAGTAGGCCCTGTACGAGTGTTTGCAGGATGAATCCAGGTGCTCTGTGTGGGGTGCGGATGGGCCGTGATGAATCCAGTCGAGGAGCGGTATCAGAGGAGATGTCCAAGCGCAGGCACCGTCGGGGCCAGGCCTTCCTCACTGGGCTGGGGGACGCTCTGGGGACGGAGGATGGCCCCTGGACTACGTGGGTGCACGCTCTGGATTTCGCTCCAGAGCTTCCGAGTCAGAACCTCGGGGTATGCGCAGGTAACTGCACTAAGGAAAGCAGGCTTCCCAGGCAAGGGCTGGAGAACTACCCTTTAGGGATCAAAATCAGGAATTTGTAGATCTAATGTTTTGCTTGGCCACACGATGTTTGGCAAATTAAGTCCTTTTGTTGAAATGTCCAATAAAAATTTAATTTCCAATAAAAAACTGGAAGATGTGGCAATGCTGGCTCTGGCAGCCCCCTTCCGTCCCCCTGGCCCAGCAGGCGGTTGGCCCCTGACCCCTGTCCCACCACCCTGCCATCGTCCGCCTTCACTAGGTCCCTGTTATTCTTCCTATGTCTCTTTTCTCTGGAACTGCTGTGACAGCTCCCCTGTTGGCCTCCTGTCCTGTTCACACTGTTTCAGCAGGGCTGCTGCTGAGCCGTTCACTGCAGGGGCTGCTTGCAGGCTAAGACACACCCCTGTGCCCGGACGCCTTGCAGGTCCTGGTCACCTCTGCTGCTATCCCCCTAGAGCCCCACAAGGAGGCCCAAGCATCTCAGACTTAACTGTACAAAACTAAGCTCTCCCCCGCCACGTCTTTCCTGCCAATGTCGATTCCATCCCAGACATTTCTCTTTCTCTTACAGCCCACAAAATCTTGCCTACTCTATCTTCAAAACACATGCCAGATCACACTGTCTCACCAGTCCAGACGTCACTGCCACCTCTTGCCAGCTCCTCTGGGCTCCCATCATCTCCAGAGAGACTCTTTCTTTCTCTTTCTTTGGCTGAGCCAGGCCTTAGCTGTGGCCCGCAGGATCTTCGTTGCAGCACGTGGGAGTCTTAGTTGCGGCCTGTGGGATAGAGTTCCCTGACCAGAGATGGAACCCGGACATCTGCATTGGGAGCGCGGAGCCTTACCCACTGGACCACACGGAAGTCTGGCGACCCTTTCAACAGTAGGTCCCTTCACCTCCCTGGGACCTGCTGTGGCTTACTTTTCATTCAGAGTGAAATCCTAACTCTGAACTGGGACCCTCACCAGCCACTTCCCTCTTCTCATTTGCTCCAACTTTGCTCTGTGCTTGTCGGGGCTCCTTCCTGCCCCCTCCTGGGGTGCTCTTCCTCAATTCACTTGCCTTCTCCCTCACTCTGTGACTCAGCTCAAAGGTCATCTTATCTGAGTCCTTCCCCAGCCCCCATTACTCCACATTTAATACAGGCCTTAGAATGGTGCCAGGCACACAGTAGGCACTTAAAAGCCCTCAATGTGTTCTGAACCAATGAGTGCTATCCCTCCAGACACCACGAGAGGAGAGGTGCTGTCCCTCTCTCCACCTTCAGGACATGGGTTAGTCTGCCCCTTTGCCCAGGGCTGTCCAACAGAAACAGAATGCAGCCAGGGTATGATTTAAAATTTCCCAGTGGCCACAATTAAAAAGAAAAAAGAAACAGGTAAAATTAATTTCAACACTATATCTTATTTAATGCAACTGTCTCAGATACTATCATTTCCACATGTTGTAAATACAAAAAATTTACTTTTTTTTTTTGTGGTACGCGGGCCTCTCACCGCTGTGGCCTCTCCCGTTGCGGAGCACAGGCTCCAGATGCGCAGGCCCAGCAGCCATGGCCCACGGGCCCAGCCGCTCCCCGACATGTGGGATCTTCCCGCACTGGGGCATGAACCCATGCCCCCTGCATCGGCAGGCGGACTCTCAACCACTGTGCCACCAGGGAAGCCCTACTTTTTCTTTTTTTAAAATTTATTTATTTTATTTACTTTTGGCTGCGTTGGGTCTTCGTTGCTGTATGTGGGCTTTCTCTAGTTGCGGCGAGCGGGGGCTACTCTTCATTGCAGTACGCGGGCTTCTCATTGCAGTGGCTTCTCTTGTTGTGATGCGTGGGCTCTAGAGAGCAGGCTCAGTAGTTGTGGCGCATGGGCTTAGTTGCTCCGCAGCATGTGGGATCTTCCCGGACCAGGGGTTGAACCCGTGTTCCCTGCACTGGCAGACGGATTCTTAACCACTGCGCCACCAGGGAAGTCCCCAAAATTTACTTTTTTACATTTTACATTCTTTTCTTCTTAGTACTAAGTCTTCCAAATCCAGTATTTTATATTCACAGCCCATGTCAACCTGGACTTGTCACATGCGACTGGGGCGGCCTCACTGGATGTTCTGCACCACATCTTACTTGGTAGTTCTTCTTTAACCTTCTGTCAGCACTTTGAGTGTCAATACTTAAGTAGGGAAACCTGCAAGCCACTCCCCAGACAAGACCTGATTTTCACTCAGTATTTTTAACTCCCTACACTGCTCTTTCAAAGCACTTATCATAGCCTGTAATTAGATACCTGTATGGCTATTTGATGAACTACCTTCTGTTCCTGGTCGTTCTCAGTGCCTGATTTAGTGCCTGGCCCATAGCAGACACTCAGTAAACATTTGTGCATTAATGTATTCAGTGGCTTAATTCTTTCCTTTTCTCTACTGTATATTTTTACCACATAGGTTCTGCTTCTGTGGAACTTCGCTTTGCTTTTGCCTTAGTATGTTTTCAGATTATTTCAAAGCAAATTGCCTCCGTATTCGTATTTCCTACTTTCAATTCTCTATTTGGTTGAGGTCAGTGTTTTTCTTTTTGTTTTTTAGGCCGCGCCGCGCGGCTTGCGGATCTTAGTTTCCTGTAAGGAAGCAGGTCTGAGAGCTGACTAGGTCGGCGGACGGTTGGTCCAGCACCCCTTGGACAGCGGCAGGTGCAGCCAACGCAGTACGGACTCGTTGTGAGCGGACAGAGGACCGATGGCCCCAGCCCCGGGCCCTCTCTTCGCGGGCGCGCCTCCGGACCAGCTGGTGCCGCGGCTGCACCGCAACACCGCGCTTTCAGGCGCCTTCCGCCCAGACCCGCTCCCGACCATTCCCCTCGCCGCTTCCGGCACTTGGGAAGGCCAATCGTCACGTCCGAGAACAAAAGACCCGCCTCCTCCTCCAGGCAGGTAGCCAATCCGGCTGCTCGCTACCCCAGCGACCCGTGCGCCAGGACGCAAGACCTTGCCCAATCCGTCCGCGGACGTGCTTCTGGTCCCGCCCCTGCCTGTGGTAGAAGCTGTCAATCTCGGCGTCCCCCGTGGCCCCGCGCGCACTTCCTTCCCGACGCCGTGACGTGCGCAGCCCTGTGCCCGACGGCGGCGGGCCAATGGCGGTGGTGGATACGGCGGGCCAATGGGAGGTAACGTCTCATGCGGCCCGCGCCGCCGCAGCCGCCGCCGGGTCCCGGAGCCAGAGGCCGCCCGAGCCGGAGCGCGATGGAGCGAGGGCCCCAGGCGGGGAGGCGCGGCCGAGCGCGCGGCCCGACGCCCCCTCAGTGAGCGCCCGACCGCCGCGGCGCAGCCCGAGGGCGGGCTCGCGTCTGCCCGCCTCGCCGCCGCGCCGGCGCTTGGAGCCCGCGCCGCCTTCCCGCTCGGGCCGCGGGCCGGGGACGGCCCGGGGCTGCATGGCCTCGCCCGCGCGCCGCCGCTGAGCCCTGGGCCGGAGACGGAGCCGGAGCCGGTGAGAGCCGCGGTCGCGCCGGGGTTGGGGCGGGCGCGGGGCGTGGGGCGGCCTTGCGGCCTGCAGGCCTTCCGCGCCGGGCGGAGCAGCGCAGCGGGCTTCGGCGGGCCTGGGGGCCGGGGGCCGGGGCAGCCGTGACGGGCCTCCAGGGCCTCCGGGCGGGCTTGTGGGGGGGGATCCGGGTGGGCCTGAGGGCCTGGGGGGTAACCGGGAGGAACGACGGCGAGTTTCGGACGGGCTTGGGGGCCGGGGGCAGACGAGGGTTTCAGGCTGGACTGGGGGGCAGACAGGGGCTGAGGGTGGGCTCTGGGTGGGCCTGGGAGGCCCAGAGGGCCGACGGGGGACTCCGGGTGGGCCTCGGGCCCTGGGGGCCCTACCGGGGTCCTGGGACAGCCTTGAGGGGCAGAGGGAGGGCTCTGGACGGGCGGGGGCCGACGGGGGTCTTCGAGGGGCCTGAGGAGCCGACGGGGGCTCTGGGCAGGCCTGGGGGGCCGACACGGGGCTGAGGGTGAGTTCTGGGTGAGCCTGGGGAGCCGGAGGGGCCGACGGGGCGCTCCGGGTGGGCGTGGGGACCTTGGGGTCCCGGGGCAGCAGTGAGGGGCAGACGGGGGGCTGCTGGGGGCTCCGGGCGGGCCTGGGGGGCCCGGGAAGTCTTGAGAGGCCGGCCGTGGGCTGTGCAGGGCCCCGGGCACCTGGGGAGCGGGGCGCCGACCTCTGACCCGCGGGAGGGGCGCCTTCGCGGTGTAGGCTGTAGTTGTTATTCCCAGCGTCCTATTATTATCGCTGTTTTGAAATGGGAGCAGGCGGCTTCGGGCTTTAAGCCGGAGGGGGAGGGCGAGCCGGGGCCCTGGAGGGAGAGGGGGCGTTGGGGCCGCAGGAGGCGCGTGGGCCCGCGGAGGGGCAGGAATGCGGGGCAGCGGTGCGGGGGTGTTTCGGGGGGAGGGTAGGCGGGACTGGGGGGCGGGTGGGAGGGAAGCGGCGGCGGCGGCTGCAACAGCAGCCCTTGGCCTCAAGGAACAATGTGAGACGTTGCCTGAAATGTTAATTTCCGTTCCTCATTTCATCATCCCCTGGCAGGGCGGTAGCTGTGAGAGCGCGCGCGCGCGCGCGCGTGTGTGTGTGTGTGTGTGGGGTGTGTGTGTGTGTGTGTGTGTGTGTGTGTGTGTGTGTGTGTGTGTGTGTGTAGGGTTGGCCCTGCCACATGGATTCAGTCCCCTTTCAAAGAGGGATCGTGTTGTTGAATCTTGTGTCTCTGCCGTTTTGGGGGGAGTCTTAATTTTTCTTGAGGGCTGCTCTTTTCCTGGTGTCCCATCAAGGTTTTCTGCTTCTGTTGTGTTGTGAAAGCTAGTCTCGTATCCCAACTTCCGAAGAGTTTTGGAAGAGGCTTTGGGAGATTAAGCTGTCCTAAGAGGGCCCCGTGCTTCCAAAACCATTTTCTTTCTAACAGTTAAGATGCAGCAGGCTTAGGTTTCATGGTTTCTGTAGGTTATGAGAAGTTTTATGTTCGTTTGCAAGAACAGGATTTCTCAGCAGAGAAGTCAAATTTCAGGCTTTCTTATATGGTGAGAGAGTATTCTGAAGTGATTTTGCACAATGTCCTTAACATTCCTTTTCCACTGAGCAGTGAGAGTGCACGCAGTTGTTGAATTGGGGGGTGATGAAATGCTCTCAGCCAAAAGATGTAAGATGATACTGCTTGTAGAAGAAGTGCCATTGAAACAGTTACTATTTTTGGTTTGTGCAAACCCAGTCAATGGCATAACTTGGATAGTTCTAAATCAGAGACCCTGAGACTGTGTTTGATGCCTTTAGGACCTTGATTGCGCTTACTCAGTGTTGCTGTCCTGGAAGACCTGGAGTTCTGTTTGTGTTTTTTAGGACGATTGCACAAGTACTCTGGTATTACTTTGAAACTGTAGTTAGAAAGGAAAAAGGGAACACATCTTGCTCAACTTAGATTGTGACCCTTCATCCCCCGCCCTCCATTCAGCTGTTGTCCTCCCTCTGCGGTGTCACGCTCAGGAGCGGGCTCGCCTTTGATAGGCTAGCTCTCTGAACGGAGGAAACAAAGACCAAGTTGCTGTGACATTTTCCTCTGTTCTTTGTGTGTGCCTCTTGAGTTAGTTAAAAAGCTACCCACAGATAGTGCCAAATTTGACCCAGCTTTGAAACTTTGAAAAGATCTTTTTCTTCTAAATGTTTTTTTTTATCGTGGGAAAATATACATAACAAAATTTACCAGAAGTTTGTTTTTAAAGGTGTCACATAGTCTTGAATTCCTCCTTTGCAGTTGTACCTTTGTGCTGCCACTGTTGGATGTTTTCCTTTGGGCGTGCTGTGGGCCAGCCATGATAATCACACTGCACAGCAGGCCTTTCATCTCTCCAAACCAGATGGGCTGCTTGTGACTAGTGGCTGTCATCTTAGCTCTAATTACAGTGTTGATACAGTGACAAGTAGAACTTTCTACAAATAGAGTTAAAGAAGCTGTGCTATTTGTACTGGAGAATATTTTTCAAGAGGCGTTGCGTTGCGTGCCTTGAGTTTTTAAGTACATTTGACACAGTAAGGTTACGTTTCATCCAATATGAGAGGAGAGTTACTTTGCATAGGATGGCAATGAGCCCATCATCAACTAAATAACATAATTAGAGAGCGTCAGTAAATGCTGGTTCAGAGCATGGTCTGCATTTGTTGCCAAAATAAGTGTTTTGATCTGTCCATTAGTCCATGTAAGTCCCTTCATCTCTCATATGTAAGTATAATGGATGAGCTTCCTTGAAGAGCAAGATACTTGCTAGTTAATAGGTGCGAATGACGCTGCACTGCTTGCCTGGCTGTGTGCTGGGTCAGTTCACTATTGCTGTTCAGTCAGTGCTCTGTGGGGACTGAGTTTGGCCTGTTTGATAAACTTTGTACAAAAAATCGAATGAACGCAAATAAAAGTTACTGTCTTGAAATGTTTTCATGTGTGTTCTGTTAATTTGAATTTCAAATGGAATTTCTGTGCAATTCAACTTTTTCAGTTTTATCTTAAACTCTGTGAAAGATGGCGTCAATCCCCAGCACCTGGAACGCAGGCAGTTAGAGATAATTGGTATAGAAAGCCTTTTTAAAAAGGCTTAGGAAATGATCCACTTCAACAACTCTCTGTTAATTCTTTTTTGTTGTTGTTGTTAATTCTTATAGAGATGTTTCTGTTTCTAAGCGGTTCTTTTTTTTGTTGTTTGATGCATCTTATTCTTGATATCTTTTAAGCCAGAGTCAGACTCAGCTGTGTACGTAAGTGTATGTTTTTGTTAGTATTCTTCTGTGCTTTTCTTAACTCCCGCTCCTTTCTCCCCATGTTAAAAATTTTCTTTAAATTCACCTTTCAACCAAATAGTGTTTTATATATATGCTAGAACTACAAATATTATTATTATTATTGTTTTTGCGGTACGTGGGCCTCTCACTGCTGTGGCCTTTCCCGTTGCGGAGCACAGGCTCCGGATGCGCAGGCTCAGCGACCATGGCTCATGGGCCCAGCCGCTTCGCGGCATGTGGAATCTTCCCTGACCGGGGCACAAACCCGTGTCCCCTGCATCGGCAGGCAGACTCTCAACCACTGCTCCACCAGGGAAGCTCTACAAGTAGTATTTTTATGAAAGTGTCCCAAAGGATTATTAACTGGCCTAACCCTGATTGTGTGACCCCCTGCCCCCACCCATGTCCTTCACTCAAGTCCTCTCAACTCTTCATGCTCCGGTTCCATCGGCCTTTCATTTCCTAGGTGACCCTCTGCCTGGACCAGGGTCTTGCTGAATGTCCATCATTGTCTCCCTTGCAAATCCTCACCGCCCCCCCCCCCGCCATCAACACAGTTGATCAAATGTGTGATCACAGGGCTCTAAGCTGAATGAAGAGAGGCATGGTCTCTTTGTCACCCAGGGCCCAGCCTAGGCATGACCCTGGGCTTAGAATTGGCTCAGGAAGTATTTGTTGAATTGTTTAAAGGCAGTGTATGGAAGTGTTTGAGAAATTTTGAAAGGACATACTTAGTATCATGAACATTTACTTGATTGACTAGGAATTACACTATGTACGTTTTAGCCATTTTCCTATTTGTTGTTATTACAGGTTTACTTGCGAAAGGTGTGGGGCATGGCTTTTAAAATTGGCACAGAATGAGAGATAAAGGAAATAAAGTAACGGTTGTCTTTGTGGAAGAAACAGAATGCTTTCTGTGAAAGCAGCTTTAGTAGGACTGCGGTGCGGGGGCCACAGTCAGAGGCTCGCCAAGTGTGGTTTGCTGCTGCTGCTCATGGTGATGAGTACTTCGGGCACCTTCTGGCCGCGTGTCATGTGAGCAGTGTGGAGTCCTGTGAAAGGTTTAGAATTTTTTGATTTATGTTTTTTATTTCCTAAACGGTTGTAATAAAGAAGGCCAAAGCAATGTAAATTCTCCAGAATGGAGGCGGGCCCCTTAACATTATTTATTTATTTTTGGCTGCATTGGGTCTTCGTTGCTGTGCGTGGGCTTTACGTTGGGGAGAGCGGGGGCTACTCTTCGTTGCGGTGTGCGGGCTTCTCTTTATGGTTGTTTCTCTTGTTGTGGAGAACGGGCTCTAGGCACACAAGCTTCCGTAGTTGTGGTGCATGGGCTCAGTAGTTGTGGCTCGCGGGCTCTAGAGCACAGGCTCAGTAGTTGTGGCACACGGGCTTAGTTGCTCCCCGGCATGTGGGATCTTCCCGAACCAGGGCTCAAACCCGGGTCCCCTGTGTTGGCAGGCGGATTCTTAACCAGTGCGCCACCAGGGAAGTCCCTAGTTTTGGCATTTTAATGAAGAAAAAAAAATCTCTTTGGAGGGAATACACCAAAATGGAGTTGTGTTTTATTTTTTTCCCCCTTATGTTTCTGTTTTCTAAAATTTTAAAAATGAAACTTATGTATTTGGGAAAAGGTTGTTATTGAAAAGCCTAATCGTGGGCATAATTTGGGTGATAAAGACTTGAGTTCTTGGTTTAGATAATAGTAGATTTGTGTGGTTTTTTAACATTTTAGGTGGTAAGGGGTGAGGGGAATTGGTGGTTGTCGAAAACGTTTAAAGACATCATTCTAGAACTTGAGAAATCCTGCAGTTCACACTCTGGTCCTTTGAATAAAGAGTTAAGTGGGTTTTCAATGTGAAAATAGAAGAAGTCTGGCCTATTAATATAGCTCAGATTTTTCCAAGGCTGAAAGGACTGAAAATCCTTCTGTGATGCCCCCTCCGCAGCCAGGATGGAGGTAGGTGGCCGTTGGGAGCGGTGCTGAGTTAGAGCGTCCTTGCTGCTGGCTGAGGGCGAGACCCACGTGTCCAGTCTTGCCTTTGGCATCTGTGCAGTGAATTATTTATTATCCTGAAAATCTGTGGGTGCTCTTTTTCCACTTGCAAAGAAACCAATGTGCACCTCTTCACAAAATAAGAATGTTGGTCTTTGCTCAACTTAAAACTTTTTTTTTTGGCAGTACGCGGGCCTCTCACTGTTGTGACCTCTCCCGTTGCGGAGCACAGGCTCTGGACGCACAGGCTCAGCGGCCATGGCTCACGGGCCCAGCCGCTCCGCGGCATGTGGGATCTTCCCAGACCGGGGCACGAACCCGTGTCCCCTGCATTGGCAGGCGGACTCTCAACCACTGCACCAGCAGGGAAGCCCTCAACTTAAAACATTTTTGATCACTTAGGTCAAAGAAAAGTATTTTGTCAAGGTTAAATAAAATTCATAAAATCCCCCCTTTTTCAGTTACTTGTTTAAAAAAAAACGTGACCTTTAAGAATGGCTGGGGTTGAAATTTAACTTGTAAATGCTTAATAACTTTGTGATATCAGAGATTACTTTTCATCTAAAATGTAGCAAATAGACTTCTTTTCTCAGCTCATTAGTAGTTAAGTGTCCCTTCCTCTCCCCCTTCCAGTGGCAGTCTTCAGACCCAGAATGCGAATGTCCTGGAATAAAGAACATTTCTAAATAGTGAGAACATTTTGGGAAGGTGCTTTGTTCATAAGGTTTGGGCTAAAGTTATGAATAGTGGGTTTTTTTTCTTTTAACTGCATTCATATCCAGTAAAATAAAAAAGACTTTCATTTAATTCTCGGTGATAATGTAGACTTGAGAATATTATGGCTGTACTGTGTAAACTTATCTAAAATAGAGAGCATGAGAAAAGCAGAGAAGAACCTTATTACTCTTAAGAAATTAAGCCTTGCTGGTATGTACCATGTTTCTAAATGCGGTTGTACATCCTGTAAAACAGGAAGTAAGAATAAAAAACAGCAAAACCCCAAAGCAGCACTCTTGAAGGAATTAACTTTAAAAAAAGTTACTAAAACACTGGACTAATTAAAGGATGTGCAGAACACTGTAAGAAATCTTGGCCTTTTTGGATGCTTACAGAGGAGAAAAGCCAGTCTTTTTTTAAAAAAATAACTTTATTTATTTTTGGCTGCGTTGGGTCTTCGTTGCTGCGCGCGGGCTTTCTCTAGTTGCAGCGAGCGGGGGCTACTCTTCATTGAGGTGCACGGGCTTCTCATTGCGATGGCTTCTCCTTGCGGAGCACGGGCTCTAGGCGCGTGGGCTTCAGTAGTTGTGGCTCGTGGGCTCTAGAGCGCAGGCTCAGTACTCAGTAGTTGTGGCGCACGGGCTTAGTTGCTTCGCAGCATGTGGGATCTTTCCAGACCAGGGCTCAAACCCATGTCCCCTGCATTGGCAGGCAGATTCTTAACTACTGTGCCACCAGGGAAGTCCCGAAAAGCCAGTCTTCAGGGGTCTGAAACTGTAGCCCTCAGGTGATTCTGATTTCAAAGAATTTACAGACTTTGTGAATTCTTTCTTTGCTGAGGTGTATGATTTGTTCCGTTTAGCTTTAGCTTACCTACATAGGTATTTCCATTACTTTGAGAAGAGTCCATCTGGAATTTGAAGTGTTTTAGTCTAGAGGTTAATATATTAAATATGCTAAAGCTCAGAATGTTTTCTTATGGGAAAAAATTCCCCCAAATACTTGGGAAAGGTGATCTTTGAATTGTGTCTCTTATCTTTTAGTATGAAGTTTAGGAAAGGGGTCTGTGCTTTCACTCACAGCTGAAGTAATTTTCAGCAGATATAACCTTAATGAGATTTACATGTGAACTTTGTTTTTCTTTGGTGAAGTGATTAGATCTGATTCTGCTGAACCTGGGTTCTCATCAGATGACTAACTTTTTAAAGAAGACAGTTTAAGCAATAACTCTAATCTTTAAAAAAAAAAGATACTTAATTAAAGACTAAGGGCACAATGAAGTTTTAGAACACTGGGGAGGGAATCTCTTAAAATTTAACCCACAGCATCTCGTTTTCCTCGCCTTGACAGTTTTCTTCTAGGCTCCAAATATGTTGTCTAGAGGGAGATGGGAAACAGGGGAGATGGAGGATTTGAAGAGGTACCACAGGAGGGTGTGAAGGTTGGAAGGAAGGCATGCTCTCACAATCTGGAGAAACCCTTGTGGTTTTTATATTTCAGTGCTGTTACTATTTTCTATGGCTGCTGTAACAAATGACCAGAAATTTAAAGGCTTACAACAATACAGATTTTTTCTTATTTACAGTCCTGCAGTTTAGAAGCCTGGCATGGATCGTGCTGGGCTGAAGGCAAGGTGTCAGCAGGGCTGGTTCCTTCTGAAGGCTCCATGGAGACTTCATTTCCTTGCATCTTCCATCTTTTGGAGGCTCTTCACATGGCCCCTTCCTCCATGTTTGAAGCCAGCAACCTTGTGTCTCTCTGACCTTCCAAGGTGGATTTGTTTTGTTTTGTTTTTTTTTAAAACACAGGACGTTTATTTAAACTGTTACTTTTCATAATTCATTGAAACTTATCACAGGTCAATATCTTCATTCTGGTACCTTATTGGGTACATTCATTAGTGTTATATAAACCTCCATATAAAACGAAAGAACTAAAAGTACAGCTAAGAACGTAGCTCTTCTGACTGTCTTCGGCCTCCATCTTCCACTGTTAAACACACTTGTGATTATGTGGGGTTCACCTGGATGATGCAGACTCGTCCCCCGTCTGCTGATGAGTAGCCTGAGATATCTAGAGGCTCCAGGGATTAGGTCGTGGAGCCCTTGGGGACGTTATTCTGCCAGCCACACCGGGAGTGCATGGCGCTGTCGTACACGTGAGGTTGGGCCGGGTCCGTGTGCAGCAGGCTCTGGTGCTTGGCCTTGGTTCCCCAGAACTGCCTTGGCTCTCGGAGAGACTCAGTGCCGTCCGTCAGCCAGCAGAACTTGGCATTGATAGGGGATTAGTGGATATGCTGGAAACACATGTCCTGGACAAGGTTTTGTTTTATTTTTTATTTTATTCTTTTAAATTTTTATTTAATTTTTTTTGGCTGCACCACATGGCATGGGGGATCTTAGTTCCCTGACCAAGGATTGAATCCGCACCCCCTGAAGTGGAACTGTGGAGTCTTTACCTTTGAACTGCTGGGGAGGTCCCAAGGTCTTGTTTTAAATAAATTTTTATTTTGGAATAATTTTAGATATACAGCAAAGTTGCAAAAGTAGTACAGAGAGTTCCGTTATATTCTTTACCCAGGTCCTCTAAGGTTAACATCTTACATAGCAGTGGTAATTTTGGCAAAACTAAGAAATTAGCATTGGGACTTCCCAGGTGGCGCAGTGGTTAAGAATCCGCCTGTCAATGCAGGGGACACAGGTTTGAGCCCTGGTCCAGGAGGATCCCACATGCCGTGGAGCAACTAAGCCCTGCGCTACAACTAGTGAGCCTGAGCTCTAGAGCCCTCGAGCCACAACTACTGAGACTGCGAGCTGCAAGTACTGAAGCCCATGCACCTAGAGCCCATGCTCTGCAACAAGAGAAGCCACCGCAGTGAGAAAGCCCGCACGCAGCAACAATGACCCAGCAACGATGACCCAACGTGGCTGAAAATAAAAAAAAAAATTAGCATTGATGCGTTATACTGTTAATTGAATCCCAGATTCGTTTAGATTTCATTCCCACTAATGTCCTTTCACTGCTCCAGGATCACACGTGGCATTTAGTTGCCTGTCTCTTTGGTTTCCTATCTGTAACAGGTTTTCGGTCTTTTCCTTGTTTTTCATGACCTTGGCAGTTGTGAAGAGCACAGTCTTTGTTTTTTCTGTCTTCGTAACCATTCACCCATTTGGCACAGTTGTAAAGCAACTGTGTATAGGCAGTTGTGTAGCTGACTTCTGGTTTCTTTGACTGTTTTCCTGAATGTGGCCTGCTGTATACGGGGAGAACAGTTTGGTGTCTTTTTGTAACTGGAATGCATAACATGCTCTAGGGAGGGGCTTCTAAGACTACACAGCTTTCCCCACGTTCCACTGATTTAGTCAGATGTTTGTTGGTTGCTCACTGTGTGCAGGACTGTGTGGGGGAAGCGCAGAGATGAAAGCAAGGTGTGGGGCAGGAGCTGCACGCAGGGGCGAGGGCATTTCTGGCTCCGGGTCTGGGGGTTGATGCAGGAAGTGCTCTGGAAGCATGGTGGGCGTCGGTGGGTGTGCAGAGAGCAGGGTCAGGCCGGCAGACTGCCGGAAGGCTCTGGACAAGGGCCACGAGGGCGGGTTGTAACGTGAGAATGTCAGCTTGGCTTGTTTGAACACGGAGCCCATGAAAGAAGGTGGTAGCAGATGAAGCCAGGGAAACGGAGTACAGCCCGAGTGTGTGGGACCTAGGATGAGGGCCCTGGCCATGGCCTGCTGAGGGACGGCAGAGGCCGTGCGTGGGCTCTGCTGGTGCCAGCGGAAGACCAGTGCCTGGTGATGCGTGAATCTGGGCTGCCAGGAGAGGGGTGGCGTTTAGGGCTTGGGTGGAGGGAGTGAGTGCCAGCCAGGGTGGCCACTGCTCATGAGGGCCCCCTGCCTTGTCTTCTAGCCTGTTCTTTCAGCCCCGCCATCCTCTGCTTTTGGATGATGTCTGGTTTAGAAAGGTCTCAGTGGAAACTGTTACAGGAAGTGGGAACACCATTTTCTAGGGAAATGTACGGTGAGTGGTAGAAATGGATGATGGGATTGAGATTTTGTTGTCGGAATGATGCCTGAGTTTAAATGACTGGCAGAGGTGCTGTCCCAGGGAAGTGGCTGAGGAGCGAAGTGTGTCTGCTGGAGCCTGGCCTGAGGCGAGGCTGGGAGGGCCTCCCATCGAGGCCGCCCTCAGAGCACCTGGGGATCTTGAGAGTGGGCTGCCTGGACAAGATGCGAAGACTATTCATTTGGTTGCACCGGGTCTTAGTTGTGGCAGGCGGGTTCCTCAGTTGTGGCTCCAGGGCTTCTTAGTTGCGGCAGGTGGGCTCCTCAGCTCTGGCATGCGGACTCTTAGTTGCGGCCTGCATGTGGGATCTAGTTCCCTGACCAGGGATTGAACCCGGGCCCCCTGCATTGGGAGCGTGGAGTCCTATCCACTGTGCCACCTGGGAAGTCCCTGCTGACAAGTGTTGATGTAAATACTTGAGGGTCAGCTGAGAGGGATGGCCAGTTATATAAAAGGTCCCCTGCCTTGTGGAGCTGTGACAGACCCAGCCCCAGTCTCTGGTGCTTGCCCCCGGCAGGGAGGAGTGGGCACCTCCCCAGGAGCCTGTGATTGGCTCCTACACGTCTTATTCCCAGACAGTTAAACTGCAGGCCAAGGAGAGTAGCTCTGAGTCTGGGTAGGAGGGGCTAGAGAACTTGAAGCTGGAGAAGCAGCCTGCGATGAAGGCGGGTGGGTGGAGAGGAGAAAGGCCACGATATCTCAGGCTTCTCTTGCACGCCGTCTGTTTTGTATTTCCCATAGTTCTATGCACATGTTGTGCACGTATGATCAGATACCTAGTCAGTATTTGCCTGAAAGACGGATCTTAAAAGTTAGGCTTGGGCTTCTCTGGTGGCACAGTGGTTGAGAGTCCGCCTGCCGATGCAGGGGACACGGGTTCGTGCCTCGGTCTGGGAGGATCCCACATGCCGCGGAGCGGCTGGGCCCGTGAGCCATGGGTGCTGGGCCTCTGCGTCTGGAGCCTGTGCTCCGCAACGGGAGAGGCCACAACAGTGAGAGGCCCGCATACCGCAAAAGAAAAAAAAAAAAAGTTAGGCTCTAGGCTGAGGAAGGAGTGGCACCTGGCAGGAGATACACAGCCCTGTGTGCCTGGAGCTCGTCGTCCAGTGAAGCTGCGCCGGTGTCTGCTCGCGTGAGAGTCGGTGCGGTTTGCTTCAGGCCGTCAGAATGGAGCCTCTGACCTGCTCTGTCACTGCATGCTTGTCATGTGCTGTGTCACGAGGACTTTGTCCTTTGGTCGGCAGCAGTTACGCTCAGGGCATCTGGCCCTGGACGCCTTCAGCGGGGGATGGCTTTACTGGGCCAGCAGTACAGTCAGGGCCCCGAATTGCATGCAGTCTAATTGCAGATGGAGAGATAAACGGAGAGCAGAAGTGGATGTTTTGGGCCGCTTGGCTGTGTGGTGCTTGGCTTTGAACGTTCACTCTCACTTAAACGCTCGTAGCTCTGCCAAGTCCCTTTGTTACCACCCCTCCATAACATTAAAGCGTTTCACCATTTTACTGGCTGACAACCGCCCTGCACCTGAGGGAGAGAACAAGTTGCTATAGTTGTTTTTGTGACCCTGACTGCAGTGTTTGATGGCTGCATCATTACCACGGGGGTGGGGGATCCAGGATGGGGCAGGGACTCAAGTGGCTGTGCTAGTCTCTGGCCTTTTCTCACCCTCCCCGAGGCTGGCCTGGTACTGTTTCTTTGTCCAGGGATGCTTTTTTTTTTTTTTAAAAGTATTTATTTATTTATGGCTGTGTTGGGTCTTCGTTTCTGTGCGAGGGCTTTCTCTAGTTGTGGCAAGCGGGGGCCACTCTTCATCGCTGTGCGCGGGCCTCTCACTATCACGGTCTCCCTTGTTGCGGAGCACAGGCTCTAGACACGCATGCTCAGTAATTGTGGCTCACGGGCCCAGCTGCTCCGCGGCACGTGGGATCTTCCCAGACCAGGGCTCGAACCCGTGTCCCCTGCATTGGCAGGCAGATTCTCAACCACTGCACCACCAGGGAAGCCCCAGGGATGCTTTTGAGAGCTAAGAGGGTTCTGTAAAAATAACTTAAGATTAACGGGCGAAGGCTACTTCGTTTCCAGGTGTTTGCAAGTGGGCTGTTGGTTTAAGAAGAGAAACAGTCTGTGCTCCCCTCATTCTCAGACTCTGCTCTTTCTGAGTTGCTTGCAGGTTGCAGTCCTGAGAGCAGTAAATAACAGCTGCAGGGGTGCCAGGTATCTACTACTGGGGGACCAAGCTTCGCTGCATCCCTCTTAGGGGAGGCTGGAAGTGGGTTGTGGGCCTCTAAAAGGAGGCGGAGAGATTTGTAGCAAACAGACTAATGTTGATGAGTTTATTTCCTGCGTGGCCTGGTGTCTGCGTGTTTAACTCCAACCCACACCTCTGTTTACAAGGCAGCCGCTTGAGAGTTGGAACGGGGACCTGTGTCCTCATCAAAATCTAGGGTACTTTCTAAACTTCCCACACAAATAATATCTTTCGTTAGTGGCTACATTTCCTAAGCTGTAGCTTTACGGCTGAAAATATAACTAACTTGTCACCTAATAAGATTTAGAGGTGATAGTCACATAGATGAGACTCAGCGCACATGCTTTTTTTCCCTTGAAATAAATTCACAATTGGACTTGGAAGCCTAGCATGTCATTCAGAGAAGTAAGCCCTCATTGTAAATTGTTGATATTGTCTGCTGAATAGATTCTCCTGGTATTGTCACTGCATCAAGGGGAGAAAAGGTTCTCCTGGCCCCCCTCACAGGGGAGAGCACGCCAGTTTCCTCGTCCAGAGGCCCCTGTGCGCTGGGGGCCCAGGTAGGTAGAACGTGGTGTGGGTGAGGCGGTGCTGGTAGGTTTCATGCCCATGGGCCTCTCTTGCAAATGTTACAAACTGATTACATAACGACAACTACTCTTTGGGATGTAAAATGTAAAAGTCACGTTCATTCTAGATGATAGTGAATTTATATTAATAATTCGATTAACAAAAGAAAACCATTACCAAAGTGAACGGAAAACCTCTGGAGTTGGGAGACAATACTTGTAAACCATGTATCTGATAAGGAGTTAATATCCAAAATACAAAAAAGAGCTCATACAACTCAATAGCAAAAAGCCAAGTAACCCAAATAAAAAAATGGGAAGGGACCTGAGTGGACATTTTCCCAAAGAATATAATGAATGACGAACAGATAACATGAAAAGGTGCTCGTCATCACTAATCGTCAGGGAAATGCCAATCACAACCACAGTGAGATCATCTCACACCTGTCAGAGTGGCTGTTATCAAAACGACAGCAAATAAGAAGTATTGGCGAGGATGTGGAGAAAAAGGAACCCTCGTACAATGTTGGTGGGAATGTAAATTGGTGCAGCCACTATGGAAACAATATGGAGGTTCCTCAAAAAATTAAAAATAGAACTACCATATGGGGACTTGCCTGGTGGTCCACTGGGTTAGAATCTGCACTCCCAATTAGGGTGGCCCGGGTTCGATCCCTGGTTGGGGAACTAGATCCCATATGCATGCCGCAACTAAGAAGTCTGTGTGCTGCAAGTAAAAGATCCTGCGTGCTGCAACTAAGACCTAAATCAATCAATCAGTCAGTCAGTCACATAACTGCCGTATGATCCAGCAGTTTCACTCCTGGGTACTTATCCTAAGGAAATGAAAACTCTAGTTTGAAAAGATCTGTAACCTCCATGTTCATTGAAGCATTATTTACAACAGCCAAGGTATAGAAACAACTTAAATGTCTGTTGATAGATGAATGGGTAAGGGAAATGTGGTACATATATACAATGGAATATTATTCAACCCATAAAAAGGAGGAAGTCTTGCTGTTTGCAACCACATGGATGAACCTTGAGGGTATTATATACGGGAAGTAAGTCAGAGAAAGACAAACATTGTATGATCTTACTTATATGTGGCATCTAAAACAAAACAAAACACTAAAGTCATAGAAAAAGAGATGAGACCAGAGGCAGAGAGTGAGGAGAGGAGAATTAGAGGAAGGTGGTCAAAAGGCACAGACTTGCAGCTACAAGACAAATAGGCCCTGGGGGTGGGGTGCACCACTTGGTAGCTATAGCTGCCACTGCTGAACAGTGTGCAGGAGAGTTGTTAGGAGACTAAATCCTCAGGGTCCTTCTGAAAAGGAGAAAGGTGGTTTTCCTTTTCTCTCCTTTTGTTTTTATTGTGTCTCTGAGAAGAGGGATGTCAGCCGAACCTGTGGCGATCATTTCACAACGTATGTTAATCCACCCATCTGGTTATACACCTTAAATTTATACAGTGATGGAAGTCAATTATTTTTCAGTAAAACGGGAAGAGAATACAGAAGTTCACTACAAGATGTAGTCTGGGAGTGCCGTTGAAACCTCCTGCACAGGGTGAGGCCCTTCAGCGCTCTGCTGCCCCCCACTGTCCCTGTGGTGCCCCACGACCACTCTGCCCCTGCCCAGTCCTTGTTGCTGGCATGTTAGTATATCTGTACATGCATTCACTTAAAAAAGTAAAAGGTAAACACAAATAGTTCATAAACTGAGTTTATACAAAAGCAAATATCAAGTGCTGATTAATGTAGGGAAGTAGGCTGCTTTAAATAGCCTTCAGGTTCATTAAAGTCACTTCTGAGTAGTGAGATATTTTTGTATCAGGTTATATTTGTTTCTTGCAGGAGCAAACCTGCCTTCTAGTGACCCTACACTTTTCCGAGGTTGGTTATCTGACACCAAAACCCTTAAGGACTGATCCTCCAGGGACTGAGTGTTGGGTGGGGGACACACGGGGAGCAGGGGACGCGGTATCCATGCAGTTACCAGTGGTGGGATGTTTATCTGCTTGGAGTCACTGAATGCGAGGGCTCAAGTGTGTCACTGTGGGATGTCTCAGTTCAGGCACGTTGAGCTTTCCAGGCTACCTCATCCTGGAAAACTTCAGAATAACCAAGGTTTCGTTCTGTTGAGGTGTGGTCCTTTGAGGTTAGAGTTATAGTTACAATAAGGGGTTTTCACTAAGCATCCAGGATTGTCGATAACAAAGGTAGGAAGCAGCTGCTGCTTGTTGGCAGACTTCCCCAGGAGTGGGTGCGCGTGAGCGCCGCTCTCCACCAGCCGCGGAAGGGGAGTGGGCCAGGGTGCAGCTCCCCGAGGTGTGACTGTCCTGTCAGCAAGGATGCTGCTCGTGGGGGCAGGACACCCAGGTTGCTTCCAGGGGGCAGCCAGGTTGTGAGTTCCCATGTGGGATGCAGGCAGCAGGTTGGTTAAGGGTGTAGGGTCTGTCTTTTCTACTGAGATATTTGGGATAGGATGTCTTATTTTTAGACAGATTTGAAGGATTTCAAAAGAAAAACCAACTCTAGAACTTTGGTTTTACTTATCTTCCAGTTTTTGTCTATCCCTCTCTTTCATTTTTGCAGTCAGAGTGTGCGTTAGGGTGATTGTTCATAGGTGCCCGCCGGTTTGTCAGACTTGGCCGTAAAAATAAGGCCCTCAAGTCATGGGGACCTGCCGGCCCTGAGGGCCCCGCATGTGCTGCTCCCCAGAGTCCACATCCAGGCTGGCCAAGCAGGCCACCGCTGCTGCTGTGCTGTGTCCTTGGTGTCTTAATAAAGACTGAAGTTAGGTTAGGAACTCTTCCTGAAAGAGGAAGATGCAGAACCAGTTTATCAAGCACTCCCCGTAATGAGCCATTTCCGCCCCCTTTCCTTGGATTCTTTTGAAGCCATGATAAATTTGAAATAGAAGAATACATACCAAGAAACGAATATGAGGTCTAATTTTTTTTTTAAATTAATTTTTGGCTGCATTGGGTCTTCGCTGTACGAGGGCTTCTCATTGCGGTGGCTTCTCTTGTTGCAGAGCACGGGCTCCAGGTGCGTGGCCTTCAGTAGTTGTGGCACACGGGCCCAGTTACTCCGCGGCATGTGGGATCTTCCTAGACCAGGTTTCGAACCCGTGTCCCCTACGTTGGCAGGTGGATTCCTAACTATTGTGCCACCAGGGAAGTCCCGAGGTCTAATTTTTAACATTTAAAATATATCAGCCATATTTAATATTTCCAAAACTATTTTACTGTGACCTGTTTTCCCATGGAGCCCAATTAATCACATTCAAAGATGTACAGTCACCAGTGTTCTGAAAACTTGGTGAAGGAAAAAGAAAAGAAATGAAAGTTGGAGAGAGAAAGGAGTTCTGGCTCTGCCCACAGTTCCGCTACATCCAGGGAGGTCAGGGTACAGTGACTGTAGGCAGTCATTCCTGGTCCTCCGTATCAAGGATGTTTTCATGTTTCCTACTCGTGGGTGAGCACTTTGTATCTGGCGTGCGGATTCAGTGAAGAAGTATCTTCAGCTGCAGTGGAAAGAAGCTTGTTAGGAAAGGGGCGGCCCTCGTCTTGGGTACTGTAGCACTGAACCGTGTTTTCTGGGAGTGGCTTCGGAAGCTCTTGCATACTGTGTTGAGTTTGCCTTTTATGTGTTCATATCTAGCTGCAGTCCTCTCTAGGCACTCTTTGGTGTAGAGTTGGGGGTGTTACCTTGATCTATATGTTCTTAAACTTTTCTCATCCTTCTTTTATTGTGATAAAATGTAGATAACATAAAATTGACCATTTTAACCACGTTTAAGTGTCCAATTCAGTGCCGTTAAGTACATGCACACTGTTCTTATGACCATTACTACTGTCCGTCTCAGACCCTTGCGCCTTCCCTCACGGAAGCGGTCTGTCCACAGAGACCCCTGGACGTGGACTCTGCACACTTACCCGCTTGTGCCTGGCCTCCTGCGCGTAGCGGGATGTTTTCATGGTTCGTCCATATCGTAGCATTATGTCCTTCCTTGTTAAGCCTGAACTGTATGTATATCACAAGTTTTGTTTATCCATTTCTCCGTTGATGCATGGTTAGGTTTCCATGTTTTGGCTGTTGTAATGCTGCTGTGAACATGGGTGTGCGAATATCTGTTCAAGTTCCTGCTTTCAGTTCTTTTGGGCGCACACCCACAAGTGGGATTGGTGGATCATATGGTGATTCTATGTTTAACTTCGTGAGGAACTGCCGGAGTGTTTTCCACAGCAGCTGTACCAGTAACACTTTTTTTTTTTAAAAGGAACACTCGTTTTTGACTTTTTGCTATAAAGTGCAGAAAAGAGGACAGAATGGTAAAATGAACATCCTGTGTATCAGATTTAATAGGTAACATTTTGCCATGTTTGCTTTATTATTATTTTGTTGACGTATTTTACCCTTTTTAAAAAAATCTTTTTGGGCACGCCGTGGCATGTGGGATCTTAGTTCCCTGACCAGGAATTGAACCTGTGCCCCGTGCGTTAGAAGCGCAGAGCCTTTTTTTTAAAAAAATACATATGTATTTATTTATTTGGCTGTGTCGGGTCTTAGTTGCGGTACGTGGGATCTTCGTCGTGGCATGCGAGATCTTTTGTTGCAGCATGCAGGCTCTTCTCTGTGGCGCACGGGCTTCTCTAGTTGCGGCGAGCTTCTCTAATTGCGACATGCGGGCTTCTCTCTAGTTGTGGTGTGTGGGTTTTCTCTCTGTAGTTGTGGCTCGTGGGCTCCAGGGCACGTGGGCTCTGTAGTTCGTGGCATGAGGGCTTTCTGGTTGAGGCACACGGGCTTAGTTGCCCCGTGGCATGTGGGATCCCCAACCAGGGATCGAACCCGGGTGCCCTGCACTGGGAGCATGGATTCTTACCCACTGGACCACCAGGGAAGTCCCTAATACCTAGCGTAAAGAGTATTTTTAGTTGATTTTGTAAGTACCTCTTATTAGTCCTGCAAACTTGAGCACAAAAAACGAAGGTTTTAGTTGTTCTCCAGTTTTTTAACATGACAATTTTCAGAACTATGGAGAGGCAGGAAGAGCACCGTGATCACCCACGTGCTACCATCTGGGTTCAGCGCTTGCTAAGTTTGCCCTGTTTGCTTCGTCTGGGGGTGTGCGCGCTACCCGACAATTTGGAAGCAAGATGTAGCCTCCTGACATGTCCCCCTCAGGAGCGCCTTCAAGAAATGACAGTCTCCTGTGAGCAGCAGCATTGTGCGCCGTGGGGCAGGCTGCGGGGCCGCGCTCAGGACCTGACAGACTCCATGCTGTGTTTGCCCCTTTCCTTTGGGTCTTTAGCGTCAGCCTCCCCCTTTGTTTCTTCTTCCTGAATTGAGACCAGTCACCCGTAGATGGAAGGGCATTCTTTTTTGTTTGTTTGTTTTGCGGGCCTCTCACCGTTGTGGCCTCTCCCGTTGCGGAGCACAGGCTCCGGACGCGCAGGCTCAGCGGCCATGGCTCACAGGCCCAGCCGCTCTGCGGCATGTGGGATCTTCCCGGACCGGGGCACCAACCCCTGTCCCCTGCATCGGCAGGCAGACTCTCAACCACTGTGCCGCCAGGGAAGCCCCTGGAAGGGCATTCTTGAGTTGTCTGGCTTTGTCCGGGTTCTGGGGTCTTAACTGGTTCCTCCTCTGTCCTGTGTTTCCTGTTAACTGGAAGTTAGGTTGAAAGGCTGGATTAGAGTTGGATTAAACCTTTTTACCTTCGTGGGTAAAATTTTTGGTTCAAAGTATTCATGTACTGACAAAGGGTCACCCCATCGATGACTTCTTGGTTGTAGAAGGACTCATGTGTCGGTATAGTAGGAAGACCTGCTGGTCCCACCTTAGCCAGGTGATCTAACTCAGCATCACTAATGCCAACTCACGGCTTTGTCTGTGAGCTGTTCTAACTGATGTTTATCCTGCATCTGTGTTAGTGACCACAGGCACTGAGGAAACCTTGCTTGGATCCTGGTTTGGAGGGAGCGGGCAAAAGGGCTTTAAAAAAAAATGTTTTGAGCTATGTGTCAGATCTCAATTTAAAAAAGTGTTTTGGGGGCTTCCCTGGTGGCGCAGTGGTTGAGAGTCCGCCTGCCGATGCAGGGGACACGGGTTCGTGCCCTGGTCCGGGAAGATCCCACATGCTGCAGAGCGGCTGGGCCCGTGAGCCATGGCCGCTGAGCCTGCGCTCCGCAACGGGAGAGGCCTGCGTACCGCAAAAAAAAAAAAAAGAAGTGTTTTGGGGACACTTGGACATATAAATATGAACCAGATGTCAGGTGGTAATGGGAATTGCTAATCTGCTTAGGTGTGAGAATGATTTCGTGGTTTGTAGATTACTCTTTGCCCCCATGATTTGTAGGCGGGGGAGTCTGGCAGGGGACTGTGCAGTGTGTGTGGGGGCCTTGCTGGCCTCTCGTGTTGGAAAAACCCTTTGTAGGTGATGCTTGTCCACGTCATGTTGCATCCACATCCTGCGACATCCTTTGTGCTGACCTGCTGCCCCCTCTGTGGTGGAGGAGGCCAGGGAAGACACTTAGGGGGCAGACTTGCACCTGTTTGACTGGCTTTGTGTGGTGCAGGTTGCCAGCCTGTGCACCCATGTGCGTGCGTGTTGTGTCTGCCCAAAGAGGCTCTGGGGACTTCCCTGGTGGTGCAGTGGTTAAGAATCCGCCCACCAATGCAGGGGACATGGCTTTGATCCCTGGTCTGGGAAGATCCCACATGCCGCGGAGCAACGGAGCCCGTGCGCCACAACTACTGAGCCTGCGCTCTAGAGCCTGCGAGCCACAACTACTGAGCCCACGTGCCACAACTACTGAAGCCCACGTGCCTAGAGCCCCGTGCTCCACAACAAGAGAAGCCACCGTAATGAGAAGCCCGTGCACCGCAACAAAGAGTAGCCCCTGCTCGCCGCAACTAGAGAAAGCCCGCACGCAGCAACGAAGACCCAGCGCAGCCATAAATGAATGAATGAATGAATGAATGACTCTGAAGTGCATACCCACATTTGGTCTCCACCCAGCTCTGCTAATGCCCTGAGAGACTCCGGTTCACTGGGACTTGAGGCCCGCTCTGCTGTGAGCACAGTGAGTGAGGAGCTGGGGACACTTCCAGGGTGTGTGTCAGCTGTGTCATTAGAGGGAACATGTAAGTAACTCCAGCAGTTGGACAGATAGAGGTGGCTAGGGTTTTCAGATCAAATAGGAGAAAACAAAAATTTCTCTGCTTCGGACTGTTAAGATCCATGGTGATGGAGTAGATTGATCCTGCTGTGATGACTTAAAACTGTACATTCTTTTATCCTCCCACAGTTTGTTTTGCTTTTGTCTTTATGCTTGGTTTTCCACTGAAAACAGTGGTTTTGTCTGTAGGCTGGCATGGGAAGCCTTGGCTCCTGGCCCCCAGTGCCGAGCTCCAGGCCACTTCCTTCCCATCCCTTGGGTGTCCTTACAGGGGTGGCTCTGCGTATACAAGCGTATGAGTCTGTGCAGAGTGGTTTACATGAGTGGCAGATATATGTTCTGTACTTTGCTTTTTTCCACTTATTCTTTGAGTTTGTTCTGTGTTAATACTTGTGGAGCTGCTTCAAGTTTTTCCATCATCGTAACACATATGTGCCACAACTTAGCTAACCTGCCTGTTCCTGACGGACATTTTCTTGTTTCCAGCATATCACTGTGACAGAATGACATCCTTGTGCATCCATCTGGTGTAAGTGTCATCTGTTGGTTCCGTCCCTAGGATTCCATGGTCAGGGTTATGGGCATTTGATGTTTTGGTTGCCCTCTGCTGAGCCTGTGCTGGCTCACGCTCACCAGTGAGGTCTGAGTGCTTTTGATTTGTTTTAAAGCAGCACAGTTCTGACCTTTTGAGAGGAGCGTCGGGGTGGCCAGCCTTTCTGAATAGGTGGAAAGCTTTCATACATTGAGGGGCTGCTGTTTGGTGGGTGTTGGTATCTTACAGAGATTTCTCTTTCTGTCTAGAAAAGGCTGAAAAAGTTACTGGTTAGACAGTTAATCTTATTAAAAGTCGTCATGGTTTTAGTTTGTAGTTACTCCTGGCAGCATCTGCACATGTGTCAGATCGTGAAAGTCCTTTTGGACCACAAAGAGCATGTAACCATGGTGAGTGGTGTGCGGTTCATCCCCTCCCAGATTTGGTCACCTTTAAACCAGCATGTCGGTCAGGAGGAAGGGGAAGGCATCTCGCAGGTACCTTGTTCTCTTTGGATCAGGGAGTTTGCAGAGGCACAGGTGGGTCTGGGGGAGGAACACCAGTTAAGGAGGGGTGGTGAGCCTTGTGTTTGGTAAGGGGGTTGTGGGTGGCCCTGGCCTCTTCTCTGGCCTGTGTGAGGACTGGCAGTGGTCACGGTGCTGTTGGCAGGCGAGATGCTAGAACCTCTTTCCGGAAGGATCGATCACCCCCAGTCAGGTGGGGATTGGGGAGAAGAGTCTTTCTGGGCAGCCCAGTCCCCCGTCAGCCGCCACGGTGGGGAGGGCTGCTTGGAGGCAGGCGTGGCCCAGCAGGGCCTGGACCCCTTTCCTGGTGTGCCTGGGTGTTGTTTTGTATTTCTTCCTCATGTTAATATGTAAATAATCATTTTATCGTTACAAAACAAATCACTTTCTGTTCTGTGAACAACCTAAGAACAGAGGATACTGTGAAATACTAGCGTTCTGATCTCTTTCCAGGGCGGCGTGACTGTCCCCACTGTGCTGAGTTCCTCAGATTGTGACACGTTAGCAGTAGCTTTAGGGATGGCGAAGACAGGGGCTTTTGAATTTGATTCCAGTTTTTGAAAATGGGTTGATGCGCCTCAATTGGATTTGGAACTTGGTGGTTTTGATGTGAGAAGGCCTTGGCTAAGGGGGTTTTGTTCTTAGAATTTACTTGTTTCTATCTTTTCATCTTTGTGTTGCTCAGCTGTTTTTATGTTCCTGATCTTTCTTCAGACTTCTGAGGGTATTTCTTGCTTGGTGTAGATATTAGAGCAAAGATCAGAACTTTGATTTGATTGTATTTTTGTACTTGTTGACTTGCTCTTGTGCTATCTTCTGCCACTTTTTCCTGATTTAAAGATGGAAGACCCAGCGTGCTTTAATTAATTAATTTATTTATTTGCGGTGCGCGGGCTTCTCACTGCTGCGGCCCCTCCCGTTGCGGAGCGCAGGCTCAGCGGCCATGGCTCTCAGGCCCAGCCGCTCCGCGGCATGTGGGATCTTCCCGGACCGGGGCACGAACCCGCGTCCCCCGCATCGGCAGGCGGACTCCCAACCACTGCGCCACCAGGGAAGCCCCCAGCGTGCTTTATTGATGGTAATATTTAGGGCTCATAAAATAGCTTTCAAACTTCTGGTGTGAATAATATAAAGTAATTTTAGAATTTAAGGAAAAGTTGTACGGATGGTGAATAAATAATTAGCATTAATGTTATTGATGTTGCCTACCTAGTTTGTCAAAATGCTTTTCCTGACTGCGGTATTTTATTGTAATGGAGAATAATTTCCATGCAAAACCGGTTGACTTAGAGGTCCTCTCTGGTTGCTTTGGAAACAGTCCAGCTTGGTAGTGAGTACTAGTCGAGTGCCGAGTTGCCAGGCCTTCATTACGGGCTCTCCGCAGCCATGGCGCAGCTCCGTGGGGAGGGCCCTGGATTGTCTGCTGTTCTCGTTTGGTCATGAGAGCATCAGGTTCTGGAGGTTAGAACGGCGTGACTTTTTTCCCCTCCAGCTTAAGTGCCAGAGGCTTTTGTTATTCAGCTGAGTGGTCATGGATTTCCTCCCTACCTGAATTGATCTGTGCGACCCCACCTGCTGCCCAAGACCCCTCCAGCCTCTCGGCCTGGCCTGGAAGATTGACTCCCAGGGAGCATTCAGTGATTTCTTGAACAAGAAGTGTTCACATCTGTCCTGAATTGTGCAGGTTCCCCTGCTGAGCCCTCACTGAGGCCCTTGTGCCACTGCAGCAGCGGGCAGGAGGTGAGGGCAGGGATGGCCTCCCGCACTGCTGGGGTGGCAGTGGGGGAGACCGCCTGACAGCGCCAGCGCGGCTACACTGGAGACGTAAGCTGGGTTCACTGGGGTTTCTGTGGACTACGGGTGTGTATATTTCGGCCCGTCACGCGTCACTCTGTGGTTGGAGGTGGTGGCCCGCTTCCCCCTGGAGAGCAGTGTTCTGTTCTGTTACACACAGCTTGAAGTGTGGTCGCCATTGGAAGCTATGAGGTCAGTTGTAAAGACCTTGGCCTCCCTTTGAATGACAGCCTGTCGAGAATACTTTTGGTTTTGACGTTCTGGTCTTGAACTTAGCGTCCGAGAAGCCCGCACGCTTCTGGCAGCACCTGCCTGGTCATTTGCGTGTGTCAGGAGGTGGCAGCTGCAGATACTGGCTTGCTTGCTGCACGGCGTCTGGGGTCCTCTGCTTGGGCCTCACCTGGTCCCGGGCCGGGCAGCGTGGGGAGCGGTCCCCTCCCTGTGTCTGAGAAGTCCCTGCTTCTGTGCCGCCTCTCCCTGTAGGCTCCTGGCCCTGGAGCCCCCCTCCCGAGCCCGTAGCTCGAGCCTCAGGCCAGCCGCCTTGCCCCAGGAGGAGTCCACACCAGTCCCGGCCATGTGCTGGGCTGTCTGCCCCTGGTGGCCCCTGGGATGGGGGCCTTCGAGAGCCCATCCCAGGGGCATCCTGGGATCTGACTGTGGCCTTGGTGCCTGTTCTCACTGCCCTCTTGGGCCTGCTGACACACGTGGGATTGGGCGGCTCGAGTGTGCACCTCGCAGGGCCGGTGGAGACGGGTGGGTGATGGGGTGTGTCAGGGAACCCCGGGCAGGCCTCTGGACTGAACCCTCCTCTGTTCTCCTGGCTGCGGTTGGTCCTTTTCCGGAGTCAGTGGAGGGTGATTGCCCGGCCGTGGCTCTCAGACCTCCCGCTCCTCCAGCTGGGGTCGGCGCAGGGCGTTCTCTGAAGCCTCTCTCTGTTCTCCCTCGTAAACACCTTCCTTCCCGTCTGTCCACCTAGGTCTGTCCCCATCGTCCCTCTGTTACTGTTGGTCCTTTTTTCCCTTTTGTCACCAGTCACTGGCACTTCCACACAATTTGCACAGTGATTTTCTAAAATGAAGATCTGACTCTGTTACTCCCTTCCTTAAGGAAACTGCCCTCTTCCAGGTCTTAAAAGGGCTGCTTCCTGCCCGGGAGTCCCTTCTCCCCAGTTTCCCTGGTGCCTGACGCTGCCCGCTCACCCTCAGGCCTCTCACGGCTGCCCCTTTGTCGGGTGTGCCCTTGGCCCCTGTTGGCTAGATTCTCATCCTCCGTCTCCAGGGGGATGTCTCTGGTCATAGTTTATTGTGCTATGTTGTAATTGTCCTCTACTTAGCTGTCTTCCCACCCGATGAAGCTGTCTTGGCGAGTGCGGTGGGTTCCTGCTGGAGCAGGTGCCTGCAGCTCCTGGCCATGCCAGCTGCTGTGCCTGTCGACTCTGGCTGTCTGGACCCGCCGTGCCTCTCACTCGCTTCGTGTGTCAGTTAGGCCCCTTGTTTCATTGCTGGGTTTGTTGTGTGAGTCCAAAATGATTTCTTCTTTTAGATATTGTCCGCATCTTCTAGATATTGCACCCAACTTAGAGATGTTGGTACCCTCTTCCCACCTCTGTGCAAAAATAAGAACGTGTTTTGTGCTCAGACTTGGCACGTGGAGAAGGGAGCTCATGGCCTTCGGGCTTCCTGCTGAGCTGTCGCTTCTGTGCCCTGGGTGTGTTCACGTGGCAGCTTCAGCCTCAGAAAGAAGGTGGGAAACCTGCCGTTGGATCTGGAGCAGGTGCCTTTTTCCATCTCTGTCCCCATCCCCGTGCTCACTCCTGCTTGGGCAGGTGGCACAGCTGGAGGAGGCCTCAGCCTGGGTCCTCCGGCCTCTTGTTTTACAGAGATTTGTCTCTCTTTCTGTGAGTGATGACGTACGCCTGGTAAGTGGGAAACAGTGCTAATTATTTTCAGTTTACCACTCAGCCATGTTTTGGCAGAGAGTTTAAAAAATCAAGATAGGGCTTCTCTGGTGGCGCAGTGGTTAGGAATCTGCCTGCCAATGCAGGGGACGTGGATTCAAGCCCTGGTCTGGGAAGATCCCACATGCTGCGGAGCAGCTAAGCCCGTGCGCCATAACTACTGAGCCTGTGCTCTAGAGCCCACGAGCCACAGCTGCTGAAGCCCATACGCCGAGAACCCGTGCTCTACAACAAGAGAAGCCACCGTAGTGAGAAGCCCCGCACATTGCAACGAAGAGTAGACCCCGCTCCCTGCAACTAGAGAAAGCTCGTGCGCAGCAACGAAAACTCAGTGCAGCAAAAAATAAATAAAAAAATTAATTAAGAAAAATTATTATAAAAATCAAGATAAAGTGAGATGTCCTAGCGCTTGGCAGGGACCTGTGTACACCGCCAGCTGCCCCATGCGTGGTGGACAGGGACCGGCAGTTAGGGTGCCAAGTCCTTAAAATACACGGTGAGAGGAGTGTTTCCTTTTTCCCTCTTCTGTGTGGTGCTGCATGGGAGTTGAGTGTGTGGCTTGGATGGTGAGTTGTACCTTTAACACCTCCCCGGTGGCTTCATCGTGACTGCACGCTTTGCTCAGAGCAGCCTCTGGCAGAGTCCCTTCCCGCAGGGCTCCTTCAGGCCTCTGGGGCAGTTTGCTGCCTTCTTGCTGTCTTGTGAGCTTTCCCTGACTTGCTGTAATCACCTGTCTCAGATTTGTGTTTCTGAGGGTATGAAATATGGATACTCAGGGACTCAGGTTACCAGTCCTTTCAGTTTTGTGTTCAGCTGCTCGAAGGCTATGACGTGGACATTGTTAGCATTTCCATCGAGTCTCTGGTTTGGAGTTCAGTAGTGCTTTTAAGTTTAGGATGTAGAGGAGAGATGATTGGTCCTCAGAGGCTGCTGTTCTGCCTTTGCTTTTCCAGCTCGTAGACTAACCAGTTTCCCTCACCTACGTTTAGTCTGGACACACAAAGCCCATGGCTGCCTGGCCACAGCCTGGCCACTCGGTGCCCTCGCCTAAGACTGCCGTGCGCCAGCTGTGGCTGGAATCGCGGCGCGTGTTTGCCCTGTGCCGCGTGCCGTGGCATCTCGGCCTTCTTGTGAAGGAGTTAGAGGCAGGGTCAGAGCCAGGACTGAGAGCAAGTCACTGCATCTCTCTTGTTGTTGTTATGAGAATTGAGATTACATCTGCCTCCCAGGGCTTTTTTATTTTTCTTTCTCTGATTCAGTGAGCTGATGACTGTTAAAGCAACCAGCACAGTGACTAGCACATAAGCCCTAAACAATAATTTTACTTATTTTCCCCCCATTTTGCTTGGCCAAGGGTGACATTTGATGCCTGGTAACTGCTGTTTTTTTTTTCTCCAGCTTTAGTTTGGTGTTACTGACGTACAATAAACTGTACTTATTAAAGTGTACAATTTGATAAATTTTGGCACACTCAAGATAACGGATGTATCTACCACCCTCCCGAAGTTTAGGACCCCTTCATAATCCCCCCTGCCGCAGCCCTCCCTTGCTCCTGATTTTCTGTAGCGTACTTTGCATATTCTAGAATTTTATATAAATGTAATCTTTTTTCTTCACTGACTCGGTATCTTTGTAGAGAATCGGTTGTCTGTGTGTGGGTGGGTCTGTTTTTGGACTCTGTTCTGTCACATTGATCTCTTCGTCTGTCCCCGCACCACAGCACCCGTCACGACGGTTCCTGTAGGTGTACAGTGAGGCCTGCCGTCCTGGGGTGTCAGTACTGCAGACTCGTTTTTCTTTTTTCAGACTTGTTTTGGTTATTTTCTGTCTTATGTCACATTGCACAGAGAAGCCTGCTGTTTTTTTTTTTCTTTTTCTTTTAAAATTCATTTTATTTACTTATTTTTGGCTGCATTGGGTCTTCATAGCTGTGCGCGGGCTTCCTCTAGTTGCATCGCGAGGGCTTCTCGTTGCGGTGGCTTCTCTTGTTGGGGAGCTTGGGCTCTAGGTGTGCGGCCTTCAGTAGTTGTGGCACGAGGGCTCAGTAGTTGTGGCACGTGGGCTTAGCTGCTCCGTGGCATGTGGGATTTTCTTGGACCAGGGCTCGAACCCATGTCCCCTGCATTGGCAGGCGCATTCATAACCACTGCGCCACCAGGGAAGCCTGCCTGCTGGGGTTTTGGTTGGGGTCGCATTGGCTCTCGGGTGAGCAGACCAGAGTCTCCCGGCCTTGGACACTGGATCTCTCTCTGCTGGCTTTGTCCTGCAGTCTCCCTCAGCAGGGCTTCACTTGTCAGGGTTAGAATACTGTACATCTTTTGTCCGATTTTCCCCTAAAGTAGTTCGTATTTTGATGCTGTTGTAAATGTTTTTTTTTGTTTGTTTCTTTTTTGCTGTGGGGGCTGTCTTGTGTGTTGTAGGACTTTTTTTTTATATGTATATAAATTTATTTATTTATTTTTGGCTGCGTTGGGTCTTCGTTGCTGCGCAAGGCTTTCTCTAGTTGCGGCGAGCGGGGGCTACTCTTCATTGCCGTACGCGGGCTTCTCATTGCGGTGGCTTCTCTTGTTGTGGAGCATGGGCTCTAGGAGCGTGGGCTTCAGCAGTTGTGGCTCGTGGGCTCAGTAGTTGAGGCTCGCGGGCTCTAGAGCGCGGGCTCAGTAGTTGTGGTGCACAGGCTTCATTGCTCCGCGGCATGTGGGATCTTCCTGGACCAGGGCTCGAACCCGTGTCCCCTGCATTGGCAGGTGGATTCTCGACCACTGCGCCACCAGGGAAGTCCATAAATGTTGTTTTTAAAAAATTTCTTTCTTTTTTTTTTTTTTTTTTAAATTCGCTGCTCCACACGGTTTGTAGGATCTTAGTTCCCTGACCAAAGATCGAACCTGGGCCCTCGGCAGTGAAAGCGTGGAGTCCTTACCACTAGACCACCAGGGAATTCCCAAAATTTCTATATTTTGTAATAGTAGAGATGTCAAAATTTTTTTATTAACCTTGTATCCTACAGCCATGCTAAACCTCACTTGCTAGTTCTGATGTCTCTTTGCTAGGTTTGGTTGGCTTGTCTGTGTACATAGATGATGATGCTGTCAACATGTGAAGTCAGCTTTACTCCTTCCTCTCTACTCTGATACCTTTTCTTTCTTTTCTCTTGGTCTGACTACCCTGAACAGACCCTCCAGTGCAGTGATGAAAAGAAGGGGGAGAGTAGCTTCCCGTCTGAGGCTTGTTTCTTTTTTTCTTTTTCTTTTTTTTTTTTTGCGGTACGCGGCCTCTCGCTGTTGTGGCCTCTCCCGTTGCGGAGCACAGGCTCCGGACGCGCAGGCTCAGCGGCCATGGCTCACGGGCCCAGCCGCTCCGTGGCATGTGGGATCTTCCCGGACCGGGGCACGAACCCGTGTCCCCTGCATCGGCAGGTGGACTCTCAACCACTGCGCCACCAGGGAATCCCTGAGGCTTGTTTCTGACTGGGGAAGCCGTCAGTTTTCACCGTTAACGGGGTTTTCATAGGTTGAGGAAGTTCCCTTTTATTCCAGATTTGCTGAGTTTTTATCGGGAATGAATGGTGGATTTTAGCAAAAACTTTCTGCACCAGTCGAGTTGGTCCTACGGTTTTGCTGCTTTAGTTTGTAAATTCTGTGGATTACACGGATTGTTTCTCGAGCGTGAAACCAGTCTTGTATTCTAGGGTTAAAGCCTTGGTTCCGTGTGCTGCTAGGCCATCTTGGTGGCTGGCTGACAGGTGACTGGGCTGCGCCTCTCATCGCCCTGCCCAGGACAGTGGACTAGAGGGCAGGCACGGCGTGACCCCTGAGGCCCAGAGCTGCACGATGTCACTTGTGCCCCGTCCTGCTGGGCCCAGCTCATCGTGAGGCCAGCCCAGGTTTATGGGGTGTGAAGTAGCTGTGGCCACGCAGCCTCTTGACGGGAGGAGCTGGGAGTCACCCTGCAGGTGTGGATGGCGAGGCAGGGAAGGTGCACTGTGCACAGTCCGCTGTGGGGCACGGTCGTTTGGACGGCCCACACCCAGATCCTCTCATTTTTGCTGTAGTTTTCCTAACAGCTGTCTAGTTCTCTGCTTTGGTTTTCCTTTTCAGGTTAACACTAATGGTTCCTTCTTGCCAGGTTTCGTGACTACAGAGTCAGGGGTGTTAAAGAACATGAGTTAGCGGGACTTCCCCGGCGGTCCAGCGGTTAGGACTCGGCGCTCTCACTGCCAGAGACCGGGTTCAGTCCCTGGTTGGGGAACTAAGATCCCACAGGCTGTGCGGCATGGCCAAAAGAACATGGGTAGTAAGTAACTCAGTTGTTGGGTGTGACTCTTATAAACATACAGTATTATCCTGCATTGTGTATCCATGTGTGGATATGTGTATATCTGCACATGTGTGTGTGTGCAGGTGGGCTGGTGGGGACAGGCGCTGTTCATGGCCCTGTGCAAGGCTCACTGTTACTTCTAATCTGATAGGTGCTTTGATGCTGAATTTATCGAGGTCAGAATGTTCATAGAGGGCCTTGGTCTGGCTGTGCAAAGCTTAGGGAGCAGTTAAGCTTTGTTTTTTTCCCTTTGATGTCAGTGTGATTTTCTTCCAAAATTTACTTAGCTTTTAGCCAACACATAATGCTAGCGTTTGTCAGGTGCTTTGTTGTTTGTGTGCCGGGCGTCATCCAGGTACTCTGTATCCCGCGATGATCTTGTGTGGTTGGCAGGATGATTTCTGCTTGACTGACGACCAAACCGAGGCTTAGTGAAGAGGTTAAGGAGTAAGGCTTTCAGGTTTTAGATAAATCAGAGAATCATTTCTTCTTCAGACAATTGAACTGTCAGCAAAGTTGGGCTCGTTACAGAAAGAGCATGAGGGTGTCCTTTGTGTAGCGACATGATGTGGCTGCCCCACGGCCAGCGGGAGGCTCTGCCGGCATCTTGCCAGGCTCAGGTACAGGCTCATTCTCCTGGTCCCTGCTGTCGTTGGCATCCTGACATTTCTGAGAGTGTGGCTGGTGACTGGAGCTGTCACCAGGAGCCACGTGGTTGTTGCTGGATCTGGGCATCCTGGAGGAGCGTGGAGCGGGAGCGCGGCTGCCCGCCCGCCTGCTGGGGCGGCTGTTCTCCGGGCCAGCACGAGGCTGTGTGGCCCCAAGTGGCTGAGCACCGGTACCCTGAACGTCAGAGCTTTCCAGACCCCTGTTCTGTGTCATGTGGCATCTGACACCAGTCTGATTCATGATCCTCTGTAGGTAACCTTTTAGGATTTTATGGTAACTTGTAGGGTTTTCTGCCTTTTTGTGGGAGTCTGAAATTTCACTTATTTGTTAGGGTTTGGATTGGACTTTTTCATCTTGTCAGTATTTAGTAGCTCTTTGAATATGCAAACTTGTCTTAATTTATTTATCTCTCCAAGGTTTTCTATAAGGGGCCTGATAGTAACTTGCAGACTTTGGGGCTGCATGGTCTCCACTGCACCTGCTCAGCTCTGCCATGAAGGAACCATAGACCATATGTAACAAAGGAGCCTGGCTGTGTTCCAGTAAGACTTTATTTATTGACACGGAAATTTGAATTTCATGTCATTTTCTGTTGCCACAAAATATTCTCTTCTATTTCAATCAGATACAAATATAAAACCATTCTTAGATTGTGGACTGTGTCAAAAGCAGCAGTGGGACAGATTTGGCCTTCTGGCGCCAGTGTGCAGAGAGCCCTGTCACACCAGATGAATTTGGAAGTGCATAAATTCACTGAGTTTTGTCCTTGCAGCTTTCTTTTAACTGCAGCAGTGTCTTGACTTTGGTCTTTCTATATAGTTTGATCTGTGGTTTCCCTAGATGTGGGTTATTTGTCCGTCTGATCTGGTCAGCTACTGATACATCATTGTTTTTCAGTGCTGTTTTAGATTTATTTTTTCTAAGATGTTTGTCACTTTTAAGAAATTTTAGGCTAAGGGGATACATTCCACCATCGTGATCTACTGGTATTGATCTTTTTGTAAACACAATTGCGCTCTGAACAGGAAGCACTTTCCCCAAGTGTGTTTTGACTTGTACAGAAGAAATGAATTTTTTCCTTAAGTAGAAAGCTGGGGGAATATTAAACTTAACAGTCATCATGCATGTATGCCAGCCTAAGGAATTAATTTTGAATTAAATGTGAACTGAACACTTTGCTGTGGAGTAACACATTGGGATGAAGTATTTATGGTGATTGAGTTGGTACTAACGAGGCTGCTTGTGAAGTGAAGCTGTGATGAGTGGAGTATCCCACTGATGACAGAGATGCTGAGGGGCCTTTGCACATCCTGGGTGGCGCCTCACGACTGGACGGCGGTGGGGGAGGGGCTGGGACTTGGTCCCTCTGGCATCCAGGAGCTGCACTGCTGGTCAGTGACCATGGCGTAGAGGAGACCCTAGTGTTCACAGCTTTATAGTGTAGTAGAAATGACCATGGTAATTAGTTAGAGGAGGCATTTGTCCTTATTTTCCTAGATTAGGGGAAAAAGTTTGGAGAATTTAGGCAACTAAAATAGGATGGTACTGTTCATGGTTCTGTGAATTTTTCTTTATTTAGTAAAACTGCATTAAAGTTGGATTATTGCCAACTTGAGTTTTCTTTTTATTGTGGTACAGTACACGTAACATAACCCATTTTAGCCATTTTTTAAAAAAATTTATTTTTGGCTGCATTGGGTCTCCGCTGCTGCACTTGGCCTTTCCCTAGTTGTGGCCAGCGGGGGCCACTCCTCGTTGCGGTACTTGGGCCTCTCATTGAGGTGGCCTCTCCTGTTGTGGCTCTCGGGCTCTAGGCTTGCAGGCCTCAGTAGTTGTGGTGCACGGGCTTAGTTGCTCTGCGGCTTGTGGGCTCCTCCCGGACCAGGGCTCGAACCCGTGTCCCCTGCATTGGCAGGTGGATTCCTAACCACTGCGCCACCAGGGAAGCCCCATTTTAGCCATTTGTAAGTGTACAGTCTTGTGTCCTCATATTGTTATGCAGCTCTCGTCACCACCCTCCATTTCCAGAACTTTTTCATCTTCCCTGACTGAAGCTCTGTCCCCAGGACACTGTCAACTTGCCCCCCGCCCTGGCCCCCACGCTGCTTTGCGTCTGTGAACGTGACTCCTCCAGGGACCTTGTGTGAGTGGGGTCACATGGCATTGTCCTTCTGTGTCTGGCTCGCCTCACCAAGTGTACTGTCGTTAAGGCTCGTCCAGGCTGTAGCATACCGTTCCCTTGCGCGGATGGACCGCGTGGAGTGTGTGTGTCGTCCATCTGTGGGCCGTCGGTGTTGTGAGCAGTGCTTCTACTGCTCTTGTGTGCTGTACTTCATTCTTCCCCTCTAGGTCTCTGTGTTATTGCTGTGACACATCTTCTACATGTTATAGAATACATGCTACATTATTTTTACTTTAATGGTTAATTTTCTTCTAAGTAGATTTAAATAATAAGTTGAAAAAACTTTAAAACCTAGACTTGAAGAGTTTTTTAGACAACCTAAATCATATGGTATAGTTTGCAGATTTGTAAGTTTAAGGAGTAAAACTGCTTAGAAACTGGGTGGATTCTGTTTTTTGGTGTTCTTCATTCCTCTGTGTGGTATTCTCACAGTGGACTCAGGCATGAGCTCTTCCAGCTTCTGTCTGCCTCACCGTGTGTTTCTCCTGCCATTGTTTTGAGAGGTGTTTTGCAGGCTGACCCTGTGTTCCGAGTGCTTTAGTCCTGTCACTTCACTGATTGTGACTTGTACTGTTTACAGCCAGAAATCTGCTGTCCCCCTGGTACTCAGACCTCTGTGTGGAATGTGGCTGTTTCCTCTGAAGCTGTTGAGAGTTCAAGTCACTTGGTTTCTGATGCAGCGTAGAGCAAGTTTTATTCATGTTTCTTGTGCTTGGGGTTTGTTGAGCTTTATGGGTCTGTGGGTTTATAGTGTCCATCAATTCTTGGCCGTTATTTGTTCAGATAACTTTCTTTCCCTCCCTCTCTTTTGGAGACTCCATTTTCCTTCTTATGGGATTGCCTAAAATGTCACCCAGCGCGGTGTGCCCCGTGCCCCCTCTCTCGTTCGGGGCGCTTGCTGTTGCTGTGTCTCTCAGCTCACTGCTTTCCTTCTGTGATGTCTACTGTGACACACATTCTCGTCTCAGGAAAGTTTACCTCATACATTGTAGTTTTATTTTGTCAAGAAGTTGGATTCGTTTTAGATCTTCATCTGTCTGATCAGCACATGGGTCTTCAGCATCCGGGTCCGTGTCCATCCGGCGTGGCTGTCCTCTCACTTGTGCGTGGCTGCTGTCCTCTGTTGTTGCCCACACTCTCCTGCTCCTCTGCGTGGTCATTTTTGATTGTGTGCCAGGCATTGTTAATGGTACCTTGTCGTTGCTGGATATTTTCGTGTTACTGTAAACATCCTTGGGCTTTGTTCTTGGGGGTAGTTAAGCTCCTTTGAAGCAGTTACTTCTTTCAGTTCTTTACTTGCAGCTTTGCTAGGTGGGACCAGAGCAGCGTTCAGTCCAGGGCTGGTTTTTCTGCTCCTTGGAGCTCTGTCCCTGTACAGGTCCCCCATGTGCCCACCCGGACCCAGCTCCGTCCTCTTCAGGCTCTCCTGCCCCTGCCGCGCCCTCTCCCTCTCCCCACTTCTCATCTCTTGGGGGGGTCACTCCTCACCACCTGGTGTCCAGAGTCTGGAAACTGTACTTTTGTCCAGGGCTGAGGGGATGGTGAATGTGTTCCTTTTATGCCATCTTGGTCAGAGTGGAAGCTGGCATAGAAATTTTCCAGAATTTTAATATTTTTTGCTTAAAAGCTTAGATTTTATCATTGACAACAGATACTGACAACATTTGTTTACTTGAAAAACTAGAGTTTGTTAGTTGTTTGTTGGAGTCAGATTGGGCTCCCCACAAGTAGTTGCAGCTCAGACAGCAGCACGAGGGCCTGGTTCAGGGAACCCTTGTCCTGTGTCTTCAGTAGGTGTGCTTCATGCCCTCTTTAGTTCTGTCACAGTATTAAGACAGTGTGTAGCTCAGTGTCGAAGTTTAACAAAGTGAAGGTTTACTGATTGATCCAGAAGAGGAAGTGTTGTTACTGTAAAGTGACACTGCACGTAGAGTTGCGACTGCGGAGCAGCAGTGCTGCACCCGCCTTGCAGGTGTCGGCTCCGGGAAGACGACTAGTCCTTTCTGCTCTGACCTAGTTCTGATCTCAGAGCTCCCGCCTGCTGCACATGGGTGAGACCGTGTCTAGAGGCAGTAATGGTGGAACTGGACCATGGAGGGCTGGTGGTACAGCCGAGGGACTGGATGGATTTGAGATATTTTTAAGATGGAGAAGATACACTGTAGGTTTATTTCCCTTTGTGGGAATTTTAATCAAGTTTTGCTACCTTAGGTAAGACAAGTCTGGATTTTGTGGAAAGAAGTGTTGTTGAATGCAGCGGCTTCTGTGTGGCGGCAGCTTTGGAGATGAGTGGGAGACGTCTGAACCCAGCAGGGCGATGGTGTGTCTTCTAGGGGAATTGTGACATCAATGAAAGCCCTGCCGCAGACCTGAATTACACAACATGAGTGCTAAATTCATGCAGGAGCGGGGGATATACTTTGAAGAACGAGGTTGACTGGAATTTATTTTGAATAAACTTTAAAAAATACATCATTTCAGGACTTCCCTGGTGGTCCAGTGGTTAAGAATTTGCGCTTCCAATGCAGGGGGCCCGGGTTTGATCCCTGGTCAGGGAACTAAGATCCCACATGCTGCAACCAAGCCCACGCGCCGCCACTAGAGAAGCCTGCGCGCTACAACGAAGATCCAGCAGAGCCCCAAAACCCCAAAACAGCAACTTTTCAGAAAACTCTTTTCTGTTAGCATCACTGTCTTCCCTTGGTTGCCTTGCAGCAGTGGTGTCCCTCTCAGGACAGACAGCAGCTGTGCTGGTGGGCTGTCTTCCAGGGAGGAGAGTCTCCAAGGCTCTGGCGGGGGGCGTTCTGTGGGAGCAGCCATTCTTAGGTGGGGCCTCTGGCCCTTCACTTGATCCGACGTTAACCAGAGTGTGTCATTTCTCATGTCCATCCGGCACGTGTTTGTGTTGCTCAGGGTAATCACTAGTGTGCCTATGATGGTTTTAGTGACATTTCCATGGGTATAGTCCCGACAGTAACAGTGCTGGTTCTAAAATCTATATAGGTGTGTTTTTTTTTTAAATAAATAAATTTATTTATCTTTGGTTGCCTTGGGTCTTCATTGCTGTACGCGGGCTTTCTCTGGTTGCTGTGAGCGGGGGCTACTCTTCATTGCGGTGTGCGGGCTTCTCATTGTGGTGGCTTCTCTTGTTGCGGAGCATGGGCTCTAGGCATGTGGGCTTCATTAGTTGTGGCACGCAGGCTCAGTAGTTGTGGCGCACGGGCTTAGTTGCTCTGTGGCATGTGGGATCGTCCGGAACCAGGGCTCGAACCCGTGTCCACTGCGTTGGCAGGCGGATTCTTAACCACTGTGCCACCAGGGAAGCCCGGCTAGGTGCATTTTGACAGTTGTATTACCCCATGTGGCCAACAGTCAAAATTGATGTAGAACATGTCTGTCACCCCCAAAAGTTCCTTGTCACACTTAATGCCCCAGGCCCCGCTCAAGCCACCACCTATTCTGCTTTTGGCATAGATTAGTTTTGCCCGTTTTAGGGTTTCCCATAAACAGTCACTCTTCATGCTCCCCTCCCCCAGCCCCTCACAACCACTCACGTCCTTTGGTTCTCTGTGGATTTGCCTGTTCTAGACATTCCATGTCAAGGGAATCTTACAAGGTTGGTCTTTTGCATCTGGGTGTTTTCAGGGCTCATCCTTGTTGTAGCAGGTAGTGGAACTCCATTCTTTTATATGTTTGGAAAGTATTTCATTGTACTGATATGCACATTTTGTTTACATTTATCTGTTGATGGACATGTGGGCTCTTTCCACCTTCTGGCTATAATGAATAGTGCTGATGTGAGCAAATGTGTATAAGGTTTTGTTTGAACACCTCGTAGGTGTGTGACTGGGAGTGGAATTGTCGGGTGATGTGACAGTTCTGTGATTGATTTTTTTAACTTAATTTTTATTTATTTATTTATTGGCTGTGCCGAGTGGCATATGGGATCTTAGCTCCCCGACCAGGGATTGAACCCGCAACCCCTGCAGTGGAAGCGTGGAGTCTTAACCACTGGACCACCAGGGAAGTCCCTAGTGATTTAAAAAAATTTTTTTTAAATTTTTTATAGATCTGTTATTAACTTTTTGAGGAATCACCAAACTCTTTTGCACAACAGGTGCACCGTTTTACATTCCTACCATACAGGTCAGAAGCACAACCACAGTCCTTTGGGGATCGGGTGTGCGGTGCCCTGTCTGGCGTCAGCCGCCTGCACGAAGAGTGTGGTGAGTGGGTCCGTCCCACCACTGTCAGTGCTCTGCCACAGAAATCAGGAGCTTTCTCGGTATGTGTCCCCGTGGATGGAAGCTTTTGATTGGATCCCATGGTTACATAGTTGTGAAGAAGTTGATTCTGATGGTTTTTGCCACCTTGTCCACTGCTTTCTTTTGAGGGAGGGACTTGTTGGGTTCCCTGTTCTGCCTTTGTGGTGACATCTTCACCTGGCCTGTGTTCTGAGATGCGTCTGTGTTGGTACTTTGTGACTTTTTCTTGTTGAGGAGACACACATAGCTGTGTGGCTCACGTGGAGCCGATTTGAGGACCCTGTGATCCTGGTCATTGCTGAGGAGTCTTGCCTGGAGCGTTTTTCTGTAGAGGCTGGTTTAAGCAGGTTGGGTTTGGTGTGTGAAGAGTGCTCATGGAAGGATCGGGCTCTGGTCTGGGTGAAGTGCGGCTCTCAGGTGCTGCCGGTGCCGGGCCAGGTGCAGGCCCACTCCCCACACAGTGCCGCCTGCTCCATCTGCCGCCGGTGGCACTGCGCTACATCCTGACCTCTGGCCCCTGGGCGTGGGTGGCTGAGAGCAGCTCTCCACGTGTCCGCGTGGCAGCCTGCGTCCAGGCCTTTGTGAAGCGGCGTACCTTGTGCATTTAGTGAGCACATCATTTCTATTCGTTATCGAAGGAACAGTTATAAAACATGCGCTCCTTGCCGGGGGCTGTTCTGCGTGCTTCGCAAGACCAACTCATTTACTCCTGGTAACTCCTGAGGCACAGGCAGACCTACTCGTCTCTCTGTTGTTGAGGTGAGTAAACTGAGGCACAGAGAGGCTGGACCGCATGCCTGGGGTTACACAGGTCATGAGTAGCAAGGCCGGCATTGGGCCCTGGGCAGCCTGGCTCCAGAGCCCCACCTCTGGCCACGTTCTGTAATAAGCCCCCCCACTCCCCGCGCTGTTTTGGACGGGTAGATAGCGTATGTTGTGTTGGCAGCTGTATCTCCAGCAGGTGGTAGAGCGCCGAGTGAACGTCTTCTCGCAACACTGTGGCCTCGTGCTTTCCCACTTACACTCTTGCTGGCGGAAGGACGACTTGTGCTCTTACAGAAGTAACATAACATCTCTTTTGGCTCCTGGGTTGGCTATGCTTGTGGACGTAGCCATGCTGCTGCCCTGAGCTGCTGGGGACACTGGCTCAGGGGGTCCTCAGCAGCCGGTTCCTGCTCAGGGGAAGGCAGCTTGGCTTGTAGAAGGGTCTTTTTGTAGAGGGAGAGAACTTGTTGGGCTGATTAGGACTTTAACTCAGCTATAAGTTCTTTTTAGAAATGTTAGCAGGGATGTAGGTGCTGTTTGAGGGATTCCTGCCTCAGTTTGTTTATTTATTTGAACTGTAGTTGATTTACAATAGTGTGTGAGTTTCAGGTGTGCAGCAAAGTGTTGCAGATATGTATATATATATCAGATTCTTTTCCATTATAGGGTGTTACAAGATACTGAATATAGTGCCCTGTGCTATGCAGTAGGTTCTTGTTGATTATCTATTTTATATATAGTAGTGTGTATCTGTTAATACCAAACTCCTAATTTATCCCTCCCCCCTTCTCTTTTGGTAATAATAAATTTGCTGTCTATGAGTCTGTTTTTGTTTTGTAAACAAGTTCAGTTGTATTAATTAATTAATCAATCAATTAATTTTGGCCATGCTGCACAGCATGCTGGATCTTAGTTCCCTGACCCGGGATCAAACCCATGCCCCCTGCAGTGGAAGCTCGGAGTCTTTAACCACTGGTCTGCCAGGGAGGTCCCTGTGTTAATTTTTAGATTGCACATATAAGTGATGTCATATGGTATTTGTCTTTCTCTGACTTAGTATGATCATCTCTAGGTCCATCCATGTTGCTGCAAACGGCATTATTTCATTCTTTTTTATGGCTGAGTAATATTCCATCGTGTGTATAAATACCACATATTCTTTATCCATTCATCTGTTGATGGACCCTTAGGTTGCTTCCATGTCTTGGGTATTGTAAATAGTGCTGCTGTGGACATTGGGGTACATGTATCTTTTCAAATTAGAATTTTCATTTTTTCCAGATATATGCCCAGGAGTGGGATTGCTGGATCACATGGTAACTCTGTTTTTAGTTTTTTAAGGAACCTCCATACTGTTCTCCACAGTGGCTACACCAATTTACATTCCCACCAACAGTGTAGAAGGGTTCCCTTTTCTCCACACCCTCTCCAGCATTTGCTGTTTTTAGACTTTTTGATAATGGCCATTTTGACCTTTGTGAGGTGATACCTCATTGTAGTTTTTCTACATTTCTCTCATAATTAGCATTGTTGATCATCTTTTCATGTGCCTCTTGGCCATCTGTATGTCTTCTTTGGAGAAATGTCTATTTAGGTCTTCTGCCCTTTTTTTTTTGCAGTACGCAGGCCTCTCACTGTTGTGGCCTCTCCCGTTGTGGAGCACAGGCTCCGGACGCGCAGGCTCAGCGGCCATGGCTCACGGGCCCAGCCGCTCCGCGGCATGTGGGATCTTCCCAGACCGGGGCACGAACCCGTGTCCCCTGCATCGGCAGGCGGACTCTCAACCACTGCGCCACCAGGGAAGCCCTTCTGCACATTTTTTGATTTTTTTGTTTGTTTGTTATTGAGTTGTATGAGCTGCTTGAATCTTTTGGAAATTAAGCCCTTGTCGGTCGCATCGTTTGCAAATATTTTCTTCCATTCTGTAGGTTGTCTTTTCGTTTTATTTACAGTTTCCTTTGCTGTGCAAAAGCTTGTAAGTTTGATTAGGTCAAGTTAGTTTATTTTTGCTTTTATTTCTTTTGCCTTGGGACACTGATCTAAGAAAACATTGGGACAGATTTTAAAAAAAAATTTTATTTGTTTATTTGGCTGCGCCGGGTCTTAGTTGCCGCACTTGGGATCTTTAGTCGTGGCATGCGAACTCTTAGTTGTGGCATGCATGTGGGATCTAGTTCCCTGACCAGGGATTGAACCCCGGCCCCCTGTATTGGCAGCACGGAGCCTTAGGCACTGGACCACCAGGGAAGTCCCAATATTGGTACCATTTGTGTCAGAGAATGTTTGACCTGTGTTATTTTCCAGGAGTTTTATGGTGTCATGTCTTATGCTTTAAGTCTTTAAGCCATTTGAGTTTATTTTTGTGCATGGTGTGAGGGAGTGTTCTAACTTCATTGATTTACATGTGGTTGTCCACCTTTCCCAGCACCGCTTGCTGAAGAGACTCTCTTTTCTCCATTGTATTTTCTTGCCTCCTTTGTCATAGGTTAATTGACCGTAGAGGTGTGGGCCTGCTTCAGTTTTAAGTTAGAATTTTTTTGATATAAAAGTGGAGTATTGGGGGACTTCCCTGGTGGTCCAGTGGTTAAGACTTTGCCTTCCAATGCAGAGGGCGTGGGTTCAGTCCCTGGTGGGGGAGCTAAGATCACACATGCCTTGCGGACAAAAAAACCAAAACATAAAACAGAAGCAATATTGTAACAAATTCAATAAAGACTTAAAAAAAAATGGAGTTTTGGGACTTCCCTGACTGTCCAGTGATTAAGACTCCGCATTTCCACCGCAAGGGGCGTGGGTTCAATCCCTGGTTGATGAACTAAGATCCCATATCCCACATGCCAAGCAACGTGACCAAAAAGAAAAAAAAAAAAGTGTAGTATTTACCTTTAATGATAATCATCTTATTTCCTGGATTTGAAACATTGATGTCAGCAAAGTAAAACAAAATTTGATGACAAAGGATGATTTTTTAACTACTAACATAGTAGAGGATATTTAAAATGTGCTGAAGATGTGTTTCTCCTGACGAAGTATTCTTGACTTGTGACAGCTAAACGGCTGTGTTTACCTCTGTGGTTACTAAGAGCGAGGCGTTATTTGGCTAAGCCAGGTCCAGAACGTGGACACCCTAGCCCTCGAGCACTCGGGTGGGTGGAGGGTGGAGAACTGGGGGTTCACGGCGGCACTGGACACCGGGGTGGACCATGCGCAGGCTGCCTGGCCGGGATGAGGGCGCACGTGTGCTCCTGTCCCTCCAGCCACAGTGAGCTGCGTGCTGTCACAGGGTTAAGTTTTAGGACACATGTTTGGGAGGAATCTGTAGAGAATTACTGTGAATTGCACCCTGAGCTTCAGTCTTAGATGACAAAAAGCACGGTTATACAGATAACTAACTTAAAATTTTTCTTTAATTTATTGAGTTGTAATTTTCATAGCATAAATTGACTCACATTAAGTGTATAATTTAGTGATTTTTCCTGAGTTTACTGAGTAAGATCCCTCTTACCTATTTCCAGTTAGTTCCTGTTTCTGCCCCCACCCCAGGCAGTTGCTAGCCTACTTCCCATCTCCATAGATTTGTCTTTACAGATAATTAACTTTGAAAATGAAAACCCTTAAACACCCTTAAAAGCAGCAGTAGCACCTTCCTCAGTTGTCTGTATGAAGACACACTTTATCTTTGGTTGAGTAAAACCTTGGGATCTGACATAGAGGACCAGATGCTCAGTATTTTGGACTCTGTGGGCCACAGGTGTCTGTCAAAGGTACCCAGCTTTGCCGTTGAACCACGAGGATAGCCGTGGGTAACGGGGGAGGGAAAGAGTGTGGCCGTGTTCCAGGAAAACCCTTTACAGAGCCAGGCCCTGGCTCCCCCTGATCGTGGTCACACGTCCGAGATGGAATGGGCCAGCAGGACTTCCCGCAGAAGCTGAGCTTGGACCTTTCTCCAGTCATGTGACATGCTGGTGGCTGATGGGAGAGCGTACTTGGTTTCTGGGGGATATATGAAATTGTGTAACATGTGAGGATATCTGGGAAGATAAAGCAAGCATTTAGATCGTCCTGATGATTCAGAGAAATGAGGAATTTAGGAGTGCATGTATAGTAGTAAGTTTTAGAAAGAGAATTTGTAAATGATAATCAAGAGAAAGGATTTGGGTTTTGTAGGATCATAAGCAAGCATTCATCAGCAGTAAATGTGAAAATGACTGGGTTTGGAACTTAAAACCTGTTAATTTTATTATTAATTAATTAATTTGGCTGCGCCATGTGGCATATGGTGTCTTAATTTCCTGACCAGGGATCGAACCCCGCGCTCCATGCAGTGGAAGCGCAGAATCTTAATCACTGGACCGCCGGGGATGTCCCCCAAACTTGTTAATTTTGAATATTGCTTAGTCACATTTAACTGGGAGAACAAGCCCTTCTGTGCTGTCAAGTGTGGGTTTGGGCCTGCAGCCCCTCTTCCCGGGGGAGTGTGGTTGCTGTGGGAGTTGCCCCACCAGCCGGGTGTGCTCTTGGTCTGTCTCAGAGTCTTCAGTTTATATTTACTTTTTTATAAAGTGGAAAAATTCCCTTCTCCAATTTGTGAAAGTGCTGTGTTCTGAGCAACAGTGAGGCGTATATCGCACATACCGGATCTGCACACGTGGTCCCACCACAGAGGGCGCAGAGGGGGGTTGGTTGTGTCTTCCTGTGGAGGCTGCAGTGCCCATCCCGGGCCTGTGAGAATAGGTGTGTGTATATGTTAAAATGTAAGTTTAAAAATGTGAACGAAAGTCACAGGCCTTTGTATGCTAAGACACCCTGTTTTCTCTTTTTTCCAATCTTACTATATTGTGCACATCTCTTCACCACATATTGAATTGCTAGACATTCAGTTGGGATCTGAGGAAAGAATGCAGAAGTTTCCCAGGATAGCATTAAAAACAGGATGATTTTTTTAAAGTCAGGGAGGGCAGCGTGCCCCTCCTCACCTCACAGGTGTCTCCCGTTGCAGGTTGCTGGGGCAGCGACCCCGCTTGCAGGGAGCTGGGTCCTTGAGGAGGTCTCCCCAACTCTGTGATCCTCCCACCCCTGCCTGGTGGCTCCCGGGACACACAGGCCATGGGACATGACTTAGGCTTTAATGCACACGCTTACGCTTTCCCAGGTGCTGGGGCTCTTTGCAGCCGCTTCCTGCAGGAGTGCTTTGCTGAGCTGTGTTTATAGAGAGGTTTTTGATGAAGGTGGAAGTGAAGTGAGAGTGTAGACCTCCGAGTTCGTCACCCCCCCCCATCATTTCAGGGTGTTAGGTTTCTGGCCTTTGTTTTTCTTAATGTGGCGTTTGGAGGACGTTGGGAGTATCACTAACAGCGAGGATGCTGTGTAAGTCGGCTTCCACTTTGTGACTAGAGACCTGGGTGGTTTCCTGACTGACTTTGATTTGTTTCTGCTCTTTAATGCATAATGCAGCATCGGGTGGGACTTAGGGCAGTTGGCTGTGTGCTGTAGAATTGAGACTTGCTTTGGGATTTTCTGGGTCTTCTTTGGGGGCAGAATTTAATTATATTCGGATGCAATTCAAATATTTTAACTTTTCCCTTCTGATAAGTTCTTGTGTCTAAGGAACTGCGCGAAGAAGATGAAGTGATCTTCATCCGTTTTTATCTATACCTGAATTTCTATACAAACACATAAGTAGTCACCTTGGGCACCTGCAGTGATTCCACTTCTCACCAAAGTAGAGCTTTCTGTGATGTGTGCACCACTCGTAGGTCCTCTGGCATCAACCAGCGCCCTCTCGTAGAATTGGTGCTGACTGTCCCTGGAAGACAGCACAAGTGAGGAAGGTTTGTGATTCTGTCAGCACAATAAGATGGGATTATCTTACTGTTAATCAGTGAATTAGAGGTAAGTTGTGTAGAACCCATAATGCAAGGAAACAGGAAAGTGATGCATGGAACTGAAAAATGGCTTTGACAGGGCTTCCCTGGTGGCGCAGTGGTTGAGAGTCCGCCTGCCGATGCAGGGGACGTGGGTTCGTGCCCCGGTCCAGGAAGATCCCACATGCCGCGGAGCAGCTAGGCCCGTGAGCCATGGCCGCTGAGCCTGCGCGTCCGGAGCCTGTGCTCCGCAACGGGAGAGGCCACAACAGTGAGAGGCCCACGTACGGCAAAAAAAAAAAAAAAAAAAAATGGCTTTGACAGATACTGAGAGGCCTGATCCCGGCCCCACAGTGTTTGTAATAAGTTTAAGTTTGATATGTAACAGTGTAACTTTTGGGTGAATTTTTTAAGTATTGGAATTTCAGATGTTTAAAAATAATTTACTTCATGTCCTTCAGGTAAAAATTTTCGTGATAGCTCAGTGACTGAGATGTGTGGGGCTGGGTCACGGTGAGGGATCTGCTGTGATTGTGTGATGCAAGATTTGGGCGTGGAGCGGGAGAGGAAAGGGATCAAGTTAGAATCGCCCGCTGTTTTATCAGCCGTCTGCTTTCCCTGTAACAAGGAGGGAATAAATGCACGAGTGTGGACCAAGCCTGCAGTCAGGTGCTTCCCACCCCCATGGCAGGGGTCACCCTGTGGGTCAGCAGGTGGAGGGAGCCAGGAGGGCTCCTCACGCAGCCTGGTCAGCCCGTCCCTGGGACTGAACCCGCCACCTGCTCCCTCCGCTTCACTTCATGCCTGACCTTGTGCAGGAGATGTGCTGTGCCTTAAAAGATGCTCACTTCCTTTCCAACATGTAACACGTGTGTGGGTGTACATGCAACACACGTGAGTGTTTATGTAACACTTGTGGGTGTATATATGGCATACATGTGTGGGGTTTATATGCAATGTGAGTGTATACGCAACGTGTGGATGTACGTGTAACACATCTGTGCAAGTAAATGATGTAACGTGTTGGCACACGTAATGTGTGCAGGTGTATATGGAACACGTGTATGTAACACGTGTAGCACATGTGTGGGTGTATATGGAACACACGTGGGGTATGTAACATGTGAGTGTATATGTACCGTGTGTGCAGTACAGTTTTATTATTTATTTACTTATTTTTAAAAGAATCAGTTTCATTCATTTATTTATTTATCATCATGAGTCAGTTTTATTTATTTATTTTTGGTTGCACTGGGTCTTCGTTACTGTGTGTGGGCTTTCTCTAGTTGCGTTGAGCAGGGGCTACTCTTCGTTGTGGTGTGCAGGCCTGTCGCTGCAGTGGCTTCTCGTTGCGGAGCATGGGCTCTAGCCATGTGGGCTTCAGTAGTTGTGACATGCAGGCTCAGTAGTTGTGGCTCACGGGCTCTAGAGCGCAGGCTCAGTAGTTGTGGCTCACGGGCTTAGTTGCTCCATGGCATGTGGGATCTTCCCGGACCAGGGCTCGAACCCGTGTCTCCTGCATTGGCAGGTGGATTCTTAACCACTGCACCACCAGGGAAGTCCCATATCTAGTATTTTCTAGATATTATTATATATATTTTTAATTTCAATTTTTGGTTTGAGAGGACTGTGTATGTTAGTTTTGTGGTTGAGAAGGTCTTAAGGAGACTGTCTTGGTTTGTGTTTTCTGTGCAGTATATGCACGTATTTGCTACCTAAGTCCAAAGGTAACCCGCGTGAGTCCCTGGGCACCTGTAGGGTGGATGTTCTGTCGGTGGGCCCGCCTGGACTCGCGCAGTGGGGCATCAGGCCCATGCGGCTGTGCCATGCTTCAGCGTGGGGACCTCTGAGAGGGGAGGCCCAGTTTTCCACCTGCAGGAGTTGGCTGCCTGTCTGTGGAGACGCACTTGATACCAGACAGCTGGAAGGTTTGGGAAGGATGAGGAGAGACGTGCACAGGGCTGTGGGGACCCCTGGGCCGGGTGGGTGAGTCTTGGAGGCCCCCATGCCTTTGCCACCTGGGCACTGTGTGTGGTGGTGATGGGGGCCTAGGGCTCAGCAGCCCTGCACTCCTTCCTGCAGCTCTGGAGCGTGCTGAGGCCGTGCCGGGGCGTGGAGGTTCTGGGGCCTGGGGCCAAGGGGCTCACCTGAAGGGAACGGGAGGGCTCTCAGGGCTGCTGCCAAGTAGGGGGCGCGGCTGTGAAGGTGAGACGCACGGCACAGTGTAGAGTTCCGTCTCTGTACAGAGTGGTGCTCGTTTCCCATTCATCATGGCACGCTTATGAAAGGAAAGTTACTTTCGTTAAAATAAGAAATTTATTCTATTTAAAGAAAATACTAGATATGGGATTTCCCTGGTGACACAGTGGTTAAGAATCCGCCTGCCAGTGCAGGGGGTCACGGGTTCGAGCCCTGGTCCGGGAGGATCCCACATGCCGCGGAGCAACTAAGCCCATGCGCCACAACTACTGAGCCTGCCCTCTGGAGCCCACAAGCCACAACTACTGAGCCCACGAGCCACAACTACTGAAGCCCTAGAGCCTGTGCTCCACAACGAGAGAAGCCCGCGCACCGCAATGAAGAGTAGCCCCCGCTCGCTGCAACTAGGGAAAGCCCGTGCACAACAACAAAGACCCAATGCAGCAAAAAACCCCACAAAAAACCACAACTAGATAAATGGTGGCATGGGTAATGAATGCATGATTATGGCAAAAACTTAGGGATACGGTACCTAGATGAGTGAGTTTGCAAACATTGACTGCGTAGGGCAGAGGATAGCACAGCTGAGTGGGTCTTGCCAGTTTTTAAAAATTTAAGGTAATAGACTAGAAAACATCAGAGTGTCACTCATGCTGTATGGAAATAATGTCTCTATTTTTGTTTTGCTTGGGCGTGGTATATCCTGGGTCAGGGTGTCAGTTGTGTTTCTCACCATTGATTGTGTGTGGAAAAGTATGAGAGCTCCTGGTCTGAGTGACCTTGAAGGGACTTTCCACCTCTTGAGATTCTGCTTTGCTTAGCTTCTCATCAAGTATGTATTCAAAGCTCACTAGGTGCTCAGGTGCTGCCCTTAAGGAGCTCTTTGCCTGTTATCAGAAAACAGTTTTTATAAATCCATCACTGCTGTCTTTTCATGTTGATTCCAAGATGTGTGATTTTTTTACAACTCTGGAAGGGGATGTCTTGGACATCAGCAGCGGTCCTAACTAGTTGTAATTCCCTGCACTTGGCTGGACCTCGTCATTGCTGTTTAAACAGCTTAAATTTAGTTGTTATGTATATTTTGGTAGTAAAAGTCTTGGTACAGTTGATGTTGGAATGTCTTCTGAAAGATGACACGAATATTGGGCCTGGAGGCGGGAAGTTCCTGTGCGTGCAGAAAGGCGCCAGTTCCTGCCAGCACGGCACCGGGCAGCGCTGGCCTGATGGCGGCAGTCCTCTGTGTCTTACAAAGCAGCGATCGAGCGCTTTATGGAGCCCGTTAACCAGTGTTTGCTGAACTTTGTAACTGAAGAGTGCCCGTGACACCCCAGGACCACCACCATGGACAGGAGGAGACAGCCGCTTCCCTCGGGGCGGGTGAGGGGAGCAGAGGCTCGACGGGACTGTCCTGAGGGCACGGTTGCGCGTGTTTGGCAGCCACATCCTCCCTGGAATCTTCAGACAGAGGCATGTGGTGTGTGACGTTAGAAACGTCCTAGAAATGAGCATAAGGCAGAGTAGTGGCCCAAGGCAGGGGCGATCACCTCAGCTTAGGGGCTGTCCACATGTGTCCTGAGGAAAGGGGCTCCTGACCTGGGCTCTGTGGGATGAGTAAGGAGGTGACCGGTGGACAGAATGGCCGAGGGGCCTAAGCATGCAGAGGGACCAGGGTTGGTCAGCGTGGAAAAGAGGACAGTGTGGTGAGCGCTAAGGGGGGCGGGGGAGGCGTACAAGGCAAAGCAGCGGGCTCTGAGGACTGTGGGGAGGATGGAGTTAGTTACAGAGGCCCTGGTGCCACGCGTTAGGGTGGTGTATGTGTAGCACGAGGTACAGAAGGCGAAGCTTGGCAGAGGAGGCTGCTGGGGAGGCTTGGCCTCAGGCAGGAAGGGTCCCTGTCCTTCCTGGAAGAGCACAGGGCGAGCCATCATGGAAGCGGGGGGCCTGCATGCCGCTTGCTTAGGAAGAAGGAGAGGAGGCGGCGCCTGGGCTGAGTAGGGCGACGCCCCTGGGACTTCCTGGGGTGTGACAGGGGCCCTGGGGCCAGCAGGAGTCCTGCTGTGTGGGTGCCCGCACGGTGTGGACGCTGCAGTCTGCACTTGTGTGACGTTCCTGCAGCCCTTTGCCAGGCCCTGTTGTTGACATTCGTGCCAGTTCAGTGACAGGCAGAGGAGACCTCGGGGTGTTTGCTGGTAAGGGTCCCCCGGGGTAAAGGGCATGGGTGATGCTGGGTGGGAGGGTGGGAGCGTGGACTGGAGGTGGGTGGGTCACCGGAGTTGAGCACGGAGCATGCGGTGGCCAGCTGGACGTGCCTTTCCTGTGGGGACAGCTCAGGCCAAGCTGGGGCCAGGCCCAGTCGGGTGCTGTCGTCGGTGGCAGCTGGACTGTGGGCCGGGCCTCACGTTGTGTTCTTCCCAAACTCTGCTCCCCGGAGGCCTTAACCAGGATGAGGGCCAGGAGGAGGGGCCACTGGCGGCGCACACGTGCGCGCACAGGCGCAGAGCATGGGTGTGGGCAAAGGCCGCGTGCAGGGCCTGATGTGGGGGGCTCTGCCTGGGCAGAGCTTCGGGGGTGCCCTCAGTGTACCTCCAGGTTCCTGCTAGAGGATTTCATGAGCTCATTTGAAGCCCTTAGTGACCTGGTTGCTGGATTGACTTTGTCTTAAAAGTTCCTTTTAGGCGCGAGTGCCAAGGAAAACCTCACCTCTTTTTCCTTATTCTCACCACTCGTGATTCTGGCCCAAGCTTTAGGGGACTGTTCAGAGCTCATGTGTTAGACCTTTTCTACATCTCAGCTGTTGTTGTACCTGGAAACCTCAGGTCTGGCTTCTGGTGCCCCCTCCAGGGTCAGTGCAGCCTGGGGGGCCTCTGCCTGCTTCCCCTTGGCTCTCCGTCCTGGCTGTGCATTCTTTAAGATCATGCCTGACTAGGAGCTGAGCACGCGCTTCTTACATCCTCCACAAATGCGGTTAGGAGGCCCTTTGAAAATTACTGTAAAGCTGTAAGGGCATCATTGTTCCTCAGGACAGAGGTTTTAGGTAGACTCTTCTCAAAAACAAAACGTCATATTCTCTTTGCTGTTCACTTGTTGCAGAACATATGCTAGGTTAGGCTAGTCCTTCCTTTTTAAAAATATTTTTAAAAATCTTTCTTTTTTTAAAAAAATGGGGACTTCCCTGGTGGCGCAGTGGTTGGGAATCTGCCTGCCAATGCAGGGGACACGGGTTCGAGCCCTGGTCTGGGAAGATCCCACATGCCACAGAGCACCTAAGCCCGTGTGCCACAACTACTGAGCCTGTGCTCTAGAGCCCACGGGCCACAACTACTGAGCCTGTGAGCCACAACTACTGAGCCCGTGTGCCACAACTACTGAAGCCCATGCGCCTAGAGCCTCTGCTCCGCAACAAGAGAAGCTACCGCAATGAGAAGCCCGCGTACCGCAACTAGAGTAGCCCCTGCTCGCTGCAACCAGAGAAAGCCCACGTGCAGCAACGAAGACTCGACACAGCCAGAATACATACATACATACATACATACATACATACGTACATACATACACACACACACCTGTTTACTGATTTTAGTCAAGAGGCTGTCAGGATATCAGCCTAAGAGTGGGGATGGGATGTGAGGCGACATGTCGTCACTGTGCCTATGATGACTTCTCTTTTGTTTCTGGCAGTTGGAGGAGGTGGGGGTGATCACTGGGGGCTCGGGCAGTGGTCTTAGGGAGGCTTGGGGGGTTAGGGCTGCCTGTGCGTGGTAGGCCATGGCTCCAGGGGCAGCATCTTGGGCTTCACAGAGCTGGCCGGTTCTTCCCTGGGCTTGCGGAGTCAGCGTGGGACTTGCGTGGCGGCCCTGGAGCCGTCTTATGCTGGGGCCTCCCTCCGTGACTCCCATTGTTGTTCCCCGTGTTGTGTCCTGGCGTTGGCCCCACATCCTGTCCACCTGGGTCCCTGCCTGTCCCCGTGTTTGACCGAAGAGGCTGTGTTGTCGCTGCTTGGGGTGTGGGGAGATGCGTCCCCAGCTGGCAGGTGCGGGGGGCAGCGGCCTGACCGTGTGGGCGCAGGCGCGTATGGGGTGTGTGCTCCCTGTGCATGTGGGCCTGCGAGGCTGGCGCTCCGGGCGTGGGATTGTGCGGCTGGAGCGCTCGAGCCAAAGCAGGCGCTGGGTGGCCGGTGGAATCGTGGTGCTCCTTGCCCTGTCCAAGCAGCCGGGTTTCCTTTGGCGAGCAAGCCACACAGATAGGGTCTCAGCTTACCAGGGAGGAGTCAGTTGTTTGCATTCTCCTTCGCTGGGCCCAGCCCACTGTGCAGAGATACTGGTTCGAGAAGCTAGAGCCTGGGCGCCCCGTGCCGCGTCCCGGCCTCGGAGCTCGGCCGGTGCCGTGCGGGTGCCTGCGTGGTCCGGGGCCTGTCTTCCCATGGATGCCCTGAGGACCCCCTCGGCCAGCCCGATGCATGCCTTGCAGGGACAAGTCTAGCCGGGGTCTCCGGTCGGTGCTCCGTGGTTGATTTCTGTTTGTTAGAGTTCGGCAAAGAGGGCTTGCGTGCTGGTGAGTCCCCTGGCGGCCCACACCAACTGGCCTCCTCTTTTACCGCGTTTGGGAGAAGAGGCAGTGGACAGAGGGTGGTTGCTTGGCTCCTTTGGTGCTCTCGGTCTGGTCGGATTTCAGGTGCAGTCCAGAGACGGACGGGGTTCTGGGCCGAGGTCCAGGCTTTCGTAGTGGGTAAAGCTGCTGATGCTGGCAGCTGGCCCCCCTGCACCCCGCCTCCCAGAAGTAGGCTGTCTGAAGAAAGCATGTTTTCACGCTCAGCTGCCCTTTCCAGCAGAAAGCCTTTTATGCACAACAAATGTCGGGCAGGCAGCCACTTGCAGTTTTCCGTCTGTTCAGAGTTACATTTCAGGGGGAGTTATAACTAGAGTATCTCTAGGCATGAAAACCTTTTTTACTGATATTCTGTGCTCACTGCTTTTTGACGTGGAGGCTTGCAGTACAGTGTGTTGTTTATTTTGTTTGTAATTTAAAAAGTTGCACAGTCCTATTTCTCTTTTTCGAGTCTTGTTACTATTTGATGCAGGAGTATAAAGCTTATTAAACTACTTTCCTTGGTAAAATAAGCGAGTTATTACTGATTTCAGATTTAAACTTTCCATCAACTTTTGACCCAGCCTTGGTGCCCTTGAATGTCCCCGTAAGGCCGTGTACCTGACCCTGAGACTGGATCACCTGTCCAGCCCGGCAGGTGCTGTGTCCTTGCTTACTCCCTGCACAGCAGTTACACGTTAGCACAGTTTTGTTTTATACTGTCCTCCAGGGACAGACCTCTGTTCTCAAAGTGCGTTCACTCTGCACCCATGGGGTTCAAGGTCCATCCCTCACCAGCTTCTGAACTTGTCTAGGTAATAGGTCATTGTTTTGTGCCCCCATTTAATTCGTCCCATTTGTATATCTTTACATGTAAAAAAAGGGTGTTTCTCACTCATCCCTACAGTGTCCTTAATTCATTTCTCTTGGTTGCGAAACTTGTTGAAAGGTCTTAACAGGTCTCGTTGGCCCTGGGTGGGGAGGGTGTTGCTTACAGAGTTTCCCTGCGCAGTGGGCAGGTAGGGAGGGTGTGTGGCTGCGTCCTCACACACGTGCGGGGTGGTGCTGGGGAAGGGTGTATGCCTTGGGGACCCACCTGCTCCTTGTGTGTCATCCCCCCACTGACTGGAGGGCACCTGATGCCCTGGCGTGCCAGGTACCTGTTTGTTTTTGCTGACTAAGAACAAGCCTAGTATCAAATGCTTCACATTTGACACATTTCCTGGCTAGAGTAAAAATTCCTATTTATCTTTCTAGTGAAAGAGGGAGAGAGACTGGCTCTTGTGGTGAAGTGCTGCTAACAGTGGCCAAGAGCCAGCGGGGAGGAGTGGTGGTGACAGCTTGGAGGCTGCTGGGAGCCCAGGCCTTCGTGCTGCTAGGGGTGGGGTAGCGCGGGCACACGCCAGCACCGCAGAGCGGTCTCCTGTGAGAATCTGGAATCCACCAGCAATCCTGGTAGATGGGGTGGGGGGAGGGGCTGAAGCAGCCCCAGTGTGCCCTTTTTAAGATGCAGGCTTCTCTCCGCGAGCTGCTTACAAACGTCTTTTGGAAGCAAGTCTTAGGGTGTGTAAAACCGCTGCTGAATGACACGCTCCAGCTCAGTAAAAATGGATTTGTTTTGGCCAAAAACCTAGAGGAATTGAGAGAGAGAGATGAAGACAGGCTTGCAGGATCTTAGTTCCCCGACCAGGGATTGAACCCTGGCCATGGCAGTGAAAGCGCTGAGTCCTAACCACTGGACCACGAGGGAATTCCCTAGAATTTTCTATATTCAGCATCAGTTTTGAGCAAAACTCTAGGGAAAGGAAAAGGAAGAGTCCTAGAAGTCTTGGTCTCTTGTTAACAGGCAGCTTTCTGAGATAGTTTACAAAGTGTTGTCTAGATAAGATCTATCATGTCCAAAAACATAGTTTTAAAGAGTTAGAGGAGAATGTAGACTGTTGAGATTCAGCCCCGGTGAGAAGGACGGAGGCAGGGCCGGGCACCTTCCCCCGGCACCACTGTCTGTAGGTGTCACTTGGGCCCTGCGTCTGCCCAGCCACCTCCCTCCCTGCTCTGTCCTTTACGGTCCCTGCACCCCTTGTCCTGTGCTGTGCCCTCGTGGTGTCCACCAAGGACATTCAGGCCTATCTAACCCTTCACAGATCGGTGAATTAATGCTTTATCACCTTAAAAAAAATGTATTTCTAGGCTCTTAGTCACAACTCATCTTGATTTTGCTTCCAGTGCAAGGATTTGTAACTGACAGACTTTCAATTTGGAGTTATTTAAACTAGAATAAATTGTTTTGAAATCTTCCAACAAATGCACTGTCAGACTGAGATCTCGGCTGATTTTAGGAAAGCATTTTGCAGGGAGGATGTGGGAAAGGCAGCTTTCCGTGAGTGGCTGTAATTGGCCAGCGCCAAGGGCTCACTATGGCAACACTGGGTTACATAGATTGCTGCGTGCGGCTTCTGTTTAATTATGCAGGGTAGGTTTAATTTTTTAGAATCAGATTTGCACATCTTTGAAATAATTCTTCGTTTGAAGATTGATTTTTTTTATGACTTTGCATTTGTTATTGGGTGGCAGAATGTCTTCTGACATTGGATTTGCAAGATATTAAAAAAAAATCTGTAATAGACTCTGTTTTGAGAATTTCTTTAGTCTCTTCAGAATGAAAACTCATTTAAATATTTTAGGACTTGCCTCCCAGGGAGTTTTAGCACATGCACAGTGCTCTGGCGAGACTACAGGAAGTGCTGGCGGGACTCGCAGCCCCCAGAATGGGCAGCCCTCTCCAGGGCTTTGCCCCTGTGGCTATTTGGGTCCGACTTTTATGGGCCCTTAGTTTGGCTTGCTGTTGTCTGGTGGTTGTCTTTTCTCAGTTCTCTGTTCCCATTTGCCCCTCCCCTGGGACCATTGACATTTATTATTGATTGATTGATTGATTGATTGCGGTATGCGGGCCTCTCACTGTTGTGGCCTCTCCCGTTGCGGAGCACAGGCTCCGGACGCGCAGGCTCAGCGGCCATGGCTCACGGGCCCAGCCGCTCTGCGGCATGTGGGATCTTCCCGGACCGGGGCACGAACCCGTGTCCCCTGCATCGGCAGGCGGACTCTCAACCACTGCGCCACCAGGGAAGCCCCTAATATTAATTGTTATTATTATTTTTTTAACATCTTTATTGGAGTATTAGTTTCTGCTTTATAACAAAGTGAATCAGTTATACATATACATATGTTCCCACATTTTATATTAACGTATTTGTTAGCTGCCCGTTGTTCAACAGGGGCACGCTGGATTCTTTGGAGGAGGCCTGTGGTGTGAATCATTCCATTGTCCCCTTGAGGACCAGAGAGTAGAAGGAGGCTGGGAGAATGACGTAGGAGAAAGAACGCAGGGCTGGAAGCGAGGGTACTTTTACGTTGCGGACCTTGGTCCTGGTTTGCAGTGAATCCCTCTGCGGCTCTTTTTCTGAGAGTAAAGTCACAGATCACAGAGTTGAAATGGTGGACTTGACGCAGCTCCCAAACCAAGGACAAGCAGAGGGCGTGGGCCATGGTGCCGTGTCAGAAAGCCGTGTGCGGTGCCGCACAGCCTGCCTCCTTAGGCTGGCTGTGGGTCCAGACCCAGCTGACCTCTGCCGTGGTTACTGCTCAGCTTGCCTGGGGTCCGTGTGTATCAACGTGGCGTGGACGTTGCACAGGGCTGGCTTTGCCTTTGGTGCTGCGTGTGGCCGATGTGGGTGCCGAGTAGGACAGGTACTCCTTCGTGGACGGTGTGGTCATTTTCACAGTCCTGCGTACTGACGCTCTCTCCTGTAGGTTTCAACTTCATGTTGCTCTGCATTTCAGATGAGTTTTCTCATCTCCACCCCCACCCCACCCCGCTTTTTAAAATTTTATTACTAACAATTTAATAACCATGTCAACCCAAACTTGGGCCAGCAGCGAAACCCCGCCCTCCCACCGTGGCACTGTGTAGCTTATGGGATCTTAGTTCCCCCAGCAGGGATTGAACCTGGGCCCCTGGCAGTGAGAGTGCCAAGTCCTAACCACTGGACCTCCAGGAAATTCCCCTCACTTATATCTGTAAATCACTGTTTTACATGGAGACCTTCATCACTTGTTTTTCCCTTTGGTGCAGTTTTTAGCACTAAAAGGGCATATGTATTTGATTCTGTCTTCTTAGAAATAAATCCATTCACTTAGTGTTATGTATTCAGAGGTCATGTATAACTGTGCTCCTGACTCATTCATAGAGGTGCTTACACCTAAATACTGCCCATTTTTTCAAAAATCTTTTCTGTTTACCAAAAACAATGGGACTTACTTGAACCTTCAGTGCTGAGTAGGAAAGATCAGAGTTTTGTTGTTGTTGTGCCTATACGTGCATTTTGAACAACACCTGTCATGCATTAAGGTGATGTTCTGTCGTGATATTTACCCCTGAGATAAACAGAAAAATGTACTTAGATCTGTTGCCTAAGATATTGGCAACAATACTGAATCCTTTTATTTAGAAGGATCTGTGCCACATCCTCTAGGACAGTGTCTTCAAACTGTGGATCGTGAACCATCACTCCTATTTAAGAAATGTTTTCCTGTGCCAAGGACATAGAGGTAGCTTCCTGCACCTTCTGAAAACTTTGAACTTCTGCTCTTTACACCGAAGCCTTTAATCTGTCCCGGACTGAGGTCTGCGTACGAGCCGGCTGCTCGCAGTCCTCCCTGCGGAAGCCAGCTGGCCCAGCCTTGTCCTTGACTGGGCTCTTCTTTGCTCGCTGACCTGCATTGCTTACTGTCACGAGTCAGGTCTCCCCATGTGTGCCCACGTGGTGTTGGAGCTTTTGTGTGTCCCATTGGTCAGCTTGTCTATCCTGGTGACACTGTCCCCTGTCTTCATCATAAGTTTTGATTGTTGCTGGTGTCTAGAAATGCAGTTGGCTTGTGTATATTCATTTTATATGTTGTATCCAGGAACTTCTCTTTCTACAGATGAGAAAACTTAAGAATGACAGAGGCTGTTAGAATGTACCCAAGGTCACTGCCAAAACAGTGGCAGGGTCAGAATTTTAACGACAGCCATCACACTCCACTGTCCCTGGTCTGAGCTTGGCCCACGTTGATCTTCAGGAAATTAAGCTGGCTGCAGCATGAAGGGGCATCGGAAGGCGACTTGTAGGAAGGGTACAAACTGGCGCCCGCAGAGGTGTCAGGGGCAGTAGAGGCAGCAGAGCCATGGAAGTGAAGCCCACAGGCCGGGAGGCCTGGGTACGAACTCTGTGTCCGCAGAGCCAGTGGAGGTGTGTAGCCGGACTGGGAGGGACTGGGACCTCCCAGGAGGGGCTGCTTGCTCAGAGGTGCCAGTGGGGACTTGGTTGGGGGGGTGCGGGGGCTGGTGGAGGAGAGAGCAGTTGCTGGGAGGAGGCCCTGGGGGAAGCGCTTCACTTCCGGGCCTGGTGCCTGCTGCTGGGGAGGAAGGTAGGCACCAAGGCAAACAGTGCTCCGGTTTCGGTGTATAATGGAAGACTTCGGGCGGACTTTCTCTTGGATTCTCGCTCACAGGATCCATAAGTGTCATTTTTGGTTTTTTTTAGTTTATTTTATTTATTTTTGGCTGTGTTGGGTTTTCGTTGCTGTGCGCAGGCTTCCTCTTGTTGCGGTGAGCGGGGGCTACTCTTCACTGAGGTGCGCGGACATCTCATTGTGGTGGCTTCTCCTGTTGCGGTGCATGGGCTCTAGGCACACGGGCTTCAGTAGTTGTGGCTCGTGGGCTCCAGAGCACAGGCTCAGTAGTTGTGGCGCACGGGCTTAGCTGCTCCGTGGCATGTGGGATCTTCCCGGACCAGGGCTTGAACCCGTGTCTCCTGCATTGGCAGGTGGATTCTTAACCACTGTGCCACCAGGGAAGCCCTTGTAGGTTTATTCTTGCTCGATGATCATCCTGAGGTCTGAGTAATACTTCTTGTTAGGAAACAGTGTGTGTTTTCTACTGGAGTTTCTCTTGTCGATGAGGGTCATCTACCAGGAAAGAAACTTGGATTTTTATGTTTTAACAGAAGAAAATTTGACTCCTCTTTTCAGAATGGAGACTCTTTGCTTGAGGGGTTTCCTGGGAGACTGGGGTGGTGGGCGAGGGCCAGCGTCTCCCTGCTTGGTAGCAGGCCCTGCTGGCTGGTGAGCATATCACTGTAACAGTTCAGCACTGTCACTGGAACAGAGCTGTTCTTCTGGAAATTAGAGGTGGTTTAGAGATGAAGAACATCGCCAGCACACTGAATTAAACGTAGAAAATGAAGTAAGGAAGACGCCTCACTCCTTGACTTGACAAGTGGAAAGCACGTTTGTGCAGGGATGGTGACCAGGGGCTGGCGGGAGGGTGTTGGGCTCCCGGGGGCGGGTCAGCCTGCTCACGCACACACCCGCTGATTAGACCGCACCCGTACCCTGCAGGCCTGTGCAGAGGCGTTTCAGGGTGCTCTTGCTGTGCTTGTGTGTCTGTGCAGTCATCAGGGTGGGGACACCCTCTCGTGCCCGGGATCACAGCGTAGATCACTCGTCACACATTGAATCACTGGAAACCCAAAGTTGATCTCGATTCAAGTCCTAACTTCACAGGAGTGGTTTGGCCATAAGGAGTCTTATTTAGCCCGTCCACATTCTACCCTTTAATAAGGAAGGGTTGGATCTTGCCCCTCAAAGCAGATTTTGGGCCCAGGAGATGTCTGTCGTGGCATGTATAGTGTTAGGCTGTTGGATACGCCTTTGTTTGGCCAAGCAGCATGGTCGGTGGACCAGCAACTAGCAGCCCTGTGTCCTTGTGTTGACAAACGGGGCTGTGGGTTACCTCTGAGCTCGGGGCAGCCTGGGCTCTGTGGGTGTGTGGATTCTCACAGCCCTGCTACTCCTGCTTCAATGACTTCTGTGGAACCTTCTCATTTCTGTGGTCTTCCTTCTTAAACTAGTCCTCTCCAACTTACTTTAGAGGGTGAGGGTGGTAAGAATTCTCAAGGCTAAGAAACACCGCTTTCTGGTGGCCGTCTCCACAGTTTTGTAATTGGGGGTTTGGATGGGCAAATGAGACTAGATCAGTGATTATTTATTAGGTTTGCTTGGAAAGCATTAAAAACAAAACAGTACAGTTTGGCAACGCTTACCCCAGACACACAAAATCTGAAGCATCTTTCGGGGGTGGGAATGTGTAGGAGACAAGTCACGGGTGATTTAAGTCTTTGAAATACAAGGGCGTATCTTCCGAGCAGCCCTGTTCTTTCTTCTGGGCCATGTGTTTACACTTGGAGTGTGGAAGAGGTCAGGTGGTGGTAGGATCTTAAATTCCTGGTGGGTGAGATGCAGTATAAGTGGTGGGAGCGGAGACTCCTGCCTTTAGAGGCCAGTGTCCTGTTTGTGTCATTCGCCCCAGGTGCTATGGTTAAAGAAGAGAACAGGTATATATTAAGTAGCTGTTTTCTTACCCAGTCCTTGCAGGCCGAGCCGGAGGTGGTGTCCCCTTGCCTCACACCACCCCTCACTGCTCCCTGAGGGACAGCTGTCAATCTGAGCGTTTAATCTTGCTTGAATTGGGGCTAGTGAACAAAACTTGTTTTGCATTAGAGAATAATCTAGTTTGGAAGGCTCATGGCAGTAGTGAGGTGGAGGAGGGATGTAGTGTGTGGGGTGGCATACAGGGAGGGCTGTGCAGTGCGGTCAGGGATTGGTGAGCGTGCGAAGGAGAACGTGGACGCTTCATCCTGGAAGCGCACTGATGTGGAGGAGAGGCAGCGCTGAGCCGGCGACCTCGAGCGGCTGCTCGGGAGCCCACCAGGCATGGCCGCTCGGCTGGGGCTTGCAGGGACACACGCTGGCCGGGGAGGGCTTCTTATTGTCCGTATTTTTACCTCTGATTAATTTTGTCCGTAAACCACATGGATTTGAGGTGAATTTTTATCTGTGTCAAAGGGTGACTGTGAGCTGGGTGGATTGAGAGGGCACAGATGCTTGGAGGTGCGGGGCCGAGCACTTGACCGTGCCTCTGGGAAGCGGCCTCCTTTCCACACCCGCTTGCCCACTGATCAGCTGTGCTCTTCCGGTGCCCCTGAGGCCCACGGTCTCCTCCACACGGGGCCTCCCGTTGCGTGCCTGCCGGTGACCAGGGTGCAGCGTGGGGCCTGCAGCATGATCGTGACATGACGTAAAGACAGAAAGCCGGCCTGGACAGTAGCGACAGGTTAAGGAAGAAAGTGAGGGCCTGAGTATGCTGTTGGAGGGTGGAGAGGAACCTGCCCAGATGGGCAGCGGGGGAGAGGCAGCCTCCTGTGAGTGACACGGGATGTTTCCAAGAAACTTGGAGAGATTTGGAGTTGCCAGGGTGGCAGCTGGGGACAGCATCCTTCAGCACCTGGGTCCCTGGGGCTGTCCACCAGGGTGGTGGCACTGATGGGCTGTGAGGTCATCTTTAGTGGGTGCACCTGCAGCAAGAGCTGACCCCCACCAGCTCCGGGAGCGCGGCAGGAAACGCTGGGCTGCCTGCCGTGCAGGACGGAGCTTCTGCCCCGTGAGGCCTTTTCCTCAGCTGTGTGTGTGCATGTACGTGTGTGCTCTGCCGTGATGGTCTGAAGTTTGAACACGAATCCGTTCCTCGTGAGCTCAGTGACTCCCGTGGGCAGAGTGAGGTGTGCATAGGGATGAATCTAATGTGCCACGTTCACTTCTCAGCAGTGCGGTGGGAAGTGGAGAGAATCAGGTTGTTGTGATGACACAGGTGGAGAAATACTGCACCTGAGTCAGGAGTTGGGCCAGTGCGGAGGGAGGGGGAGAGAGTGATGACTTGGAGCTGGAATGGACTGGGTTTTGATTGTGAGGGGGGCATGCCAGGTTGCTGGCTTGGAGGATCGATCGTCTAGAAAGTGGTACCGTGAACCAGGGCAGGAAATATAGTCATAATTCCCTTGGGGCTCCATCTGTGCACTTGTGTGTGCTGTGGCTGTGTCTGTGGTGTGGCTGGACTTTGTGAGTTCCGTGGGGAGCTCTGAGCTGGAGAATGGGGATTGAGATCTACCCATATGGTTGTTAGAGCCTCAGAGGCAGGTTGGATGGCCCCGGGAGAGCCGGGAAGACCCACACCGCAGGAGCGGGTGGATCCAGCAGAGAGGCTGGGTGGGGTGGATCCAGCAGAGAGGCTGGGTGGGGTGCTGCCTGACGGGATGGGTGCTGCCCAGAGGCCAAGGCAGGGCAGCATCAGTTATGATCCTGGCTTGGAGGGAGGAGGAGCTCAGCGTGCCCTGGGTTTCTGAGCTGGGAACTCTCTTGTGAATACCAGCCTTGTGTCTGTATTTTGGGTCAGAAGGGCTTGGTCACTTTTAGACTTCAGCTGCGTCCCAGAAGCTGTGAGTGCACAGTGGGGTTGGGGGTGGTAGTGTGAGTGACCTTCGTGGATACAGGCTCTGCAGCCTGACTTTGATCCTGACTTTGAGGCAAATGATTCAACATCTCAGAATCTGGTTTCTCAACAGAAAAAAGGAGCCGATCCTGTTACTGTCAGGGTTGTCATGAGGGTTAAATGAGCCAGTGTAGGGAGAGCAGGTGCAGGGCAGGGGTGGGCAGCTGTGGGGTGGCAGGGCTACCCTTCTGTGCAGGACGCGTGCCAGAGTGTGTGCGGACGGCACAGAGACATGCTAGGCGCGTGGCCAGCTGGCCCCTCCGCCCACCGTTGCTGCTCGAGAGCTCTGTGACCACTGCGGGTTCCTGGGAGGACAGGGTTGGGTGTCAGTCCGCCGTCGGGAAAGCTCTCCTGGGAGGCTGGGCTGGGGCTGGGTTCCTGCCTACGCCTCCCTGCCCAGCGGCTGCAGGTCCCCTGCTTGTGATGCCCGCGAACATGGGAAGGTGTGGTGGGCACCGGCTCCCGTCCTGATCTCCAGAGAGACGCTGGAGAGCTTCCAGACAGTGTGCACTGCCTTCTGTCTGTCTGAAGAGAGCTGTTCATTTGGGTGCTGTCCCTTTCTTTCCTGTCTGGGCAGCTGGTGCATTGGTGGAACTGGCAGAGGGTGGGCCTTCCAGCAGGACTGGGGTGGGGCCTGCAATGTGGGACACCTGGTACTAAGTCATCCATTCAGCAGTTCCTAGACTTGGTCCTTGTTCTGTGCTGGGCCGCCTGCCCCCGCTGCATCTTGGTTCTACAGTGTTAGGGCTGCTCACCCCTGCCAGCTCCATACCGCCCCCCCAATCAGATTCGTTGCATTTTAGATGTTAACCTGTGCAGATTATTGGTGTGAGCTCACATTCTCCATGAAAAGAGTAGCACACATTTAGGGAAAATGATGTATTTTTAAAGGAAACAATTTTACATTGGATATCGAAGAACCTTAAACTTTTCAAATGAAAGGTGTGTTAGGGATTATCAAACCTAATCCCCTTGTTTTATGGATTAATAATCTCAGGGTTGTTTCCTGGTATTTTTTTTTTTGAATTTTATTTTGTTTTGTTTTGTTTTATTTTATTTATTTTATTTATTTTGCGGTACGCGGGCCTCTCACTGTTGTGGCCTCTCCCGTTGCGGAGCACAGGTTCCGGACGCTCAGGCTCAGTGGCTGTGGCTCATGGGCCCAGCCGCTCTGCGGCACGTGGGATCCTCCTGGACCGGGGCACGAACCCATGTCCCCTGCATAGGCAGGCGGACTCTCAACCACTGCGCCACCGGGAAAGCCCTTGAATTTTATTTAATTTATTTTTTTATACAACTGGTTCTTATTAGTCATCAATTTTATACACTTAAGTGTATACATGTCAGTCCCAATCGCCCAATTCAGCACACCACCATCCCCACCCCCCCGCGGCTTTCCCCCCTTGGTGTCCATACGTTTGTTCTCTACATCTGTGTCTCAACTTCTGCCCTGCAAACCGGTTCATTTGTACCATTTTTCTAGGTTCCACATACATGCGTTAATATACGATATTTGTTTTTCTCTTTCTGACTTACTTCACTCTGTATGACAGCCTCTAGATCCATCTGCGTCTCAACAAATGACCCAATTTCGATCCTTTTTATGGCTGAGTAATATTCCATTGTACATATGTACCACATCTTCTTTATCCATTCGTCTGCCGACGGGCATTTAGGTTGCTTCCATGACCTGGCTATTGTAAATAGTGCTGCGGTGAACATTGGAGTGCATGTGTCTTTTTGAATTATGGTTTTCTCTGGGTATATGCCCAGTAGTGGGATTGCTGGATCATATGGTAGTTCTATTTTTAGTTTTTTAAGGAACCTCCATAATGTTCTCCCTAGTGGCTGTATCAATTTACATTCCTACCAACAGTGCAAGAGGGTTCCCTTTTCTCCACACCCTCTCCAGCATTTGTTGTTTGTAGATTTTTTGATGATGCCCATTCTAACTGGTGTGAGGTGATATCTCATTGTAGTTTTGACTTGCATTTCTCTAATAATTAGTGATGTTGAGCAGCTTTTCATGTGCTTCTTGGCCATCTGTATGTCATCTTTGGAGAAATGTCTGTTTAGGTCTTCTGCCCATTTTTGGATTGGGTTGTTTGTTTTTTTAGTATTGAGCTGCATGAGCCGTTTATATATTTTGGAGATTAATCCTTTGTCCGTTGATTCGTTTGCAAATATTTTCTCCCATTCTGAGGGTTGTCCTTTCGTCTTGTTTATGGTTTCCTTTGCTTTGTAACAGCTTTTAATTAGGTCCCATTTGTTTATTTTTGTTTTTATTTCCATTACTCTAGGAGGTGGATCAAAAAAGATCTTTCTGTGATTTATGTCATAGAGTGTTCTTACTATGTTTTCCTTACTATGTTTATAGTGTCCATCTTACATTTAGGTCTCTAATCCATTTTGAGTTTATTTTTGTGTATGGTGTTAGGGAGTGTTCTAATTTCATTCTTATACATGGAGCTGTCCAGTTTTCCCAGCACCACTTATTGAAGAGACTGTCTTTTCTCCACTGTATATCCTTGCCTTCTTTGTCATAGATTAGTTGACCATAGGTGCTTGGGTTTATCTCTGGGCTTTCTATCTTGTTCCATTGATCTATGTTTCTATTTTTGTGCCAGTACCATATTGTCTTGATTACTGTAGCTTTGTAGTATAGTCTGAAGTCAGGGAGTCTGATTCCTCCAGCTCCGTTTTTTTCCCTCAAGACTGCTTTGGCTATTTGGGGTCTTTTGTGTCTCCATACAAATTTTAAGATTTTTTGTTCTACTTCTATAAAAAATGCCATTGGTAACTTGATAGGGATTGCATTGAATCTGTAGATTGCTTTGGGTAGTATAGTCATTTTCACAATATTGATTCTTCCAATCCAAGAACATGGTATACCTCTCCGTCTGCTGGTATCATCTTTAATTTCTTTCATCAGGGTCTTATAGTTTTCTGCATACAGGTCTTTTGTCTCCCTAGGTAGCTTTATTCCTAGGTATTTTATTATTTTTGTTGCAATGGTAAATGGGAGTGTTGCCTTAATTTCTCTTTCAGATTTTTATCATTAGTGTATAGGAATGCCAGAGATTTCTGTGCATTAATTTTGTATCCTGCTACTTCACCAAACTCATTGATTAGCTCTAGTAGTTTTCTGGTGGCATTTTTAGGATTCTCTATGTATAGTATCATGTCATCTGCAAACAGTGACAGTTTTACTTCTCTTTTCCAATTTGTATTCCTCTTATTTCTTTTTCTTCTCTGATTGTCATGGCTGGGACTTCCAAAACTATGTTGAATAATAGTGGTGAGAGTGGACATCCTTGTCTCGTTCCTGATCTTAGTGGAAATGCTTTCAGTTTTTCACCATTGAGCATGATGTTTGCTGTGGGTTTGTCATATATGGCCTTTATTATGTTGAGGTAGGTTCCCTCTATGCCCACTTTCTGGAGAGTTTGTATCATAAATGGGTGTTGAATTTTGTCAAAAGCTTTTTCTGCATCTATTGAGATGATCATATGGTTTTTCTTCTTCAGTTTGTTAATATGGTGTATCACATTGACTGATTTGCGTATATTGAAGAATCCTTGCATCCCTGGGATAAATCCCACTTGATCATGGTGTATGATCCTTTTAATGTGTTGTTGGATCCTGTTTGCTAGTATTTTGTTGACGATTTTTGCATCTATATTCATCAATGATATTGGTCTGTAATTTTCTTTTTTTGTAGTATCTTTGTCTGGTTTTGGTATCAGGGTGATGGTGGCCTCATAGAATGAGTTTGGGAGTGTTCCTTCCTCTGCAATTTTTTGGAAGAGTTTGAGAAGGATGGGTGTTGGCTCTTCTGTAAATGTTTGATAGAATTCACCTGTGAAGCCATCTGGTCCTGGACTTTTGTTTGTTGGAAGATTTTTAATCACAGTTTCAATTTCACTACTTGTGATTGGTCTGTTCATATTTTCTATTTCTTCCTGGTTCGGTCTTGGAAGGTTATACCTTTCTAAGAATTTGTCAATTTTTGTTTTTTTAAATCACCCTTTTAGGGAGAAAAACTGGCAACTCAGGAGTACTAGACGTTTCAGCTGTGTCTTCCTTGCCTGCTCTCAAAAATCCTTTCACAGAACTTTTGTACATCTGTAAGCTGCAAGCGTCTGAGATATTTAAAGGAAAGAAAGCATTGATGACACTTGGGTGTGGCTGTGAGGACCTGGGCCAGCTTTGGGAGAGGCCGTGTGGGCTCCTCCTTGGCGAGGGCTGCCCTTGTAACTGTCTTGTCTCCCAGCCCAGACACAGGGCTTTCCCACTTGTTCAGGTCGTCTGTAATTTCTTTCACGAGTATTTTGTGGGTTTTCATTCAGTGTACAAGTGTTGCATCGCTTTGGTTAAATCCATTCCTATATATTTTATTTTTGTTTTGATGCTGTTGTAAATGATGTTGTTTTCTTAATTTCTCTTTCAGAGTGTTCCCTGCTGGCATGTTAGAAGTGCCTCTGATTTTGCACATTGATCTTGTGTCCTGCAGCTTTGCTCTGCTGCACTCTATTGTTAGCTCTCATGGTTTCTTGTAGATTCTCTAGGGTTTTATATTCTTTTTTTTAAAAAAATATTTATTTATTTATTTTTTGGCTGCGTCGGGTCTTAGCTGCTACACGCAGGATCTTTCTTTGAGGTGCGTGGGCTTCTCTGGTTGTGGTGCGCAGGCTTAGTTGCCCCACGGCATGTGGGATCTTAGTTTTCTAACCAGGGATGGAACCGGCATCCCCTGCATTTCAAGATGGATTCTTAACCACTGGACCACCAGGGAAGTCTCTGTGTTCCTTTTTAAGGTCAGTTTTCTAGCTGGACAACCTGGTTGAGTTCAGGCTTTAGTTGTGTCCTGTTGTGGTAGGTTGTGATTTCTGTCTGCGTTCCTGAGTGGTCGGTGGACCGCTTCTGTTAAGCACTGTCATGTGGATGCTTGCGGTGAGACTCGTGGGGCACGGGGATGGCGACTTCATGGAGCTGGACTGATGCTGCGCTCCCGTTAACAGAAGACAGGGTGGTGCCCAGTGTCCTGTGGTCTGTCCTCCTTGGACTGTTCCTTTTGGAGAAGTAAAGCAGATGGGAGTGGTGAGAGCCTGAGATCGATCAGTCGTGATTGTTGACACGAGTGAAGTGGGGAAGCCACAGCCCTGATTCCTGTGACCTTGCGTGTATCCATTGCTGGGGTCCCAGTGCACCCCGACCACGGTGGGTGACAGCATCCTGTTGTCTCTGGAGAGCATGATGCTGACTGGGAAGTCTGAGTTTGCTGAGAGCTAGAGACATCGGTCATCTGTTTCCTGACTTAGACCCTCAGGAAAGGAGTCTTCGTCTTGTGAGTCAGGATTTCAAGTGCGTCTGTGATGTCCGAAGGACTGCCCTCCATGTGGATTGTTGTGTGGACGGTGCGTAGGGAGCGAGGAGCCTGTGAACTTGAGTGTGGACTTGCTGACCCAGAGGCAGGCTGGTGAAGGTTCGGTGGTGTCCATGTCACTCCTGCCGCGAATGGACAGCTTGTTTTGCCAGGCGCAGCACTGTCCCCTGCTCCAGTCGTTAGGGGCCTGCTTTCCCAGTCTGCTCCCACTTCCCCTAGTTTGATTCTGTGCTCTTATCCCAGCTTTCAGGAGTTGCCCAGGCCCTGGTTTACAGTTTCCCTGGGGTTTCTCTTCATAGCTGTGTGGCTTGATATCTGAGAAACCCCTTTCTATCCTCCCCTAGGTTTGGCGGCTCAGTGGGCACTGGTCCCTGGACAGCAGCTCAGGCTCTCCCGCCTCCCCGTGTGCCCGTGTCTGTTCATTCTGCGCTTTCTTCTGTTCAGGGGCAAAAGGCGAATTGTCTGGAAACATTAATTTTCTGTTTCCTGCTTGCTTTGTCCTCTGGTGAAAAGAAGCATCTGAGTTGAAGAGAGAAGTTGTACATGGGGCGTTCGTTTTCCCTCCAGCTCCTTCCCCACCTGCCTCAGCTATGCCCCGCGGCCCCCCCCCCCCGCCCCCCTTGTTCCCTTGAGCCTTCTCTCCAATCTAGCCAAGGAAGCAGTGACAGATAGCACCCATCCTAAAACAACACCAAAAATCAGCCCTCCCTCCCGCCCCCCGGCAGAGTGAGGCTTTCTTTGAGCTCTGGGCTCTGGGCACTGTGGCGGGCCGGGGTGGGGAGGCTTTGTAACTCTGCAGATAGAGCTCAGTCTGTCCTGTCCTTCTGTGACTGAGGCCCGGCTGCCTCTGCGTTCTTCAAACAGTGCCCTCAGTCCTCTTGGTTACATTTTAAGGTTTATTTCTGTTTTGTTTTTAATTAACGTTTTTTTGTTTTTGGCTGTGTTGGGTCTTCATTGCTGTGCGCGGGCTTTCTCTAGTTGCGGCGAGCGGGGGCTGCTCTTCGTTGCGGTGTGCGGGCTTCTCATTGCGGTGGCTTCTCTTGTTGCAGAGCACGGGCTCTAGGCGCCAGGGCTTCAGTAGTTGTGGCTCGCGGGCTCTGGAGCGCAGGCTCAGCGGCCATGGCTCACGGGCTTAGTTGCTCCATGGCATGTGGGATCTTCCCGGACCAGGGCTCGAACCCGTGTCCCCTGCATTGGTAGGTGGATTCGTAACCACTGCACCACTAGGGAAGTCCTTAAGGGGGTTTTTAAAGCTTCAGTGAGAACAGCAGGGACACGTGTTCTCCGTTTCCAGTTTCAGGGAGGTGGTGGTTGAGTGTGGGCTCTGGAGTCAGCCTGGGTCTGAGACCTGGCCCCCCATTCGGGGTGACCTTGGTGAGGCTGTGCACCTTCACAGGGCCTCAGAGATGAGGTTAGGCCAAACAATATGAAATTGTTAATATGAGACTTTTTTAAAATCGAGATCATTGTAGATTCACATGCAATTGTAAGAAATAATACAGAGAGACCCCTTGGCTACTTTGCCTAGTTTCTTGCGATGGGAACATTTTGTCAAATTGTAGTATAATATCACAACCAGAGTACTGACATGGATACAGCCGATGAATCTTAATCTTATTCAGGTGGGCCTTCCTTGTACCGTGTGTGCGCACAGTTCTGTGCATCTCCATCACATCTAGGTCCCTGTATCCACTGTCCCCACCAGAGACTCTCCTGTTTGCTTTTTCATAATCACACCCACTTCCCTTCTGCTTCATTGCCTCACCCTTGTCCTTAACCCTGACAACCACCAATCTGTCCTCGATTTCTAAAATTTTGTCTCTGAGAACGTCATGGGAATGGAATCATGAATGTAACCTTTTGGGGTTGGCTCAGTACAAGCCCCTTGAGATCCATCAGAGTTGTTGCCACACTGGTAACAACTTTCTTTCCTTTGTGTTTCTGAGTGTTGTTCCCCGCAGACCACAGTTTGTTTACCATTCACCTGTTGCAGGACATCTGTGCTAATTCCAGTCTTGGGGAATTATGAATAAAACAGCTATGAACATTCTGTGGAGGCTCCTGGACCATTTCTGACGTACCAAAATGGCGGTCTCTGACAACGCAGTCCAGTACCCAGAGGCGCCCTGCGCTCTGCTGGGTGTGTGGATGTGTGGACCTAGCTGGTCTGTGCACAGACCTCAAGACACATCCTGCCTCCTCCGTGCCATTGTCTGAACTACGGAAGAAGTTCCTGCTCTGGAAGGCTGAGCTCTGTGCTGGCCGCCCGCATCCAGCCCCGTGCCCCTTGACCTGGAGCGTTACCACAGGAGCCCGCGGCTGCTGTCTCTGGGGAGCAGGGAAGGGAAGGCAGACATGCACTCAGCCCCATCGCCCTGTGGGTATGACCACCCTCCAGCACCTTGGTGTCCTGGCGCTGGTTCTGTCCACGGTGTGTGTGGAGCATCTGCCCACACGGGGCTCCGCTGTCACTCGCATCCACACTCCAGCTTCTGCCAGGGAGCGTTGTGGTCCCTGGGAGCTTGGGCTTGGAGAACTGGTCTGTGTCTTCAGACCTCCGGCTGAGGCCAGTGCAGCAAGACCAGGCTTTGGCTACTTGGGGCTCCTGGGATCTGGGGCCTCTGGAAAGGCCGCACAGGAGGGCGGTCAAGGAGGCCAGGGCGGTGCTCGGTGCTTTAAAACCCAGAGTGTGGGCCAGCCGAGGGGACCGTGCTTTCCGTGGGACTGATTACAACTGTCTAGTGCTCATCTCATGCTGAACGGAAACTGCGATTAGCAGTCACAGGCCTTTGAAAAATTAATTAATTAATTAATTGGGCGGCATTGGGTCTTTTTAAAAATAAATTTATTTATTTAATTAATTTATTTTTGGCTGCGTTGGGTCTTCATTGCTGCACCGGGGCTAATCTTCATTGCGGTGTGTGGGCTTCTCATTGCAGTGGCTTCTCTTGTTGCGGAGCACGGGCTCTAGGCGCACGGGCTTCAGTAGTTGTGGCACGTGGGCTCAGTAGTTGTGGCTCGCGGGCTCTGGAGCGCAGGCTCAGTAGTTGTGGCGCACGGGCTCAGCTGTGGTTGACACTGGCTTCATGTTGCCAGGGTCTGCGTCTGCACTCTGTCCCCACTGGTCTCTACTTCTGGGCTGGGAACGTGCTCTTTGAATGCTGTCGTTCTGACAGTAAAGTGTAGTCTGCTGTGTTTCCTTGTGAATATGTGGCTTGATTATAGTTGTGTGTTGGTTCTGATGTGAACGTGTGTGCAACACGAAGCGTTTTTCATATTTTTAGGGTATTTCTTCAATGTGCATTCCCCAGAAATGGGATTACTCTGTCACAAGGTATAAATATTTTAGAGGCTCTTAATTTGTGTTGTCTTCTAGGAGTAATTGAGTCAATTACTAAGTATTTTCTCTTAAAATGAAAAGACCTTTAGACTAGAATTTAGAAGCCCTGGATTTTGTTTCCAACTGGCTTTTAATTCCCTGCATGACCTCAGACAACTTGAAAATATATTATTTTTTAACGTCACTTAACTTGGGCCCAGTAGAGCACTGGTTCTCTACCCATGTGATTTCGCCCTTCAGGGGACTTGGGACAGTGTCTGGAGATGTTCTAGCTGTCACAGCTTGGGGAGGTGCTCCCGGCATGCATGGGTAGAGGCCGGGATACTCAGCACCCTGCGGTGCCCAGGACAGCACAGGATGATGTGGCTCCAGGTGGTAAGTTGTGCTGGGTTTGAGAAACTCAAGTTTCCTTCAAAACTGAATAGTAGTTGTATAATTTGTTGCATTCCGAGTGTAGACATTCATCATAAACTCTGCGTTGTTCCGTCACTGCCTTTATAGGAAAATTGAAAAGCTTAGTGAGTTGTTGCTTTTCAGTAAAACCAAGGTGTGGTGATTGGAAGCTGCTTTTCTAGTCCTTGAGGTTAATAATGTCAGCTTCAAAAAGTCCTGTACCAGCAACATAAGGACAGAAAAATCTAAAACCATCTTTGCAAAACACACATACACATCTGTAAGCACAGGTCAGGAAACCACTTAGATCTTTTGGAAACCGAGTGCAGACCTTGGAAATCTGCTCTCCATAAGCACTGTGTCCTGGCAGCTGTGCTTGTCTCCTGTGTGCCTGTGCGTGTCCGGTCCTGATGCTGCACGGCTGGTGCGTTCGGAGGTGGGAGCGAGCTTGATGGGATTGTGGAACAATAGGTGTGAATGGAATAATGCTGGTTGTTTTGTTCTTGGGATCTCAGTTCTCTTCAGGACCCTGCAGCGTCACTGTGTTCACATGGCCAGGCCGCAGGCTTGCTTGATTGGTTGATTGATTTCGGACATGGAGGTCTTTGGAGACGCTTTGCAATAAAAGCTCTTCTTTTTATAATGATTTTGGAAGATTGTATATTGTGCCATTTGCTTTTCTTTTGATACTGTACTTTGGGTTTACTTTCAAAGAGTTGAAATTGCTACATTTTGATGTAAAAATATTTGATGGATGAAAAGATGTTTTTAGTTGTCTCTGTACCTTTAAACTCCTAGTTTTGAATGATGGAAATAAATTATTTCAATTAATGACAAAATGGAAGGGTGCCCAGTTACACAGTCCCAGGAGCGGGCATGGTCCTCTCATCTTCCTCTCCGGTCCTTGTCAGGGCAGCAGAGGGGGCGAGGTCGCTGCTGGACCCGGGGAAGACTCACGGTGTAAACGTGAGAACCAGCTCTCCAGGCCCTGGGCCCTGGCCTGCCTAGCTTGAGCAGTACTGCTTAGACATCGGGTGTGCTTCCTGGTTGCTATCCACCCCACCCCGACTTCCAAGAGGAACCGTTATTTTGAAATTTATAGTTTATGATTATTTGCTTTTCATTGATTTTTTTTTTTTTTTAAGATTTAGTTTTATTTATTTTTGGCTGCATTATGTCTTCGTTGCTGTGCGCGGGCTTCCTCTGGTTGCAGCGAGCGGGGACTGCTCTTCGTTGTGGTGCACAGGCTTCTCACTGCAGAGCATGGGCTTTAGCTCGCGGGCTTCAGTAGTTGTGGCTCGTGGGCTCAGTAGTTGTGGCTCGCGGGCTCTAGAGCACAGGCTCAGTAGCTGTGGCACATGGGCTTAGTTGCTCTGCGGCATGTGGGATCTTCCCGGACCAGGGCTCGAACCCGTGTCCCCTGCGTTGGCAGGCGGATTCTGAACCACTGCGCCACCAGGGAAGTCCCTTTTCATTGATTTTTACTGTATACATAGTAAATCGAATATATTAAGTTTCATGTACTTTTGAAAGACACATACATTCAATATATTCCTCTGAGACCTTTTCTCACTCACTGTTACGGTTTTTGAGATTTGCTGATGTTGATACGTGTAGCTGCAGCTTACTCATGAGTAACGGGGTTGTTTGCCCATGGCGGGCCTGCCCACGAGGCCCCTCTGTGCTGCCACCCCCAGACGATATCTCTTAGTCATGTTGACGAAGTGTGCCAGCCCTTGTGGGGCCGCCCCAAACCTCTGGTTTCTCCTGCCGTGGACGCTGGAGGCATGTCTCCGACCTGGGATCCCGGGAAGCTTATGTGGTCTGAGTTATGGTCCTTTGCCTTTGAGGATGGATCCCTAGGTGGATAGAGAGAGGAGTGGAGAGGATACAGGGTGGCCGGGACCAAGCCCATCTGGGCGCCGCAGGAGCACAGCTTGAGGCTGGGAGAGGGCCTCCAGGCGGAGCGAGGCGGACGGGCCAGCCGTCGGGGCTTTGTGAGCCAAAAGGAGAGTTCACATTTTACTCTGAGTGTGACGGGGGTCCGTAGAAGACGCAAATGCATAACTTCGACAAAGGTTTACTGTCAAACTCCAAGTAAGGTGAAAGTCTGTGGACGGCCCTTCCAGGGCCCCAGTCCTCAAGCCCCTTCTCTGGGGAGAATGACCGGCCCATCGGAGTGTTCTTTCCTTAACTGGGCCTTTCTGGGCACTGCCGTCCAGGAACCATGATCAAGAACAGAGACTTCCACCTGGGTAGCGTCCTCCCACAAACCACCAGGTGTGAGTGCCTCTCCTGGTGTCCTCTCCCTTTATAGCCCAAACCAGCCAGCCAGACATCCTACAAACCTCTTGCTTGTCTGGAGTTCCGTGAAGTAAAGGAAGGTTGTAGTGTGGTCCAAATGGAGAGAGACTGACATTATAAAATGAACTGAGTAGAAATTATTATTTACATGAGCTAACTTTACTCTCTTCTTTCAGAATACCCTCAGTGCTGCTCTGGGACACGCCTCTGTTGGATTTAATTTACAGTCATCAACCTCGGCTTTTAGCGATGGACTCGGTAAATATTTTATTGTATTGCCTCTCTCATCAGTTTGTGTTATTTTCATTGGTTTGTAAAAAGAAGTATCAAAATATTTCTTAAGTCTTCACATTGGTTTTCTTGAGCTTGATAGAGCTTTGGCTAAGTGTTCTGGGTTTTGTCCTGGATTTCACTTAACTGAGGGTGCTTCAGGGCGGTGGTAAGCTGCGTGGTGTCCCAGCGAGAGGCGTTCTGTGGACAAATTAAGACAGGTTGGCAGCCTGGTCTGTGAAAGAAGTTGGTTTCTTGTCAACTTCTGTTGTCTTACTGGCTCTGTCCCCAAGTGGTCTGGAGCCTGTAGGACCTGCTTGCGGTGCCTGTTCTGTGCTCTGGGCGTGTTGCACACACACCATCTGAGAACTGCCCCTCCTCCTCTGGGGAGGCAGGCTGTCTGGCTGTGCTCTGCTCTGTGTCCCGTGTGTGGGCCAGCTGGTAGCCACACGTGGTTTTCTTGAAGTCCGAGGCCAGCGTGTGTGGGTGTGGAGTGGGCTCCTGGTTCGTTTGCCCTGAGCCTTGCGTCCCGCTGGGAATTCCTAGCACGACTGTGCCCGGAGGGGCAGCTGCCCTCCTGCAGCCTGGGGCCCGACTGGCACTCGTTGCTCTAGGACAGAGCCCTCCTCCCCTGGGACACGTTGGAAAGAAAACTCTTGGCTCCTTTGCATGTTTCCTACCGTGGCCAGGTATTAGTGTTTTAAAACGAACAGTGCCAAAGTGTATTTTCTATTTTGTGTTGTTTCTAGCAGACAGGAAAGAAACCTTTCCTGCTACTTAATCTCACAGACCCCGTCCTCTATCTCAGCCGTCATTGTATCCGGCCACTTTGAAATGCACCTGGCTGGACTCTTTGACTTGAGGAAGTGTTTCCTTGGAAATGGGGGTGAGGTATGATGGAAAGATCTTAGTCTGCAGGGTGGTCTGGGATTAGAAAGAAGCCAGCCTGGCCAGTGGGGTGTGGTGGTGAGGGGCCGTGGTGGGCCCTGTAGCATGCTGGGAGCGCTCCCACGGCCGTCTTCCAGGATGAGCCCATGCATCCAGCTTGGCTGTCACGGGCTGTGGGGCAGCCATTGAGAGACTCAGCCCAGCAGGGCGTGAGCTGGGCGTGGAGGGGCAGCCAGGCCCACCCACACTGCAGGCTTGAGCCTGGCCTTTGTTTGGAAATGATAACATTGGCCTTAATTTATAACGAGGAAAAAAAATGCTGCTTAAATTAGGTTATTAACAAGCATTTGGTGATTGCTGCTTAAAAGGAAAGAAGCTCTCAGCAGCTCTGCTGGGAGATCTGGGCTGGCCCAGTTGTTCTGGTGGATTGTGAGCGGTAGGTGCGTTAACGTCGGCGAAGCTTCCTGACACGTGAAGGGCTGGCTGTTTGACGGTAAGTCCCACGGCAGTAATCCACGGTCTCTAATGCCGTTTATCACTTTTGTGAACCATAAATATTCAGTTAATGTTGACTGTAATTGTCTTTAAAAAATCCACAGTGTGTGGAAGGAATAGAAATAAAGGTGCTACTTTGACTGATCACCAGGGGGGCCCCTCCCGGGTCCGGGGCCTGCGTGTGTGGGCACAGGTGCCGGGGTCTACGATCCATGACCTTTCCTGGCATCAGAAGGCACAAATATAAAAACAGAATAATTTTGCAGGCTCTCTAATAATTGTTCATTGTTATTTATATCATTCATTATTTTATTTTATTTTTTTTGCGGTACGCGGGCCTCTCACTGTTGTGGCCTCTCCCGTTGCGGAGCACAGGCTCCGGACGCGCAGGCTCAGCGGCCATGGCTCACGGGCCCAGCCGCTCCGCGGCATGTGGGATCTTCCCGGACCAGGGCACAAACCCGTGTCCCCTGCATCGGCAGGCGGGCTCTCAACCACTGCGCCACCAGGGAAGCCCCATTCATTATTTTTAATTTTCATTTTGACCACGTAAGGTAGAATATGAAGCATTTAGATCCCATCTGAGATCACTGTTTCTGACAGAGGTGGGCTTGTTAAATATCCTTCAGTGCACACTGCTGTGCTCTCGGCCCTGCCCTAAGGTGATCCAGGTGTGGTTGTGGCTCCAGGGTCCGGGAGGGGGCGGGCCGATGCCAGCTCTGGACGTGGGCCCAGGTCCTGCTGGGCCTCGGCTCCCCTGCCCTGTGAGGCGGTGATGGCCATACTCATCCGAAAGATTTCCCGAGAGCTTAAGTGACCCTGTTTATGGAGGTAAAGCTCAATGAAAATAGAAGCTTTAAAATAGTTAGATTTATTCTTTGCTTTCCTTTCTCGAGCATAAAACACTAGTTTCACCTGATGGCTGGTGTAATTCTCGCTGTGTTAACATCTTTCTTGGTAAAGCGCAAGGGTCGGGGCAGAGGTGAGCCTTAAATGGCTCTCGATGGCACGCGTTCCGCCAGGGTTCGGTGCGGGTGTGGCTGCTTCCGCCGAGGGTTGTCAGCAGCAGGGACCCCAGGGCAGCGCAGGGTGGTACCGTCGCTTCCTATGGACAGGAGTTCTGAGTGATGTTTCCAAAAACAGAGTGGCTTCTGGAAGTGGCTGTTAGAGTAATAAAGGCAGTGTGTCTGTTTGAATGGAGGCTTGGATCTAATGGTTTATGTTTCTAATTGAACACCTCCATAAAAAATAGAAAAGTGATCACTTTCTAAAATTGAAGTACAGTTGATGTGTAGTATATAAAACTTACGTAGTACGTTACAGTATAGCGATGCGCAGATTTAACTGTTACATTACAGTCACTGCAGAGTGATCACTTTTGACTTGCTGGGGTGTGCAGAGCAGTGACACGCCCTGTCTGTGACATCCTGGCGCCCGGAGCACGCTGTGCTCACTGTGGAGCTGTGAGCGCGAGAACTGCAGGTCTTGTTAGCGGCAGAACCAAGTCCCCCTCCACCTGCTGTCCGGATGCGGGCTGGGGGCGTGGGGGAGAGCGTCCTGTGCCTGGGGCCCCTCGTGATGGGGAATGTGTTGCCGTTTGGTGATGCAGCTCTTCTGGGTAGGTCTCTCTGTGCCCCTCACGTGGCAGGAGTGGCGATTTGCTGACCCTGCCACCACCCAGCTAGTGGTGGCCACTAGTGACTGTGGCACTTCACAGTCACAGCACACGTGGCTGGGGGGGCTACCGTCTTGTGCCTTGGCTGCAGGGCGGAAGGCTGGGTTGGATTTGCAGATGGTAAGAAGCTTGTAGATACTAATGCTAATGATACGTTTGCCTTTTTAACAAGGATATTTGTCAGGATTTAAAAATAGGTAACAAAGCACACTTTTGCTTCTTTCTCTAAGAAATATGTCTAGCTAATTACACCAATAAAACTTATGTATTCCGGATTTTTGAGTATAGTAAATTTTTATTGTAATTTTAGAGTTCTGGGGAATATTCATTGTCTAGGCTCCCTTAAAATACATACAAAGTATGGAATATTAGATGTCATTTAAATTAGATTTCATTAAATGCATGCTTTTTGTTCATATAAAAATTGGCAGTTGTGTTCACACACCTCCCCGGAAGGCTCTCGCTCTCCCCACCACAGCCCTTGTTGGTCAGTAGGACTTGGGTCCTTTTATTCCAGGACATGGGAGTTGCCTGGAGAGTGCACATGCCCAAGAACAGGGTTTGGAAAATAGGCAGGGCAGAGCAGAAGGGACGGTCTGAGCCCAGGCTGTGCCCCAGCTCCTTTCCCTCTGGACGTTTCTAGCTGAGCTGGCCTCTGGGCTCTGGCGCCTCAGCTGTGCTGGGCAGGAAGGCATGTGGAGATTCTGCTTGCGACTGGAAGGGTTTGTCAAGGCTGTTCGTAGCACCTCATTTGTTGCCTATAATATTGCCATTGTGTTCCCTCCATCGTTAGCTACAGGGATTCTCATGGAGCCAGTGTTCATTTTATTTTTTTAACTTATTTTTTATGTTTTTATTTTTCTGCTTGTACCGCGAAGGCTTGCAGAATCTCAGTTCCTGGACCAGGGCTTGAACCTGGGCCACGGCAGTGAAAGTGCCGAATCCTAACCACTAGACCACCAGGGAACCCCCCATTTTATTTTTTTAAATATTTGTTTATTCATTTTTGGCTGCGTTGGGTCTTCATTGCTGCACAAGGGCTTTTCTGTAGTTGCGGCGAGCGGGGACTACTCTTCGTTGCAGTGCGTGGGCTTCTCATTGCGGTGGCTTCTCTTGTTGCAGAGCACAGGCTCTAGGCACACGGGCTTCAGTAGTTGTGGCTCACGGGCTCTAGAGCGCAGGCTCAGTAGGTGTGGCGCATGGGCTTAGTTGCTCCGCGGCATGTGGGATCTTCCCAGACCAGGGCTCGAACCCATGTCCCCTCTATTGGCAGGCGGATTCTTAACGACTGTGCCACCAGGGAAGCCCATCCCCATTTTACTTTTAATACCTTCAAATTTTAAAAGCTGGCTAAAGGGATTTCCTCCAAGTTTTATATTTGAGGGTGAAGAGATTTGCCTGTATCTGGCTCAGAGTAGAGCTCCACAGGTTGTTAAAACTGAGCTGAACTTGACTGCTGGACCAACCTGAAATCCCACCTTCCCTCCTGCTGCTCCTTGCTGGGCCTCACGGGACGAGGGCTCTGTGCAGTTACAGATGTTTGCTGCGGGGGGGGGTTCCTGTGCAGCCCACTTGGATCTTGGTGGGGGGAAGAAGAAGGCAGGGGAAAGGCGATGCAGGGCTGTGGGCCGGTGGGCTGTTCTGTGGGGTCGACCAGGACAGAATTGGGGAGGCGCCTTCGTGGCTTGGCCTTGTGCACTCTAGGTTAGGTACCTTTTTTTTTAAATTAATTTGTATTGGAGTATAGTTGATTTACAATGTTGTGTTAGTTTCTGCTGTACAGCAGAGTGAATCAGTTATACATATACATATCCATTCTTTTTTAGATGCTATTTCCGTATAGGTCATTACAGAGTACTGAGTAGAGCTCCTGGTGCTATACGGTAGGTCCTTATTAGTTATCTCTTTTATATATAGTACTGTGTGTATATCATAGAATATGTACCTTGATCATTATTTGTGTTGCCCGTTGGGAATAGGGATTTGGGTATTCTTAGTGCCAAAAAAAGAAGGGTGATAGTGAGGTTTCCGGTGAGGTTTGCAGTGTACTGTGTTCTGAGAGTGAGGATGCGGTGTTTGGTCCGGCAGGGTCGTCTGCACCATCTTGTGGTTGCCACTGAGGCTCTTCCAAGCTGTGTGGGGAACCCTGCAGATGGAGCTGAGGGCTGGCCAGGGTAGTGAGTTTGAAAGGGGAGCAGAGCAGCAGTCTGGTCCCTGCCCAGGGCGGGGCAGAGTCTGCTCCCATGGCCCTGGATGTGTACACAGCCGTGGCCCGGGGCAGCGTGGGCCCCAGGGCTTGCCGGCAGGAAGGCAGGGAAGGCAGTGCACACTCACCTCCCGTCTCAGCCCCGTGCCCACTCCCTGCTTCTGTCCACGCAGAGGCCCTGGGGCGGGAGCCCGGAGCACAGGGGAGGAAGGGAGGGAACAAGAATGGGGTCTTGGGGAATCGCATGACACTTACTGTTTCTGACTTTGTGGACCTTTTGTGGATGGGTAGTTTGCTTATTGGAAGAAAGAAGCCCCGGGGCCCTCATCCACCTCAGAGGGCGTTGTCACACGTGAAGACCAGGGCCTCCAGGGCCGCTGTCTGGATCCTGGGTGTTTGTGGGGGTGGGGCCCTGAAGGGGGTGGGGCCCGGAACTGCGTGGGCAGCGCATCTGCATCTGGCTTGTGGCCCCACCTTCTGATCCTAGCACACCCTTCACACGTCTTCTTTTTCTCCATCTCCTGGTTGTGGTCGACCTCTGTTGAAAATTTGTTCTTGTGGTTTTTTAAAAAATTAATTTATTTGGCTGCGTTGGGTCTTCGTTGCTGCGCGTGGGCTTTCTCTAGTTGCGGCGAGCGGGGGCTACTCTTCGTTGCGGTGCGCGGGCTTCTCATTGTGGTGGCTTCTCTTGTTGCGGCAGAGCACGGGCTCTAGAGCGCACGAGCTCAGTAGTTGTGACTCGCGGGCTGTAGAGCGCAGGCTCAGCGGCCATGGCTCACGGGCTTAGTTGTTCTGCGGCATGTGGGATCTTCCTGGAGCAGGGCTCGAACCCGTGTCCCCTGCTTTTGCCAGGTGGATTCTTAACCGCTGCACCACCAGGGAAGTCCCTGTGCTTGTTAATTTTTTGAACAAGGATTTTTTTTAGATTTTGAATTTTCCTGTTCTTTTGAAAAGTTTACCATCTAGCTCACCCGCCCCCGCCCCCGTGCCCTGCACCCCCGTGTATTTTCATCTTGGGCAGAGTGGTGACTTATGGAGGAGCCGCACGGGCTGCAGAAGTCGGATGGTGAGGCCCCGCCCCCGTGTTTGGGGGAGGGGGTCTCTGGCAGAGTGTGTGTGAGTTGGGTGCTGGAGCCTGTGGAGCTGGGCTTTATTGCAGCCCAGTCTCACACTAGCATCCCAGATACAGTCTTTGGGCTTGAGGCCCATGGAGATAGATGGGTCGGGGGTAGGACAAAGGTTTGCAGCCAAACCTGGGGTGGTACAGCTGGGAATGCTCAACCCTCTTTTGAGCATTTTTTATGGGAAAAGCTATAATCAGGTGTGTAAGCTCATCTAACCTCCTTAAGCTAACACCTCACTTTTCTTTAAAAATCCCTTTTCTTTGTGTTTGAGCCTCTTCTTTTTACCCTGCCTCACAGGACGTCTCTCAGGCATTCTTCATCTAGTGACGGCTGCTCTTCTAGGTCTCTGTGCAGAGGGTCTCTGGGGGGCCCCTGTCTTCACGTGTGACAACGCCCTCTGAGGTGGATGAGGGCCCCGGGGCTTCTTTCTTCCAATAAGCAAACTACCCATTCACAAAAGGTCCACAAAATCAGAAACGGTAAGTGTCATGCGATTCCCCAAGACCCCATTCTTGTTCCCTCCCTTCCTCCCCTGTGCTCCGGGCTCCCGCTCCAGGGCCTCTGCGTGGACAGAAGCAGGGAGTGGGCACGGGGCTGAGACGGGAGGTGCGTGTGCACTGCCTTCCCTGCCTTCCTGCCGGCAAGCCCTGGGGCCCACGCTGCCCTGGGCCACGAGGAAGGGATCCCACTCGGGAACTGGCTGCTGGGTTGCATCTTCCAGGAACGCTGAAGGTCTGTGAGAGGCACGAGAGGCACGGGCTCTCCACATGCTTTCACTTACATTCTTTTTCTTCCCCTACGAAACGCAAGAAAGTAAGTGGCATTTCCCACATTTTTATTAAAAGATTCTAGGCGTCGAAGATGTTGAATAGTAGGGTTTTCCAGGTTCCATAGCTGATCAGCGGCAGACTGAGTACGTCCTGGGGTCCTTCTTACACTAAGGCAGGAGATCCCTGTGCTGGCGTCTGACTTGAGGAAAGGGGCAGGAAGTGAATGAAGTAGCGTGCTGGTGTATCACCTCCGGGCGATGGCACTCCCTGGGCCCCACTTTACACTCGTACCATGATGGTGCTGCAGGGAGTATGGGGGTGTGTGGTGGGTGGGTGAGTGAGTGTGGGTTTATGGTGGACTGTGTGCGGCGGGGTGTATGTGTGGCACTGGCGTGTGTGGGGTGGGGGGGGGGCGCCTCTGGCCATCACCCAGTGCTTGGCTCCGGGGCAGAGGTCATGTGCTTGAACTGTGCCGGGTGCAGGGCGAGGCCTGGGCACAGTACAGACAGGACTGGGTCCACTGCTCTGGGTCGACAGCAGAGCCTGTTTTCTAGATTCCTCGCACCTGCCATCCTTGTCCTTTTCTTGTCCAAGGAAGAAGTTGCTGTTCTGTTCACTCTCGACCCTTTCACACTTTTTCCTGAGACTTAAGTGAACTGTGGTCTGTGTCCCGAGGGTAGTGGCCTCAGAGGGGTCGTGGGGCCTGCATCCCCCGGAGAAGGTGGCCAGTAGAGGCTTGCCAGCTGGTGACCACTCGGGGCTGCTTGGCCACCAGTGTGTGAGGCCCGGCGCCTTGGCAGTGGGGCAGTGCCAGGGAACCCTGCTGGGGTGGCCGGGAAAGGGCAGCCACAACTCCCAGGCCGCTGTTGGTGCCCTCGTTTGTGACCTGATAAGTCGTCAGCTCGGCGGAAGATGGAGTTGTGTAGTATGCACAAAGGATATGGGCTTGGTACTCTCGTGCTGCCCGGTGGCCCAGACGCTGGCGAGGTGGACACTGCCGCCCTTGGGGTTGGGGCAGGAGTGGGGCTGTGGCTGGCGGGCAGGCTTGCTGGTCTCCCGGGGAGCTCCGAGAGACGTGGAGGCCTGTCTTCAAGGAAGGCTCTGTCCTTCTTCTCCATCCAGGCAGACTCTCCGCCTGGGGACTCCGCGCCTGCTCTCCTTGTCTGTTCTGTCCCCCAGGCCCCCCGCGCCGGAGCGCATCTGTCTCCGTCTCTGCAGCTGTCCTCTTACCGTGGCTCATGTGGCACCTTAGCCCCTCGGCTTCTTCTGGGCACTGCGAACCTTCACTTCTCCAGGACCACCTGCAAGTGCCTACGGCCTGGGCCTTCTGGACTGGGGCCCCTCCCCGCAAGGAGTACCAGTGTGACGTGTGTGTAGCCTGGGGACAGTGCTGCTTGGTGCTTAGAGTGGGCATGAACGTGTGTGCCTGGAGCCCATCGCGCGGGAGCTGCAGTCCAGAGCACCTGGTCTTGAAGGGTGTCCTGCTCACAGCGTTCACCCGTCCTGTGCTTTAGAGTCCGGAAACGGGAAGCGAAGTGCATGACTGGGGTCAGGACCTTGGTGATTGTCTGGCTGAAGTTTTGCTGGAGATCCGTTGAGGTTCACTGTGGTGCATCGTGTGCGTCGAGCAGTCCTGGGAGATCATGTGAGGAATTTGAGCCCTGGGTGCGGGCTCTGTGTGGGTCCTGAGGACTCTCTGGAATTCCAGTAGTGCATTTCCTGATAAGGAACTCAGGGCAGCCTGGCCTTGGACGTAATCAAGTCTGTACTCGGGAAGCTGCTTGGAAAGTCACTGTGTGAGGACAGGCTCCTGCCAAGGGCTGTTTTGCAAGTGTGTGCTACAAATATTTTCTCTTCCCCTTTTTACTTAAGTAGGGCACCTGTCATAAGCTAGTGAAAGTTATTTGAGAGCACAGATTCTGGCGGGAAGAACTTCTCTGAAACTCATTTAGAAATAGCCATAGAGAAGTATTAAATGAGAGCGTTTTTCCCAGCAGCCTCACCAGGCCTACCTGTGGGTGGTCGTGCCCGAGAGCCTGTGACAGTGGCCTCGGGCTGTGGTCTTAACTGTGACCCTGGGCTGGTGTGTGGAGAGGAGAGACCGTGAGATGTTTCTTTTTGGAAGTTCGATTTCGGTTTTATTTAAAACAACAAACTGTGTTTATGGTGTGTGGTTTCCACTCGGTGGCTCACGACTTCGGTTCCCCCTCCCAGTGGGCCCGTGGGCAGCGTTGGCGGTGCGAGCACAGGGCGGCTGTTGGTGGGCTGCGCTTTGAGGAGTGCATCTGCACAGGGCTGCACAGAGTCTTGGGTCCTAGGACAGCCCCGCGAGGTTGGGAGAGGGGCGCTGGCTTGGCTTTCGTTCTCTGGAAGCGCTCCCCAGGGAAGGGTGTGGTGACCACCCCGGACTGAGGCTCAGCGGCTCAGGGCTGCTGCCATTCGCTTCCCTGTCACCCAGACCCTTCGAGCTGAGGCTGCGGTTTCTGCAGGACACTAGGAGGACAGCGTAGTGTTTTATGACTATTAACGTTTACATGGGAGGCTGCGGGGAGGGACCACACCCGTGGGCACGGGGTCAGCCTGGCAGAGCGCATGCTCGGTCCCGGAGGCCATGCGCCGTTAGATATGGCAGGATGGACAGCTCTGAGACCGGCCAGGTGGGGGGCTGAGCTGACCCGGCAGACATTTTTCCTGTCTGCGGTCTGATGCGGAAGGGGTGAGGGCTCCGCCTCTCAGCGTGGGGCTGCCTCGAGGTGCTTGACCTGGGAGGATGACGGCGCTTGAGCATGTGCCGCGCAGGGATCCGCGTGGCCTGAGGGGCAGGTCCCCCCCTTCAGGTGCCCGTTCACGGCCGTTGGGGGTCTTCTCGGCCGGTGCCCAGTCACAGAGGCTCAGCTGAGAGTTGCTGGGGGTTTAGTGGGGAGCGAGCAGGACCCTCAGTGGGCCTCCCCCTTCCCTGACGCCGCTCCCATCCCTCTCCAGGGGCGCCGTTTGGGCCGCCCTTGGCCTCATCTCAGCTCTCGAGGCTCCTTTCTCACGTGCTGGGGCCTGGGGCCTTTGGAGTTTGCTCAGGCTGTTCCCAGTTGTTACGCGTTTAAAACAACAAATAAGTTTTTGGCTACTGTTGGGAGGTTGGGGGTGAGTGGAGTCTGGGGCAGAAGGAGGACTTGGGGTTCGCGGGAGCAGAACTGCTCCCAGTAATGAGCTCTGTCTTTTCACCAAACAGCTGACACACTCCCCTGCACACACCTGCCTGTCAGTTGACAGCAGCCTCGCTCTCGGGCTGTGTTGCACTCTGAGGTTGCAGGGAAACTACTGTCAACAAGAGAACCCCTACCTTTTCTACAAAGAGCGGATTAAAGTAAAGTGTAGGTCACCGAACATAATTGTACACGATATTGCTTTCTTTTGTTGAAAGGGTAGTTTCTTAGTGCAGTGAAGTGTAGAAATCTTTTCTTTATTCTAAGAGTTACGCTATTCTGTGTCTTAGAGAAAAGTTAGGGCTCCCATGATTCAAGTAGTTCGTGCACATTATCCAAAACTCAGTGTATCAGTTTGCTGGGGTGGCCGTAACAAACCCACAGGGCGGGGGCCTCAGACCACAGAGACAGACTCCTCCACAGCCCCGGAGGCCAGAAGTCCGAGACCGAGGTGCCGGCCGGGCTCGTCCCTGCCGGGGCCGAGGGAGAATCTGCCCCAGGCCTCTCCCAGCTGCCGCATCTGCTGGCGCCTCTGATGTTCTGTGGCTCGCGGAAGCGTCACCCCCTTCTCTGCTTCCATCTTCACGTGTGCGTGTCTGTGTCCGTGTCCAAATTTCCCCTTTTTATAAGGGCACCAGTCGTACTGGGTGAGGACCCACCCTGATGATCCCGACAACATCCGCAAAGACCCTGTTTCCAGATAAGGCCGCATTCTGAGGTACTTGGGGGTTACGATCCCAAAATAACGTTTTCTGGGGGGGACACAATTTAGATAATAACACTTACCAGTAAATAAAGTTAAATATAAAGAATAAAATAAAAATCATGTGTAATCCTATCCCTCAAAGATAAACATACAAATTAAAAATTGTGAATATGTTACATTTCACAAAACAGGGATCAGATTGTATATAAACTTTCGTGTTCTGCACTTTAAAACCTAGCATTAACTTCCGATGACGTGAAACTTCAAACTGTGACTTTTAGTGACTACATAGTCTAGAGAGCAGTGTATATAATGTGCCTGATGAAGTTATGATTTTCACGTTTTCTGGAAAAGGGGCCTTGTCCCCTTGCACACTGTCCGCCCTCACACAGCAGGGGGTCCTGCGGAGCGGAGCCTGGGGACTGGGTGGGGAGCAGGTGAGGTGGGAGGGGCCTCAGGAGGTGGGAGACTGGGCTGGAGGTTGGCGGCCCAGCCTGATGTGGCCGCCTTTGTTTCATAAACCAGGCGCTCTGTTCCTGGGAGCCTCCCGGCCCAGCATGGTGAGCTTGTGGCAGTTCAGTCACCTTTTTTATTAAGCAGACTTTATTTTTTAGATCAGGTTTAGGCTCACAGCAGAATCAAGCAGCAGGGTACAGAGATTTCCCATATACACTCCACCCCCACCCACCCAACCCGGCGGAGTGGTTGATCTATTGAAAGCAGTGAAGCTGCACAGACACGGTGTCACCCAGAGTCCACGGTCTGCATTCTGCTTCCCTCTCGGTGCTGTCGGTCCTGTGGGTTTGGACGAGTGTGTGATGATGCGTCTCTGCCATCACAGCCTCACACAGACTCGTCTCACTGCCCTGAAACCCTCTCCCTCCACCTGTTCACCCTTCCATCTCTTCACTGTCTCCACAGTTTTGCCTTTTCCAGAATATCATGTGGTTGGGCTCGTACCGCCTTTTCAGATGGGCTCCTTTCACGTAGGAATGTGCATTTAAGGTGCCTCCGTGTCTTTTCATGGCTTGATAGCTCATTTCTCTTTTTTTTTTTAGCGCTGAATAATAGTCCATCGTCTGGATGTCCCACAGTTTATTTATCCATTCACCTACTGAAGGGCATCTTGGATCACTTTTAATTGTCTCTCTGGTCTTCTCTGATGGGAAGTAGACAGTAAACAAAGCCAGCTGCTGACCTCTGACCTCTCTGTGAATTGCCTGGAAGAGGGGGTGTTGCCGCCCGGATGCTTGTGCCGTGTTGTCCCCCAGTTCCGAGAGCCCTGGACTGTGCAGGACGTTGCTCCAGAACGATGCAGCCTTCTGTTCAGGGAGCACCTGAAACACTTCGCGTGGAAACCATCCCCACAGCGGTGACACTGCGGAGTTGGTGATGGGCGGCAGGGAGAAGGATGGCCTCGGGCTGTGGTCTCCTGGGGTCCGAGGGTGCGCACCCCAGTCCAGAGGCGGTGCAAGGCCCTTGCTGGGCTCCTTGGGAAGTCTGTGTGCCCATCCAGCCAATGCGCCTTTGCCCACACCACTTAATTTTCCTTTCAGAGACAAGACCAGTAATTCTTAACCTGGGCTTAGAACACATAGAGTGTCATGGGGTCTGTAGCTATTTCAGAATGCCGCCAAATTCTCCACACGCAACCCACACCCTGCATTTTTGAGAGTGAGCTCTGCCCCTGGACTCAGCAGTAGGATTGACGCTCAGGGCCCTGAGCCACGTTCTGAAGCAGAGCCCCGCCCGGAGGTTCTGGTAGCCAGCTTGGGGGCTGCTTGGGCCTGGACCCGGTCTGTTCACCCCTGTGCTGTGGCCTCACCGCTAGTCCTTCATTTCCCCATCTGTAAATGGCATGATTTTGGATCCTTTTCATCTTGACATTCAGAGGATAGTACTGGGTCAGGGTCTACAAAAGATTGCTGTAAAATCTGGAATAGTGCATCTTACTCTTGCCGAGCAAAACGGACCAAGTCCCAGTCATGCCCCAGCCCGGGGCGCATGGGCCCCGCGTGTCGGTGTCCGCGTCCCGCAGCCGGCGGGCACTCTCTGCTGGCCTCCACGAGTCTCCGGTGGAGCTGAATGGACAGACAGGCCCACCAGGCGGGCCAGGCCCTCCACCCTGCTCCAGTCTCCTCTGTGCTCCTGAGGTGGGACCACACGGCCCTGGGCGTCGGCTGCCACCAGGGAGACAGACAGAAAGCCAGTGCCTCTTTGAGAGAAACGCTCAGACTTTTATATGTTCATCTTTTCTCTCTTCTCATCTAGTTGACGGTGATCATGCTGGGATCCAGGGAGCGGGGCACACGGATTAAAGGGCCTTGTGGGTGAGGTCTTGGCGGGGTCTGTGATAGAGCAGGGGCCTGGAGTAGCTGTCTCTCCTGCACGCCCATGCTCCTGGGCCCTGTCATGTCAGGAACTCCTCATGTTGTAAACACGGAGGGGCTCAGAAAACTTCTGTCTGTGTAGGGGCATCTGTCAATAAAATGCTTATTTACTAATTTCATTTAAAAGTAGGAGGAATAAACCCATTGCATGTTACTCTAAATCACTGTACTTTCCAAAATGAAAAACTGTCATGTGTTGCTTTGGTTAAAGTATACCGCCCCCCTCCCAAAAAAAATGTAGTTGGAATAGGGAAAAATATTTGAAATAGCTTTTTTTTTTTTTGGGCCTCACCGCGCAGCTTGCGGGACCTTAGTTCCCTGACCAGGGGTTGAACCCAGGCACCGGCAGTGAAAGCGCCGAGTCCTAACCACTGGATGGCCAGGGAAGTCCCTTCAATAGCTTTTTGATAAAATTTTGGAGGTTTTATTTGATATGACACTGAAACCCAACAAATGGTCATGTGGTGATGGTCACTGGCAGTGTGCGTCCTCCATTGGGTCACACGTGTTTCTTCTCAGCTGTATTCGACCCACTGGTCTTTCTTGCACTGTAACTGGACCTTTTACCTGTGTTGGATTTTGCAGCATTGTGCATTGGCAGTTGGTCAACTGTGGTTTGCTCAGTTATTTCCGTCTTCCAGATGCTGATGTATTTTATTTTGCTACTTTTGTTTCTGTTACCACCAGTCTCATCAGAAGAGCCTTTAAGCCATCAAAAGCTATCTGCTCATGGCGTTTTCCAAAATTCTAATATTTGACCAAATGCTTGAATTTTAGCGTTGGCAATAAAATAGGTCAGGTGCTGGGACTTCCCTGGCGGTCCAGTGGTTAGGACTCTGAGCTTCCGGTGCTGAGGGCCTGGGTTCGATCCCTCGTTGGGGAACTAAGGTTCCGCATGCTGCACGTCGTGGCCAAAGATCAATAAATTAGGTCAGGTGTTTTCCTTGAAGTGGCAGTCTCATTTTGTTCATTTGCTAGAAACACTCTGCCACATCCCCTCGTTTGTAGAGCTTGTATATCAGTCACTCTTCCATATAAAAATGCCTTTGCTGGGGACAGCTGTTGTTCGGTACACAGCAGAAATGCTTCGTGTACGTTTCACATTTTGTTACATAGAATATGAAAAAGACAAGTACGGAAAGGCTTGGTATTTAATGAAATTAATAATTCATTAATTAGTGGTTCATCATGAAGGTTCTTAAGCAAATTGGGCCATCACCTTTGCATCATGAGTGCAAATACCACCCCAGCTAAAAAGGCAGTGTTGCTATGAAAAAAGTTTCAAAAGGGCTGCAGGAATTCCTAAGGGTCCTTGGACCACATTTTGTAAACAGCTGTACTAACAAGCACTTCAGCATGTATGAGAAATCGTAGTTGAACAAATCAAGTCAGCCTACATGCTTATCGGTCTCTCAAAATTCCACAGCCTTAGGAGAATCCGATGGTGTCCATGACCTCTCCCTAGTGCGTAAGCTCACGAGTTCGTGTGCATTTTCAGAGGGCTCCTGATTTGGTGGACCCTTGGTAGTAAGCACCCCTCCTGTAGTTCTCACAGAAATGTGAACATTGCCCCCCCCCCCCCCCCCCTTAAAGTAGGTCTGTCTGTGCATGTCTTCTGGCGCATGCTCACAGACTCAGCACACATCCTCAGCTGTGTGTCGGTGCCCTAAGCTGCTTCCCCTTCCTCTGATTTCCTCTTCCGGAGCAGACCAGCAGCAGAAGGCAGTGCTGTGCGGCCAGGCTTCCTGTGTGCCAGCTGCTCTTGGGGGTGTGGACTCTGCTCCCAGGACAGGTTGCTGGGCGAGGTCCAGCCCACTCCTCTGGCAGCACACAGCCCTTCCCTGGGCCTCATCTAGTTTCCTTGCGTAATTCTTCCTGCTGAGACGCTGCCTCCAAACTGATGGTGCATCTCATAGTTGTAGACCCTGATTCTCTTGGATCGTTTGAGCCATGTAGCTTCCTCTGGGGTCACTTTGGTTTTGTCTTCTGTAGTTCAGCCTGGTCACTTGATCTAAAAATCTGTCTTTGTTTTTCCAAATTTTGCAGACCTTTTAAGATGATCTGGATTGCAATGACTCGAAATATATCGATTGGTACACATTTGCTGGTTTGGAGAACTTTTTAAAGTTATGGAGTTCTGTATACTCAACTTTTATTAGTCTTCTAAAAATTGCTGTCTCTGAATTGACTGTGAAGGGACCTTGAGACTGACGTTCTAATAATGCTGGGGCCGATCTGCTTTAATTGGAAGTGAGGACGCTGGGCCTTTTCCCAATAACTCAGTAACCTCCTGGATGTAACTCTGCAGGCCGTTTACTATGAAACTCTGATGTACAACCCGGTAAGCATCTTTAATGAAGTTCTTTATCATAAAACATGACTTCCGTATGTGAAAGTGATCTTTTTCAGGTTTTATTGAGATGAGGAGGGGAAAATACTCTTAATTGTCTGTCAGAGAGATTTTTGTATCGGGAGGCGTCTCCTGATTATTGAGAGGAGTACAGCAAGCTTGGTGGAGTCGAGGCCCTTTGTGTCCAGGGACGCGGAAGCCGGTTGGACTGTAGTCTGAGAGCGCGCCTGCGCTGGGGACAGCCGGGCTGGGAGCACCTCACTGCGCGCGGGCCCTGCCCGGCGCTTTCTGCTCTGGACTGGCTCCTGCTCTGTGGGCTGTGGCTTTGCTGGATCTGTGTGACCACAGCTGTGTGTCAGGACCCACTGCCACTTTTGACACATTGTGGTTGGAGCTTCCCTTATTTTTGGCCCTCAGAATTAAACCGGTCTGTGCCATAACTTTCTTGGTGATTCTTCTTTGGCATAAACTTCAAACTTATGCACATCAGAATGGTACTTCTCACTGTCTGACGTATTTCCTTTTATTTAGTAAATCTTGAGCGTTTGTATGTGCAAGATGCCATGTTAACACTCAGCTGGATTTCCAGCATGAAGAGTAGTGGCCTAGCTGGACTGCTTACTGCCCATCAGCACTGGGCCAGCTGCTCCCGCTTTTAATCCGGAAAGGCCCCCTGTGGTGGGCGTTCTCGCTTTGCCTGCAGAAGGAAGGTGGAGTCTCGTGTGTGCGTGGGACTCTAGCGGCTCCGGCGGGTGCTCTTCCATGAGGCTGTGTCGTCACCAGTGAGCACGAGTGAATCTCAAGGCATTTGAGGCTCGCAGAAAGATGTCAGACGCACAGAGAGACCCCCTAGAGGCACGTGTGGGAAGGGGGAGACTGTTTCTCTTGTGGCTCGAGCTTGCCCAAAGCTCCGCTGAGGAGGTAGCTTTGGGTGGGCTTTGAGTAATAAGTATAATTAGAACAAATGGCCGTGGTGTTTAAAACAGGGCTTTCGGGTGAAGGAATCAGAGTGAGTCTGGAGCTGCGAGTCCAGTGTGTCTCAAGGTTGGGGTGCAGGTGAGGTTGGGCTACCAGACCAAGGGGTGTCTTGGAAGGGGGGCGGGGAGGAAGCCCAGCGAGCGGGCGTGGACCCATCCCTGTGGCTGCTCTGGGGCTTGGGAAGTGGGGAACCAGATCCTCAACTCGGTAACTGGAGGGATGGCAGCGTCGCTGCAGAGACAGGGGACGCAGAGAGAAGGGGCTGATGGGAGGAGCTATGTTTGGGCACGAGGGACTCAAGGTGCTGGGAGGAGAGTGACTGGGATACCCAGCAGGCAGCTGAGGCCGGGGGTCCCCCTGGGTGCGGGTGTGTGCGCACCGGGAGAAAGGCGGGCAGGAAGAAGGAAGCTACACGGAGCAGAGCAGCAGAAGCCCCCGAGCGCAGCGCAGTAGTCTTCAGCGGGCAGGCTTGCTCTGTATAAGACAGGAAATGGAGAGAACATCTATAGGAGTGACTTCTCCACTGGAAGCCGTAGGTCCTTTGAATGGATGACGTGTGGTTGTCTAGGTCACGTTCCTGTTTTGGGAAATAAGGTGCCTTATGTTCTAATCTGTACATTATTATGTATTTAAACCTCATAGTAAGCATAGCTCACATGGACTGCGTGTTACTTTTTTTACTAGCAATTTTTGGGATTTTAAATGGTCTGAAGGACCAATAACAATGAGGTGCTTTAGACTGAAGCCTTCACAGAAGAATCCAACAAGTGTGGTTTAATTTCTAGATATTTGTGGTGAGGCTTAAGCAGTTTGGAACCCGCATGTACTGGTTGCTGTTTGCTTCAACTTGAAATGGGTTTGTACTCTTTATCAAGCACCTCCCTGCCTCCTGTAAAGCTCCTGTAAAGCTGACCTCCTTCAGTTTGGGGGAGTGTGAAGGGTGAGACGAGGTGAGCCAGAAAACAGCAAAACTAGTGAACGCGAGCACTCACAGGCAGGTAGGACCAGAGGCCTGAGAGCGCTGCCCCGAAACCTGGAGCCTGCAGGTTTATCGGGCTCTCCCCTGGGCCGCCGTGCCAGGTGGAGCGGGTGGCCGCAGAGCAGAGCGCACTCGGCCTCCAGTCCCCACGGCTCTGCCGGGGCTGCTTTAGACCTTAGGGGACGTCCCTTTTCTAATTCAGTTGGCACATTTATGTGTCACCAAGAACAGATGTTAGTTTTTTTTACAGAGCCGTGTAGATTAAGGTACACTTTCACTCTCCTCTCCGTGATGCCGGCTCGAGCAGAGTGGGCACCGGAAGGGCTGGACAGGGCTGTGCAGCGGGGTGGGCATCCGGAATCGGGTGCCTCTGCCTGACTGGGGCTTGGGCACCACTGCCTCTCGGGTCTTCACAGTTGATGTGGCAGCATTTTGTGGATTTCTTGGCTTTAAACTTTGTGAGCTGGGGACAAGGGAAGGACTCCGTGGACAGGAAGGTGCCCAGGTCAACTGGGTGAGGGTGATGGGGAGGGTCACCGGTGGGGATTCGACACAGGCTCACTCAAAGAGGTTTCCTTTCTTCTGCAGTGGAATTGCTTAGAATCTGTTTCCGGTGTTCCTCGTCTCTGACATGATATTCAGAAGAAAGCAGCCCCGGGCAGTTTACTGCTCCAGGAGTTTGATGGTTCAGAGGCGCAGGCTCTGGGCTCCTTGGCAGCCCTGCACACGGGGCTGTCGACGGGCCTGTTTGCATCGTCGGGTCGGCGCTGCCAGTCTGTCCTCCCGGAACTGGCCCTGGTGCGTTGTATTAACTCGCACTCCGACTGTTCAGCCTCACTCCTTGCCCAACGCCCCCTCTGTCCCAGGGCCCTGCCCAGCACACCCCATCGCATTCAGTGGTCCTGTCACCTCGGTCTCTTCTGTTCTTCTGTGACCTGGGCAGTTTCGAGGACCACCAGTGAGGTGTTTCTTAGAGAATGTCCTCCATGTGGGTTTCTCTGACGTTTTCTCCTTAGACGGGATTGTGGTTTGGGAGGCATATGGCCGCAGAGGACAAGTGCCTGCCCATCGTGTCCAGTCGGGGTGCCGGCTGGCCCCGCGGCCGCGTGGCTGAGGAACGCCTGCAGTCCCGTCGGAGTGGAAGCGTCTCCAGGCTTCCATTTTACGAAGCGTTCATTGCATCATGTGAGAACGTCTGAAGCGTTTGTTTTGCTCGATGTCATCCATGCTGTCAAGATGATTATTTTCTTAAATGAACGTTTTATCACTTGGGAAACGATCTGCTTTCTCCACTCACCAGAGGTAAGAGGTAAACTGTTTCAGGTCATGACTTGCAGTTTTATCACTATTATTTGTGTCCTGAAGTTCTTTCAGATATACTGTTCCCTGGCAGGTACCTTTTGGGATAACAGTGTCAGCAGCTCTGAGCCCCCCTCCCCGAATTGCAGCCCTCCTTCTGCGGGGGCCATCTAGACTAGACCATGGTCTCAGAAAGCCTCGCCCTGCCCGGGAGCTGTGCTGTGCTGTCACAGCCCAGAAGAGAGGCCGGGCTGCGAGCGTCCAGAGTGGCTGTGTGTGGCTGTGACCTCCTGGCCAGGCCTTCCTGGGGTGGAGGGTGGAGTGGCTGCCTTGCACGCTGCGTCTGGGGAACTGGCTGTGCGGCTGTGACGAGGCGGACAGGCTCCATGGACCGTCCTGCTCGTCACACTGTTAACAGTGCGACGCCCTGCTTTGCTGTACAGCAGACATTAACACAACGTTGTGAATCAACTATAGTTGAGTAAAGTTTTAAAAAATGTGACTTTCTAGGGCTTCCCTGGTGGTGCAGTGGTTAAGAATCCGCCTGCCAATGCAGGGGACATGGGTTCGAGCCCTGGTCCGGAAAGATCCCACATGCCGCGGAGCAGCTAAGCCTGTGCGCCACAACTACTGAGCCTGTGCTCTGGAGCCCACGTGCCACAACTACTGAAGCCTGCTCTCCTAGAGCCCGTGCTCCACAAGAGAAGCCACCACAATGAGAAGCCTGCGCACCGCAACAAAGACCCAACGCAGCCAAAACTAAATAAATAAATTTATTAAAAAAAAATAAAGTCCCACATTGTGTTTTCCAATCAGTAAGGGCTTTACTTCAACAATTATAATCCGAGAAATAGGAGAGACCCCGGCAGCCTCTTTGCTTCTTTTGCTGACAAATACGACTGTGTTCCTTAAGTTTTTAAAGTCGATTGAGAGCTTAGAGTGACTTCTCTCCTTAAATAAGATGGGTTAAGTATTTTTTATAATTTTTTTATTATCTAATTTATACATGTGAGTGTCTCTATGTCAATCCCAGTTTCCCAAGGATTAGTTATTAAAATTTACCGTCCATGGTTTGTCGATGCAGGTTTGGGGCCCAGGCGGTAGCTCGGGGGATACGACAGCTGCCTATTAAGTGGACCGGTGTCCCCATGCGTGATGGCCTGGAGGAGGGCTTCCTGTGACACGGACGGACAGCGCCGCCGCCACAGGGGGTGGTCTTCTTTCCAGGCTGTGGTTGGTAGGCTGTACCTAAAGTGAATGTAATTGCTGAGGAGTGAAGACCCGGTCCTTTGGTTTTGTTTTCTTGTCGGGACTGGTCGCTCTGCCTCCTTTCTCACCACGGAGGGCGGCCCTCGGCCAGCCCAGGACACGCGGGCCCTTCCGAGCTTCCCCGCTGTGGGTGGGGACTTCTCCATCTCCGGGCCGGCGGGGAGGGCTCTGCTGGGCTCCGAAGGCCGAGACCTTGCGAGACCTTGCAGTGCGAGTGCCACCTGCGTTGCCGTAGTGGCCGTGGTCACTGGGAAAGTTCTTGGTCCTTGTGTCTGTAATGGTGCCGTCTACTCAGGCCTTCTGAGTCTCGGCCATGGAGAATTGGAATTTCTTAGAAGCTTCTCTTGGAACCTGTTTTCATAAAAGCTACAGCAGAAGAATGATAGAAAGGTTTTGTTTATAAGGTTTTAGCTTCAGGGCTGCCTACAAAGCATTTAGTTGGAGTTTTCTCAGTTCAGTGGTCCGATTAAAAAATAATGAAGAGAGAGCATAAGACATCTGTTTTGTTTGTTGCTTAATCGCTGGGAGTTAACTGCATTTCTGCAGGCAGAACTGGGGGTGGCTCTGGGTGCTGTCGCCTTCCCTTACTTGGTTCATCTCTTGCTGGAAACCAGCCCGACTTCCTGGGAAGGCGGGTCCTCACCATGGGGAGGGCTCTGGCCACGCTAATTCCCACGTCACACGCTTCCCTGGTGCTGGAGGACGTGAACACGGGACTGTGCTCGTTTTGTGAAGACTGATGAGCAGACAAGTCCCGAGTTTCCTTTTTAGGGCCTGGAAGCTCTCTTCTCTCTTACAGACTCTGCCGTGAAAAGCTGCCTCTTGCTGTGCACTCATGTGTATGTGCTCACCTGTGTGCTCACACACAGGCACTCACATATATGCCAACAAACTCCTCACTGACCCTCCCTGATTCTGCCACCACGGGGCTGTCGTTAGGATTGAATTCTGTTGATATTAAGTGTGGGTTACCGTAAAATGTTGTAAGATCAAAAGGCCACCTGATTGAGGTAAAAGGAAGGAAAAAAATCATTCCCTGTCCCTTTCTAATTTTAAAAATTTTTATGTTTTATTTCCCCCCCAGTGTGATTGAGACATAATTGACGCGCGCGCACGCGTGTGTGTATAGATAGACGTTGTGTTCTGGATCTCAGCTCGATTTCGATACAGAGCTGAGCCTCACTGGCTCAGAACAGCTTCAGAGCAGGTGGCCTCCTGCACGTGAGGGGAAGATGTTGCAGGCAGGATTCGCCTGCTTCCTGAGGTGTGCTTGGCCTTCTGTCCTGCGTGAACCGGCAGCCCTGCAGCCTGCAAGCCTGTGCCTGGTGACTCCCTGACCCTTACAGGCAGGCTTTGTGTTTGGCTCAGGGCTAGATTTGCAAACGGGTCCAGCCGTGGGCCTGGTCCCTCTGTAAGCCCCCTGTCCCAGGGTCTGAGGGTGTGGGACAGGCCTCAGCTTAGAGAATACTCTCTTTCCGGAGGGGGGAGTTCAGGACTCAGGACAGAGGAGGGTGTTTTAGATTCTTTACGGTGGAGCACCTCCCTCCACGGGAGCGGAGCTCCTGCAGGGCGCTGGCGGGTATGACCACAGCCGCCTTTCCCCGTGGCCGCCGAGCGCGGAGGACGGAGGAGGGTGGAGGCAGCTCTCCAGGGTCAGTGCGGTCCACACACGTGCCCACTTCGTGTCAGGTCCTTGACTCTCGTCCATGGGGCTGTGCACCCGCTGCCTCTGGCCCGTGCTGCTTCTCATGCACCTTGTTCCATGGCGACTCTGTCGCTGCAGACACACAGTAATCGGCAGGTGTCCGCGGAGCGGGACGCGGAGGTTTGGAATCCGGCAGAAAGCAGCTCTCAGGGCCGATGCAGTGCCGTCTTGTCCCCGCTGTTCCAGCAGAGGTGGCGACGTCCGTGGTCCCTCAGGAAGCAGTAAGGGGAGGACTCACTGCTGGCACCTTTCTGTTCTGTTGAACCTTTCGTCCACAGACTAATCCTTTCCTCTGTGGCTCCTCCCCACTCCCATTCCCGGAGACCTTGGTCCTCAGCCTGTCTCGGACCTTAGCACCGTGGTGTCTTTTTTGCCTTAGGTCATAGGTATGCATTTCCAGGGGGCAGAGGCTGCTGGCCCGTCTCATTTAGCAGCTGCCCACAGAGAAGAGAATCAGAACGGGTCGGGGGTGGTGGTCCCAGGAGGGAGGGCTGGGCTTGTGCAGCCCGCGTGCCCCCTTCCCTGGGAGGAAGTGTTCCCTGAGGTGGTCATTCTGGATTGACTGTTGCGCCCTCTGCTCTGCAAGGCAGGAGGTGAGCGCCGTCTGTGACTTGCCGCTTTTCTGCTCCTAAACAGAGCAGTAGGGGAAGATGGGCTCTGATTACAGGTCCTGCAGTTTTATAAGTTATTGTGGGACCATGCACAGCAGGTTTGGGGAATCAATCGTGGGTTTCTGTGTTAAGTTAGGGAAAGTTTGCTCATGGGTAACACTTGTAATCTTAAACGGAGGCGGGGGAGTATTGATTCAGTGTTTGGCTGGAGACCCGATGGTAGGGGCTTGTCTTTAGTTTTCTTTTGTCTTTAGTTACTTTTAAACTTTCTTTTAGGGTATCAGTATTATCTAAACTTTTGCAAGAAAAACATGCTGCTCACATTATGGTTGTTTAAAAAAAGACAGACCCTGCCTCACCCCTCGTCCTGTCCCCAACCCCTGAGCCCGGAGCCTGGACTGTGGTGCAGGGGGAAGGGGCCCAGAGTCATGCCTGGGTTAGTGTGTCCATCGAATGTATTTTAGTAACTTTTATTAACTGTTTTAAAATAACTGACAGTGGTATGAAAGTTGAAAATCTGGACAAGAAACAGTTATTTGACAGGGCATAGTTGAATAAATACATGGCCTTGTGTGTGTGTGTGTTTTAATAAATTTATTTTTATTTTTTTAATTTTTGGCTGCGTTGGGTCTTTGTTGCTGCGTGCGGGCTTTCTCTAGTTGTGGCGAGCGGGGGCTACTCTTCGTTGTGGAGCGCGGACTTCTCCTTGCAGTGGCTTCTCTTGTTGGGAACACGGGCTCTAGGCGCATGGGGTTCAGTAGTTGTGGCTCGCGGGCTCTAGAGCGCAGGCTCAGTAGTTGTGGCGCACGGGCTTAGTTGCTCCGTGGCATGTGGGATCTTCCCGGACCAGGGCTCGAACCCGTGTCCCCTGCATTGGCAGGTGGATTCTTAACCACTGTGGTACCAGGGAAGCCCTGGACTTGTGTTTTAAAGACTGTACTTTTTATTTCTTTGTTAGGCTGTAAGGCAGGGACAAACTGTTGATTTCTAGCCTTTGAGAGCCCTGGTGTGCAGAGGCGGAAGTAACAGATTGCTTTCAGCTTTGCCTGGGCCTCCCCTGCACTGGGCACTGTCTGAAGCTTTTGGGCTAGCTTGCTGGGTTCCAGGGGCCGGAGGAGGTGGGTCAGAGCAGGGGGCCTCTGCCTACCGCTGCCTTCCTGGTCCTCCACAGTACTGCTGCACGGCACTTGGACTTGAAAGGTCTCGAGTTGTCTGGGGGAAGAGAACAGACACGGTGTGAGCACTGCTGGGAGGCCACGGCCCAGAGAGCTTGCGTGGCTGCATTGTGGTCACCAAGTGAAGGACCCAGGCCGGCCAACAGTATGCCCTGAGCCCAGTCTTCTCCCCCCGCCCTGTCACATCCATTTGTGGGGCTGAAAAATGTTCACTAAACTCTGGATGATAAAGTGAGTAAATATGGGGTGTGTGTGTACGTACATACATGTATACTGACAGATATCCTCCAGGCTGAATTTGACTAGCTGAAGGCCATTCGTTTCTTGCCATGAGAGTTCTGAAGGTCTGGTTCTGTGGACCGTGTGTCCTGACGAGCCTGTGGGCAGGGTTCCGTCTGGTTGGGACAGGGGCCGAGGTTGTCCGGAGGGCCCCTCGGACTCTCGTGTGCAACCAGACCGTGGGGGCCGTGCTTCGGGCCCTTCGCTATGTGCAGTTTCAAACCCGAGTCCTGCTGGCCACATTGGAGCGAGTCCCTGGTTTGGGCGCTCGGCAGTCGAGGGCAGCGGATCTGGGTTCAGGTGCGGTTTCCCCTTTGCGCGAAAGGCTTCTTCTGGACACATCCTGAGGCTGCTTCACATGGAACCAGCTGCCAATGCAGGGGAGCTGTGGAGATTAGACGGACAGGACCGAGGGCAGAGGGGCTGTGGGCGGGCGTCCGCCATCTCTTGGAAGCCGGGGCTCTGTGCTGACTGTCCCCCATGGGCCTCGGCGCAGGATTAAGTCCATCTTTTTCTTAGAGTTGGCAGCGGGTCACCCCATGGAGTCCTCTCACCTGGTTTATAGGCAGAACGCTTGTCACATGTGGCTTCTTGTTGATGGCTTAGGGTTTGGGGTCGTGCAGCGTGGGAGACGCTGCCCCTTCGGGCCGCACGCCCAGGCGTGTTGGCAGTTTCTCGGTGGCTTTCCTCCTGCAGTCCCTGCTGTTTAGGTTGATGGCTTGCCCTCTGTTCGGGGCTGGGCCCTGGGAGCCGTCAGTGCCGGGCTTGGCGTGTCTGTGCCGAGCTCTCCTCTGGAGCCCGCGCAGGGGAGCTGCGGGCATTTGTCACTAGGGGGACGTTTGGGGCCAGAACCTCACAGCCTCTCTCCTCCTTTAGACACCAGGCCTCGTGCTGGTCACTTGGCATGGAGACTGGCGGGCGTGTTTCCCGGGTTCTGTGCTCCTCCCTGGAAAGCACGCTGGGCGGCACCTGCAGCGTCAGTTCAGTGCCCTGTTCACGGCTGCGGTCATCTTCTCTAGATTGCCTGCTAGTGAGCCCGTGTGCACCGGGTCGTTGCCTTTCAGCAAAGACGGCTTTGGCTTCCAGCACCCACGCTGACTCTCCACCACCCAGAGCGCCTCCCTGCGGGGCCCCCGAGGACGCAGGTGTGGCCATGAGGGCCCTGGAATAGCCCGTGGCCCGGCCCTGGAGGTCGTGGCACTCGAGCAACCTGGGAGCAGAGGAGCTAAAACCGCATTGGCATTCTGCACCTGGGGTGCCAGAAATAACATCTCTTCAGAGTGAATTTCTTGGTAGAAAGGAGGAGTTTTTTATACACCCATTTATATTTGGACTTGACTTGAGTAGTTTCGAGATGCAGTGTTTGGTGAATAAAGATGAAAGTGTATGTTTTTGAGCCACGAGGAAACTGTGAAATGGCAAGCGTCTGTAGCAGGTTTCTTTCTAAATTTTTTGTTTTTCTGTATTTACAAAAAGTTTTGATGAATACTTCTTGGGCAGTTACTGAAAACAGTTACAATGTGAGTGGAACAAACAAATGACACCTCGTTTGCCCTCCACCTTGGTTCCCGCTTCCTGAAGCGTGAGTGCGCACACCGCACATACACCCGGGCCAGCAGCGATGCAGCGGCCTGCCCTGCTCAGAGGCCGAGCGTCTGGAGTGCTTGGTCAGCGCGTCCAGGCTGTGCCTGTCCGGTCTGGCGGCCTCCTAACCCCACGTTCAGTGTTCAGGTCATATCGGGAGCCCCGTTCACTGTTGACATTTGATCTGTTTTTTTTTTTTTTCCACTTCACTTAGAAACTGCTAGTCCCCCTATGTGCCCCGCCGACTGCAGGCACTCCTTGAACTGCCTCATGGCTAGTGTGGGGCAGGTGTGGGAGCTGCCCCACCTTCCTGTACCCAGTCGGAAAGCCTTTCCAGACATGTCCTGCCTTTGCACGTTTTGGGGCCAGCTGTTTTAAGGACACTGGTGGGCACGGATGAGCCCCCGCGTTGAGTCTGTCTCTGTGTGTTGGTCATTGTCAAGGAGCACCAGGGTTCTCAGTGATGCTGTTCAGTGAGCGCCGCCACCCCACCCGGGTCTGGGCTTGGCTGTGGCTACACGGGCGCCTCGACACTCCTGGGTGCCGTCCACGCCCTTCACGATGATCTGGTTCTGAACAGACTTTAAACTTTACACAATCCTTCCCCACCCACTACCCCTCCCAAAAAAACATGTGCCAAAGGAAAAAAACCAAAACAGCGCCTAAGAATGCCTCCTCCGTCCTCCTGTGTCTCCCGACTGCACCTCCTCTCCCGTGCTCTGCTTTCCCAAGTTGTGCTTGTCGCACAAGTGATTCCTAACCACAGCGGGGTGGCCACAGATCAGAGGCTGTGGCATGCGTGGTCCCTGCCCTGTGCGTGACGGGGAGCCCCGGGGGTGCTGTGCACACGGAGGCTCAGCGGGGCGTAGTCCTCATAAAAGTGATTCAGCGGTGGGTTGGTTGAGCCTCTCTGAGCTTCTAGCCACTTCTGAGCTCCGACTGTTTCTGCATATTTTTAGGCTTATAGCTCAGGCTTATGAATAAATTTAGATGCATTTTGCTTGGCCTGTTAATATTCAGGATCTTTGTGTACACCAGTGTCTTAAAGAAAGCCTGAGAAAATATGCTAGTTAACCAGGCTTTATAATCCTGTTACTGTTATTTTCAACGTGCTTTATCTGTGGCCTAATAACACACAAACTTAGTTTGATATCTTCTTAAGCTCTACATTTTTGTGATTTTCTATGGAGGTCATTATGGTGGTCAAGCTTAAGTGTCGTGATTTGAAATTGGTATCAAGAATTGGGGCTAAATCACTGTGATCAAGATGGTAGGCTTACTTTTCCAGTAAAATCATTATACACATGCATGTATACATGTTAATCATGTGGTTGTAAACGTGAAAGGATAGGTGTTTGCCCGTGCCTTATCCGGACGAAGCTCCTGAAGGGCTCTTCTCATCTAAGCCGAATGACCTGAGTGATGGTTTTCTTGGTTAGGGTGCTGCCTGGATGGCATGGTCTGGAAGCATACGGAGAAGTTAGCTCATTACACACGGTGGTGTCTGATTCTCTCACGGAACTGCGTTGAGGAAGGCAGCCCTGAGCAGGCCCGGCAGGCTCTTCCGTCTGGGCCAGTTGGCTTTGCTGGCCGAAGAGCCTCTGTTGGTGCAGAACAAAAGTGGCCACGGCGATGTGTGTGCTAGTGAGCACTGTCACTTGGAGCCGTGCTCACAGATGGGTACGGCGGCCAGGGTTGCGGGCCCTGCTCTCGAGGGGCCTTACTTGGTGAAGAGAATGTCTAGGATCAGAAGCACAAGATCTGGAGGATTTCTGTTAAAATCCTCTTACGTTTGCAAAATCTGATATTAGTGCTTTACAGAGTTTTTATGTTTAAAGGATGTCACGGGGAGGAGAGAAGGTGAAGGCAGTTACCAGTAAAATAATTATTTACAAGTTTTGTCTTTCTTGCACCCCCTGCCCCCATCATTCACTTGTAAGCAAATGAGTCTCTCGCTGCAGCTTTGTAGAAGTGTAGGTAGAAAAACGACCATGTATCAGTCTAAGTTTGTTGCAAAGCCCAAAGAAGTAAGAGGGTCCAAGAGGACCGGCACCCAGGACTTGTGTTGTGTAGCCTTCAGTCATCAAGTGTGTTCTTTTCTTGAGTACTTGCTGAGTGTTAAGTGCCGTGTTAAGTATTTTTTGAGGCCCCGGATTCTCATGCTTCAACAGATTAGTTCATGAAATGAGACATAAAATACCAGCACTACAGGTATCTAAATAAGTACACTAATAGTAAACACGGTTAATAGAAGAAGTTCAGAGGAAAGGGATTTCCAGAGAGCTCCTGAGGGCTTGGGGAGGGAACGGAAGGGGTGAGAGAGCACGCTGGGGAACTTCGGACCCTGAAGCCCTAGCCACCAGAGGCGTGCATCTTGCCCGGCAGAGAGCTGACTCCACCCCCGTGGGTGAGGCCGGGAGAGCGCAGGCTGGAAGTAGGCAGGGGTTTGGGGGATGGCTCGCACAGCCCTCCTTTTTAGATGGGAATGCGTAGAGCCCTGCCGGGAAGCAGGAGTGGTCACCTTTGGTGTGCCCCCTGGGTCTGGATGGACAGGTGTGAGGGCCTTGGTGGCAGCAGAGCTCACCCTGAGCCCCCTTAGTTCCAAGACCCTGAACTTGGGTGCCCCATGTCCTGGTTCAGCCTTTCTGGCACGGGATGGAGAAAAGGTGTCTGTGGCTGAAAGGTGGGAGGTTGGTCGGGGAGCACTGCGCCCTCGGGGACGTGTCCTAGGTCAGCAGGTGCTTGCTTGCCGCGAAGGCGTCTGTCCAGGGCGGGGAAGAGGCCCTGACGCTCTCCTCCAGAGGCTGATGGGCCTGCATGGGCAGTCAGGCCGCTTGGGCCGGGACTCAGGCCTCCTGCCCAGCTGGTACCACCTCCCGAGACTTGAGCCCCACCTCTGTTTCTGTGAAACGCATGGAATCAACAGACTTCATCACAAGTAACTGTACTGACCGTGTCGATCTGGTCACTGTAAGAGGTGTGCAGACAGCTGGACACGTGTGTGCTCCGAGCTGCCTGTGGCTCTTGGGTGAACGTGAGAGTTACTCAGTGTTTTGATTTTTGCTAAGTGAAGCACCTCATGGGAACACAAATGTCAGGTGCTGGTATGGTCTCGCACCAGTTTCTTTCTTTCCGGAGTGGCTGGTTTCTGGCAAGGCCATGTCTCCTGTCGGTGGCCGCGGTGTTGCCCCGTGACCAGGAGGGCAGTTCAGCATCCCTCCCCCCCGCCCCCAGTTACGCGCCTGGACTTGGCAACTGAGGTTCCCGTATCTGCAGATTACCCTCCTCCTGCTCTCCAGGAAGCCCCTGGGGGGAGCATGGCCGTGGTCGTGGTGCCCATGGCAGGTACAGGTGCCACTTGTCCACGCATGTGTTATAGGGACCAGAACACACTCCTGCGGCCGCTGCTGTCAGTGCCACTGCGGCGCGCAGGGCTGGCCCGTGAGGGTTCCGGCGGCCCAGACCCAGGGTTGACGTGATGTGGGTGTTGTCGTTTACCTCACATCCACATGACTTATTTTGGTGGGATTTTGGAAGTACGGTTTTTCTGTTCAGGCTAACCATTAGCTTGCTTTAGGATCGTGGGAAAGTAACTGAACTGTTTTGGGTTAGACCGAATGACCTTTGAAGGCCTTCTCCACCCACACTGTGTGACAGTGCCTTGTCCCCTGCCCGTGATCTGGTGGCGGGGCAGGAGAGCCCTTTAGGGTTGTGATGTTGAGGGAGGGCATGACTGGGACCTCAGAGTTCATTTCCTGTAGTGAGAACATCGACTGGTTTCTCTGGTCCTCCAGAGGCGTGCACACGTGTGTGTGCATGCGTGTGCACGTGTGTGGAGGAGCGTGCATGCGGCCATTCTGTGAATGACTCTGAAGGTGACTGGGTCGTTCAGGAAAAGTCTAGGGATGGACAGACAGCTCTCGCCGCCTGGGGGTGGACGGCGCATTGTCAGGAGCCCCGGCATGTGCGGTCTCACGGCACACGTAAAGGTAACATTTTTATTTCACCTTCCGTTTCCCAACACTCCCAGAACCTGAGACAGTCATACACAGTCTGTGTACAGTTTCAGCAATTACCAGCATTTGGTTCTCTTTCTTCCCCTGCTTGTGTACGTCTTTGTTTTCCTTCTTTTTAAAAAATTTTTAAATTTTAGTATTTTAAAGTAAATCTGTGATGTCATATCACTTTACCTGCACATACTTCAGTAGTAAGTCTCATAATTAAAGACTTAAAACCTTTCCCTTGGATCTTCTAGCGATGGCTGGTGAGAGTGGCTGGTGTCGGTGATTCCGTCCTTGCAGACTGCTGGCGCTGTGCTGCGGGCCCACAGACGGCGTGCAGGGCTTTTTCCTTAGACTTCGAGTGTTATGGTCTGTCTTGCAATGCATGTAGTTGCTTTTTCCTCATAAGGGTGTGAACTCTAGTGGTAATTTTCCTCAGACCTGAATTTAAGATCTTTTATTTACGTGAGAGTCAGGTGCCATCATTGGTGGTCTTCGTGTTCCTTCAGTTTGCGGCAGGAGTCGGTGGGAGGGGCCCTGGGCTCCGTGCAGACCCTCACTCCTGCCTTTGCGTTCGTGAGTCCATCATCCCTCTGGTTTCACCTTTAGAGCTTTAATAGGATTTTTGAAAAAGTGGTTTTCAGTGACCCACCTTTGGCGTTGCGTATGGCCCGGTTTGTAGGGCGTGGGAATGCCGATGAGACCCCACAGCGGCTGTTGAGGGGCTCCAGGGTGATGGCTGGACCACCTGGAGACTCGGCATCGCTCCCTGGGCTGGGGGCAGGAGCTGCTGTCCCACGAGCACCCTTAGGCCAGGGAGCGGATCGGACTGCCGGATGTGGCAACAGGCCCTTCGGGAAACGTCTCCACGTGGGCCCCCACGGCTGTACGCATGTCCTCAGAGCTGCTGTGGGGATGCACGCTGGCCACCCTGGGATGCAGGTCCTTTCATTTGAGTGTGCTGAGCCCTGAGAAGAAAGCCTGTGATGGAGCACACGGATTCTTTTTTTTTTTTAATCGTTTTATTCTGCTTTTCTTTCTTTCTTTTTTAATTGTTGGGTCTTCGTTGCTGTGCGTGGGCTTTCTCTAGTTGCGGCTAGTGGGGCCTGCTCTTGGTTGCAGTGCGTGGACTACTCATTGCGGTGGCTTCTCGTTGCGGAGCACGGGCTCTAGGCATGTGGGCTCAGTAGTTGTGGCTCACAGGCTCTAGAGCGCAGGCTCAGTAGGTGTGGTGCACGGGCTTAGTTGCTCCGTGGCATGTGGGATCTTCCTGGACCAGGGCTTGAACCCATGTCCCTATTGGCAGGCAGGTTGGCAGGCAGGTTCTTAACCATGTCCCTGTTGGCAGGCAGGTTCTTAACCACTGTGCCACCAGGGAAGCCCAAGCACACGGATTCTTGCAAAGCGAGAGAAACTGGTTTTACTGATTATAGCACTTTGACCACCAGTCCGTTCTCACCACACCTGATTGAAACGGCCCCTCCCTTTCCCTGCTCTTCTTGATGCTTGAATCTAAACAAGGTTTGCTTTCTGCTCACGAGAGCCTCTCAGAGCTCCAGACCCCACCTGGGACCTATCGGTGGGGCTGGGGGTTGTGCGCTCGTGGTGCCTGGGTGTTGAGATGGGCTGGCTCCTTGTGGCTTGTGTGTGTGTGTGTGTGTGTGTGTGTGTGTGTGTGTGTGTGTTGATTTTCTTGAGATCTTTGTAGAGTCACATGCAGGTGTAGGAAATAACACAGAGAGCCTTGTACGGTTGGCCTGGTTTCTCTCACGGTAACATTTTGCAAAACTGGACAGCATCACAGCCAGGGTAGCATACCGGCTTCGGTCAAATCCCCTGATTACACTCAGACTGCCTTGTTTACCTAGATGTGTGTGTGTCCTGGGCTCCCTGCATGCAGCACCGCAGCCGGGACACGAGAACAGCGGCCGCACCATGAGGGCCTCCTGATGTTGTTCGTCACCTGTAACCGCTGGCGCGCTTCCCGTCTCTGTGCGTTTGCCCATAAACGTCCTCTGTGTCTGGGAGCCTCCACGAGCATCGTGTTTGTCGTTCACCCGCATCTCGTGTAGCGGCCGCCGTTCCTTTTTGTGGCCGACTCATAGTTCACCGTGTGGCAGTACCCACATCTTGGTGATCCATTCGTGAGTCGACAGACCCCTGAATCGTCTCCTCCCCTTGGCGACTGTGAACCGTGCAGCTGCAGACGCGAGCACTTAGGTTTGTGTGTGCGTGTGTTTGTCTCAGGCTACGCCAGGAGTGGACATGTTGCTCTGCTCTTTGCTGTGACTGGAGCCTTTGGCGGTGAGAGAGTCACATTCTCTTTGGGGAAGCCCGTGGAGGTTGGGGTGCCTGCTCACGTTGCCGAGTCCGGCGTGGGCTGCCAGGGCCGAGGGGGCTGAGGGAGGCCTTCAGGGGATCTCCCGCCAGTGCTCGCCTCCTCCTGGAAGACGCTAGGACGCTCTGCTGCCATCCTGCTCTGAAGCATTGTACAGTACATCCGTTGCTCTGAATTCTCCTGTTGAGCAAGAAATTAATTTGAGAGCAAGAGAAAGTGCTGAAGAGAGACGCCTGGACAAGATGTGTGCTGAAAGGGATGTTGGAAGCTGGTTTGAGGGCCTGTTGGCGACACCGCTGAACGCAGGCCTTGTGAACAGAGCTGGGAGCCAGGGAAGGGCAGCCCCTTGATAGACAGAGACATTTGCTGCAGGTGCAGCATCTTCCAGAGAGATCTCTCCATGTGGGGCTCACTTTTGGGCCCCAGGGGGGTGCCCAGTAGCAGATGAGGAACATCTAACACACGGCAAGTCTGTCTGCTTCCATATGAATGAAACAGGGAATTTACAAGTGCTCTCTAGCTTCGGACTGCTGTTTTAATGTTACTTCCCTCAAAGAGAACTGGTTTTAGTCCAAAATAAGGAGTGAGTAGTAGCATACAATGTGTGTCTAGGAGGTGTTTTCTAAGCTCTGGACTGGGGTCTGAGGGAGGTGGCATGGGGGCGTGGCATGTGCGTGGCCACCGGACATCATCAGGACGTTGGTGGGCGGGGAGGCACGACTGAAGGCAGCGTGCAGGGACCGTGGGTTGCCTCAGGCAGCCACGCTTCTGGGGGGTATGTTTTGAAAGCCGGAGCCCGCTCTGGTTTCCTTGGGTTGCCGTGCAGGGCGGTCTCAGGTTTGGCCCCCAAGGAAGCTCGCTCTGCAGAGCAGGGACCCTGGACTCAGCCTCGGCCCGTGAGTCTGGGGAGCCCGCACACTCTGGGACCCCAGGGTCATGTTGGATGTTGGGCCGGGCTGAGTGCTCTCAGTGTCCCTGCGCACGGTGCCGGGAGTGAGGTGCCCCTGGTCATCGGGAGGCCCACGGTGGCAGTGGGCTCTGTTGGGTCTCCTGGTGGAGGGCCCCGGTGGGGTCGGGGGGGCGAGGGATTTGGGCTGCACGCTAGTTGGCCACAGGCCAGCGTTTGTATTTGTGGCCTGAGTTTGTACAGCCAGATTGATAAGGGTGGTTTCCACGTTTGTAACGAGTTCTTCACAACAGCGCAGCTTGCAGAGGCCAAAGGCCCTCCGTCTGGCCCTCCCCAGGGTCAGCCTCCTGGGACCAGGCTTGGCATGTGGGGTGCCCGGAGCTGGGGGGCCAGCTCCGGGGGCTTGCTCTGTTAAACTGACGTCGTGGGTTCTGTCCCGTTAAGTGCCCCTGGCCTACCTGTGAGCACGTGGCCCAGCTGGGAAGGGGCTGGGTTGGGGGCTGCAAGTAGCAGCCGATTTGTCACGAAGACAGGGTTGTGCTGTGTTGGGCTCCCCTGAGCACAGTCCCCTGTGTCCGCGGACGCAGAGCGGGAGGAGTTGGGGGCAAGCACAATGCGCACGAGCTTGGGGTGTTTGGGAAGGCAAGTTCCAGAAAGTCCGGTAGCCACCGTGCATTGCAGGGTCTCTTGGCCGGCAGACACCCCGCCCTCCCGAAAGGTCACCCCACCTGGGTGGTCTTTCCGCTGGTCCTGCCACAGGTCACTGCAGCGACAGAAAGCTGGTGGGTTGCCCGGAGTGTCCCCCGAGACCTCTGGGGCCCAGGCGCTGGGGAAGAGGCTCCCTTCCCTCCGTGATGGGCAGGGGTGGGAACCTGGTGGCCCGTTACCCAGACTATGCTGGGGTGTGTGACGGAAGTAAGTGTAGGCTGTTTGGTGTGTAGAAGTATTGAGCCAGGCTTGGCACAGAGATTGCATGTGAATTTAATAGAATACAAAGAAATTTTGGGTTGATTTCCCTAAATTCTGGACATAGAATTGTAGACAACGTAAGCGTGGTTTTCCTTTCTTTCTTTCTTTTTCTTTCTTTCTTTTTTTTTTTTAAAAGAGATTTCAAAACTTAATAAGACTGTCTTAACCCTTGCCTGGCATTTAAGCATATTAACAAATTTGTACGCATTGTCAAATTACAAGGTAAATTTAGAGATTTTTTCATTCACTGTACAATGCTTCAGATTGTAGAGTGAGTGAAAAACGTTGGAATGAAAATCTACCTTTTTTTTTTAAGCTTTTGAAAAGTTATTTATTTTTGGCTGCGTTGGGTCTTTGTTGCTGCAGGCGGGCTTTCTCTAGTTGCGGCAAGTGGGGGGCTACTGTTCGTTGTGGTGTTGCGGGCTTCTCATTGCGCTGGCTTCTCTTGTTGCAGAGCATGGGCTCTAGAGTGCAGCCTCAGTAGTTGTGGCATGTGGGCTCAGTAGCTGTGGCTCACGGGCTCTAGAGTGCAGGCTGAGTAGCTGTGGCACGCAGGCTCAGTAGTTGTGGCTTGCGGGTTCTAGAGCGCAGGCTCAGTAGTTGTGGTGCACGGGCTTAGTTGCTCCGCGGCATGTGGGATCTTCCTGGACCAGGGCTCGAACCCGTGTCCCCTGCATTGGCAGGTGGATTCTTAACCACTGCGCCCCCATGGAAATCCCGACAATCTACCTATTTCTGACCAGAATTCTTTAGCCTGGAAATATTGTATGTCTTAAAGAAATATCGATAGATATATTTTCCCAGCTTGGATTTGGGTCACGTTTGGTGAATATTTATTGTGTTTCATTTCCTTCAGGGCTCAGCGTTGTGCTTCATTTTGCAACTGTTATCTCTTTGATTTGGTTCTAAATAGACACGGGACACTGCCCTGGTGCTGCTGGGTGGAGCCTTCCGGTGGGATTTGACCTGTGTATAACCAAAGAAGATAACACCTTCAGTGTTTTCAGCTGTAACTATGGGGGTGTGCCCTGGGGCCTGGGTGGGCCTCAGGCGGGGCTCCCCACCTGTGCGGAGAGGGCCTCAGACTTGGAGGAAGAAGGCAAGGCCCAAGGGGGTCTTCAGGGAAGAGGTGGGTGGCTGGTGCTGAGCAGCACAGGCAGGGCGCCCAGCTTTGGAATAACTCAGTCTGTGCCGTAGTGGGCTGCATGGCCCTGGGAGGCCTAGCCCAGGGCGCCCCAGGCCGGCCACGGGCCTTGCCATGTGGGTCAGGCTCTAGGCCAGCTGAGCAGCATGCTTCACTACCTGGGCCTCTCCTGTGGGAGTTCTTGGTGTATGTGACTCTGTTCCTCTTCTCTCCATAGCCCCTCAGCGCACACACGCACGTGCGCGCGCGTGCGCATGCAAAGGGGGCCCTTGTCCATTAGATGAGGCAGCTGAATGTTGGTGACATGCATACTCTAGGCTGTGTGCAGTTCATTTTGCCCAAGGGTGGCTGTCCCTGGAAGCCTTTTCACTGCCATTCATGCTGTGTTGCTGTTGTACCCAGAGGGGTGGGAATTCTTGGAGCGCCAGCGCTGGCAGGAGGCGGGCCCAGGCCTGTGGGCCTTTGGTTTAAGACACGCAGCTCTAGAGTCTCGTTGCACAGCACAAGTGCCGCTCACGCCAGGCTTGTTGGTCAGGTGACGAAAGTCCGTGATGCTGTTTTTGGCATCTGTGACACGCACTTCGGGATTTTGTAGCTTTTACGCAAAACCGTGCTGAATGCCGTCCCATCTTCCTCTCTGCACCACTGAGGGTGTGCCGTGCCTTTCATTGTGGGTGTGAAGGTGGATGCAGGTGGCGCTTGCGAAATTACCTTCCAGCTACACTTTCAGGATGAGGGGCGGAGGGGCGGACGGTGGCCTTTGTGGCATAGAAGGCACTGAAACACAAAGACGGGTTCTGGCGGCCTGGCCTCGGGGTGTGGGCTTAGCGGACTGTCCAGACGCTGGACCCGAGGGAGGAGGTGGGAGGCCCTTGTCAGGGAAGGTCTGGTGCGGTGTCCGCAGCAGCGGGCTCCTGGGTGATCTTATTTGGTCTTTGCTGAAAATAAGAAAGAATCCTGAGCCCTCGGCGCCTGGCACTCGCTTCCTGGCGGCACGGTGGTATGTGTGGGCTGCGCCCGTGGTCTGCTTTCTAGGCTGTGTTTTCCGGAGGCGTCCTCAAGGGAGGACGCGGGCAGTGGCGCTGTGGGGACCTCGGGGCGCGTGGAGCAGAGGACGCGCGGAGAAGGGCTCGTGTGCGGGACACGGGACTCCTGCCTGTGGACGGACAGCTGGGCGGGTGTTGTGTTGCAGGTGGAGGGGGTGCCGTGTGCTGCCTGTGAGGGTCGCGTAATCCGGTCGCTGTTGTCCCCGTGTGTGCCGTGTCTGGTCGTCTGCGGTATTCCGGAGAAGCAGAGTCGATGGCACCTGCATCCTCATTCAGCTGCCCGTCCTCTTGTGTTTTACTAGCAGAGGTTTAAAAGGCTGTGAACAATGTTCCAGAATCTTAGTCTAAAAAAAGGAGGGGGGCGCAGATACTAACCCTAAAAGTAAAACTCTCAGAGAGACGTGGAGTTTGGTGGGTCAAGGAGGCTGGCATCCAGGCCTGCCGCGTGCTCTCCAGTGTCGGCCGCGAGCCGCCCGTCTCGGGCAGAGCGCTCCTGGCACTTTTGATGGCTGTGAAGTTGGCTGCAGGCGGCACCCTGTGTCCAGGTAGTTAAGCTGGCGATTGCCCCGGGAAAGTGCCTTGGTGTCAGGCCGTCTGGTTGTCCATTGTCCGAGGCTGCCTTTCTTCTTCACCCTCTGGGGCTTTCAGAGCATCCCCTTCTGAGACCTGCAGGGAGCGAGCGTTGGTGTCAGCGGGGGCGGGGGCGCGGCGCCCTCCTAGCACGGAAGCCTCTGGGCCTGGCTGCTCTTGCTTAAGAGATGAAGTTTAGAGAATGTCCACGCAGGTACCCCTGCTGGTAAAGCCGAGGCGGCTCCAGGTGCTGCGTGTTCTGACCTTTCTGAACACCCGCTTCAGCTGAAACAGAACCTCTGAGCGAGGCCCACGGGAACAGTCGTTACGGGGAGGTCTTACCCAGGTCGCTCCCAGGTGTCGGTGACGAACCCAGCGTGGAAACCCGGTACCCGTGGCCGAGGCATGCCTGCAGTGCCGCCTGTGCTGTTGCTGCGCTACACACGCGTAGAAGCAGGAAGTGGGTGTGGGTGACGTGAAACCCGCGCTGACGTGGGCAAGAGCTCGGCCCTTCATAGTGACCCGTGATAAGGGGTTAAAAGTTGCATCTGGGGCTTCCCTGGTGGCGCAGTGGTTGAGAGTCCGCCTGCCGATGCAGGGGACACGGGTTCGTGCCCTGGTGCGGGAAGATCCCACACGCTGCGGAGTGGCTGGGCCCGTGAGCCATGGCCGCTGAGCCTGCGCGACTGAAGCCTGTGCTCTGCAACAGGAGAGGCCACAACAGTGAGAGACCCGCGTACCGCAAAAAAAAAGAAAGAAAAAAAAAAGTTGTATCTGATCCCTCAGTTTCTTCGTCGCTAAAACCAGCGGTGGACAGGGGTGGGGGTGGCGGTCTTTGGGACCCAAGGCTGTGGATGTGCTTGTCCCTGGTGGTGTTCGAGGAGGGCACATAGCTCCGGGCGCCCTGCCTGGGGAAGCCCCCGGGGGCCTGTGATTGTGGGAGTGGGCCTGGTCTCACAGGAGGAAAAGGACTAGCCACAGGACCGGTTTTTGCTTGGGTTTTTGTTTTAATGTTTGTTTATTTACTTGGTTGCTTGGGCTCTTAGTCACAGGCGTGCAGGATCTAGTTCCCTGACCAGGGCTTGAACCGGGGCCTGCTGCATTAGGAGTGTGGAGTCTTACCCACTGGACCACCAGGGAAGTCCACAGGACCATTTTTAAAGATAGATGTCAGAAGTTGAGCATAGTAATGATGCCTGACTTGTGTTATAAAGACTTCCTGCTTCTCGTTACTTTCACTGCAGTGTTGTTCTTTTTTTTTAGATTCATTTTATTTATTTATTTATTTTGGGTGCATTGGGTCTTCATTGCTACGTGCAGGCTTTCTCTAGTTGCGGTGTGCGGGCTTTTTCTTGTTGCGGAGCACGGGCTCTAGGCATGCGGGCTTCAGTCGTTGTGGCGTGTGGGCTCAGTAGTTGTGGCACATAGGCTCTAGAGCGTAGGCTCAGTAGTTGTGGCGCACGGGCTTAGTTGCTCCCTGGCATATGGGATCTTCCTGGACCAGGGATTGAACCCGTGTTCCCTGCACTGGCAGGCGGACTCGTAACCACTGCGCCACCAGGGAAGTCCCATCACCCCAGTGTTCTTTACAAAAATAATAGAAAGGAAGGTTTCCCTGAATGGAGCCTCCAGCTTGGCGAGCAGGAGAGGGCTGCTGGGGGAGGGCTGCTGGGGGAGGGTGGGGGTGTCGTCGGCCCCACCCCAGGGCCCTCCTCCCCTGGAGTGCCGGCAAGGCGTGCTCTCTGCTCTGCCCTCCCAGATGCCGCCACAAGCAGGAACAGCCGTGGGCCCTCCCCAAAGAGGGGTCCAGGGGGCTGGCTGCGGTGACCCCCTGGTTTACTCTGTCACGGGCATGGCCCCTTCCTGCCTCCCTTGCAGGGGTCACCCTGCTGAGGACCTGGGGCCGGAGGACCTGGGCTTGGGTACAGCGGGCCTTTGCCTGGCGTTTGTGCGTCCCCTCTGAGGAGGAGAGGGCCATCTGTTTGGGGGGGGGGGGAGGAGGCGGGCCGGGATCGGCTGTGATGCCAGCGGTTACAGACGGCCCCTTGTCATCCCCTCTACTGTGTGTCTCTGTGGGTTTGACACTTCCAAGGACCTCATATCCGTGGAATCTTATAGTATTTGTCTTTCTGTGACTGGCGTATTTCACTGAGCATAATGTCCTCAGTGTTCTGAAGTCTGTGTGGTAGCATATTGCAGAATTTCCTTCCTTTTTAAGGCCGAATAATGAATATTCCATTGTAGAGATAAACCACGTTTTTTTCCATCCATTCATTTGTCGATGGACACTTGGGTTGCTTCCATGTTGTGTTTGACTCTTGTGAGTAATGCTGCTGTGAACATGGCGGAGCAAATATCGCTTTGAAACCCTGCTCTCGTTTGGGGGAGGGTGTATGCGCAGAAGTGGAGTTGCTGGGTCACATGGTGACTCTCAGTTGCACTCTTGGAGGCCTTGCCATATTGTTTTGCACGGCAGCTGTACTGTTGTACGTTCTCACCAGCAGTGTACCAGGGGTCCAGGAGTTGACCCCTTGGAGATGATGGCTGAAGGGCCTCGGAGCAGCCCTGGGAGGTGACACCCTGGCTTCTCTTGACGTTTATTATGTGCAAAATGTCCTGTTGGGGAGGTCCCCAAAACTGCACTGTGCCTTTCTCACAGAGCTGGCCCTTGACTCAGCAGTGTCGTTCCGGGAACGTGCTCCTGACTCCTGACTGCGTCCTGGCTGTAAGGCCTGTTCTGCTCCTTCCAGCTTCCTGAGGTTGCTTCCTCTTCTGACCAAGGTCAGCTGACAGCCAGTGTCCCCGGGGCCAGTCGATGGCGGCCTGGGGAGCCTGTGCTCATCACTGGAAGTTTCCATTTCACTCCCTTCACAGGAGACGTCTCATGTGGAGTTGTTGAGAATCAATAATGAATACTTTTAAAAAATTCACAACAGACTGGTATTTGCAATCTATAATGTCATATTTTTTAAAAGGTAAGGATCAGAAACTTGAGAATAAAAAAAATACTGTGCTTTGTTAGTGAAAAGCAGCCCCAGCTCATGGTAAGGTTTTCCAAATGCTTTTGCAGTCATCTGTTTGCTCTCTGCAGTAGTAACATGAGGGGCCTTGAATTATTTATTAAAAGCTCACCACACAGGCTCACACTGGCTGTGTCCCTCTGGTGGGTGGGGCCGTCCCTCCAGTGGGCGGGGTCAGTCTGGCTGTCGTCTTTGCCCTGGGCCTGCCCAGGCCAGTGCACACCAGCTCCGGGTGCGGAGGGATTAGGTAGGAGAGGCCTCGCAGCTTCTCTGGGTTCCGTTTCTTGTGATCTTGGGCAAGTCACGGATCTCCCTGCTGTGGATGAGAATGATGTGTTTGTTCCCTGTCTCCTTACTGCTCGGGGTTATTTAATGGCTCCATGAGGCAGCTCCACAAGGGACCTTGCCTCCCATTGAGTGGAGCACGAGTGCTCATGGTGAATCGGTCCTTAAGAAACCACCCACCCTCAGTGTGTCTCTGCGTATTCCAAGACTAAGTAAAAATAAGCATCTTTGCGTTTTCTTTTGTTCATTATGGAACAAAACAACAACAAACCTTTGCTTTTAAAATCCCAGAAGTGGGACCATCAGCTCTTCCCTGCTGTGGCTGCTCCTGTGTGTGTCATCCTTGCAGGCTTGTCGAGGGTGGCAGCAAGGCCCACTTGGGCTGGGAGGAAGCTGGGAGCGAGTGAAAGGGTTGGGGGGGGGGGTCCCAGACCCCCTGCCGTGTGGTCCGGACAGGTGGGGCAGAGGTGGCCTCGGCCACAGATTTGGTGCTGGCCTTGGGGTCACAGGCAGCTACACACACAGCCAGTGTCCCTCTGCCTGGGAACACTTGGTAACCTTTAGATTTTTCTAATGTCGTTAGATGGAAACAAACTGCGACCCCGAGCTTTCCTTCATGTATTCTAGTGAATCTGCAGCGCGTTGCTCTCTGAACCCCTTGGAACTCTGAGGGTCCATCCCCCACTGCCCCCTCCTGCCACCAGGGCTTTTCATTCTTAAAGGAAGTAGAACGGACCTTGCCATGTCACCCCGCCACAGCTAGATGACAGAACAGCTGCAGATTGATCAACCACCTGGTTCCTGCAGCCCCGCGGTGGGCTGCCCGGGCCCACCCGGCCCTCTGTCCGAGCTTGTGGTGGCCCCGGCACCTTCCCTGATGCTGGGGCTGCTGGTGCAGGAGACCGGCTGCCTCACAGGGTCGGTGCTGCTCGGCCAGGCTCCGCCTGCTGAAATACTGACCGTCTTCAGCCTCTTAAGCATTTGGTGACTTGTCTAATATTCATGAAGTCATGAAGTCATTTCTCAGAGTTTCCTTTCACTGAAATTCAGAGGGAGCAGGCAGCAGGACGCTGTCAAATCTTAGGGTGAGATACTGTGCTTCAACAAGAGCATTTTTTTGTTTGCTGCACGTAAGGTTAATTCTTCAAGATGCATATGCCTCGCAAGACGTGCGGGAGGGGAGCTGTGTGTTTCAGCCACTGTGCCACGTGTTACTGAAAAGCAGTGAAATGACGCGGCGGGTGCACCGTGAGGGCGGGGCGGGCTGTCCCCCGGCGGGGGCGGCGCGGGGCCCTGCCTGTCCTTACAGGGGGGGCGCCCAGCTGAGGAGGCTACGCCCGGCCCCCCGCACATCCTGCCGGCCTGGCAGCGCGCTCAGGGCCTTGTTGTGGCGTCGCAGTGCCGCCGGGTGTGCCGTTGTGTTGGCCGTGTGTCTGTCATTAGAAGCGCTATCTGTACCCTGCTCCGTCCAGCTGCCCGGGACTGGTGTTCGTTTGTGAGGAGTCTTCCTGCTAATGCTTATGACCCTTCGAGATGCTCTTTAGAGACAGGTAGAAGCTTCCTGTTTACTTTCTCTTGTTTTATAACTTTACGTGTGTGTTCACGTGAAGTAAATAAGCCCTGTAACAGTAGTATTTCCCTACTGAAGGTTTAATCATTCCACCTCCTTCCTCCAAACTCGGGATTAAAAGTAAGCTGGTTCCGATGGTCCCCTTTGCTGAGCAGCCGCAGGGCGTGAAAGAGACTTGGGGTCCGGGGGTGGGGTGGGGGTAGCCACCCAGCGTGCTCCTCTGAGCGCCTGGCACCCCGTGCGGCCCGGCGGGGCTCGGCGTGCAGGCTGGGTCACTCGGTGGACGGGCCACCACGGGAGGCATCCGTGCTGAGGAGTGGCGTGGCCGGAGTTGGGCTTTCCTTGGGCTTTCCGAAGATAGTAAGCTGCCGTGTGGTCCCGACAGGTGGGGCAGAGGTGGCCACGGCCCCGGGGCGGGGCGGCCCTGATGGCAGGGGCTGCGGGCGCCGGGGCTCTGCTGAGGTGCGCGGTGGCCCACCTGTCGCAAGGCCCTGTCTCTTTGACCCATCCATCTCTAGGGACCCTCGTCTCATGGTTATTTTTGAAGAAGGTAACAGCTTTGCCGAGATACAGTGGGCACACCACACAGCCCCGCCTAGCCTCTGTGTCCCCACGGCTGCCTGCGCACATTCTCACCACCTCAGCAAGAAGCCACGCCCCTTGGTCATGGCCCCCCCACCCCCCACCCCGGGCAAGCCACCCACCTGCTCTCCGTCTCCGAGGATTTGCCTCTTCTGGACCGTGTGTGTGCTGGAATCATACACTCTGCTCCCACGGAGAAACACGCACGTGTGCACCTGGGCACGTGTCAGGAACGCGTTGTCTGTGACGGCAGAAACATGGAAAGAACCCAGATGTGCTGAATGTAACTTGCAGACATGTTAAAGAGATTATATCTGATGTTTCATCTAAGAACTGTGGTCTGATCCTCTTTAAGTGAGACTGCATGTGTGCTCGTAGCACCAGCCATTCACTTGCTGAGCTGAGAGAGGCGGCCTCCTTCCCAGCCCCCCAGGCCTCGGCCGGGCCTCTGCTGTGCCCCGGACCCCGGCTCCCGCTCCTGTGGGGCTTCCAGGAGACCCCCTCCCCGAGCCCCCTGCTTGTCGCTGGAGGGCTGAGCCTGGAGTGCGCATGGGCACGCAAGCTGCTGTCCTTTCCCCTTCTTTACCGAACCCTCCAAACCCACTGTACTGCCAGCTATACCCTGTTTCTTTGCTCCCCTCCACAGCAAAAGTCCTCTTAAAGAAGTGGTTGGACCTTTGTCTTCAGAGCCTCTCCTGCCCCAGCTCTTTGAGCGCTTTGTGGAGACAGAGTTTAAATACAACGAAATGCACCAGTTTTAAGTATACAGTGCTCAGAGTTTAACAAATCATCGGAGCCACGTTCCTACCACCACAATCCTGACGCAGAAATCGCTGTCATCCCAAAGTGCCTCTTCAAAGCCAACACCTTCGTCCCATCCCCTGGGCCCAGGAGACAACTGGTGTGCTTTGGTCACTATAGGTTTTGTTTCTCTAGACTTTGCTGTGAACGGAACCACACCGCTCCATTCATCCTTCCACTCAGCGCCCATCCCATGGGTTCCATGCAGCACCTGTCAATGTCTACAGACATTGCACTGTTTCCAGTTCTTACCTCTTATGATCAGAGCTGCTATGAACAGCTGTGTACAGACACTGTGCCTGTGTTTTCCTTTCATTTTGGTTAGTGCCCAGAGCTGGGATTTCCGGTAGGGGAATGGTTAACTTTTAAAGAACCTGTGAGACTGTTTTTCAAAGTGACTGTACAATTTTGTGTTCCCACTGGCAGTGAATGAGAGTCCATCCAGTTGCTCGTAGCCTCACCGTCACTGGGTATGGTCGTTCTTTCTAATTTTGGCCATTCTAGTGGTATACTGTTGTGGGTTTAATTTCTGTTTCTGTAATGACAAATGATGTTGACTGTCTTTCCTTGTGTGTGTGTGTGTGTGTTCCTTGTATGCTGTTTTGGTGAAGTATCTATTCCTTCATATCAATTTTATTTGGTCCATTTAAGAACTGGGTTGTCTTACTGAGAATCCTCTCTAATTCTATACTTTAGAGAGTTCTTTATATATTTTAGACACAAGTCCATTACCAGATTTATGTCATGCAAATATTTTCTCCCAGTTTGTGTCTTGTCTTTTCATTCTCAAGTATCTTTTGAAGAGCCAAAGTTTTTATTTTAGTCCAAGCTAACAGTTTTTTTCCGATACTTCATGCTTTTGGGGTCTTAAATTTTTGTCTAACCCAGTGTCACAAGATTTTCTCTTATGTTTTCTTTTAGAAGTTAGGTAGTTTTGGCTCTTATATTCAGTTCTACAATCCATTTTGAGATCCTTTTTGTATAAGGTTAAAGGTTTTTTGTTTTTGTTCTTTTTCTTTTTTTTTTGCACGTGAGGATATCCAGTTATTCCAGCACCACCTGCCGACCAGCTGACTGTTTGCCACGCGGTGGCTGTACCTTTACTGAAGATTAGCTGCATGTATATGTGGGTCCATTTCTGGGCTCCCCGTTGTGTCCCACTGATCTGCATGTCAGCCCTTAGGTCAGTGTTACACCGTCCTCATGACTGTAGCTTTGTAGTAAGTCTTGAAATGAGGTAGTGTACGTCTTTCCACATTGCTCTTTTTCAACACTGCTGAGGCTACGCTGTGTGCTTTTCTTTTCCATGTTCATTTCAGAATCAGGTCATCAGTTTCTACCAAAAAAAAAAAAAGTCAGCTGGGATTTTGATTGAGGCTGTGTTAAGTCTGTAGATGAATTTGGAGAGAATCAGTATCTTAACAACATGGAATGTTACGTGTATTTAGAGAGGACTTGCACATATTTTATCCCTAAGTAATTTCGGGGTGCTATTGTAATCGTCTTTTATCTATCTATTTATTTATTTATTTTTCATTATTATTTTTTCTTTTGCGGTACGCGGGCCTCTCACTGTTGTGGCCTCTCCCGTTGCAGAGCACAGGCTCCGGACGTGCAGGCTCAGCGGCCATGGCTCACGGGCCCAGCCGCTCCGCGGCATGTGGCATCTTCCCGGACCGGGGCATGAACCCGTGTCCCCTGCATCAGCCGGCGGACTCTCAACCACTGTGCCACCAGTGAAGCCCCCATCTTGCTTTTTTAAAATTTCAGTTTTCTAATGTTGGTTGGTACTGCATATACATATAATTGATTTTTTTGCTTTTTTACAGTAGCGACCTGTTTTACATATTTGCTAAATTCAGTTATTGTGATAGGTTTAAAAAAAAAAAAATACGTTCGGGCTTCCCTTGTGGCGCAGTGGTTGCGAGTCCACCTGCTGATGCAGGGGACATGGGTTCGTGCCCCGGTCCGGGAAGATCCCACATGCTGTGGAGCGGCTGGGCCCGTGAGCCATGGCCTCTGAGCCTGCGCGTCCGGAGCCTGTGCTCCACGATGGGAGAGGCCACAACAGTGAGAGGCCCGCGTACTGCGCAAAAAAAAAAAACACATTCTATAGAATTTTCTGTGTGGTTATGTTTATCACATGTGAGTGGAGACGGTTTTACGTTTTCCTTTCCATTCTGTGTACCTTGTATTTCTTGTCTTACTGCACTGTCTAGTACTGAAGCCCAGTACTGAAGGGAAGTCTTGAGAGTGGGCACTCTTGGTGTGTGCAGTCTTTCACAGTTCAGTGGGTTACTGTTGAGTTTTAGTAGGTTCCCTTTATCAGGTTGATGAAGTTTTCTTCTTTTCTTAGTTTGCTCAGAGTGTTTAAGGCAAACAGGAGTAGAGTTTTGTCCTATGCTCTTTTTACCTATCAAGATGATAATTTTTGAAAACGCAATAGAGAAAATTCAGTGAAACCAAAAGTTGGTTCTTTGAAAAGAAATAAAATGGATAGACTTCTAGTGAAACTGATCAGGGAAAAAAGAAGACACAGATTTTCAATATGAAGCATGAGAGAGGGGACATCACTATGATCCTGTAGCTGTTAAAAGGATGAGGGAATGTTATGAACAACTTTATCCCAATAAATTTGACAACTTAGATGAAATGCACAAATTCCTTAAAAGACAGAAACTACCTAAGCTCACTCAAGAAGAAATGGATCACCTTAGTAGCCCTGTATCTATTAAAGAAATTGAATTTTTAATTAAAATCTTGACACAAAGAGACCTTCAATCCCCGGTGACCTCACTGGTGATTTCTACCACCCCTCAGGGAACAGGAAATGTCTGTCATACACAGGCTTCTCCACCTGTCCGTGAGGCAGGATAACCTTGATACCAGAATCAGAGGAGGATGTGATGAGAAAACTACAAGCCAGTTCCCACGTCAATATGGCTGTAAAAATCCTTGCTTTGGAGCAAAATTGATTTAGCAATTTAAAAGGATAATAATGCAGGTAGGGTTTATCTCAGAAACTCACATTTGGATTAACATTCAAAAATCAATTGCTGTAAGGTGCCATATTGACGCAATAAAAAAGAAAAACCGTAAGATCTTCTCGAAAGCTGCAAAAAAAAAAAAAGAAAAGAAAGTGACAAAATTCCATACCCCTTCACAATAAAAAACAGTACAAAGTGAGAACGGAAGGCGCTCCCTCAGCCTGATGAGCAGGTGTTAGGGGTCCCCGCAGTGGCTGCAGGTACTGCAGTGTGAACAGCTGAGTCCTCTCCTAATGCCAAGTGCAAGTAGGTTGCTGCTGGCATCTCTTTTGTTCTCTTTTTAGAAATAACCTTTACTGCTGAAGCAATACTCTGCATTGTGGAAAGTTAGGAAATACTGATAAGAAAAAATAAAGCATACAACACCACGTTTTCACTGCCGAGAAAAGACATCTTCTGTGTGTGTGTGTGCTTACACGTGTGCATGCATGCATTGTGTGTGGCAGGCTCTGGGGCCCAGGTAGCCCACGTGGTGCAGGTGCTGCTGTGGGGCACTTGCCCCGTGGCCAGTGGTCAGTGGCTGGAGTAAAGGTGGCTTGATCCCACGGAGGGGCCGTGTTTGCCGGCCTGCGAGCTGATTGCTTGCAGTAAGTCTCTTAGTATGTGTGTCTGTGTCTCTGGCTGACCCTGACTGACCTGATACGAGTGTGTAATGTATACTTATTAATTTTATAGAATCCCCTCTTTACAGTCAGTGACTGCCGCCTTCCGTGTCAGTGAGCCCTGTCTTATCCACTGCGTGGACCACAGAGAGACCTCCTGCCCCTGCTCCTGCCCACGGAGCCGCCCTTTCTGGTCCTGCCTTCATGCTCTCCTGTTGCACGAGTACCTCGTCCTGTGCCGTTCAGTTTGCCTTTTTTATGGGTCATTAAAATGAAAATCCAGGGGCTTCCCTGGTGGCGCAGTGGTTGAGAGTCCGCGTGCCGATGCAGGGGACGCGGGTTCGTGCCCCGGTCCGGGAAGATCCCACATGCCGCGGAGCGGCTGGGCCCGTGAGCCATGGCCGCTGAGCCTGCGTGTCCGGAGCCTGTGCTCCGCAACGGGAGAGGCCACAACACTGAGAGGCCCGCGTACCACAAAAAAAGAAGAAAATCCTCCTTTGACTTTGTCTGGGCTCTGTTACACGTTTGCTTTCTATTGGTTTTGTGTAATTACCTTTATCACATGTTCCTTCTGTGCTTTGAGGTATATTCTGATTTGAAAGCCTCTTTATCGAGATACCTTTTGAAAATAAATACATTTTCCTTTAAGAACCACTATGCTGCTGTTTCCCAGTTTACTGTGTAGCGTTTTGTCATCCCCAGTTTTGAAGGCTTTTAGTTCCCACTCTGATTTCCTTTCTGACCCTCATCCTTAGAAGTGCATTTCTTAATTCTCAGATTTAAGGTGTCCGTGGTCTCTCCGCCCCCCATCTAAACTGTATTGTGGTATAAGAAGTTGGTCCTTTCAGATGTTAGACTGCTCTCTGGGCTGCGTGTGGCCATTTTTCATGACCAGTTGTCCTGTGTCCTTGAAAAGAATGGGCACTGAGCGATTACTGACCGGGATGTTTTGTATGTGCTCATTGGATCAAGCTGGCTATTGTGTTCCAGTCTCTTGTGTTCTAGTGTTTGCTGGGCTTGTCTCCTTGGCCCGTTAGCTACTGAAAGGTGCTTTAAAGCCTGTTCCTGTGATTGTGGCTCTGTCTGCCCTCTGGTGTCAGTTTTTGCTCTTTACTCTGAGGCTGTCTTCTGTGTTTCGTGAAAGGAGCCTCTGCTGTGAGGTAGTGACATACCTCATCACCTCCTGGGTTGGGTCGTGTAGCAGCCTCAGTTCCTCTGCTCACCATTTAAGCAATGTATCTTTTCTCTCCTTCTCTCGAAATCCTTCTAGGTTGTTATGTTCTTGATATCCCTTGCTCATTCTGAGCTAGGTGGATTGCTTTTTCCTTTCCAGTCTGACAGACTTCGTCTTTTAGCTGTATTTCTTAGTCCTCTTACTTTTGTATGAATAAACATTTAGTTCTTTCACATTGTACTTGTTTATTCTGACTTTTCTGTCTCTTTTTCTCTCTTATTTTGCCTTTTTAGATCTTCTTCGGTTCCCTTTCTATTGCCTCTACAGGTTTGGGAATTACACACTTTTTGCGGTCACCTTGGACGTGAGAGTGGTGTGTAGCAAGCCAGCCTTTTCAGACCACCTGGGACACCCCCCAGGTTGCCTTTCCTCGTGCTTCGTGTCCATTGTTGTTTCGATTGCGTTGTGCGTGTGTTTATATATTTTCACCTATAACTGCCACTTCTTCCGAATGATCTTCTTTACTGGTTTCTTTCATGAGGACCTTCGTAATGAAACCAGAGAAATGGACTTCGGTGTTTCCTTGCAGGTGAAGACAGGGCCGAGGGTCGGGGCCTCTGTTGTGTGCAGGCCTTGGCCGAGCCTCCGCCGGCCCACGACCCTCGCTCCCCGCTGTGGTTCTCGATGTCTCCCAGACACCTTCTCCGGACTGCGGAGAAGTGCCCGCCTTTGTCCTCAAGACGCTGAGGCAGCTTAGACAAGGGAAGGACACCACTCCTTTTATTCAGGGGCAGTTTGGGAAGATGGAATTCTTTTATCGCTGAGAGGATAAAATCTGTGTCGGCTGGTTCACTTGGAGCTGCTGACCCTGTGGCCGTGGCCCTGAGCGACGGTCCTCCGAGGCCCTGCCGGGGCACCCCCGTGATTATCTGAGCCCCTGCCTGCCTTTGTAAAGCGGAAACAATACCATCTGTTCAACTGAGGCTAGTTAGGGGCTCTAAATAAAATGACATATGAGAGTAAAGCACCATGCAAATGTAATTGGAAATGGATCATTAAACCCAGTCCCTTACTGAAGGGGGTGGGGCGTTGTCGTTAATTACAGTTGCTGTGTGTACCGGGCACTTGCCTGGGTTCCACGTGGCCCTGCAGGACAGTGGTTCTTTTCCTGATTTATACACAGGGAGACCGAGATTGCTCACGATTTCAGCCAGTGCGCGCGGGTTGTTTGCCGCGTGGTCCACGGCCACACCACGCCACAGGTTGTGAGGGTCTGACTTGCAGATGCCCTGGCTGGAAACAGCCCTGTCATTGTAGTTTCCCGGAGGCCTGCCTTCCCTCTACTACATCAGCTTTGGGGCAAGAACGGGGGGAGGGGGAGCCTTCCGTGGCCCTGGGGTCCCTTTCTCAGGGCCCAGGGCGCTTCCTTGAACACCAGGAGCAGTGAGCTTTGGAAATGACGCTGGTGCAGGGCTTATCGACGCTTCTCGTCAGGCAGCACCTATGGACACGTCTTCACTCACGTGAGTTTACTCCCTGGAGTGGATTCGGGGCCAGGTCCTCTCTCTGTAGCAGGCTGTCGAGAGGAGACACGGGGCTTGCCTGCACCCGCCCCCTTTCCCCAGCCCTGTGCAGAAGAATACCTGCGTACTGTGGCTTTTAAGGAAGTTCACAAAAAAGACAAATCTGAGTTGGTATTTACTTTGAAAGAATTTGCCACAGATGCAGGATCTTTAAAACAGAGCACTGGAGTTTATAAATGTTGTTGTGTATATCTGTTCAGGAACTTAGATTTGCAAACGGATGTGACTGCAGTTTCTCCTGGTTTTGCATCCTGAGTCCAGGATTCTAAACATGTGATGGCCCAGGCCTCCTCGCCTCGCACCTGCTCCCTTTCTTCCACCCCTTTGCCATGTGGGTGGAATCAGTGCGGGGGACGCTCCGAGTAAACGAAAGTTTGCTTATTCTGTAAAAACAATTTCTCGGAACATTTTTAACATCTCTGTTTTAACTTGCAATTGTTTTTTTCCTTGGAATATTTAGTATTTAATTTTAATAATGACTGTCCTGAGAAGTGTATCTGTAGGGCCCATAAATAGATTTTTGTAACACAAAATATCAAGTTTGTTTTTTCTCTTAAAAATGTCAGCTCATGATTGGGGATTTAGTTGCCTAGTTTTCTGTACGATGGTTTAAAAATATGGTAGGAAGAAAAAGGGGAAAAGCGTGTTCTTCTCACCGCGTCCCGTGCTGGAAGAAGACCAGAGGTGGTGGGGTGAATGCTGACAGTCCCAGAGATGGCGCTGCAGCCCTGCCAAGTCACGCCCTCACACCTTCGGCTGGGTTCACGTCAGCCGTCTCTCTGCAAGCCTGTCAAGCGCACGCCTCCTTATACTGCTGCTTTATCCTGGACTGCATGATTTGCTTCCAGAGTCTCAAACTCGCCAAAGATGAAATGGACTGTGTTTTTCAAACCAAGTTGGAACTGGGTTCTGAGGCCGGAAATCTTGGACTGTCTGGCCTGGACCCTCCCTCGGGTCTCCTCCGGCTGCGGGCCTGCCCCCACTTCCACCTCTTCCTTTGAAGCCAGGTCTGAGTCAGTCCTAGGAACCTTGGCCCCGAGGGCCCCGGGGAGGCTCAGGTGACGGTGTGGGGAGGACCCAGAGATCCCTGAGGTGACTGCAGCCACTGTGGGCTCATGCCCTCTGCTGTAGACGCTGCCGTCTCGTGGCCACTTCATGTCCGTACACGAGTTTGCACAAAGCTGATTGATCTGGGGGCCTTATATTTTGCTTCTCTAGGTACATAATTTTGCAGTGTTTGGTATATCCGGAGATTAAAAGCACGTTTGCATACATGGAATTGCTCTGAGAGGTACCAGTGGGATTTAAGCCGTGGGCAGGGTAGTGAGGGGAGGGGGTGGGTGGTCCTTGCTTTAATCTGGAGTTTTTATGCCATTATCCTCTATTTACAGCTTTCAGGAATCATCTGGTATCACTGCACATATGTTTAGAGCTGTTGCCAAGGTGACGAGCCTCGTCTCGCTGCCCACACAGTCCTTCCGGGCGGGGGGACGCTTGGCGGGATCTGTTCACACAAGGGTCCCCAGGCTGTCCCATTGCAGTCACGTTGTCTGCCCCCTTGTAGCTTGAGTGCCTGGTTGCTTTCCCTGCAGTGTGTTTCCCATGGAGAGAAGGGGACCCGCTTTGTTTCTGTGGTTGTTTTCAGCCGACCTCCTTAGAGATACAATGACCAACTCGGGCTTCTTATGTTTTTCAGTGGAAATATCCATTTAAACATTTTTACAGTAGTGCATATAAACGACTGTAGTCGTATGACCTGGGTTATGATTTATGGGTTTTTCCGCTGGGTTAAAGAAGTCTGAAGTCACGTATATTATAGTGGTGCTCCTCCGGGTGTGTTGGTAACTTCTCCGTCTCTCTGAAGGTTGAATTTGTACAGTGAAGCGTCCTCGTGTTTCATTCGGGGCCGCCTTCTATTCACCTGCCATGTCACTGTGCACTTTCAGGAAGAGAAAACTGTCAACCTTCTTTGGGTCATGGACTCCCTGGGGATCGGTTAAAAGCTGTGGATCCTCTCACTTTTCCTGCACGGTTTCTGGAGCCTCAGGGCTCTCCAGACCCTTGTCCCTTCACCTCAGCTGTCCCTGAACTTCGTCTCAGAGGTTTGGCCCAGGAAGAGTCTCATATCATCACTCGAATTTACAGTTTCTATTTAGATGAAAGTTCCTGGTTATTGACTTTTGGGGTAGAACCTAGTCACGTTCCACAAATGATTCTGTCACATGCAGGATACCTTTCCCCCTTTCTCTGTCAAGATCTCTTGATAATTTTACAACTGAAGACGTATGCCACCATCAGAAGTGACAGGGCATGGTGTGAATGACTGTGCAGTGTGAAGCTGCATCAGGTTTTTAAAAAGAAATTAGTTAGTTTCTTGCAGTTCCATTTCTAGTTGTGAACCCTAAAAGAAACTCTTAGGTATACATGTACAGAAGCGTGAAGACAAATGTTCATTGTAGGACTGTTTGTACTGCCAAAGAGCTGGAACAAAATAAATGCCAGTCAATAAGAGAATTTTTTTTTTCCTTTCAGACAATGAATACCACACTGCAGTTATAATAAAGTAGAACTACATTGAACAGAAGCATAGATAAATCCCCAAAGCATAATCTGGAGGGGAAACGGTTTATGAAGATCCGTGCAACGTGTTTCTTGTAAAAATATCCCGTATCATGTTTATAGGTTTACAGTGTAGCATGTAGCACGAGTGTGAAAACATGTATGGTGATGATTAGCATCAAAATCCAAAATCTGGGCTTCCCTGGTGGCGCAGTGGTTGAGAGTCCGCCTGCCGATGCAGGGAACACGGGTTCGTGCCCGGGTCTGGGAAGATCCCACATGCCGCGGAGCGGCTGGGCCCGTGGGCCATGGCCGCTCAGCCTGCGCGTCCAGAGCCTGTGCTCTGCAACGGGAAAGGCCACAACAGTGAGAGGCCCGCGTACCGCCAAAAAAAAAAAAAAAAAAAAAAATCCACAATCTTCGGAGAGGAGGAGGAGGAGGGATGATAGCAGGATTCATAGGGGCTCCAACTATGTATGTAATATTTTTATATAAAAAAATTCCAAACCAAATATGGCAAAATGAACAGGCGATGGGATACATGAATGTTTCTTACATTATTTCTCATACTTTTCTGTATGTTTCTACATTTTAATGAAACTTTTAGCCATTGTTACTTTGTTATAAAATGCCAAGGATAGAAAATATTTGCTGTGAGGAGATCATAAAATGTAATAACCCGTTTTACACATATTTAGGGGCCTCCGGATTCCTGGAATGGTTTGAAAAGGAACTGCTTTTCCCCTCGACACTGTGAAAACATGACTCAAACAACGTGTGCCATGCGTGGGCTTTGGGGAATTAGAACTTGACCTCAGTTGGCTGCTGTTGACTGGCCTGCCCAGTCTGTAATGTTTTCATTACAGTTTCATTGGTGAGGTTTTTTGTTTGTGATTGTTTTTTGTGTTTAATTGGCAGATGGTAGGGTTCGAACTGAGCTGGCCACTTGTCATGCCTTTGGTTGTGTCCAGGGGAAGCCCACTGGGTCCTTTCATGATCCAGTCCAGGCTTTCACCACAGTGGTCAGATGTCACCTTCTGTTCTGATCCTTAGTGGACGGGACTTGTGACAGTGGCCCTGGAGGGAGTTTCTAGGTGGGACGTGGGTTCTACTCCGGACTCTCCAAGCATCCTGCTTGCTAGTTCTGGGCGTGTCATTCCCACCATGGGGATTTTGGTTTTCACCCTGTAAAATATCTGTCCTAGGACAAAACTCGTAGGGTTTTTCCAGATCATATAGGTAAAATGATTAGTAGAACATGAAGTGTTAAATAAGGTTTGTGGATGCAGTTTGCAATTCCCTATGTCTGATTCTGTAATCAGATGATAGAGGCAGTGTATGTGCCTGGTGGAAAATCATAAAATACAAAGAAGACTGAGAGCACATTCCCGCGGGCGTCCCTGTGTTACTAGCTTCTGGAGTCTCGTTTCGTGGATTAATTGTATTTTATTATTACATGGTATATTTTAGCAAAAATTAGAGCCTCCTATCTTGTAACTGGTTTTACCTTTCCTTTCAGATCTCAGAGCTGTTGTGTGGAAAAAGGCTTTTTCTCCGTGACTGCTGATATGACCTGCTCTTTACTGTGTCTGCCAGTGCCTTGGTTTAGCACAGGGTTGGCTGTCTTTTTCTTAAAGGGCCAGAGAGTAAATACTTCAGGCATCGCAACCTTAAGGGGCAGTGTTGAGGGTGTCACGTGGGTACTTGTATCGCTGTTCACAGGTGTCAGCACTGTCGGTGGCTCCGGGGTGGGCCCAGCAGGGAGGAAAGCCTGCGCTGGCAGTGCGAGGACTGTTAGGAGGGCCCCTCTGGGTCCCCTCCCAGCCATCCTCCTCTCCAGGGAGGGGCAGCAAGTGCCCACCAGCTTTTTGCCTTGGGCTCAACTGAGCCTTGTTGAGTTTACTGTGAACAAATCCCGGTTTCTGTGATGAGCATTCCCTGGCGTGGAGCCACCACGCTCAGAGTCCATTTCCCTGGGTGAGGGGAGCAGCCAGCGACCCAGGCCTGGGGCCCTTCCTCGGGGTGGAGGTGACCCCTGAAGCTGGTGTGCCGCCTTCCCTTAGGGGTCCGAGGGGCCACACCACGCAGGGTGGAGAGCGGGGTGCAGCCTCTGTTGGTCTGGAGGACACAGCAGGAGGTCGTTTATCTTGGCTTTGGGGAGCAAGTGGCCAGTCGTAGGACACTCCACGAGTTTATCTTGCGTAGGTGTTGTGTTAGTTCCTAGGGCTGCTGTAAGTCACCACGCACTGGCTGGTGTAGGCAGCAGAGGTGCGTCCTCACAGTTCTGGAGGCCAGAATTTTAGGCTGCGGTGCTGGCAGGACACTCCCTCCCAGACCCCTGGGCAGTACCCCCGGTCTCCTCCAGCTCCTGGCGGCCCACGCCTTCGTCGGCTCGGGGCCGCGGCACTGTCTCCCTTCTGTCACGGGGACGCTTGCCGTTGGGGTGAGGGTCTGCCCCGAGTATCCAGGAAGGTCTCCTCTTGAGGTCCTTCACTTAGTTACCTTATCCCAAATAAGGTCACACGCACAAGTGCTGCGTGGCAAGATCTTCGGGAGTGGGCCTGCCGTTCAGCCCACTGCTGCTGCTTCCTTGAGGTAACCGTGTAGCTTTTCTCTTTCCTCTTTCAGATGTAATGTAGCCGTGAACAAATGCACAGGTCTTAGGTGTACAGTGTAAGTGTGCCCACCCCTGAGACTCTCAGCGCCCCTGAGAGGGCACTTCTGTGACGTGGCGGGGACCCCACTGTGGGGGGCCTGCCTCTGAGCAGCGCTGCCCTGTGGGCACGGTGCACCTGGCGCCGCTCGCTCGTGGACACGTGCTTTGCAGTTCGCGGCTGTCGTGCACAAGGCTCCCTCCCACAGGAAGTAGGGTGTCTGGGTAAATGCATTTTCAATATATTCTCTCAGTGCCCTCTTGCTGAGGAAAAGCCGCTCAGTTTCTCCAGGAGCCCTGCTGCTCCACCCAGGAGAGGATTTTTGTTGGGTTTTGCCAAAGTGAGCAGTACAGGGAGGAGGTGGGTCCAGGGCGAGTGTCAGTGTGTGTTGCGCTCCGAGTGGGCGGTGCCAGTGCCCAGGAAGGGCTGGGAGACCTGGGAGTGGTGCCCTGTGCTCCCGGGACCCTGGAGGCGGCAGGCCACGACCTCCACCTGCCCGCCGTGGGGCCCACGCCCCCCGTTGTCACAAAGGCACCCAGCAACAGCGCGTGAAATGTGGCCAACCGTCACTACAAACAGGACTTGCGACTGGGGTGTGTGTTTAGAGTTACTTGTTTCTGGTGCGTGGAAGCCTGTTTAGAAGAAGGTCGCAGTGAGTGTAGTTGCCCCGAGCAGTTACCGGAACGTCCCTCTGCTCAGGTTCCAAGGTGAAGCGTCGGGAACCGTGGACACGCGTGCCTCCCTGGTTTTTCATTCCCAAGTCTGATGAGACTTCGGGCACAGGCCAGGTGATGGTGACTTCTGAGGCAAAGGAGGTGGCTTCATGATGGGTTTATTTCTGGATGACTTTGTTACTAATTTAGACTTGTTTTGCTCCAAACATCCCCTTGGCAAACTTGCCATTCAAAGAGGGAAATTACCAGCTGATTATTTAAATGTAAGGGAAGTGGAGAGGATCGTTCTTTTGGTAGCCTTTTTCTGCAAAAGACTTTCTGTTTCAGGAACCAGAGAGTATGGTGGCCACAGTGTCGCCAGCACAGACAGGTCTTTTCCAGGCTGCTGTGTGAGTTTAGCCGCTGTGTCCCCTGTGACAGATGACCGGGCTGGGGTGGGCTGTGTCCCCGGGAACCTCAGCAGCACACGATGGGGTGAGCGGCCTCGGCGGTGCCCGGCCCGGGCAGGTGGACGTGCAGGGCTACAGGGGACAGTGTGCCATGGGGAGCAGCGGAGGACGCGTCTGGGGACGTCGCCCACCCTGAGGCGGGTGCTGGTGGTTGTCCTGTGTCACTGTGGGGCCATGTTTTGACGCTGCTGCACTGAGCATGTCCGGCGGCAGGTGCGCCTCAGAGGCTGCGGTCTCTGGGCCCGGGCTTGTGCTGTGGGCTGAGAACAGGGGGAAGGGGAGGAGGCCTTCTCTGGCTCTGGTGGCCGGCCAGGGCGCCCTCCTGGGCTGGCTCAGAGGCTGAGCTGCAGTCCTTCCTAAGACGCTGCGAGTGCGCGCACACACCCGCGCCTGCGCATGCGGAGCCGATAACCAGCTGCCGGGCCGCCAGCCACACGGGCCACGTGCGCCCGTAAGAGCGTGTGGCCCAGCAGGCTGATGTGAACAAGCTTTTTTAAAAAGCAGTTTTGGAGGAGCAGGGCCTGGGCGCCTCACGTCCTCGGTGAGGATGTGCTGTGGGACACACTGCGGGGCGTGGGCTGCAGGACAGGACACGTGGCGCCCCGGTCTCCTGAAACGAGCCCCTGCTCAGAGTTGCCCGTGTGTGGGCACCGGGCCGAGACCGGAGGAGGAAGGAGACAGCCGGGGTCCCTCTCCTGGATGCATCTGCGCAGCAGGAGGTGTGCGAGCACCTCGACTTTGACCTTGATGCTCTGCTTGGTGTCTCCATCCATCTGTCCGGTGTCCTGATGGGAAGATGTCCCTTTATATGCAAAACGTTACACTTGTACGAAATCCTTTTGTCACCTGTCCTTTGGTTTTTCTGGCCACATAGACCATCCTGGGGAGACACAGAGGTGCTGAGGGTTGTGCAGAGTGGGAGGGCTCCCAGGGCCACGTCAGCCACGGCCCCCTCCCTTTCCTGGGGAGGCACCTTTGTAGGCAGGGTGCCCCCAGCCTCATGGACGTTTGGGTTCCCACGGTGGGGGTGGCTGTTATTTGAGCTCTGTGTGACGGTGCCGGGAAGTGGGGAGGGGGTAGCATTTTCACACGGGGCCTGGCTCTCCAGCCTTCAGGGGTGAGTGTGCTCCTGCGTGTGTGTGTGTTCAGCCAGGCTGCTTCAGGCTCTGGTGGAGGCAGTGTCCTTGGCCTGGGCCTTCACCGCCCTGAGAATGGTGGTTCTGTGTCTTCAAGCCTCCTGGCTGCATGGTCACGTGGCCAGAAACCCATTATCGAAGTAACAATTACGGCCTTTTCGAACCAACTGGCAGGAAAAGTGTCGAGTTTCCTGTGATGTTGCCATCACTTCTTAATTTAGAAACTGATAAAAGATCTACCCACGGGTGTCATCAGGCAGAGGGGGACGTGTCCATGGTTGCATTCACAGAGATGCACGGCAGAGGCAGCGTCCAGCCACCGGCTGCTGCGTGTCTGCTCCCCACCATCTGTACGTGCAGGCCTGGGGCAGACACGGGCAATAAACCACCGTGAGGGCAGTGGGCGGAGCCTGTGCCTGCCCGCCCCTTGTCACTGCCGCGGCTGTGGCTCTTCGAGGAAGTGACGGGACCTCACCCTTTGGGGGCAGGGAGGTGATGGCAGGAGGAGACTGGTTCCTCAGAGAGGGGGGCACACCTTGGCTCTCAGGCAGAAGCCTATAACCGGGTGTTCCTTCAGGAGAAGCATCTGAAGTGCCCTGGAGGAACACTGGCTTCAAGGGCTCCATCCTCAGCCCCCACCTCCCCAGCCTGAGAGACTCAACGGCCACTGATAAGAGCCCTGGGCAGGTGTCAGGTATCATCCTGAGCTCTTAACATGAGGAAGGTTTACTTCCATATTTTACAGATAGAGAAACAGATATATCCAACCACAAACCCAGGGCTCTTTTTTTTCTTCATTGAAGTATTATCGTTGATTTGCTGTGCTATATATATTTCAGGTGATTCAGTATTTTTGCAGATTACACTCCAGTTAAAGTTATTATAAGATACTGGCTCTAATTTCCTGTGCCGTCCAATATATCTTCGTAGCTTATTTATTTTATACATAGTAGTTTGTGTTTCTTAATCCCCTCTCCCTGTCTTTCCCCTCTCCCTTCCCGCTCCCAACTGGTAATCACTGGTTCGTTCTCTGTATCTGTGAGTTTGCTTCTTTTTTGTTATAGTCACTAGTTTGTTGTATTTTTTAGATTCCACATATAAGTGATCTCATACAGTGTGTGATTTTGTCTGTCTGACTTATTTCACTTAGCATAGTGCCCTCCAAATCCATCCATGTTGCTGCACATGGCAAAACTGCATTCTTCTTTATGGCTGAGTAATAGTCCATTGTGTGTATAAACACCACATCTTCTTTATCCATTCATCTATTGATGGACACTTAGGTTGCTTCCATGTCTTGGGTATTGTAAATAGTGCTGCTATGAACATTGGGGTGCATGTATCTTTTCAAATTAGAGTTTTCATTTTTTCCAGATATATACCCAGGAGTGGAATTGCTGGATCATATGGTAGCTCTATTCTTGTTTGTTTTTTGTTTTTCTTTGCGGTACGCGGGCCTCTCACTGTTGTGGCCTCTCCCGTTGCGGAGCACAGGCTCCAGACGCGCAGGCTCAGCGGCCATGGCTCACGGGCCTAGCCGCTCCGTGGCATGTGGGGTCCTCCCGGACCGGGGCATGAACCCGTGTCCCCTGCATCAGCAGGCGGACTCTCAACCACTGCGCCACCAGGGAAGCCCTATTCTTAGTTTTTTAAGGAACCTCCATACTGTTCTCCATAGTGGCTGCACCAATTTACATTCCCACCAACGCTGTAAAGAGGGTTCCCTTTTCTCCACCCCGCCAGCGTTTGTAATTTGTAGGCTTTGGTGACGGCCATTCTGACCGGTGTGAGGAGATACCTCATTGTGGTTTTGATTTGCATTTCTCTAATAATTAGAGATGTTGAGCATCTTTTCATGTGCCTGTTGGCTATCTATGTGTCTTCTTTGGAAAAATGTCTGTTCAGGTCTTTTGCTCATTTTTTGATTGGGTTGGTTTGTTTTTTTGATATTTAAGTGTGTGAGCTGTATCTACATGGTGTGTGTGTGTGTGTGTGTGTGTGTGTGTGTGTGTGTGTGTGTGTGTGTGTGTATGCATGCATACACACACACACACACACACACACATGTATTTTTTTGCCGCGTCATGAGGCTTGTGGGATCTTAGTTTCCCGACCAGGGATTGAACCCACGCTCTCAGCAGTGAAAGCGCAGAGTCCTAACCACTGGACTGCAAGGGAGTTCCTGTTTATATATTTTGGATATTAACCTCTTTTCAGTTGTATCATTTGCAAGTTTTCTCCCACTCAGTAGGTTGTCTTTTTAGTGGTTTCTTTTGTTACACAAAAGCTTTTAAGTTTAGTTAGATCCCCTTTGTTTATTTTTGCTTTTATTTCTTTTGCCTTTAGAGACAGATCCAAAAAAAATATTGCTATGATTTATGTCAAAGAAAGTTCTGTCTATGTTTTCTTCCAGGAGTTTTATGGTTTGTGGTCTTAGGCTTAGATCTTTTAATCCATATTTAGTTTATTTTTATATATGGTGTGGGGAAATGTTCTAATCTTTCATCTTTTATGTGTAGCTGTCCAGCTTTTCTAGCGCCATTTATTGAAGAGGCTGTCCTTTCTCCATTTATATTCTTGTCCCCTTTGTGGTAGATTGATTGGCCATAGGTGCATGGGTCTCTATCCTGTTCCATTGATGTAAGTGTCTATTTTTTAAAAATCAATTAATTTATTTTTGTCTGTGTTGGGTCTTTGTTGCTGCGCACGGGCTTTCTCTAGTTGTGGCGAGCGGGGGCTACTCTTCATTGTTGTGCGTGGGCTTCTCATTGCAGTGGCTTCTGTTGTTGTGGAGCACTCACTCTAGGTGCGCAGGCTTCAGTAGTTGTGGCACGCAGGCTCAGTAGTTGTGGCTCGTGGGCTCTAGAGCACAGGCTCAGTAGTTGTGGTGCACGTGCTTAGTTGCTCTGCAGTATGTGGCATCTTCCCAGACCAGGACTCAAACTTGTGTCCCCTGCATTGGTCGGCAGATTCTTAACCACTGCCCCACCAGGGAAGTCCCTAAGTGTCTGTTTTTGTGTCAGCACCGTACTGTTTTGATTACTGGAGCTTTATAGTATGGTCTCAAGTCAGGGAGCATGATACCTCCCACTTTGTTCTTTTTTCCCTCAAGATTGCTTTGGCAATTAGGCAAGACTTGTGGTTCCATGTAATTTTTAGGATTGGATTATTTTAGTTCTGTGGAAAATGTCATACATATTTTGACAGGGATTGCATTGAATCTGTAGATTGCTTTGGGTAATATGGCCATTTTAACAGTATTAATTCTTCCAACCCAAGAGCATGGGATATCCTTCCATTTCTTTGCATCATCTTCAAATTTCCTTTATCAGTGTTCTGTAGTTTTCAGAGTATAGATCTTTCACCTACACAGTTAAGTTTATGCCTAGGTATTGGATTGGCCAAAAAGTTCGTTCGGATTTTTCTGTAAGATGTTATGGAAAAACCTGAATGAACTTCTTGGTCAACCCAGTATTTTATTCTCTTTGATGCAATTCAAAATGGGATTTTTGTTTTCTTTCTCTTTCTGATAGTTCATTATTAGTGTATAGAAAAGCAACAGATTTGTGTCCTTAACTACTTAGGCCAGTGTTTCTGAAGTGTCCTGACAGCTTCTCATAATTTAGGAAAACAGTCTATTTCTGTCTTTGCCCTTAACACACACCCTGGAAACACGTTCACAAAATAACTCTTCATGAGATGGTGTGTGTGATGCCTCCTGATATTATCTGTTCTGTGTTATTTCACTTTCTAACAAGTGGCTATTGAACATGCTAAAACAATTGTGGGACTGAGTGTGGTTTTGGAAACCCCCAGTAGGTGAGCTGTGTCTGCAGGGCACGTTCCCAGAGTTGCTCTCACTCTCCTGTTTCTCCTTTGATGAAATGTCTCTGCACGTCTTTTGTCCATTTTCTAATTGGATGTTTGTTGTTTACAGTTGTTTTGATTGTTGTTTATTTTTTATTCATACGAGTCCTTTGACTTGTGATTTGCAGTTTGCCTTTTCATCCTGTGAACTAGGTCTTTCATTGAGCAGAAGGTTTTAATTTTGCTGAGATACAGTTGACCAGTTTTTCCCTTTGTGAATGGACGGTACTTCTGGTGTCATGTCTTAAGAACTGTTTGCCTAGCTTGAGGTCTTAAAGATTTTCTTCTTCTTTTTTTTTTTTTCTACAATTTGTACAGGTTTTCATACTTTTTTTAAATTTAGATTTATACCTGAGCATTTCAGTTTTATTTGACGCACTTGTAAATGGTGTTGTGTTTTAATTCTATTTCCACATGTTCTTGCTATTCGTAGACATGTGGTGGGTTTTCGTGTGTCAGTCTGGTATTCTGCAACCTTGTTGAGCTCACTGTTTCCAGGAGTTTGGTAGATTCCTTGCAGTTTTTTAGATAGACAGTCACATCATTATCACATAGAAAGTTTTATTTCTTCCCTTCCAGTCTGTTTGCCTTTTATTTCCTTTCTTCCTCATTCACTGGATAGTGCTTCCAGTAAGATGTCCAGAAGCAGTGGTGGGAGGGCAGCCGTGTCCCGTGTCTCACTGTTAGGGGTGATGTTGGCCGACGATGCTGTCCACCCACCTGCTCACTCTGAGGGGTTCCCTGGACCCCTCTTGTGCCGAGAGTCTTGATATGTGTTAAATACTTTTTCTGCACCAGTTGTTAGGATTGTGTGATTCTTCTTCTTTGGCCTGTTAATGTGGTGGATTGCGTGGATCGGTTTTCAGACACAGAGCCAGGTTTGCATGTTTCTGACACAAGCATAGCTGCACCGGCCTCTCTAGCCGCTTTCTCCATGTGGTGACCCTGTGGGGTCCCCGCTGGTCCCAGTGCTGGATCTTCCCCCCTTTTGTCCTGCAGCCGCCTGGTGGGTGGGTGTAGTGCCCGCCCAGGGCCACTTTTCCCATCCTGTCCCTCCCCAGGGCTGTCCTCCTCTGGGTTCTCAGTCTGCTCTTTCTCTGGCTTGTGCTTTTGTCTCCGTGGAGCAGCCATGGAGGCGTGTGGACTCGTCCCGTGCTGTGCTCTTGGTCACCACGTCGTGGGGCTCTCAGGGTGCCGGCCTGTCCCTGTCTTCTCCTCTCATTTATTCTGCAGCTTGGTCCCTTCTCTGTAAGACATCTTTTTCCTCCTCTGTTTTAACCACCCCCTCCTCCAACCTTCCTAGTTCACCGTTAATTGATAAGGTTTTCATTTCCATTCTGGCCGCGCAGTTCCAGTGGCTTGTGTGCTCTGTGCAAGGGAGGGTGGGTCTCGCCACAGGCTGGCAGCCTTGAGCTGCTGCCCCATTGTGTCCAGGGAGCTGCACTTCTGCACAGGGCATGGGGCGCCGTGAAGGGAGACTGTCCTGGGACAGGGTCTGGTAATTAGCCCTCCACTTTCTAAGCGCCTGCCAGGGTGTAGCAGGTACATACCCCGTGGTGGTTTTTTTTTTTTTTTTTTTTTTTCGGTATGCGGGCCTCTCACTGTTGTGGCCTCTCCTGGTGCGGTGCACAGGCTCCGGACGCGCAGGCCCAGCGACCATGGCTCACGTGCCCAGCCGCTCCGCGGCATGCGGGATCTTCCCGGACCGGGGCACGAACCCGCGTCCCCTGCATCGGCAGGCGGACTCCCAACCACTGCGCCACCAGGGAAGCCCTACCCAGTGTTTTAAACTTTACTATTGTGATATGTAACATAATATCCAAAAGTCTGCAAAATAAAAATGTACAATTTCATTCTCACAAAGAACACACGCATGTGACTTTTGTGTAGAAAACTCCAGGTCACACTCCCAGGCATGACTGCCCATCCCACCCTCCTCCAGACTTTTACTTACAATAGTCACCGCTTGATGTTTTTAATAGTCTTGTCAGCTGAGCAGTGCATCCCTCAGCACTGTTTTCAGAAACTTAGGGAAACATACAATGTAACTTTTTTTTGCCTTGACTTGTGAGATGGTTGGGTTGTTGCAGGCTCCCACAGGGGCTGCTGGCGCGTGCGGTACAGGCCTGCGTCCTGCGCTGGCGTGGCCTCTGGGTGTCGCCCCAGGAGCTGTGGGCTGTTGGGCGCGCGTGCGCGGTGGGTCCGTGGCTCCGCTCGCGCTCCCATCAGGATGCGTCGTTTGCTCTGTTCTGCATCTTCGCTGATGTTCTATAGCTTATTTTGGTTTTTGTTTGCATTGTCCTGTTGGTTAAAGAAGCTGATCAGTTTTTCATCTGGATTTCCTCTTTTGTGAAAGGCCTGAGTCTCACTTCCATCTTTTGTAGTGGACGTTTTCTCTTTTCCTTATTGATTTGTGGGAGCTCTTTATAGATGCTGGATAAGAGATTTTTGTCAGTTATGTGTGTAGAAAATTCTTCTCTTTTGTGGGAAGGTGACCTTTAATGAACAAAACTTGTTGTTTTTAAAGTGTTAGAATCTGGGCTTCCCCGGTGGCGCAGTGGTTAAGAATCCGCCTGCCAACGCAGGGGACATGGGTTCGAGCCCTGGTCCGGGAAGATCCCACATGCCGCGGAGCAACTAAGCCCGTGCACCACAACTACTGAGCCTGTGCTCTAGAGCCCACGAGCCACAACTACTGAGCCCACGTGCCACAACTACTGAAGCCCGCATGCCTAGAACCCGTGCTCTGCAACACGGGTTCTAGGCATGAGAAGCCCGCGCACCACAACGAAGAGTAGCCCCCGCTCGCCGCCACTAGAGAAAGCCCGCGCGCAGCAACGAAGACTCAACGCGGCCAAAAATAAATAAATAAAATTTAAAAATAAAGTGTCAGAATTTTCAGACTTTGCCGTTATGGTTAGTGTTTCCGGTTTTGCGGGCTCTTTCTTTACCTTGAGGTTGTGAAGGTGTTCTCTACCCTGTTGTCCAGCAGCCTGTTCTCCTCTGGTCTGCAGTGTCTGGACTTGGGTTCTGTGTGGGGGTGAGTGGGAATCACCTTCATGTCTCTGCATGGACTCTGCCGGGGGGCTCAGGTCGGGGGCTCCTTGGTCGGAACGTGGGTCACCGTGCACATGCGCTTGGCCTGCCGGTTGGCCCTTGTCAGCATCAGGCGGTGTCAGTACTGTTCTTCAGCTTTTTGACTTTGACTTTAATTTTTTAAATTAATATTTATTTATGCAATTTGAAGTCCTTTCCTTTTCATTTTAAGTTTATTAGCATGAGTTCTTTTTTTCTTTCTGTTTTTTTGGAAGGAAGATTTATTTATTTATTTGTTTGTTTTTGGCTGCGTTGGGTCTTTGTTGCAGTGCGCGGGCTTCTCATTGGGGTGGCTTCTTGTTGCGGATCACAGGCTCTAGGTTCGTGGACTTCAGTAGTTTGTGGCACGTGGGCAGTAGAGCATAGGCTCAGTAGTTGTGGCACATGGGCTCAGTGGTTGTGGCTCCCGGGCTCAGTGGTTGTGGCTCACGGGCTCTAGCGCACAGGCTCAGTAGTTGTGGCACACGGGCTTAGTTGCTCTGCGGCATGTGGGATCTTCCCAGACCAGGGCTCGAACCCGTGTCCCCTGCGTTGGCAGGCGGATTCTTAACCACTGCACCACCAGGGAATTTCCAAGTGCTTTCTTTTTTAAAGACCTTTTCCTTTTTTTTCTTATGCCAATTTGGGCTTCTGTACAGGAGTCATTTTATGGTTCCCAGCCCCTGCTCCTGGTTTGCACTCATTGTTTCCTGACAGCAAGTACTTCCATCTGGGTTCCCTCTGCCCAGGAGCCTCTGTACTGGTGTTCGGCTGCTGGGCCCTGAGTCCCTTACACACCTGGGGGTTTGCAGTGAGGACCGCACAGTAAACTTTACTGAACTTTTACTGAAAAGTAACTATTTTATAAAAGAAAACAGAAGTTTAGTGAGAAGAGTGGCATTGTTTCATATAGCTGCAGCTCTTTCTAATACCTGGCACCTTTACTCCATCTGTTGCATTCTGCGGTTTTGCTTAAAGTGTGTGAAAACGATCCAGCCTCTCACAGACATGTATAGGGAACAGGGAGTCGCCTGGGAGCCTCCACGTGAGGGTGGGTTCTCCTCCGACTGGACTCGGGGGATCTGAAGACCCTGGGGGCTCCCTTGTGAAGCATTGGTCCCCTGAGGTGTGTGGGTCTCCCAAATGTGGACGGTCCATGATCACCACCAACCTCATTTGACCCGTCTTCAGGCTGGGTGCTAGGAAGCTAATGGAAGGGATACAAGTTTCCCAGAATTCATGTGAAAGCTCAAATTTTATTGCTGGCCACAACTACTGTTAGTTTTCCTTGAAGCGATGGCCTCATTTAGTTCATTTTTGAGAAAACACGTACCAGTCCTTAATAATCATAGCTTGTCTGAGAGAGTCTTTCAAGTAGCCGTTGTGCCCCATGAAAACGCAGCCGGCGTGGCCACAGCCCCGCCGCAGGGGCTTTTCCAGAGCCCAGTGCAGTCCCGCCAGCCCCACCGTCCGTCTGCTCAGAGTGTTGGGAGGGCAGGGAGTAGGGTTTGCAGAGCGACAGAGTGGACGACGTTTGCTGCTTTATCGAGGCAGCGCTAGGGACGCCGGCTGGCACACCGCGGCCACGTGCCAGCGGGTGCATGGCCACGCCGGCCGGAGAGGGCTTGGGGCGTCTTGGGGCCCTCAGGTGACACTGATAGGCCACAGTGTCCCTTGTGGAGCCCACGATAGTGCTCTGGGTGTGGTCTCTGTCCAGGGAGACCTTACTTATGGACACAGAAATTCTAATTCCATGCAGTTTTCCTGGTTTACAAAATATTAGTCTTGACTTTCTTTGTCCCCCAAGGATTTAAATTCAGACCATTCTTGGAGCTCAGCTCTGACCCCACAGGAGAGGCCGGGCTGTGCCGCCTGCGGCTGCCATTGCCCCCCCCCCACCCCGGCCAAGGCCCGCAGGAGGGGGAGGGCCGGGGGACTTTGCTGCAGGCTCGCAGGTGCCTTTCTTTTGCCGTTACCCTGGTCGCCAGTGTGGCTACATTTGGTGTTTGAGTCTGGAAATCGTTTTTTGGGACCGTTGCTGCGCTGTGTCCGCGTCCCCTGCACAGAGGCCCCCGTGCGGGAGAGGCGGGGCTCAGTGGGCTCCTGCCCTTTGGCTGGGGTCCTGTCCTGGGCCGTTGTCTCTGGTTCCTCCTCGGGCAGCGTCTTTGCCTTGCTGTGACAGCGGGCTTTCTGGATTGCTTCTCTAGGACTTAGCGTATCCTCTCGTTTTAAAATTTGTGAGTCTTTTCTTCTGTCTCTGAATTTTTCTAGACTCTCCTGAAGCCCAGCTTGCTGCTGACCCGGTCTCTCTCTAGCCCCTGCTCACCCTGCTCCTGTGTGTGTGGTCCCTCCGGGCCCTGCTCTGAGCCTCCCTCTCAGCTGCCTTCTCTGCCCCTGTGGTTGCAGCTTGCGGGGATGAGGCCGCTGGGGCGGGGGTGGCTGGCACAGGTTGGCAGGCGGTGGGCCCTCGTCCCGCCCCATTGCGCCTTCCCTCCTGGAGCTGCGGGGCCGGGCTCTCCCTGTCCGTGGATTTGGGGCCCATGGTGCTGTGGCCTTTTCCACTCAGGTTCCAGCTTTGATCCCCACGAGGCCAGTAAAGTTGCCTTCAGGTTCCCCCTCGTGTCTTGCTTTTAGCTTGTCACTCGCAAAGGCAGGAGTTTGCTGAACGGCGGGTGTGGCAGGGGTGCAGCCACCCACCTTCCTCAGGGTTAGTTTGGAGGGAGCCTCTCCTCCGAGAGTTGCGCCTCTTGCCCACGGAGAGGGACTCGCAGGGCCGAGTTGTGTCAGGAAGGAGGAGGGTGCCGTGGTCGGGGCAGTTGCTTGCTGCGGTGCCCGCGGGGCTAGGTCTGCCCATGGTGCTCAGAGCGCCTTTGGGGAGGGACACGCCTCGTTGTGACACGAGGTCTCTTGACAAGGATGTCTGTCCCGCCAGCCCCTGTGAATGGACGTCTCCCTGGGCCCAGGACAGGCAGGCGGGAAGGAGAGGCTGCCCAGCGGAGGGGTGCAGGGTGGTGTGGAGCCCGAGCGACTGGGCAGCCTCAGGGAGGGTCCTGCTGGGCACGTAGGGGAGAGGACAGAAGTGTGCCTGTGAGACCGGGACACAGCTGGGGCGGACCTGGACCCATCGAGCCCTGTCCCTCCTCAGGAATGAGTGGAGACCTGGCACTCGGGGCTAGCTGCCAACACAGACATCCTGGTGAGGCGCGGGCCTCCTCCGTCAGCTAGTGGATTGCGCCCAAAATGACGGCAGTGGCGAGTGTCTCCTGGTGGCAGGGATGTGCCAGAGCCCGGGTCGGAGACGTGCACGCGGGTGTAGTGTTGAAATTTCACGCCGACGACAGCAGCGGAGCAGGAGGCGCTAGAGGAGCCGCAGGGTCTGCCGGTGTTTCCAGAAGCTGGGGGTGCGCCTTGGGGGGCCGCCGTGGGCACCGAGGCCCTGGAGGAGCGGGCCCCCCTCTTGCCCCCAGCCTCTGGGCAGCTCGTGCAGGGCTTCCCAGGAAAGGCCAGAGCCGCCGTGGGGCACTTGGTGACATCAGCTTTTGCGGCCTGGTCTGGCCGTCCACGCGCCCTCCTGGTTTGGATGCGGCAAGGTCGGGGTCCGGGACTCGTGGGTCCACCCGGCGTGCGCTGCCTGGCTCCACACACTCGGGGATTCGCGTCTGGGGGTGCGAGCGTCGCGCGTCCACGGCTCCGTGGCCTGAGTTTCCATCTTGGGAGCAGGCAGTCAGGAGGTTTTCAAAACATTAACTTAGGATAATCTTTAAATTTCTGTGGAAACATTGCTGATGAGTTCCCAGGTAGCCCTGAGATTCAGCAGCTGTCCTGAGTCAGGCCCTGACATGCCATTCCTCAGGCTGAGACAGCCCAGTTTGGTCTTGGAAAACTGGAAGAGAGCTTGGCGTTCACAGTTTCAAGCGCAGATAGGAACCATCATTTACGGCCGCAGCCACGGGGAACGTGTGAAGGCAGAGCCCGGCCCACCTGCGTGGTGTGCTGCGGAGGCGGTGTCAGGAGGTGGTGTGGTCCCTCCACTGACTACAGTTAGATGTGTGTTGGCCAGTGAATAAGCAAGGGGACACTCGGGGAACCTTTGATCCGTTAACGTGGAAAAGGAGACAGGTTCTCCAGAGGCTGGTGAAGAGCAGGTCGGAGCTGCCACTCCAGAACGCTTCTGAACAGCGTGTTTCCAAAACCATACAGAGTAGAGGCTGTTTAATTCCGGGTGAGCTATTTACAAAACCCCTCATCCAACACGGCAAGGCGCCAGAGGTGTGATTCGGTTTGTGTGAACTGTTCTCTGACCCTGTGAGGAGGATGTCTGCGAGGAAGGCTTTCAGGAGGACGGAGCAGACGTGCTTTTCCCTGTTCCCTCTGCTGAGCGCAGCACGCACCCTGGATGTGATTCGTGGAGCAAGCACAGGAGGACCGGGGGGGTGGGGGGAGAGCTGTCTACATCGGGCAGGGGCGGGGCGGGTCAGTGTGGCCACAGGCAGAGACGACTCCACGCACAGGTGCAGAGCGCCTGGCTGTGCCGGCACGGCCGCCAGGGAAGCACCGGGCTTGTTGGGAGCAGCAGACAGGATTGAGAGGCGAGTCGGCCAGCATCTCCCCTGGGGTCTCCATGGGGAAGGCGGTGGGTGGAGTGGACAGTTCCGCGGGCTGCGGGGTGGTCTCTGGTTATGTGGTACCTGGGATGCGTTATGTTCGGGGGAGTCGGCGGCTTGTGTGTGAGAGGTAGGTGGGGTGGTGGGTGGTTTTGTGGGGGGTTCTTGGCCATTGCCAAGAAAGGGCTGGCCCTGGTGGGAGGGCGGTCTGTCCCCAGAAAGCAAACTGAAGATGCCAAAACATAAAATACAGAAAACACGATAACCACAGCATGTGTCCTGGGAAATGCAGGGGCGCAGGCCTCAGGCCCACATGCAGGAGTGGGCGCCGCAGCTACCTGACATCCTCCGGGCGTTCCCCAGCGGCGTCACTTGCCTACCTTCTGGACATTTGACTTGCGGGAGTTGGGGAGTTCGGGGTGCTGGGTGCTTTCTGAGTGGCAGAGTAGCCCTCATCCTGACCTTCTGTTGGGGGTGGGGGCAGGGGGCCGAGAGGGTGGTGGGCGTGATCCCCTGGACCTCGAGGTGTGACCCTGCCCGTGGGCAGAGGGTGCTGCCACCAAGCGTGTGTGGCGCCTGACCCCCGGAGCAGGGCCCCGCGTGCACCCCGGGGTTCTGCTGTTCTCCCTCGTGGAGGGGGACGTGCCGCTGCCGGGGCTGCCTGCCGGGCCGGTGCCTCAGGAGCGGCCCCCTCAGAAGGCTGCTGCGTCCATGCGTCGTGCATCACCGACTGGAGGCGGCACCTGGGTTTCATGTGGGGTCACTGGATCTTAACCCCTGTCCTCTGTTTTTAAGCAGACGGTTGACGATGAAGCGATGGCGGCGTGAATGAAGGCCTGGTGAGGAGGAAACGATGCCCAAGGGTGGGTGTTCTAGAACCCCACAGCAGGAGGAGCGTTCCCTGAGCAGCGACATGGTGGAGAAGCAGCCCGGGAAAAAGGTGAGCTCGTCCTCCCCCACCACTCCGCGTGGGCCTCGTCCGGGCCCGGGGGAGGGCTGGGGGTGTCACTGTCGCTTGTCCCTCTGCAGTGGGCGACGTCTGTGCCGCGAGACCCTCTTCGGGCGGCAGTGGAGGAACTGCTGTGCTGGGTGGCTGTGGAGGACACGTCTGGCTTTTTTTAAGGATGTTTGTTATTTGGGGGCCAAAGTGGAGCTTTAACCACTAGGTCCGTGGACAGAAATTGCTGTCTGAGAGAACCCCAGTTCGGCCCCACCGTCTGTCCCTCAGGACCATGGGTTCCTGCCATTTGGTTGGTGGCAGACCAAATCTGACGGTAGCCGTGAGTGGTCCTGACTTGAAACGCTGCTGGGTAATTGTACTCCCCGTTTGCTTGTTGCCAATGTGAATAGGAAAATGGGTTGTAAATCTGCATCATTGCGTCCTGTTAATGTGCTGGCGCCCTGGGCTCAGGGGTGTGTGCTGTGTGCTCCACAAGCTGTGACACCCAGTGTTCCCTCCAGACTGTTCTTAGCGGGACCCCCAGGCTGGTCTGTAGGAGTTACAGACTCACAGGCTTCCTGAGGGAGGGCCCACCTGCAAAGGTGGCCTCGCCCGTGCTCTGCGTGGGGTGCTGTGGCCTGTGCCCGGCCCCCCTTGATCCAGGAGGAGGACATTCAGAGAAGCCCTCCGTGTGGAAGCTGGGTGTGGCTCGTTGCTGCTTTGCCCCGTGGTTTTACGAGCAGGTCTGGGAAGAGGCCTCGGGCTCCATGCTCCTCCCAGCGCTGGGAAACTCTGGGAGCGCTGGTTCCCGGAATCCCAGAGGAATCCACCGAGGAGAGAGTAGGAGGCCGCGTTCAGATGCTGAATTCCCAGGAAGGGTGGCAGGGGTCCATGGATCCAAAGCCCCTGGGAGCCCCCGCTCCTCTCGGGGCTCCAGACAGGCCTTCTGGTGGCAGTGAAGGGGTCGGGGTATTGCCGTCCCAGGTGGACTCCTGCGGTCCCAGTGACACTGGGGATTGCAGAGAGGGAGGTAGAGAAAAAGGCCCGAGGAACAAGCTGTGCCTGGCCGAGGAGCCAGCCCCGCGCCCTGCCCCGCTCTCTGCGGGACGCCGGCTGAAGCACATGCCACCCGCTGCGACCCCCTCCCCTCCACAGGACGCTCCCCGGGCATGGCTGTGTGACACCACAGGTGTCCACGCAGGTTTCGCAGGGGAGGGACAGGTCAGGCCTTGAGAGAGAGGAGCACCCTGACTGGAGCAGGGAGGGCAGCTGCGTTCCCCCAGACGACAGGGCCGTCTGTAGAGGAGGCCCAGGAGGTGTGCGCAGAAGCGGCGGGGTGCAAGGCCTGCGGAGCGAGGCTGTGGCCGGAGCAGCGTGCAGAGTGCCTTTTCTGAGCGCTGTTAGCCAGCGGTCGGGTGTGTAAGTTTAAAAACACATGTGTGGGGCTTCCCTGGTGGCGCAGTGGTTGAGAGTCCGCCTGCCGATGCAGGGGACACGGGTTCGTGCCCTGGTCCGGGAGGATCCCACATGCTGCGGAGCGGCTGGGCCCGTGAGCCGTGGCCGCTGGGCCTGCGCATCCGGAGCCTGTGCTCCGCAACGGGAGAGGCCACAACAGTGAGAGGCCCGCGTACCGCAAAAAAAAAAGGCTACAGACTGTTTAGGGATTAATTTGATGAAAGATGTGCACCCTGAAACCTGCAGAACTTTGCTGTGGGAAACTCAGGCAGTTCTGAGCCGCTGGAGAGGAGCAGGGCCTACGGGCCGAGGGTGTCTCCATAGTGTTCAGATACCAGCGCCCCCCAAGCCAGTCTCATAGAGCCGTCTCGATGCAGGTCCAAGCCCCTGAGGGCTCTTGGGGAGAAACCGATAAGCTGCTTCCAAAGTGTGTTTGGAAATTCAAAGGACCTGGCGCAGCAACAGCCACCTTGAAAAGGCAGGAGGGAGTCGGAGGCCCTCGGCCTTGGCTGTGAAGCTGCGGGGCAGTGGAGACAGGCGCACACCTGTCCTGGGGAGCAGGGTCCCCACAGGCACCCACGTGTGTGCTCAGCTGCTTGTCTACAAGATGCTGAGGCTGCTCCGTTGCGAAAGGATCATCTTTTCAGCAGACGAAGGTGGGACAGTCAGATCAACCTATTTGTGCTGTTTTTGGTGGCTGATAGAGTCCTCATTCCTACTGGCTTCTGTCGTTGTTGGTCATTCACAGATAAGACTCAGTTAGTCATAGTCGAGGGGGTTCCAGGGCAGGTGTGTGGGGTGCGGGTTAAGAGCCAGCCCTCCTGTCTCTGTACATGGTGTGTGGGAGCTGGCTGAGCGTCCGTGGGGGACGCTGGTTGCTGGGCCACAGCAGTTTTCAGGGTGTGCCACGGTCTGACACGGAGGTTGAACTGATAGAGGTTGAACCCGATAGAGGTTGAACTTGACGTCTAGACATCCTGTTAGCATTGAGGAAGTAAACACACTGTGGAGTGTGTAAGGTTGGTCCCTGTGACGGTGCCTGGGTACTAGTGCGGGAGGCTCAGCGAGGTCTGCCCTGCTCTGCTCTGGCTGAGGGTTAAAAGCTTTCTGTGAGCACTTTTAGTGAAGTAGAAATGCACATTTCCTTTCTAGAACCTGGGATCACGACGAGCCAGACCAGGCTCTCGGGACACCCCCCTCCCCCGCGAGCAGTCCCCACGGTAACACCCCGCCCCCACCCACAGGGGATGCGGACTCATGGTGGGGATCTCTGCTTCCTTTCGATGGACAGGCCCTTGCTGTTGGAAGGAGGCTCTTCCTCTGTGGCTGTGTGGTGTCCATCGGATGGACGTTCAAGCAGCTTCTCTGCCGATTCCTGTGCTGATACACATCTGGGTTCTTTCCAGTCCAGGTGTGACGTGAACATACATACATTGGGGTTTTTCTATGGAGGCAGCAGATAGGGTTTAACGGTTCGTCAAAGTGACTGCACAGTTCTGCACCCCCAAAGCCTAGGTAAGGCGGACCCATCCGTGCTAACACTTGGGGATGTCAGTTTAATTTGCCTTTTTCTGTCGTCTACTGGTCTCCTGTACCGTCCTCTGCAAGCTGTCCGTCTGTGATCCATCTGGACTCATTTTGTGTTTCGTGCTGTAAGGGAGGGTCAAGGTTTATTTTCTTCCCTGTGGATGTCCACATGGTCATTGTCACTGGGAAGACTGTCCTTTCCTGCTGGGTTGTAGCGGAGCCCTTGTCACCAGTCAGGTGGGGCTCAGCTTCTGCTCTTTGCTCTGAGCCTTTGGCCCTTGGGTCCAGGACTACCTGCTGTGACTATAATTGTGCAGTCTTGACACCGGGCAGTTTCGTTTGCCCATCTTCGTTGTTCTTCAGAATTGTCCTGCCACTTGTGACCCTCTGCGTTTCCATGCACATTTTGGAAAAAGCTGGTTGATCTCCACGCAAAGCCTGCTGGGTTTTGATTGGATTGCTTTGAATGTAGAGATGGGTTGGGGGAGATATGCTGTGCTAACAGTATTGAACAGTGTCCCATAAGTGGGCCTGCATTTTTATCAGTCTAATTTCTGTTCTCTCAGTAATGTTTGTCATTGTCTATGTAGAGGGCTTGAACACCTTCTGTTAGATTCATTCCTATGTATTTAATGTCTTTGGATATGAATATGTAATATTTCAGCATGATTTCCTAATGGTTTATAGTATATAGAAACCAGTCACCTTCCGTGTGATTGAGCTTCTCATTCACGTACTAATTTGAAGAGTTTAATTGTAAATTCCTCTGGATTTTCTCCTGTGTAAAAACACAGCGTCGTAAGATAAATACTCCTTGTTATCCCTCAGGAAGAAGAGGGGGGCGGGGCTGGCCTGGTCTGACCGTGGAGGAGACCGCCCCCCTGAGGCGTGTTGTCACGGTGGGGCGCAGCCCGCCGGCATCTTCCCGCAGCTGTGGAATGTTCCGTCTACGGCTGCACTGGAGTGGATGCACCCATTTGCCTTTTGATGGGCGGTTGCTCTTTCTTTTACTGTTATGAACAAAACTGTGAGTTCGTGTGGCATGTCACTCACTCCCCGGACTTTGTTAGAAACTCTGAGTGGCCCCAAGCAGCGTCCGAGGCCCACTGCTCTGCCGGTCCAGTCAGCGATTCTTGTGAGAGTACTGGTGTTGCCTCCTGGTTTTAATTTGCATTTTCCCAACGCCGAACACCTTTCCAAACGTTAACTGGCTGTGTGGATATTTTTTTCTGACAAGTGCGTGTTCAGATCTTTTGCTCATTAAAAAATAGATTTAGTTTTTCAGTAGATGTGGTGAGTATAGGCATTCCTGCCTTGAACCCCCTCTCAGGGGTGGCACCCAATCTTCTGCACCAAACCTGTGTCAGGTGGGGGACGTCCCTCCCCACAGTGTGCTGGGAGTTGGCCTCAGGACCTCAGGGCTTTTCTGCAGCTGTGGAGATGATCATAATTTTCCATCCTTTTTTTTTTTTTAAAAAAGCATTTTTAAAATACTTATTCATTTGGCTGCGCTGACTCTTAGTTGCAGCATGCGGGATCTTTAGTTGCAGCATGCGAACTCTTAGTTGCGGCATGTGGGATCTAGTTCCCTGACCAAGGATCGAAGCTGGGCCCACTGCATTGGGAGTGTGGAGTCTTAGCCACTGGACCACCAGGAAAGTCCCCGTCCTTTATTTTCTTAGTGTGGTGAATTACATTGATTTTTTAATTTCTTGCATTTCTGAATACGTTGTTAGTGTGATTTGTGTTATCTTTTTTTGTGTCTGTCGATCAGATTAACGAACTGGACCAGGAGTTTTTTGGTGGCAGGTTGCTTATTACAGTTTGGGGCTTTCACTGGTGGGTGCTGTTCTCCTGGCAGGGGCGGCGGGGGGCGGGGCGGAGGTGCGTGCAGGTGGTGACAAGCGGGCCTGTGTCCTGGTGCCTCTGGTACCGGCTCGGCCGAGGCTCGGGCTCTGCCTGCTGGTCCCTCTTCGCGCTCCGGGTGCCCTCGGAGCTGGCAGTGTGTTGTGGCGGGGTCTCCCTGGTCACCCAAGGGTGTCTCGTTGCCTGCTGAGACTGGAGGGCACGGCGTGGCAGTCAAGTGGAGGACTCTCAGGGCCCCGGGAGACAGGACTTGCGCCGCTCAGGGTTGGGCGTCCCCTCCCAGGAGCACCCGACGCCCCAGTGCCGTGAGGGCTGCTGTGAGGGCCGTGTGTTTGCCTCCGCCTCCCCGGGGTGGATTCCAGAAAGGAAGCCTGCTGCTGGAGAAGGGGCCGCCTGGTGGTAGCAGTGCCGTCCTCCATGTCAGCAACGCACATTGGCTGGCCCGTGTGGTGCGGTGCGCTGCGGGCAGACGAGCCGGGGCGCTGGTCAGCCTGAGGCTCTGCTGAGCGCCCGCACCCCACCCTCAGGGCTCTGTGTGCTGCCCTTTCTGTGAGGGGCGTGTCACATCCCGATCCCCCCCGCGCCCCCCACCCCCAAGGTGGCGCTTCCCCCGGTTCTGCAGACGGTGGCAGGCGAGGCAGACGCCCGGCTGGACCTCCCAGTTTGAGGCTGGAGTTCGGGCTCCCGGGTCCTTACAGGTCAGCAGGGCTGGGAGCGATGGCCACACCCGGCCGCCCTCCAGCCAGCTCCTGCTCTGGGCTGGGTCGCCCGCACTGGGCTCTGCTCCGGGGCTGCTGCGGCGGCAAGATCCGTCCCAAAGACGGCCCTGCAGTGTCACAGGCCTGTGGTGACCAGAGGTGGCTCAGGCCCCGGGCAGGCGAGGGACGACACGCTGGAGGGGAGCCAGCGTCTCAGGGCAGACATTCTCTCCCGTTCGGTGCGAGGCCGGGCCCCTTCGTTCACGGTCACGGGGAGAGTTTCCAGTAGAGGGCAGGTTCCGTCTGTCAGCAGGCCCCTCTGAAGGTGCGTTTTCCCCGTTACTGAGTCCATCTCTGGGAACACGAGGCAGGAGGCAGCGAGGTGGTAGGGCCGTGGGTGCCTCTGAGCCTGGTGGGCAGGAGGGGTGTCCATTGCCCAGATAAGAGACTTGCTTTCCGGGCACGTGAAGTCCTGCTAGACCTAAGGACTTTGAGAGTCTAACTTGGGGCCAGCGTCTGAAAGCGTCACTCTCTTTTCCAGGATAAAGATAAAGTTTCTCTAACCAAGACCCCAAAGCTGGACCGCACTGATGGTGGGAAGGAGGTGAGAGAGCGAACGACCAAGCGGAAGCTGCCCTTCACTGTGGGCGCCAATGGAGAGCAGAAGGACTCGGACACAGGTACCCACCCGACCCCGGCACCCCAGTTCTGCTGCATGGACCCGGGAGGGGGTGACTCACAGCTGACAGGGCAGATTCCCAGGCAGAGGATTCCCGCAAGTGTGCACAGAAGCCACGTTCCCCCAGCCCCAGCCTGCCCAGGGGCCTCCCGTGCGTGTGAGCACGGGCTCCTCTCTCTCAAGGAGAGCCTCTGGAGAACTTCACATGGGAGGATAAACGTGTTTCCCCTCAGGGCTGCAGAAGCACATAAATTAAACCCAGTTGTTTGAAATGGAGGCCAGAGGGAGCTGTGAGAATGAGCAGGAGGCACGCAGTCCCCCTGCGCGTGCGCTGCGGGTGTGCCACTCACCACCACGTGGCGCGTGTGCGTTCAGGTTGGTTCCATCCGAGCTGCCTGCAGGGACATGTGCTGGGTCCAGGCAAGAACCCGGCCCCTTTCAGCCGGCTCACACTCCTCCTCTTGGTCCTGGTGTGCTGGGCCTTCCCCGCCTGCCGGTCATCTGACTGCAGACCCCCTAAGCCAGGGGCAGGTGTGGGGTGGATCCACAGAGCCACGAGGGGGCCTGGGTCCCCCAGGATGCAGCCACGGGGGAAGGAGCAGAGGTCCTGCCAGGATCGGGCGGAGGGCAGGGGGCTTTGCTGCACGTGAGGGTTTGTGTCAGGTCTCAGGAAAATGGCAGGTACGGGAATGACATAAATGTGAGAGAATTGGGAGAAATGGCAGGGGGAACAGCCTGAAATGAACGTCTTCACTCACAGCGCCTCCTGCACGGGGCGACCCCCAGGCGGGTGTGCCCCGGGCTCGCAGCCACTGAGCATGACCTGGGGTAGTTGCAGGCTGGTGAAGCAGGTTGGCGGGGCTGGTGGTGCCGGCTGGGGTATGGCTGGGGTCCGGGGCAGGCGGCTCGACCTCCGCGGGGTCCTCCGCAAGGGGAGGGGTTGGGCCGGGGAGGAGGGCAGAGGAGGTGGGAGTCCTCGCAGGGACCCTGTGCCTCAGGCTCTGGGTGCAGAAGAGACAGGCCCAGCTCAAGCTTGGGTGCCCGAGCCAGCTCTGGTACTGGAGGGCGTGGCGTCGCTGTTGGGTGCGGCTTCCTGGGTGCTGGGGGCCTGCAGGTCGGTGTCGTCCTCTGGGATGTCCCTGCCCGAGCACAGGCGGGCGCGGCGTCCTCGGGGGTGTCTGCGGGGTGCTGGCCGTGAAGGGGACGGTTGGCATCTCAGCACGGGGCGCCAGGCAGGTGGGAAACTGAAGAACGTTTTGCAAGTGGGATTTTCCAGGCAGGGACAAAGTCTAAATACATGGAAAGTCCAGCATTTGTCCTCTTACTGTTGAGTGGCTATCCCTTTGGGGGCCAGTTTTGCTGTACCATTGACCCTTGAACAGCACGACTGTGAGCTGCATGGCTCCGCTTATGTGCCAGCTTTTTCAGTAGTACACAGTGTGGGAGGAGGGGGGCCTTCGACTGGGTGACTGTGTCCTGCCCATCCCCCCCGCCCCCGGGGTTCAGGGGCTGACCCTGCAGCTTTCTTGTACACCTGCTTTGGTCATGTGGCAGAACTCGTCTCCAGTAACTGGGAGCGTCTCATCCTTCGGGCCAGGACTGGGCACCTCGCCTGCAGCCCTGGTCACTGACCCCTCCCTGCCCTTCCTGGTGAGCGGCCGCCTGGCCAGGCAGAGTGAAGCTCTTCCTCTGAGAGGCCTCACTTCCACCAGGTGCCGCCTGCCCGCCCGCCCCAGGGCAGATGGGGAGGCTCTTGTACAGAAGTGCCAACTCTGGTGAGCACCGAGCTAGGGAGGCTGAAGGTCCCCGTGTTCCCACGTCCCCTCCCTGCCTGCTGGCTCCTGCCGTGTCCCTCCAGCGCCCCCTGCTGGGAAGATGCAGCCTGGCACTCACAGGACGGTTGCAAGTGGCCAGTAGTTTCTCCGGCTGTGCTCCCTGAGCGGGGGAGGCTGGTGAGCATCCCCCAGAGACCCTCGGGCTCCCTGGGAGCACCCTCCTGTTTCCCGGTCCCCAGGAGGCCCGCAGCGCTTAGTCAGGGCTGGGGCGTCCTCCCTGGAGCTCAGGCCACCAGCGGGCGGGTGCCTGCAGGCAGGGAGAGGGGGCCCTCCTGCCCGGTGCCAGTCTTGGTGGGACCAGGACCTGCTTCAAATTATACTCTGCTGTCTGCTTCTTCTGTGTTTAATTTCCCCGCGACGTAAGTGTACGCACACCTCCTGCTGAGGTCCGTGTGGATGAAGCCCTGCAGGCTTCTTGCTCAGTCTGACAGCAGCCTTCCCGCCTCCCACCTGGAGCCCCCAGGGCCCTTCAGAGAGGGGCCTGTTCTCAGCTCCCAACGTTTCTTTGCTTCTACTTTGTGCTGGCTCTGCAGTGAGGATGTGTGAGCAGCTCACCCGTCTAGGGCTGGGATTTGGGGACGGAGGCGGCGGGCACGCAGCTTCCCTGGTGGGCGGGGCCTGTCGGGACTCCTGCTCAAGGCTGCCCTGTGTGCGGGGATTCACTGGCGCTGGGCTCTGAGCATGCCCCCTGCCAAATGCTGGAGGTCACGTGGGTGACCATGCAGGGGCTTGGCCGCCTGCCAGGCGCGACACGCTGTGAGTCGCGGGTTGGGAGGGCGCATGCCACCCACTGTGACCCTGGAGCTCTCGGGACCCCAGAGCGGGCAGGACTGGTGTCGGACGCTGGCCACCTCCATCCCAGGCCAAGTCGAGAGGGCGTGGCTGGGCCCGCTTCTCTCTGGTCTGGGTCAGGGTGGCCGCTCCACCCGGTGAACTCCCGGGTCTGGGTGTGGGGAGCTCGAGGGGTGGTCGGAGGCCCCCAGGCAGGCTGGGGCCGGCGGGATGGATGCTGCTGTTCGTGCGCTGCTGGCGGTCTGGATTATGATTCACTGCTGTCGTGAAAGTTGGGGTCAGTGGTTGGGAACCCCTGTTGTCCAGGCCCTTTATGCCCACCTCACCTCCGTGGATTCTGGCCTCCTGATCACGGTCACCTGGGGGACGGCTCTGTGGTCGCCCTTACCTGGAGCTGGAGCAGCCTCTGCCGGGGGAGTGAGACGTGGGGGGTCCAGCCTGTCCCTCTCAGGCCGGGGACTTGCTGAAGGCCACATAGACCGCTCTTTCTTTAAACGATCAATGCTGGAAATTTTTTTTAAAAAGGAAAAGGAGGAGACACAGAGCAGGAAACCGGAAGGGAAGCCGTTTGTCACCGCAGCCTGAATGATGGTGCCCGTGTGGGTCCAGTGGCGCTTGGAGGGTCGGAGTGTAATGCGGGGAGGACCCCGTGCAGCACGTCACCTGACGGGGTATCTGTCACATGTGGACTGTGCCTGGGCCGGCTCCTTGGTCAGAAGCCTGTGTTTGTGACTGATCGTGGAGGTCAGACCCTGTGTGGTGTGGGAGGTGTGCTCTGAGGCCAAGGGACGGGCCGCTCTTGGGACAGCAGGTCCCAGTGCCGACCACCCACCTCCCATCAGCCTGCCGTGGGCCGAGCCCTGCAACTTCATGGGAGACCGAGGACCTCCTCCGCCCCCTCCCCACCACAGGGCGGAGCCCTGACGATGGTGACATCTGAGGAGAGTCTTAGATTTCCCACTTTCGGCAACGTGGTACGCCCTGGTTGTCAGCCACGGGGCGTCTGGTGGCAGTGGACGGGCTGAGGGCAGCCGTGCCTGCCGACACCTCCGGCTGGAAGATGCCATCCTCCCGCCTGGGGGCCGAGAGGGCTCCCCAGGCTCACGCCGTCCTGCCCCCATGGGGCTGGCCCTCCCTGGGCCTCTGTGCGCCTTCCTAGCCCCAGAGCGGAGACGAGGATTGGACCCAGAGATGGCCGCCACAGGAGGAAGACACCCGAGCAGACACAGAACAGCGTCTAGAAGATCAGGCAGGGTTTTCACAGTGTAAAACAGAGCATGAGGCAGCAGAAACGATTGCTGAAACGAAGCATTCGGGCGGGGGACGGGTTCTAGCGCTTACCGGGTCCACCATGAGCAGAGTGAGTGCGCTGGAAGCTGCTGAACCTGAAGACGCCGCCTCGGCTGACGCACAGAAGGAAGCAGGGGAGTTGCCGACCGGGGTCCAGGAGGAGCACACGGGGCCGCCGGTGTCTGCGCAGGGTGCAGGCTCCACGCAGAGCGTCGTGTGGAACCACGGGACCGCCCGAGGGGACACAGAAGGCGGCTGGGAGAGTGTCTGCAGACCACGTCCCGGAAGCCAGAGGAGACCTTCTCCCAGAAGCTCACTCTGTGTCTCTGCTGCCAGGATTCGCCGTGACTCGGGGAAGTTCTCCACTGGACGCCGTCAGTTTTGCTGGGGAGTGAAACTCCCCAGGAGGAGTGGACCCTGGGTGCTGGGTCCTGAAACAGAGGCCCTCAGGGCTGCGCCCTCCGCAGGCCCAGCCCCAGCAGAGGCCACGGGGGCTGTGGGAGGAGAGCAGAGGCGTGTTCCGGGGGAGACAGGAACGCATTTAGGGGGAAACGCAGGGATGGCCTGGGGGGCTGGGGATCCTTGCATCTGCTATCTGGGTGACCGTGTCCCAGGAAGAGATGATAAACGTGGCCCCGATTTCACAGAGGACCAGCGAGGTGATTGAGCGTGAGAATCAGGGCGCCATGGACATACAGGCCGAGTCACACGGCTGTGCTTCGCTTTCCTCACGGTGAGGGGACTGTCCAGGCTCGTGAGACTGCCTTCCCCCCATTACCCCGGGAAGATGGCATGGCTGGCGTCCCCGGAGAACGAGGGGGCAGGGTGTGCTCCAGCCCCTGCGCCTCCACAGCGCCCTCTGGCCTTGCTCGCCACTCACACGGACCTGCCGGTTTTCCGGTCTACAGCTTGACACACGCCGCCTGGGCTTCGTGTAACTTCTGTTCTGCTTTCGGTTGGATGTGAGAAACAAAATGCTGGCAGAGCGCTGAGGGAGCTGGGCCGTTGCCCGGGCACCTCCTCTGCCGTGCCCCCATCCCAGCGCTGGCAGGTGGGGCCGTTGCCCACCTCAGGGCAGGGCAGGAAGGACGTTCTGCAGGTCTCACCTGGGTTGACCCCCGGCTTGGCCCCTGCCGACAGGACGCAGTGGCTGGGCAGGAAGGCCCTTCTGCAGCACCAGCGCCCCGGCCTCCGCTCCTCTGTGGCCCGGGTTCCGTGGGCAGCCGCTCCACCTGCGACGCCCAGCCCGGCCAGACGTGGGCTCTCCAGATCCCGGCAGCCGCGGCACCTGTGGAGAAGTACACTCTACCACCGAGAAGTTGGCGTCTCAGGAGATGGGATTACATTTGGGGTTTTTCCCTGTGTTAAGCCTGGGGAGACCAGAGGGTTGGGTTAGTCTGTTCTCCTCCACGTGTGGGGTGAGCAGGGCCCCTGGGCACGTGTGGACTCGTGCTGGGGTTGCCTGAGCCTTACAGCTCTCCCAGCCCCTTCCTGAGACCACAGGCCGGTGCCACAGGGCCCAGCTCTGCCGCCGACATCAGAGTCTCTGGGTAGAAGTTGCTTCTTCACTGCCACTCAACAGCAGCGCAGGCAAGACCCTCGAGGCACCTCCCTGGTCCTGGGCGTCCACTGGCTGCACGGTCACTTGAAGACAGAGGTGGCTGTGGCCCTTCTGCCGGGCTCCTCTGGCATCTTAAATCACGGGCGCGTCTGTCCTGGAGACCCGTGCGCCGCGGAGAGGGGGCTGCGCTGCTTGCTTCCACCCCCGAGGTGACCCAGTGTACTCGGCAGGTGCCGCCCACAGCCCGCGGGAGGCCGCGGGGTCACGCGCTTCGCTGAGGTCCTGCTTCCGTCCTCTCCTCTGGGGGCTTCGTGTCTCCACCGCCCCTGAGAGGCCAGACACCCCAATTGTCTGAGGCCAGGCTGTGCTTCCCAGGAGGTTGGGCAGAGCAGGGCCCCACGGCCTCCCCCTGCCCCGACCCCCAGACCCATCCGCGTGGCGCTCAGCTGTGGGAGAGCTTCTGAGCCAGGCTCCTGCCCAGGTCCGGCCACTGCCCCAGCGTGGCTTCGTTTCTCGGGGCTCCTTGAAGCTGCTGGGTGCCAGCTGTGCCCTGTGCAGAGGCCTCCTCGAAGAGCCGGGGCCATGTGCCGCCCTTTCCTCACTGCTTTTGCCGGGTCGTGGGGGAATTGGGGGCGGGGGAGAAGGCGAGCGGGGTCCTTGGTCACCCCTGAGGAGCGTCCTTTCTGAGTTTCCTCCTTGCTTGGGCCTATGCCTCGTGCGTTGGTTAGAAACCAGTTGTTGCTGGCGGGGTGGCGTGTGGTGCTCGGGGGTCATCACCTAAGATGCACAGATCACCGTTGTCAGCAGATCACAACTTCAGTTTTTAAAAAGGCAGTTTAAGGTACTTTTTAAGGAAATAACTGTTTACAGAAAACGCTTTGTAAGAAAATGGAAAGCGTGACACGCTTGTGGGGCCTGAGGTGGAGAGCAGCCCAGGGTTGTAGTTGTGGGAGTGGAGAGGTCGCCCCAGCCCGGGGACGCGGAGGGCAGGGAGAGCCCCTCAGACACCCGGGCCCCGTGGCGACCCAGCTTCCCTCCCCGTGGTCCGCACCCGTGACCTAGGCCCCCCCATCCCCGGGCTCCCCAGAGCACACAGGGCAGCAGGGGAGGGGTCTGAGACTCGACGGAGCCCCAGTTCCTGTGAGTAGGAGGGTGAGTGTGGAGCAAGGTGAGCTTTTGGCTCCTGGTCCGTGGAGTGGGGGGTGTCTCTTCTCCCCGCCCCCCCTGCCCCTGTGAAAGACACGGCGCAGTGTTTCTGCCTGAGGCCGGCAGGGTGTTAGGTGAGGGGCCAGAGGAGCACAGTATGCTTGTCGTGAGGAGGCTGAGGGGCGCCGGGCCGGCGCCGTATCTCGTTAGTGCTCTGTGTTGATGCCTTTAGATGCCTCCAGCTCAGTCCACGCCGTGGTACTGCAAGGCTGGTTCGCTCCTCGAAGCGCCATGGCATGAGATGGAGGCTCCTAGAAGCAAGAAGAAAGGTACGGTACCGCCCAGCCAGCCTCGGCCTCCCGCGGGTCTCCAAGCCGTGTGCGCGCTTACAGCTGAGCGCTGGAGGCGGGTGGGGAGGAGGACCTGGACCACAGACACTAGGAGTTGCGAGACCGAGGCCCGTCCTGAGTGAGCCGGGGCTCGGGGTCGTCCGTCCCGCCGCCTGGCGCGCAGGGCACGGTCTGGGGAGGCACCTGGAGCGGTGGACGGTCGGTGGGGGCCAGGCTTGGCTTCAGTGGCTGGTGACGAGGTGTCGGAATCGTGTCCCCAGCACAGCTACTGCCGGAAGCGGTGACGACGGGCAGCGTGCGTGCTGCCAGCTGTCCCTCCCCTCCCCCGCAGGCTGTGCGGCCCCGGAGTCAGAGGGCTCCGTGGCATGAAGTCTCCCCTCTCTCCTCCACGCCTCACAGAGAAGCAGGGTCCCGAGCGGAAGAGGATCAAGAAGGAGCCTGTCGCCCGCAAGGCCGGGCTGCTGTTCGGCATGGGGCTGTCCGGGATCCGCGCCGGCTACCCGCTCTCGGAGCGCCAGCAGGTGGCTCTCCTCATGCAGATGACGGCCGAGGAGTCTGCCAACAGCCCAGGTGAGCCCTGGGGGCAGGTGGTCCTGGGGCCTGGGAGGCCCTCCTTTGGGACGGTGGCCCAGCCCCGCAGGTCCCTCCCGGTAACCTCCGCCCATCCTCTCCTCGGCCTGCAGTGGACACGACACCAAAGCACCCCTCCCAGTCGACAGTGTGTCAGAAGGGGACGCCCAATTCTGCCTCAAAAACCAAAGATAAAGTGAACAAGAGAAATGAGCGTGGAGAGACCCGCCTACACCGGGCGGCCATCCGGGGGGACGCCCGGCGTATCAAGGAGCTCATCAGCGAGGGGGCGGACGTCAACGTCAAGGACTTCGCAGGTGAGAGCCCGGAGGGAGGGCCGTGGGGCAGACCCCCTTTTACGTAGGATGATTTGCTCTTTTTTGTGTGTCCAGAGCTGTGCACTGAGAGAGGAGTGTTGGTGAGACCAGGAGGCCTTCCTGTGTGGAATCCTAGGTTTTCCCACGGCCCTGGGTGTTGGACCCAAACCTAGTTTAGCACCTTTTTTTTTTTTTAAAAGGAAAAAAAAAAGCGATTTTCCTAAGTTGCATTTTTCCAAATCCCTGGGATCTGTCCACGGGGCAGCTCTGTGTGCGTGCCGACGTGAGCAGCTGCTCCCCGAGAGGCCTCAGCGCATGCTCACGGAGGCCCTTCCAGACCTGCGGCCGTGGCCACGCCCTGCCTGCTTCCCTGTCTGCAGACAGGGCACATCCTCCCTGTGTGTTGACAGGTGACTTGGGCTGAGGCTGCCCCTTGTGACCCTGTGTTCATTGATCTGTACCCTTGTCAGCTCGGTGGGCCACGTCACCCTCTCAGATTCTTAGTCTGTAAGGTTAACTGCTAGAGGTCACGAGCAACCCAGAGGCGCCCAAGTAAAGACCACTCGGCATTTCTAGTCTGGGTGCCCACCAGGCCTCTGTCCTGTCCTTAGCGCTTCCTGAGTGCCACCCAGCAGCGGGAGTGACCTTCCTGAGGGTTAAATCACGTACGTGCTGAGTGTCTGTTTCCAGGCTGGACTGCGCTGCACGAGGCCTGTAACCGGGGCTACTACGATGTCGCGAAGCAGCTGCTGGCCGCCGGCGCAGAGGTGAACACCAAGGGCCTGGATGATGACACCCCCTTGCACGACGCCGCCAACAATGGGCACTACAAGGTGGGCGCCTCCCCGCAGACCCCACGGCAGGCCTGCCATTAGACTGTGCACTGGTCCGCAGCCACCTGTTTCTCTGTCCTTCCTGTGTGCGGGGTGACCAGGAAGTGAATCTTTGACAGGCCCCGCCTCCCCCCCAGCCCAGCTTTCTCACCCTGGGTCAGCACCTGGGTGGCCTCTCGCGCCGTCTGTGGCTTGTGTGTCAGCGCCCTGCTCTGGCCACTCAGGTGTGGTCAGCCATTAGGAGGTGAGCGGTCATACCCAGAGGCAGGGGGGCTCTGCCTGTCCTCGGCCCTGTGCTGCCGCCAGACCCGGCAGCCTGGACGGGGGTAGACAACATGGGGTGAGCAGCCCAGGAGCCGCGAGCACCTGGGGCACGGCCCCTCAGGTCCAATGCAGGAGCCGCACGTGTAGGTGAGGGCCTGGCTGCGGTCACCACCACACTGTCCAAGAGGCCCCTGGCCAGAGCTGGGGTGGTGCGTGATGAGGACACGTGGCAGCTGTTTGAGTGCATCTGGTCTGTCGTGGCGGCCCCGCTGGTCACTGTAGGAAGGTGTCAGGGAACCGGCAGTGTGGCCAGTGTGAAAATGACGCGTTGGCGCAGGGAGAGATTGGGAGGTGCTCTGAGCTCAGGATACCGAGACACCTGGGACACCCGAGTGCTGATTACAGAGCTGACGTCAGGAATTAGTTAACGTTTTAGGGAAGACGATGGCATTATGGGGTTTTCGTTGTTACTGCTTTTTAAGAGCCGTTTTAGAGAAGAAGTATGCTGAAAAACTTTATGAAATATCTGGGATTTGCTAAAAAAAACCAGGGCAGGCAGGGACTTCCCTGGTGGTCAGTGCTTAAGAATCCGCCTTCCAACGCAGGGGATGCAGGTTTGATCCCTGGTCAAGGAACTAAGATCCCACATGCCATGGGGCAACTAAGCCCGCGCGCCGCAACTAGAGAGAAGCCCACGCACCGCAACGAAGAGCCCACACACCGCAACGAAAGGTCCCGCCTGCCACAGCTAAGACACGACACAGCCAAAAATTAAAAAACAAAAAGATACCCGGGGCAGTGGGCAGGTATGGGGTATGGGTGAAATGAGGCCGGCTGGCTGGTAGGTGATGGAGCTGGGAGGGAGAGGACCGCCGCCTGAATCTCCGCTTGTGTAACTGTCTTTAAACTTGTTATTAGGGAGCAGTGAGAGACAATGGACACGTGGCCTCAGGTGTGGGCTCTGCAGAGGGGAGAAGGCTGAGGGCCAGGAGATGGGAGGTGACCCAGGACTGTCCGGGTGGGCTGGTGGCCTTCGGGGCTGCATACGGCAGAGACCGTTTCTCGGCCGGAGGGAGGACGGCATTGAGGGGACTTAACCTGCGTTGCTGGTCTCAGAGGGAGGGGCCGTAGCCAGGGAACGTGGTGGCCTGAAGCAGTTGGGGTGTTCGTCGGCTGGCAGACAGCAAGGACACGGGACCAGAGCCCTGACTCTGGCCCCAGGATTGTCCAGCACCGTGGTGATTTGCCAGAGGGCAGGGGAGCGCCTGCCCAGGAAGCAGTGTCCTGCTCCCGCCATGCAGACCCAGGTACACCTGCGTGCAGCCCGGGCTGAAGTGGAGGCCGCCGTCCCGTTTGCCAGGCACCTGGGGGAGGCTGTCGGTTCCGCCCCGGCCACCCGAGTGAAGCGAGGATCGAGATGGAGTGAGTCACACAGAACTCTTTGGTTTCCTGGTGCATCTGAACGTTGTCTGCACTGGACAGTTGCCGTTAGGTGTGCAATAGCAGTATCTATAAACAAGTTGCACTCCTTTGTTAAGAAATACATTATTGCGGGACTTCCCTGGCGGTCCAGTGGTTAAGACTGCACGCTTCCGCTGCAGGGGACACGGGTTCAATCCCTGGTTAGAGAACTAAGATCCTGCATGCTGTGCCATGCGGCCTTAAAAAAAAAAAAGAAACACATTATTGCTAAAAAATGTAACTGTCACCTGAAGCTCCAGGAGTCGTGATCTTTTTGCTGGTGCAGGGTCTGAAATACCGCGAGAACTACCAAAATGTGACACACAGACACCAAGTGAGCAAATGCTGTCGGGGAAATGGCGCCAGTAGACTTGCTGGGTGCAGGGTAGGGTCGCCGCAGACCCTCCGTCTGTAGGCAACACGGCATCTGAAGCGCAGTAAAGTGAGGTCTGCTGTCCCTGCGTTCAGTGGGTCCTGGGCACGGATTAGCGACAGGTGATCTTACTTTCCTGCAATAAACAAACATGCAATAAACCTGCTTGCACAAGCTTGGTCTTTGTTTTCTGTACTGCGTAACACGCCCCCGCCCCCACCCCCCACCCCCCCCATAAAAGCCTTCCCCGCAAGTTGCAGGAACCCGGCGGCTCGAGAGGAGCAGCCTGTTTTGAGTGGTGGGTCTTTGGTGGGAGAGGCCTCGCGGGCAGCGTGAACAGCCTCCACCCCTTGGCCTGGTCGTGCTCAGGCCCTGTGAAGGGGCCGCAGTTGCGCATCAGCGTGGCGGCCGCTCTGTGTTTCTCAGGGTCCCTGACGGGCCTCTCACTGCTCCGCAGGTGGTGAAGCTGCTGCTCCGGTATGGAGGGAACCCTCAGCAGAGCAACAGGAAGGGCGAGACGCCGCTCAAGGTGGCCAGCTCCCCAACCATGGTGAACCTGCTGCTGGGCAAGGGCACCTACACGTCCAGTGAGGAGAGCTCGGCCGGTCAGTGCTGCGGGGCGGGCTGGGCAGGTGGCGCCACCGCGGTCAGGAGGGCTCTCCCGGCAGCCTCCTTGGATGCCTGCTGCTGACGGGAGCTTCTGGCCCGTGAGGAGTCCCCCACGAGCCGGGATGGGGGGCTTCCGTGCAGGGTCTCCAGCCCCGTGTCTGTGCAGACCTCTCTGTAGCCCCTCTGCCCGGGGCCAGCCTCAACCTGAACTAAGCCAGGTGACGCGCTTGTTGGACGGGCGCCTTCCCCTCCCCTCCCCAGGTGCCCGCAGCCCCTGCCTGAAGCACCTCTGACCTCCTCTCCCCTGTCCCCGCAGAGAGCTCCGAGGAGGAGGACGACGCCCCATCGTTCGCACCTTCCAGCTCAGTCGACGGCAATAACACGGACTCCGAGTTTGAGAAAGGTCTGAAGCACAAGACTAAGAATCCGGAGCCCCAGAAAACTGTGACCCCCGTCAAGGATGAGTATGAGTTTGACGAGGACGACGAGCAGGACAGAATCCCTCCCGTGGACGACAAACACTTGCTGAAAAAGGATTACAGGAAGGAAACTAAGTCAAATAGTTTTATTTCTATACCCAAAATGGAAGTGAAAAGTTACACTAAAAACAGCACGATTGCACCAAAGAAGGCGTCTCACCGCATCTTGTCGGACACGTCAGACGAGGAGGACGTCGGTGTCGCCGTGGGGACCGGGGAGAAGCTGAGACTCTCGGCTCACACGATGCTGCCTGGTAACAAGACACGGGAGCCTTCCAACTGCAAGCAGCAGAAGGAGAAAAATAAAGTGAAAAAGAAGCGAAAGAAAGAAATCAAGGGCAAAGAAGTGCGGTTTGGGAAGAGGAGCGACAAGTTCTGCTCCTCCGAGTCCGAGAGCGAGTCTTCAGAGAGCGGCGAGGACGGTGGGGGCTCGGCGGGGAGCCCCGGCTGCCTCAAGGAGTCCCCGCTGGTGCTGAAGGACCCTGCCCTGTTCAGCTCCCTGTCCGCCTCCTCCACCTCGTCCCACGGCAGCTCCGCCCCCCAGAAGCATAACCCCAGCCACGCGGACCCGCACGCCAAGCACTGGCGGACAGACAACTGGAAAACCATCTCCTCTCCAGCCTGGTCCGAGGTCAGCTCCTTATCAGACTCCACGAGGACGAGACTGAGCAGCGAGTCTGATGGCTCCTCCGAGGGCTCCAGCGTGGAGTCACTGAAGCCGGTCAGGAAGAGGCAGGAGCACAGGAAGAGGGCCGGCCTGCAGGGCGCGCTGCCCGATAGGAAGAACTCCTTCCATCCTGGTGGGGACGGCGCCATCCCCAAGCTGGACAAGGAGGGCAAAGTCGTCAAGAAACACAAGACGAAACATAAACACAAAAGCAAGGAGAAGGGGCTGTGCTCCGTCAGCCAGGAGCTGAAGCTGAAGAGCTTCACCTACGAGTACGAGGACTCCAAGCAGAGGGCAGACAAGGCGATCCTCCTGGACGACGTGCCGGCTGAGGGCAAGCTGAAAGGCCTGAAGCACGAGAGAGACCCCTGTAAGAAGGAGGAGAAGCTCAGCAAAATGAAGGCGGAGGAGAAGGAGTGGCTCTTCAAGGACGAGATGATCAAGGTCTCCAGAGAGGAGAAGTCGCTCAAGAGAATCAGGGAGCTGAACAAGGACGGGGGCAGGGCCTTCCGGGAGGAGAAGGACCGGTGCAGCAAAGCCGACAAGGAGAAGCTGCTGAAGGAAAAATCTCCAAAAGAGGAAAAGCTGAGGCTCTACAAGGAGGAAAGAAAGAAGAAGTCCAAAGACAGGCCCTCCAAGTTAGAGAAAAAGAATGACTTTAAAGAGGATAAAATTTCAAAAGAGAGGGAGAAGACCTTCAAAGAGGATAAAGATAAAGAAAAACTCAAAAAAGTGTATAGGGAGGAGTCTGCTTTTGATGAATATTGTAACAAAAGTCAGTTTCTGGAGAACGAAGACACCAAGTTTAGTCTTTCTGATGACCAGGATCGGTGGTTCTCTGACTTGTCAGATTCATCCTTCGATTTCAAAGGGGAAGACAGCTGGGACTCTGCAGTGACAGACTACAGGGACATGAAGAGCGAGTCTGTGGCCAGGCTGATCCTGGAGACGGTGAAAGAGGACAGTAGGGAGAAGAGGCGGGAGAACAAGGCCCGGGAGAAGCGCACGGACAGGGACATCTTCTCTCGGAAGAAGGACAGGGACTGCCTGGAACGGGGCTTGGAGCGGAGGAGAGAGCACGCTGCCGACAGGCACAGGGCCGTGCCCGGCTACCTCTGCGAGAAGGACAGGAGGAGGCGGGAGTGTGCGGAAGGCGGCCGGGACAGGAAGGAGCCCCCCGAGGCCGCCAAGGAGCGGAGAGATGGCCGTGCAAAGCCCGAGGAGGCGCACAGGGAGGACCTGAAGGAGTGCGGCTGCGAGGGAGTCTTCAAGGACAGGCCCGACTGCGACTTCGGGAAGAGCCTGGAGCCCTGGGAGAGGCACCACCCGGCGAGAGAGAAGGAGAGGAAGGAGAGGCTAAAGCTGGAGAAGCACAAAGAGAAGCCCAGTGACAAGGACAGAAACGAAAGACTGACGCTCGAGAAGTGTCAGAAGGACAAAGACCTTGATAAGTGTTTCAAAGAGAAAAAGGACGCCAAGGAGAAGCATAGCAAAGACAAAGACAGAAAAGCATCTCTCGACCAAGGTAAAGACAAACGGGAGAAGGCTTTCCCCGGAATTCTCTCCGAGGACTTCTCTGAAAAAAAAGATGAAAAGAAGGGTAAAGAGAAAAGCTGGTACATTGCAGACATATTCACTGATGAAAGCGAAGATGAAAAAGATGATTATGTGGCGAGCGGATTCAAAGTCGGGGAGGCCGGCGAGGGGCGGGGGGATGGCCCCCCCGAGAGGGAGGACGGGCGGGAGCCGCACCCCCCCGACAGGCACCGGAAGCACTCGGCCGACAGGCAGCATGCGGAGAAGCAGAAAGACAAAGAAATCAGAGAGAAGAAGAAGGAGAAGGGCGCCACAGACGGGGGGAAGGACAAGAAAGAAAAAACCTTGGAAAAGCACAAAGAGAAGAAGGACAGAGAGTCCACGGAAAAATACAAGGACAGGAAGGACCGAGCGTCGGTGGACTCCACTCAGGACAAGAGGAACAAGCAGAGGCTCCCCGAGAAGGGGGAGAAGAGGCCCCCTGCGGAGGACAAGGCCAAGAGCAGGCACCGGGAGAGGCCGGACCGGGAGCAGGGCCGCGAGAGAAAGGCGAGCAAGGGCACCGACGCGGAGAAGAGCCTGCTGGAGCGGCTGGAGGAGGCGGCGCTGCAGGACTTGCGCGAGGACTCCAACGACAAGGCCAGCGACGCGTCGTCGGACGGCTTCCCCGACCGCGGCCACGACCCGGGCCTCGGCGCCCTCCTGGAGGCGCCCTTCCCGGAGCCCCCGGAGGAGCGGGCGCGGGAGAGGGAGCGGCACCGGCACGCCTCATCCTCCTCCAAGAAGAGCCATGACCGAGAGCGGGTCAGGAAGGACAAGCCCGAGAAGAAGGAGAAGAGCGACGACTGCAAGGACACGGGCGGCCGGAAGGACAGCGGCCAGTACGAGAAGGAGGTCCTGGAGGCCGATGCTTACGGCCTCTCCTACGGCATCAAGGCCGACGCAGAGGACGAGTTAGAGAAAACCATCGAGTTGTTTTCTACCGAAAAGAAGGAGAAAAATGATCCTGAAAGAGAACCTCCCAAGAAGGTAGAGAAGGAACTGAGGCCTTACGGCTCTAGCACCGTGAGCCTCCTGAAGGAGAAGAGGCGGCGGGAGAAGCACCGGGAGCGGTGGCGGGACGAGAAGGAGCGGCACCGGGACCGGCACGGGGACGGGCCCCCGCGGCACCACCGGGAGGAGCTTAAGCCCGCGGCCAGGGACAAGGACAACCCTCCCGGCTCCTTCCGAGACAAGCCCAAGGACGAGGGCGGGAAGCTTGGCGAGGCCAAGCTGAAGGAGAAGGTCAAGGAGAATCTGGAGAAGGACAAGGGCGACCCCGTAAAGCTGAGCAATGGGAACGACAAGCTCCTCCCGGTTAGAGACCCCGGTAAGAAAGACATCCGGCCGCGGGAGAAGCTCCTGGGCGACGGGGACCTGATGATGACGAGCTTCGAGCGGATGCTCTCCCAGAAGGACCTGGAGATCGAGGAGCGCCACAAACGGCACAAGGAGAGGATGAAGCAGATGGAGAAGCTGCGCCACCGGTCTGGTGACCCCAAGCTCAAGGACAAGGCCAGGCCCGCCGAGGACGGGCGGAAGAAGGGCCTGGACGGCCCGCCGAAGAAGCCGCTGGGGCTGGACCCTGCCCTGAAGGACAAGAAGCTCAAGGAGTCAGCCCCTGCCGCCCCTGCTGCCGAGAATAAGCCCCACCCGGGACCCGCGGTGGACCCCCGAGACTGGCTGGCAGGCCCCCACATGAAAGAGGTCTTGCCCGCTTCCCCCAGGCCGGACCACGGCCGGCCCACCGGGGTCCCCACCCCCGCCTCGGTGGTGTCCTGCCCCAGCTACGAGGAGGCCATGCACACGCCCCGGACCCCGTCCTGCAGCGCCGATGACTACCCCGACCTCATGTTCGACTGCACAGACCCCCAGCCCGTGTCCAGCACGTCCGCCAGCGCCTGCTCGCCCTCCTTCTTTGACAGGTTCTCCGTGGCCGCCAGCGGGACTTCAGAAACACCGGGCCAGACACCTACGAGGCCGCTGTGCGCGAACCTTTACCGCTCGGTGTCTGTGGACATCAGGAGGACCCCTGAGGAAGAGTTCGGACTTGGGGACAAGCTGTTCAGACAGCAGAGCGTCCCTGCGGCGCCCAGCTACAGCTCGCCGGGGCAGCACCCGGAGGACAAGGCCCCGGGGCCCCCAGCACCCACTGAGAAGTTCGCCTGCCTGTCTCCGGGGTATTACTCCCCGGACTATGGCATCCCCTCCCCCAAAGCGGACGCCTTGCACTGCCCGCCTGCGGCCGCAGCCAACATCACCCCCTCCCCAGAGGGCGCCTTCTCCGGCTTACCAACAAAGTCCCCCCCTTCACACAGAGACGAGCTCTTGGCCCCGTCCATGGAGGGGGCCCTTCCCCCTGACCTTGGCATTCCCCTGGATGCCACGGAGGACCAGCAGGCCACCGCGGCCATCATCCCCCCGGAGCCCAGCTTCCTGGAGCCCCTGGACGAGGGCCCTTTCAGCACCGTCATCACAGAGGAGCCGGTCGAGTGGGCACACCCCGCCACCGTGGAGCAGGGCCTCCCCTCTGGCCTCATCGGGGGCACCCCCGAAAACCCGGCCAGCTGGCCTGTGGGGTCGGACCTCCTGCTGAAGTCCCCACAGAGATTCCCGGAGTCCCCGAAACATTTCTGCCCTGCCGAGTCTCTCCACTCGGAGCCCCCTTACCCGGTGTCGCCCGTCTCATACCCTCTGTCGGTCCCCGAGCCGGGACTGGAAGTCAAGGACGAGGCCGGGGAAGCAGTCCCGGCCGCGGTCTCTGCTTCAGAAGAGCCAGCCGCGTTCGCCCCTCCCTCCAGGCTGGAGTCCTTCTTCAGTAACTGCAAGTCCCTTCCGGAAGCGCCCCCCGACGCACCCCCCGAGTCTGCGTGTGTGACGGCCGTGGCTCAGGTGGAGGCCCTGGGTCCCCTGGAGAATAACTTCCTGGAAAGTGGTCATAACCTGTCTGCCCTCGGCCAGGTGGAGCCGGTGCCCTGGCCCGGTGCCTTCCCCGCCACCGAGGATGACCTCGACCTGGGGCCTTTCTCGCTGCCGGAGCTTCCTCTCCAGACGAAGGATGTTTCCGATGCCGAAGCAGAGCCTGTGGAAGAGAGTCCTCTCGTTCCTCTGGACAACACCCCCGCGCTCCCGAGCGGCGGGGACGTCCCTGTGGGAGCTGCTGACGAACAGCGGGTGCTGCCTCCTGACCAGGTGGCCGCCCGGCTCACAGCCGAGCCTGCGCCCGAGCGCCCAGAGGAGCCGAAGCCAGTCGCGCTGCCCGAGGCCACAGTGGAGGCCGGGGCCGGGCCGGAGGGGAGGGCCCCCGAGGACTCCGACCCTGGCTCTGGGCCCACGCCAGCCCCCTCAGAGCAGCATCCACCGGGGAGTGGGGACGAGCAGGCCGAGGGCCCAGACCCCTTGGCCACGCCCCACAGTGCTCCTGACGCCCCCGGGGACGGCTCGGCCCAGGCCCGCGCAGCGGATGGGGCCGGCCCCCAGGACAGTGCCGGGCTCGAGGGGCCTCCGGACGGCGTCCAGGCTGAAGCCCCCGAACCGGAACCCAAACCGACAGCCGAAGCCCCAAAGGCGCCCAAGGTGGAGGAGATCCCCCAGCGCATGACCAGGACCCGGGCCCAGATGCTGGCCAACCAGCAGAAGCAGAGCTCGCCGCCCACCGAGAAGGAGGCTGCGGCCGTGCCCACCCCCAGGGCCAAGGGCCGCGGCTCTGAGGACGACGACCCCCAGGCCCAGCACCCGCGCAAGCGCCGCTTCCAGCGCTCCAGCCAGCAGCTGGCCCAGCAGATGCACACGTCCACGCGTCAGACGCGGGAGGTGATCCAGCAGACGCTGGCTGCCATCGTGGACGCCATCAAGCTGGACGACATCGAGCCTTACCACAGCGACAGGTCCAACCCGTACTTCGAGTACCTGCAGATCAGGAAGAAGATTGAGGAGAAGCGCAAGATCCTCTGCTACATCAGCCCGCAGGCGCCCCAGTGCTACGCCGAGTACGTCACCTACACCGGCTCCTACCTCTTGGACGGCAAGCCCCTCAGCAAGCTGCACATCCCCGTGGTGAGTGCCTGCCCGGGGGGGGGGCCGCCCCCCAGGCCCAGGACCCGCTGCGCCGTCCTCCCCGTCATTCCCCGTCTGCCCCATGGCGGCTCCCACCCAGTCCGCGCGCTTGGACCTCGGCTGACCCAGGCTCCACCCACGTGGGGCGCGCCTGGCTCCCTCTCTGGTTCAGTGTCCCCTCCATCCCCTTAAACAACCCGAGGGCTCCCCAGACTCCAACCCTGGCCCCCAGCGGCCCCACGGTGCCAACCCAAGGCCAGAGCCCAGACCTTTTCCCCTAGAGGCCTGAGGGCCCCTCTCCTGCCTCCTCAGAGCAGGTCCTTCCTTGGGTTTCTGGGCTTCCCCACCTGCCCAGTCAGGCCCACGCCCCGCCTCTCGGCCGTCTGTTCGCGTGCCCCGTCCCCTGGTGGTTCGCCCCACGTCTGTGCAGACGTGACCTGTCCGAGCCCCGCCGCACACACCCCACCCCCTCTTCACGCCCAGACGCGGGCCGTTGGCAGGTCCTGCCACATGAAGGAAGCCACGCGGGGAGCGCGCATCCTCCACATGCTGCTGCCCCGCCCGCCCCCCCCAGGCAGCAGGCATAGGCGTCGCGGCCAGTAAAGCTGATCTCGGCCACCTGTGCTCAGTGGTAGCCAGAGCCGCCCCGGCCCCCAGGCTTCGCGGTGCTGCCCAGGTGCTGCCCATCCACACCTGTGTGGCGGACTTGCCTCATTTTTTGACCAGCCCACCCCACCCCCACCCCCGTGAGGAAAAAAGCCCAGCTTTCGGCTTGTTCTGTCTCTCGGGCCTGGGAGAAGCCCCCGTAACGGTCGTCGGTGCTGCACGGGATGCGTCCTACGCTCAGACCTCGGCCTGCGCCGCCTGTTCCCAGGCAGGAAGTGGAGCCGAGAGGGGGAGCCCGAGGCACTGGATGCAGGGGAACCTGGCCTGGGATCCCCGGTCAGTGAGACTTTGCTGCTGTTTGGTTTCAGTAACTAAAATTTAGACAAACAGCACCGTGGCCACCTAGAACATTTGGAAACTAGAGAGAAAGCCGCGCTCCTGCCTCCCCCTGGACCCCCGCCACCCGAGTTCACCCCGCAGCAACCTGTGTGTCTCTTGGAGCTCAGCCCTTTCTAGCGGTGGGCTCCGGTTCACAGCCTGTCGCCCCGCAGCCAGACCCAGGCCGTTGGGGGTGAGGGCAGGCCAAGGCCTCATTCCCACACCCTCTGGAGCCGGGGAGGGTGAAAAGGCCTCATTCCCACACCCACAACAGCCCCAAACAAGACCCCTATACAGAGACCAGCGCAGGCGCCCAAGAGGCAAGGGGAGGCCGGCGCCCTGGGCCCCCGGGGCGTGATGGGCAGGACGTGCAGCCAGAGACCCGGCTGGGTGGCTTCATCTCGGGCTTTGAGAATTTTGGACCGAAAAGTTGGAAGAGAGCATGTACCTTGAGCTTGGGCCTCGAGTCCAGCCCCTCCGAGGGTCTTGTCTGTGGCGGCCACTGTACCGTGGGCATTATTCCTCCCCTCCAGCCCGAGGTCGTGGCCACATGAGCCACTGCACCCTACTTGGCCTCGGCCACCAGGGAGGGGCTCCTCGGCAGTCCCGTGCTTCCTGAACACGCTCTTGCTTCCTGGCCCCACGAGAGGCTCCAGCCCGTATCTGGTGCTGTTGTGACACGCTTCCTGTGTGTTTCGGAAGCACCGGTTTCTTCTCCTGGGAGAAGCGCCCTTCTGGCTTCAGGGGGGGCCTCCGGCACCCGGGGGTAGTGCCCCGGCGAGCCCTCTCCCTCACTGACGCCCTGGGAAGAGGGGCGGGCCCAGTTGTCCTGTTCGTGTGGCTTCTGGGCAGCTGTGTCCCAGTGGGTCTCAGGGTGCGTGAAGCCTGCGGTAAACAGAGGACACCCTGCCCCTCCTCCATCCCCTCTTGGCTGCGCAAGGGCCAAGGTGCAGATGCCCTCCGTTCTTAGCTTCCCTCGCCTCCCCCACCTCTGCTGCTCCCTCCCCGGCCGCCCTCCTCCCAGCCACACGCAGGGGACGGGTGCTCGCTCACCTACTCTTGGGGACAGGCATCCCCCAGCGCGTCCGCGTCTTCATGGGACCGTGGTCTCTGGGGTGACTCCTGCAAGTGGGGCGGCTGGGGTGATTCACGGCCCCCGCTGACCCCCGTCTCCCCCTGTGACCGCAGATCGCGCCCCCTCCCTCCCTGGCGGAGCCCCTGAAGGAGCTGTTCAAGCAGCAGGAGGCCGTGCGTGGGAAGCTGCGCCTGCAGCACAGCATCGAGCGGGTAAGCGGGCAGCCGCGGGCCCAGGGCGCCCGGCCCGGGTGGCTCTCAGCTCACCAGCCCCTCTCTTCCAGGAGAAGCTGATCGTCTCCTGCGAACAGGAGATCCTGCGGGTTCACTGCCGGGCGGCGAGGACCATCGCGAACCAGGCGGTGCCGTTCAGCGCCTGCACCATGCTGCTGGACTCGGAGGTGTACAACATGCCGCTCGAGAGCCAGGTGGGCGTCCGGGTGAGAGGGCTTGCGGGGGGCTGGAGCGGCGCTGGGGTCACGGGCCCCTGGAGACTCATGTGCGGTCTGCCCGCGCAGCGGCTGGAGCTGCTGCACCAGGGTTTCCTCACCGAAGGCCCCAGAGAGGCTGTCACGCTGGGGACCACAGGGCTGCTGCCCCCGATGGGCACGCGGGCCCAGGGCGCGCCCAGCAATTGGACACACGGTGTGCCTCGTCTGTCCACCAGAGTCCAGCCCGCCTCCTTCTGCCCCCAGGGCTGTGTTTGTCCCATGAGGTCACACACCCTTCCCCAGCTGAGCGCCGTCCCTGTGGCACCTGTGCTCCTGAGGGCCGCACCCGTCGGCTGACACCCGGGAGATCTAAAATGTGCAGAAAGCAAGTCGATTCCCGTCCTCCCCGCAGCCACTGCGACTCTCAGCCCAGAGCGCGCCATTCTGGGCCAGGCCTCGGTGCCGAGTTCCCTCCTGACGGAGGCCCCTAGTGACCCCAGGCCCACAGGTGGGTCACATGACCCCTGGGTGTCTGAGCAGCATTCCCAAGTTGGCCGCATGGTGACGTACGGTGGTTCAGTTAAACCTGATTTCTTTCTAGTGCGTTAAAGAGTCCTCACACGTAACCTTTAAGGATACCTCTTTAAGTTTCTACTTGAACGTACTACGCACAGCAACGAATTTTCCCTGAAGTAAAAACATTTGTCCACAAAGTATTTTAGGGATTGGGTGGAAGCTTTGCTTTTTTTGATTTTTGCATCTGAAAGAAAAAAGAATCTGCTCACCTTCAAGGGATTGCTGGGTTTCCTCTGAATGTCACGGAGACAGACAGGACTCTCAGGCTGCAGCCTCCTCCCCTCAAGCCCCTTTGTAGTGGGGGCCTGGGCTTTCCCCAGGCAGGTGGTTGCGTGTGGCTGGGCGAGAGGGAGACTTTCCTGCCCCGAGACCCGGGAGGCCCTGCAAACCCAGCCGGCAAGAGCCTGTGGGGACCTACTGCTCCCGAGGCTGCCCTGCCTGTAAACCACAGTCCACCGTGGGCGGCCTGCAGCCACCCCAGGCCTCGCAGACATTCTGTCAAAGGAAAAGTCACTGCCGCTTTTTACCCTCGCCGGCTCGCCCTGGGGCCTCCCCAGGAGACGGAGGGGAGCCTGAAGGCGCCGCCGGGGTCCCGAGTCACCACAGGGCAGCTCCCCCCACGGACGGCGTGGAGAGCTGGTGGGGGAGGGAGCCCTTGACTGGGGGACCCGGGGCTTGGCGTGCCAGGCCCACCCCTCCCGGACGCCCACACGTGCTTCACTCTCCCGCCAGGGTGATGAGAACAAGTCAGTGCGGGACAGGTTCAACGCCCGCCAGTTCATCTCCTGGCTGCAGGACGTGGACGACAAGTATGACCGCATGAAGGTGAGCCCCTGCGGCGGCGGCGGCGGCGGCGGGGCCAGGGCTCTTCTGGGCGGGGGCGGCAGGGCCGTGTTCGGAAGAGGCAGCTTCAGACTCGCTCTGAGCCCAGCTGGCAGTGAGGGAGCTGAGGCCTCCCCGCCCCCATGTTGCCTCTTAGAGTGTCTTCCCTCCTGTCCAGGTGTGCGGGGAGCAGCTCCTGTCACCAGCTGGCGGTCAGACCTCTGTGGGACCCCACCTTGAGCCCTCCTCAAAGGTCACAGCATCCACCCATCACCCCTGCCCCTGGCTGTGCTGACCAGTGCAGCGGGCAGAGGATGGGGGGGAGATAGAGAGAGATTAGCAAGTAAGAAGCAAGTCCTTGTCTGCAGGTGCGAGGGTTGCACCCGGGGTCCCCCGTGAACACTGACCGGCAGTGACGTGCCCGTTACAGAATTAACACCTAGAAGCCGGCACCACCGGGAAGCCCCAGGAGGCAGGGCCTGCTGCGTGGAGCTGATGGAGGCGTGACCCAGGCTCCCACGCTGGGCTGCCAGCCTCACCCCTTGCCTCAGTGACCCTGCCTCCGGCACTGCGGCAGCGCACCCAGAGGGGCGGCCAGGAGGCCAGAGGCCAGAGCAGAGAGGAACCAGCCTACAGGGCGTTCAGGCCCAGCTGAGGCCGGGTCCAGGCCGTGTTTCTAACAAGCTGCAAAGGTGACCGTTCGGGGGTCCCACGGTCACTCCTCCCACCACCAGCCAGCCTGAAGGGAGCTGCACGGGAAACTTACAAGAGAGAAAAAATTTCTGACCGAAGTAAAGTTAGATTTGGTACATTACAAAGACAACGTTAAGTCTCATTTCCTTAATGTGCCAAGAACTTACAAACCAATAAGAAAAATAGAAAAAGGAATTGGTGAAGCACGGAGAGCGCAGGGGCACGAAGTCTCAGAGCACAGGGTGGACGAGGTCCTATTCAGGAGTCAGGCTGCCCACCCTCAGTTCCTGCAGCCCTGGGACAACTCTCCGGACATGCTGGTCATGTTTCAGGGGTTTAGCCCAACAAACAATTTCATTTTAGTAACTGAAAACTCAGGGGTACGTACAATTCTAGTCAAGAACGCTCTAAATTAGATGAAAGCAGCTGGACTCCTGAGGGTGTCTGAGCTGCCACGCCTTTGTTCAAGCCTCCCTGAGGATGACAAGCGGCCCAGGCGTGCCGAGGAGGACACGGCTGGCCGCTGGGGCCTGTGGGGCTTGTTTCCAGAACACTTTTTTTAGCTGAACTATTTTAAGCAAATCAGAAATTGTGATACCTGGCCCTACATGCTTGTGTGCACGTCGAAGAAAATAAGATGATCTTCCTGCACACTGTCACGCCGTTAACTCTGTCCACATGAAGGCTGGTCTTTTCGCCCGCTGTGCTCTGTGTCACCTGCCTTGTACCCCAAACGCCGCCCCCCCCCCACGTGCTGTTGGTAACCCAGGTACCGTCATTATTTCAGTTTCAACATTCTCCCTTCTCAGCATGAAATACAGAGCACGCCTGTAGTAGTATAACTGTTTACCTTACTTAGTACCCGCTTAAAAGTAAACACGTGAACATTAATTTTTAAAAACTAAGTGCATTTCTAAAAGGCGTAATTTCCACTGTGAGTGCAAATGAAGCCAATGTCACCAACCATAAATAAGATAAATGGAAAATGAAAACAGAAGAGCAAAGCTATTATGAGTTCTGACTAGAGGCTGTGCTGAAACCCCCAGGGTGGGGGCACGGAGCAGGGATGATGGACAGACCCCCGTGTGGTCAGCAAGGCCACTCACCGCGCAGGACGAGACCCAGACGCAAGAGGTCGTCCTGAGGCCAGAGCGCGAAAGGGTCCCCCGCCCCGACCTCCCGGGAGGCGCTGCGGCAGGGGGAATGGGTGCGGGGGGCGGCCGGGGTCTTGCCTCCCCTCCCCTCACCTGCTGCGTTTCCCGCGTAGACGTGTCTCCTGATGCGGCAGCAGCACGAGGCCGCGGCCCTCAACGCTGTGCAGAGGATGGAGTGGCAGCTGAAGGTGCAGGAGCTGGACCCCGCCGGGCACAAGTCCCTGTGTGTGAACGAGGTGCCGTCCTTCTACGTGCCCATGGTCGACGTCAACGACGACTTCGTGCTCCTTCCGGCCTGACGCGGTGGGACAGCTGCCCGGGTCACAGGCGAGCCCCCCAGTCCGCCGCCGAGTCCGGGCGGTGGAAGGAGACCACGTCCCCGGTGGGGACATCCAGGGAGAAGCCCACGCTGCGCCTCTGGCGCGCGGCTCTCTCACACCCGCCGCCGCGGGAGGACGCAGAGCCGGGGACCGCGGGCACGGACACGGCAGCCTCAGGCTCTTTTCCGGCGGCTGCACAGGCATCTCAGGAGCTGCAGGATGGAGAGCGTTTTTTTAAATTCCTTGTTTCATTTCTGATCGACTAAAGAGAATAAAAGTTAAGGCGTCCACCCCTCACCAACAGCGGCCTCCGGGTCAGAGGGTGGGGAGAGCTTCGGGCCGGCAGCCGTCCTGTCGCCACGAAGCTGCCGACGGTGCCAGCCCGAGATCTGGGCTGGGACGCTGGGCCGGGTGAGGGCCTGGCTGCGCCGCCCGCCCGCCTCACAGGGACACGCAGGCAGGACTCCGGGTTGTGTTTTTAATGGAGTCAAATCCACGTGGTTTGTATATTTTTTCCTTTAATCTTGGGCATTTTGTTTCTCTTTCTGAGAACATAACTTGAAACACTACAGAGCCAATAATCATATAAAAAGTGTACCCGTCAGCGCTGTACAGTTTTATACACGTTCACAACGTACTTTTGCTGCCTTCTAGATAATTTATTTTGCAACACATTACTGCACAGTTGTAAATAACTTATGTACTGTAACATCACTTCAGTTATGTGTAAAGAAATAAATAAATTAATTAAATGCTCTTTGTACACGACAGCCCCCTCAGGAGGGTGGACGTGGCTGTGAGGGGAGGGTTCCCGCCCTGGAAATCCCACTGTCTTCCACTTTTTTTCCTACCAAATGAGTAGCTTATAATTTTGAAACAAATATACTCACCCCCGGCTTTCCTGCCCTCCACTCAACGGACGACTGGGGCTGCTGGCCGGGACAGCACGGGTTACCCAGAGGCTCTTTCCCAGGGCCCATCAGAGCGGGCAGGAGACGGGCGGGGCATGTGCTGGGGCAGCAGGTCCCCTGGGTGGCACGGCTACGGAGGGACCACTGTCTCCCGACTCCCCGTGGGGCTGCCACGTGGGAGTCCCCACCCGGAATGTGTGTTGCGCCTGAAAACCGGCTCGCGGGGCAGGAGTCAGAGATCTGAGCCCAGCGTGACCTGGGGTCTGTGCTCTTCTCTGAGGGGGGTGCGCACAGGGCCAGGCCAGGGGCCCCTTCTGAGCAGAGGCATCCGTCCTGCCTGCTCCATCCACAATTCCCGTCCAACGGCTGGCTCGAGCTGGAGGGCAAGGGGTGGAGGCTGCAGGGCCAGGCAGGGGGTCAGGGGTGGCCCTAGCCCTTGCTGGAGTCCTCGGGCACCCCGCTCCCTCCCCCGTGCTTCCTGTACCTGGCACAGGCGGGAGCTGCAGACGTGACCCCACTTGGGAGTGAGAACCCAGCCCTGTGCCAGCAGCATGCCTCACAGAGCAGCCTTGACGGTGCCCCAGACCAGCTGGAGGTGGTTTCCTCTTTCTGGGCTGCCTGGCCCGACCCAAGCTCTCGGTTTCTGCCTCAGAGACGCCCCGACTCTGCATTCCCCTTTGTGCGAATCCCTGCCCCCCACCGCCCCGGCCAGTCCCACCTCGAGTGACCCTGGGGCGGGGCCAGAGCCTGCACTGCCCAGCGTCTTTCTAAACAGCATGAATTCGGTCGCACCTGTTCATCGGGCACATCCTGGCGTCAGCAACTTCAGGCCACCCCGCAGAGACCCTGCACTCAGAGAGGTCCCGCCCGTTGTAGGTGCTGGTCCTGCTGCAGCAAGCGCGTCTGGAGGTGTACCCCATGCTCTGGCACGTCTACACCACAATGACATTGTGACATCATGACGTCCCTTTCCTGGCTCTGCGTGGGGACTTCCTGCCATGAGAGACAACGGCACAGATGCTCTCGTCACATGGCTGTGCAGTGGTGGGCCCCAGAGAACAAAAAGGGATTAGTATCCAGGATATAAAGAGAGAACCCGTAAAACTCAACTGCAAAAAAAAAAAAAAATTTCAAAAATGGGCAAAGGACTTGAATAGTCCTTTCCCCACAGAAGATACACAAGTGGTCAATAAGCTCATGAACAAATGCTCAACATCACTAATCACTAGGGAAATGCAGATGAGAACCACAATGAGATACCCCGACACTCATTAGGATGGCTACTAACAACAACACCAACAGAAAACAACAAGCACCTGGGGAGGGTGTGGAGAATTTGGAACCCCCGTGCACTGCTGGTGGGAACGTACAATGGTACAGCCACTATGGAGAACAGTATGGAGGTTCATCAAGTATACTTACCATGGGATCTGGCAATCCCCCTTCTGGGTACATACCCAAAGGAATTGAAACCAGGGTCTCAGAGACATACTTGTACGGCCCACGTTCATCACAGCACTATTCACAACGGCTACAACATGGAACAAACCCAGCTATCCACTGACAGATGAATGGATAAAGAAAAGGTGGCGTATATACCTGATACATACTGACAGATGCTAGAGCATGGATGAGCCGTAAGGACGTTATGCTAAATGAAATAAGACAAATACTGTACAATTCCACTTATAGGAGGTACTGTGAGTAGTCAAAATCAGAGAGACAGAAAATATAACGGTGGTCACCTGGGCGGGGGGTGGAATGGGTGCTGAAATTCAGGCCTCGGAGGTCAGACCTGGGGAGAAAACTTGGGGTGATTGTGTGGAGACAGCCTGGGTGGTAGGGCTGCAATCTGGTGCAACTGCAACTGAGGGTGTACACAGAGGAAGCCTGGGTTGCCTTGGAGGCCGGGCACCATTGTTTGGGGGGTGCCTGAGAGGGGAAGCGGGACCTGCAATCATAGCCTTTTCCCCTGCGTGTGTGATCGCCAACTGCACGGGCTCCAGGAGGCGTCGTGAGCCACCTCCACTCCCGTCGCATACTCCCGGGGTGTGCCTAGGCTGCCACCACTGTCGAGAAACCCAGGACTGGCCACCAGCCGCCACATCTGCACACCCCTAGCAAGGGGATTAACCACCAGCACACACTGAGGAAAGAGCTGACAGGCGTCCATACCAAGAGCAGCCCTGGTACCAAATATATTAAACCCACGAGAGCTACACAGGGATGCCCCCACGTGTCAACAGCCCTCCAAAACCACAGCTGACAATTGTTTCTCCTAAACGCACAGAGTAAGAGAAATAAGAAGAGGAACCACTCCAGTTAAAAGACCAAGAGAATTCTGCTGCAAGAAACAACACAGACCGCCTCGCTCCAACAGACACTGAGTTCAAAAAGGAAAGTAAGGAATTAAGAAAGGCTATCGGGGACTTCCCTGGTGGCGCAGTGGTTAAGAATCCGCCTGCCAATGCAGGGGACACAGGTTCAAGCCCTGGTCCGGGAAGATCCCACATGCCACGGAGCACCCAAGCCCGTGGGCCACAGCTACTGAGCCTGCGCTCTAGAGCCCGCAAGCCACAACTGCTGAAGCCCATGCACCACAACTACTGAAGCCCACGTGCCTAGAGCCCACGCTCTGCAACAAGAGAAGCCACCGCAATGAGGAGCCTGCACACCGCAATGAACAGTAGCCCTCGCTCGCCGCAACTAGAGAAAGCCTGCGCGCAGCAACAAAGACCCAATGTAGCCATAAATAAATAAATACATTTTTTAAAAAAAAAGAAAGGCTATCGACAGAAATGCAGAATACTATAAAAAAGAAACAAACTCTGAAGGGTACCCAAAAAAATTAGAAAACTCATTAGCAGAGACAAAAGCTGAGCTAAAGGCAATGAACAGCAGAATTAATAATGCAGAAGAATGAATAAGTGAAGGTAGACCAATGGAAATGAGGAAATGACCCAATCAGAAAAGCAGAAAGCCAAATGAAAAAAAAAAGCAATATAAGAGGCCTATAGGAGAATATAAAGTGTGCCAATCGACACATAATAGGGATTCCAGAATGGAAAGAAAGAGAAAAGGGCACCACAAATGTATCTGAAGAAATGACGGCTGAAAACTTTCCAAATGTAAAGAAGGAGACATATCCAGGTAGAGGAAGCACAGGGGGTCCCAAAGCAGGGAAAGCCACACAGACCTACAGCAAGACACACTGCAGTAAAAATGGCAGAAGGTGGGCTGCCCTGGTGGCGCAGTGGTTGAGAATCCGCCTGCCAATGCAGCGGACATGGGTTCGAGCCCTGGTCTGGGAGGATTCCACATGCCGCGGAGCAGCTGGGCCCGTGAGCCACAACTCAGCCTGCGCGTCTGGAGCCTGTGCTTCGCAACAAGAGGCCGTGATAGTGAGCCCATGCACCGCGATGAAGAGTGGCCCCCGCTTACCACAACTAGAGAGAAAGCCCTCGCACAGAAACGAAGACCCAACAGCAAAAATAAATTAATTAATAAACTCCTACCCCCAACATCTTCAAAAAAAAAATGGCAAAAGTTAAAGATTAAGAGAGGATTCTAAAGGCAGCAAGAGAAAAACAAAGAGTTAGTGACAAGGGAACCCCCAGGAGGCTATCAGCTGATTTCTCTGCGGAAACGCTGTGGGCCAGAAGGGAGTGGCAAGACAGTCAAAGTCCTGGAAGGGAAAAATCGGCAACCTAGGACATTCTACCCAGCAAGATTATCATTTAGAATAAAGGAGAGAGAAAGAATTTCTCAGACAAGCAAAAACTAAAAGAATACAGCAATACTAAACCTATCCTAAAGGAAATACTGAAAGGTCTTCTCTAAATAGAACAGAACTAAGAATCTACAGGAAAGAGAAAAATCACAATTGGAAAATAAATCACTTAAATAAGCCAGTACACACATTTTTTAAAAATCAAAAAATTTCTGTGAAACTGAATGATAACCAGAATGAACAGCAAAAGGATGAACACGAAGATGTAAAAAGGGACGTCAAAATCATAAAATGTGGGGGGAGGAGAGTAAGAAAATGTAGACTTTTTTTCATTTCCTAGAATGTGTTTGAGCCTATATGACTACCAGTCTAGGGCAAGCAGATATAGGAAGGGGTTAACATACTTGAAAACCAGGGCAACCACAAATCAAAAACATACAATAGACTCACAAAAACCAAAAAGAAGAGGACGTAAGTATAATTCAAGAGAAAATCATCGGGGAATTCCCTGGCAGTCCAGTGCCTTAGGACTCCGAGCTCTCACTGCCAAGGGCCCGGGTTCAGTCCCTGGTAGGGGAACTAACATCCCTCAAGCCACATGGCACGGCCAAAAAAACCCATCAAACCACAAAAGGAGAAACAAAAACTTGTCAATAATTACCTTAAAATGTCAATGGACTAAAAGCTCCAATCAAAAGACACAGAGTGGCAGATTGGATTAAAAAAAAAAAAAAAGAGCCTACAATATGCTGCCTACAGGAGACCCACTTTAGGGCAAAGGACACACACAGATTGAAAGTAAGGGGATGGAAAAAGATATTTCATGAAAACAAATGACAAGAAAGTGGGGGTCGCAATACTCATATCAGACAAAATAGACTTCAAAACAAAAGCCATGAAGAAAGATAAAGAAGGACGCTATATACTAATAAAGGATGAACACAAGGAGAGGATATTACACTCGTCAACATATATGCTCCTTATATAGGAGCACTCAAATACGCAAAACAAATTTCAGACATAAAGACAGAAACTGACAGGGATACAATAATAGTATTGAGGCCCCACTCAGGGCCTCTAGACAGAGAATCAGTGAGGCAAGAGAGATCCCCAATGATACAACAGAACAGTAAGACTTAACTGACATTACACCCAAAACAACCAGAATACACATTCCTTTCAGGGCACATGGAACATTATACAGGACCGACCACATACGAGGGCACAAGATAAGCTTCAACAAATTTCAGAGTATAGAAATTCTATCAAGCATCTTCTCTGACCACAATGGCATGCAACTAGCGATTAACCACAGAAGAAGAAATGAGCTCTTTCACGTGGTGCCTTGGGTGCAGCCGGCCACTTAAGGATGAAGCTGAAGATTTCCTTCCTGGCCACTGGCTGCCAGAAACTCACTGAAGTGGATGATGAATGAAAACTTCGTACCTTTTATGAGAATCCTATGGCCAGAGAAGTGGCTGCTGACACTCTGGGTGAAGAATGGAAGGGTTATGTGGTCCGAATCAGTGGTGGGAATGACAAACAGGGTTTCCCCATAAAGCAGGGTGTCTTAACCCATGGCTGCATACACCTGCTACTGAATAAGGGACATTCCTGTTACAGACCAAGGAGAACTGGAGAACTGGAGAAAGAATTCACAAATCTGGGGTTGCACTGTGGATGCCAATCTGAGTGGTCTCAATTTGGTCTTCATAAGAAAAAGGGAGAAAAATATTACCAGACTCACCGATACTACTGTGCCTCATCGCCTGGGACCCCAAAGAGCAAGCAGAGGGACTTCCCTGGTGGCTCAGTGGTTAAGAATCCGCCTGCCTGGGGCTTCCCTGGTGGCACAGTGGTTGGGAATCTGCCTGCCGATGCAGGGGATGCGGGTTCATGCCCCAGTCTGGGAGGATCCCACATGCCGCAGAGCGGCTGGGCCCGTGAGCCATGGCCGCTGAGCCTGCACATCCGGAGCCTGTGCTCCACAATGGAAGAGGCCACAACAGTGAGAGGCCCGTGTACCACAAAAAAAAAAAGAAGCCGCCTGCCAACGCTTGGGACACAGGTTCGAGCCCTGGGCCAGGAAGATCCCACATGCCTCGGAGCAACTAAGCCCCCGAGCCACAACTACTGAGCCCACGTGCCGCAACTACTGAAGCCCACGTGCCTAGAGCCCATGAGCCACAACTACTGAGCCCACGTGCTGCAACTACTGAAGCCCACACACCTAGACCCCGTGCTCCACAACAAGAGAAGCCACCTCAATGAGAAGCCCACGCACCACAACAAAGAGTAGCCCCCACTCGCCACAACTAGAGAAAGCCGACGTGCAGCAATGAAGACCCAAGACAGCCAAAAAATAAAAAATCAATAAATTAAAAAAGCTAGCAGAATCCACAAACTTTTCAGTCTCTCCAAAGATGATGTCCACCAGTATGTTGTGAGAAACCCCTAAACAAAGGTAAGAAATCTAGGACCAAAGCACACAAGATTCAGTGTCTTTTTACTCCATGTGTTCTGCAACACAAATGTCGGTGTATTGCTCTGAAGAAACAGCATTCTAGGAAAACTAAGGCAGAGACTGCAGAATATGCTAAACTCTTTGCCAAGAGAATGAAGAAGGCCAAAGAAAAATGCCAGGAACAGATTGTCAAGAGATGGAGGCTGTCCTCTCTCAGAGCTTCTACCTCTGAGTCCAGTCAAAAATGAGATGTTCGGACTTCCCTGCTGGTGCAGTGGTTAAGAATCCGCGTGCCAATGCAAGGGACACGGGTTTGAGCCCTGGTCCGGGAAGATCCCACATGCCGCGGAGCAACTAAGTCCGTGTGCCACAACTACTGAGCCTGTGCTCTAGAGCCCACGGGCCACAACTACTGAGCCCACGTGCCATAACTACTGAAGCCCGCATGCCTAGAGCCTGTGCTCTGCAACAAGAGAAGCCACTGCAATGAGAAGCTTGTGCACTGCAACAAAGAGTAGCCCCTGCTTGTCACAACTAGAGAAAGCCTGTGCACAGCAATGAAGACCCAACACAGCCAAAAATAAAGTAAATAAATAAATTTTTTTAAAAAATGATTTGTTCTAGGAGTTCACTGGTGGCGCAGTGGTAAAGAATCCGCCTTCCAATGCAGGGGATGTGGGTTCAATCTCTGGTCGGGGAACTAAGATCCCACATGCCACAGAGCAACTAAGCCTACACGCCACAACTATTAAGCCCACGTGCTCTGGAGCCCGTGCGCCACGACTAGAGAGCCCACGTGCCACTAGAGAGAAGCCCGTGCGCTGCAACAAGGATCCCGCATGCCACAACCAAGACCCGATGCAGCCAAATAAATAAAATAAAAATTGAAAGCAAGAAATAAAGCTGAGAAAATATTCATCATCTAACATGAAACTAACCAAATAAATAAAATAAAAATTGAAAGCAAGAAATAAAGCTGAGAAAATATTCATTATCTAACATGAAACTAACCAAAGTTTTAAAAAAATGAGATGTTCTAACAAATAAGATCAGACATTAGAAAGAAAAAGAAATGGGAAAAAAACGATAACATGCTACTCAAAAACCAATGGGTTAATTAATGATGAAATCAAAGAGGAAATTTTAAAATACCTTGAAAAAATGAAAATACAACCATACAAAAATAAAAAAAAAAAAAAGGAAAAGAAAACAGAACCGTCCAAAGCTATGGGATGCAGCAAAAGCAGCTGTTACAGGGAAGTTCATAACAGCACAGGCCTTCCTCTAGCAACAAGAAAGACTCAAACAACCTAACCTACCACTTAAAAGAACTAGGAAAAGAAGAACAAGCAAAATTCAGCAGAAGGAAGGAAACAGTAAAGATCAGAGAAGAAAGAAAGAAAACAGATTAAAAAAATAGAAATAAATCAATAAAACTAAGAGTTGGTTCTTTGGAAGGATAAACACGATGGACAAACCTCTGGCCAGGCTCACCAAAAAGAAAAGAGAGAGAACCCAAATAAAATAAGAAATGAAAAAGGAAACATAACAACTGATGCCACAGAAAGATAAAAAACCTTAAGGGAAACTACTATGAACAAGGGTATGCCAACAAATTCAACAACCTAGAAGAAACTGACAAGTTCCTAGAAACATACAGCCCACCAAAACTGTAGCAGGAAGAAATAGATAATTTGAACAGACTGATCACTAGAAGTGAAATAGAATCTGTAATTTAAAAAAACTCCCTACAAACACGAGTCCAGGACCAGATGGCCTCACAGGTGAATTCTACCAAACATACAGAAAAGAACTTATACCGATCCTTCCAAAACTCTTGCCAAAAAAATGGAAGAGGAGGGAACACTCCCAAAGACATGCTATGAAGCCACCATCACCCTGATAACAAAACCAGACAAAGACACCACCAAAAAGGAAAGTTACAGGCCAGTATCTCTGAAGAATATAGATGCAAAAATTCTCAAAATATTAGCAAACCGAATCCAACAACACATAAAAAAGATCACACACCACGACCAAGTGGGATTCATCCCAAGTTCACAAGGATGGTTCAACGCATGGAAATCACTGCGATACACCACATAAGCAAAAACCACATGATCATCTCGACAGACGCCGATAAAAGCATTTAACAAGATTCAGGGAAGGAGGGGAAGATGGCGGAAGAGTAAGACGTGGAGATCACCTTCCTCCTCACAGATACACCAGAAATACATCTACACGTGGAACAACTCCTACAGAACACCTACTTAATGCTGGCAGAAGACCTCAGACCTCCCAAAAGGCAAGAAACTCCCCACGTACCTGGGTAAGGCAAAAGAAAAAAGAAAACACAGAGACAGAAGAATAGGAATGGGACCTGCACCAGTGGGAGGGAGCCGTGAAGGAGGAAAGGTTTCCACACACTAGGAGCTCCTTCGCGGGTGGAGACTGCGGGAGGCGGAGGGGGGGAGCTTCGGAGCCGCGGAGGAGAGCACAGCAACGGGTGCGGAGGGCAAAGCGGGGAGATTCCTGCACAGAGGATCGGTGCCGACCGGCACTCACCAGCCCGAGAGGCTTGTCTGCTCACCCGCCGGGGCGGGCGGGGCTGGGAGCTGAGGCTCGGGTTTCCGTTGGGGCGCAGGGAGAGGACTGGGGTTGGCGGTGTGAACACAGCCTGAAGGGGTTAGTGCACCACAGCTAGCCGGGAGGGAGTCCGGGGAAAAGTCTGGAGCTGCCGAAGAGGCAAGAGACTTTTTCTTCCCTCTTTCTTCCCTCTTTATTTCCTGGTGCACGAGGAGAGGGGATTCAGAGCGCTGCTTAAAGGAGCTCCAGAGACGGGCACGAGCCGCGGCTAACAGCGCGGACCCCAGAGACGGGCATGGGACGCTAAGGCTGCTGCTGCCGCCACCAAGAAGCCTGTGTATGAGCACAGGTCACTCTCCACACACCCCTTCTGGGGAGCCTGGGGAGCCTGTGCAGCCCGCCACTGCCAGGGTCCCGGGATCCAGGGACAACTTCCCCGGGAGAACGCATGGCGCGCCTCAGGCTGGTGCAATGTCACGCCGGCCTCTGGCACCGCAGGCCCGCCCCGCACGCCGTGCCCCTCCCTCCCCCCGGCCTGAGTGAGCCAGAGCCCCGGAAACAGCGGCTCCTTTAACCCCGTCCTGTCTGAGCGAAGAACAGACGCCATCCGGCGACCTACACGCAGAGGCGGGGCCAAATCCAAAGCTGAGCCCCTGGGAGCTGCGAGAACAAAGAAGAGAAAGGGAAATCTCTCCCAGCAGCCTCAGGAGCAGCGGATTAAAGCTCCACAATCAACTTCATGTACCTGCATCTGTGGAATACCTGAATAGACGACGAATCATCCCAAATTGAGGAGGTGGGCTTCGAGAGCAAGATTTATGATTTTTTCCCTTTTTCCTCTTTTTGTGAGTGTGTATGTGTATGCTTCTGTGTGAGATCTTGTCTGTATAGCTTTGCTTCCACCATTTGTCCTAGGGTTCTATCCGTCCGTTATTTTTTAAATTTTTTTCTCAATAATTATTTTTTAATTTAATAACTTTATATTTTACTTTATTTTATTGTACTCTACCTTCTTTCTTTCTTTTTTCCTTCCTTTCCTCCTTCCTTCCTTCCTCCCACCATCCGTCCCTCCCTCCTTTCTTTCTTTCCTTCTTTTCTTTCCTTCCTTCCTTTCTTTCTACTTCTACTAATTCTTTCTCTCTACTTTTTCTCCCTTTTATTCTGAGCTGTGTGGATGAAAGGCTCTTGGTGCTGCACAGGAGTCAGTGCTGTGCCTCTGAGGTGGGAGAGCCAACTTCAGGACACTGGTCCACAAGAGACCTCCCAGCTCCACATAATATCAAACGGCGAAAATCTCCCAGAGATCTCCATCTCAACGCCAGCACCCAACTTCACTCAACGACCAGCAAGCCACAGTGCTGGACAACCTATGCCAAACAACTAGCAAGACAGGAACACAACCCCACCCATTAGCAGAGAGGCTGCCTAAAATCATAATAAGGCCACAGACACCCCAAAACACACCAGCAGACGTGGACCTGCCCACCAGAGAGACAAGATCCAGCCTCATCCACCAGAACACAGGCACTAGTCCCCTCCACCAGGAAGCCTACACAACCCACTGAACCAACCTTAGCCCCTAAGGGCAGACACCAAAAACAACGGGAACTACGAACCTGCAGCCTGCGAAAAGGAGACCCCAAACACAGTAAGATAAGCAAAATGAGAAGACAGAAAAACACACAGCAGATGAAGGAGCAAGATAAAACCCACCAAACCAAACAAATGAAGAGGAAATAGGCAGTCTACCTGAAAAAGAATTCAGAATAATGGTAGTAAAGATGATCCAAAATCTTGGAAATAGAACAGACAAAATGCAAGAAACATTTAACAAGGACCTAGAAGAACTAAAGATGAAACAAGCAACGATGAACAACACAATAAATGAAATGAAAAATACTCTAGATGGGATCAATAGCAGAATAACTGAGGCAGAAGAACGGATAAGTGACCGGGAAGATAAAATAGTGGAAATAACTACTGCAGAGCAGAATAAAGAAAAAAGAATGAAAAGAACTGAGGACAGTCTCAGAGACCTCTGGGACAACATTAAACACACCAACATTCGAATTGTAGGGGTTCCAGAAGAAGAAGAGAAAAAGAAAGGGACTGACAAAATATTTGAAGAGATTACAGTTGAAAACTTCCCTAATATGGGAAAGGAAATAGTTAATCAAGTCCAGGAAGCAGAGAGTGTCCCATACAGGATAAATCCAAGGAGAAATACGCCAAGACACATATTAATCAAACTGTCAAAAATTAAATACAAAGAAAGCATATTAAAAGCAGCAAGGGTAAAACAACAAATAACACACAAGGGAATCCCCATAAGGTTAACAGCTGATTTCTCAGCAGAAACCCTACAAGCCAGAAGGGAGTGGCAAGACATACTGAAAGTGATGAAGGAGAAAAACCTGCAACCAAGATTACTCTACCCAGCAAGGATCTCACTCAGATTTGATGGAGAAATTAAAACCTTTACAGACAAACAAAAGCTGAGAGAGTTCAGCACCACCAAACCAGCTTTACAGCAAATGCTAAAGGAACTTCTCTAGGCAAGAAACACAAGAGAAGGAAAAGACCTACAATAACGAACCCAAAACAATTAAGAAAATGGGAATAGGAACATACATATCGATAATTACCTTAAATGTAAATGGACTAAATGCTCCAACCAAAAGACACAGATTGGCTGAATGGATACAAAAACAAGACCCATATATATGCTGTCTACAAGAGACCCACTTCAGACCTAGAGACACATACAGACTGAAAGTAAGGGGATGGAAAAAGATATTCCATGCAAATGGAAACCAAAAGAAAGCTGGAGTAGCAACTCTCATATCAGACAAAATAGACTTTAAAATAAGGACTATTAAAAGAGACAAAGAAGGACACTACATAATGATCAAGGGATCGATCCAAGAAGAGGATATAACAATTGTAAATATTTATGCACCCAACATAGGAGCACCTCAATACATTAGGCAAATGCTAACAGCCATAAAAGGGGAAATCGACAGTAACACAATCATAGTAGGGGACTTTAACACCCCACTTTCACCAATGGACAGATCATCCAAAATGAAAATAAATAAGGAAACACAAGCTTTAAATGATACACTAAACAACATGGGCTTAATTGATATTTATAGGACACTCCATCCAAAAACAACAGAATACACATTTTTCTCAAGTGCTCATGGAACATTCTCCAGAATAGACCATATCTTGGGTCACAAATCAAGCCTTGGTAAATTTAAGAAAATTGAAATTGTATCAAGTATCTTTTCCGACCACAATGCTATGAGACTAGATATCAATTACAGGAAAAGATCTGTAAAAAATACAAACACATGGAGGCTAAACAATACACTACTTAATAACGAAGTGATCACTGAAGAAATCAAAGAGGAAATTAAAAAATACCTAGAAACAAATGACAATGGAGACACGACAACCCAAAACCTATGGGATGCAGCAAAAGCAGTTCTAAGAGGGAAGTTTATAGCAATACAAGCCCACCTTAAGAAACAGGAAACATCTTGAATAAACAACCTAACCTTGCACCTAAAGCAACTAGAGAAAGAAGAACAAAAAAAACCCAAAGTTAGCAGAAGGAAAGAAATCATAAAAATCAGATCAGAAATAAATGAAAAAGAAATGAAGGAAACAATAGCAAAGATCAATAAAACTAAAAGCTGGTTCTTTGAGAAGATAAACAAAATTGATAAACCATTAGCCAGACTCATCAAGAAAAAAAGGGAGAAGACTCAAATCAATAGAATTAGAAATGAAAAAGGAGAAGTAACAACTGACACTGCAGAAATACAAAAGATCATGAGAGATTACTACAAGCAACTCTATGCCAACAAAATAGACAACCTGGAAGAAATGGACAAATTCTTAGAAATGCACAACCTGCCAAGACTGAATCAGAAAGAAATAGAAAATATGAACAGACCAATCACAAGCACTGAAATTGAAACTGTGATTAAAAATCTTCCAACAAACAAAAGCCCAGGACCAGATGCCTACACAGGCGAATTCTATCAAACATTTAGAGAAGAGCTAACACCTATCCTTCTCAAACTCTTCCAAAATATAGCAGAGGGAGGAACACTCCAAAATTCATTCTACGAGGCCACCATCACCTTGATACCAAAACCAGACAAGATGTCACAAAGAAAGAAAACTACAGGCCAATATCATTGATGAACATAGATGCAAAAATCCTCAATAAAATACTAGCAAACAGAATCCAACAGCACATTAAAAGGATCATACACCATGATCAAGTGGGGTTTATTCCAGGAATGCAAGGTTTCTTCAACATATGCAAATCAATGTGATAAACCATATTAACAAACTGAAGGAGAAAAACCATACGATCATCTCAATAGATGCAGAGAGAGCTTTTGACAAAATTCAACACCCATTTACGATAAAAACCTTGCAGAAAGTAGGCATAGAGGGAACTTTCCTCAACATAATAAAGGCCATATATGACAAACCCACAGCCAACATCATCCTCAATGGTGAAAAACTGAAAGCATTTCCACTAAGATCAGGAGGAAGACAAGGTTGCCCACTCTCACCACTCTTATTCAACATAGTTTTGGAAGTTTTAGCCGCAGCAATCAGAGAAGAAAAGGAAATAAAAGGAATCCAAATCGGAAAAGAAGAAGTAACGCTGTCACTGTTTGCAGATGACATGATACTATACATACAGAATCCTAAACATGCTACCAGAAAACTACTAGAGCTGATCAATGAATTTGGTAAAGCTGCAGGATAAAAAATTAATGCACAGAAATCTCTGGCATTCCTATATACTAATGATGAAAAATCTGAAAGTGAAATCAAGAAAACACTCCCATTGGGCTTCCCTTGTGGCGCAGTGGTTGAGAGTCCACCTGCTAACACACGGGACACGGGTTCATGCCCCAGTCTGGGAAGATCCCACATGCTGCGGAGCGGCTGGGCCCGTGAGCCATGGCAGCTGAGCCTGCGTGTCTGGAGCCTGTGCTCCACAATGGGAGAGGCCCCAGCAGTGAGGGGCCCGCGTACCGCAAAAAACAAAAACAAAAACAAAAACTCCCATTTACCTTTGCAACAAAAAGAATAAAATATCTAGGAATAAACCCACCTAAGGAGACAAAAGACCTGTATGCAGAAAATTATAAGACACTGATGAAAGAAATTAAAGATGATACAAATAGATGGAGAGATATACCATGTTCTTGGATTGGAAGAATCAACATTGTGAAAATGACTCTACTACCCAAAGCAATCTACAGATTCAATGCAACCCCTATCAAACTACCACTGGCATTTTTCACAGAACTAGAACAAAAAATTTTACAATTTGTATAGAAACACAAAAGACCCCGAATAGCCAAAGCAATCTTGAGAACGAAAAACGGAGCTGGAGGAATCAGGCTTCCTGACTTCAGACTATACTACAAAGCTACAGTAATCAAGACAGTATGGTACTGGCACAAAAACAAAAGATAGATCAGATAGATCTATCTTTAGATGGAACAGGATAGAAAGCCCAGAGATAAACCCATGCACATATGGTCACCTTATCTTTGATAAAGGAGGCAGGAATGTACAGTGGAGAAAGGACAGCCTCTTCAATAAGTGGTGCTGGGAAAACTGGACAGGTAAATGTAAAAGTATGAGATTAGATCACTCCCTAACACCATACAGAAAAATAAGCTCAAAATGGATTAAAGACCTAAATGTAAGGCCAGAAACTATCAAACTCTTAGAGGAAAACAAAGGCAGAACACTCTATGACATAAATCACATCAAGATCCTTTTTGACCCATCTCCTAGAGAAATGGAAATAAAAACAAAAATAAACAAATGGGACCTAATGAAACTTCAAAGCTTTTGCACAGCAAAGGAAACCATAAACAAGACCAAAAGACAACCCTCAGAATGGGAGAAAATATTTGCAAATGAAGCAACTGACAAAGGATTAATTTCCAAAATTTACAAGCAGCTCATGCAGCTCAGTAACAGAAAAACAAACAACCCAATCCAAAAATGGGCAGAAGACCTAAATAGACATTTCTCCAAAGAAGATATACAGACTGCCAACAAACACATGAAAGAATGCTCAACATCATTAATCATTAGAGAAATGCAAATCAAAACTACAATGAGATATCATCTCACACCAGTCAGAATGGCCATCATCAAAAAATCTAGAAACAATATATGTTGGAGAGGGTGTGGAGAAAAGGGAACCCTCTTGCACTGCTGGTGGGAATGTGAATTGGTACAGCCACTATGGAGAACAGTATGGAGGTTCCTTAAAAAACTACAAATAGAACTACCATATGACCCAGCAATCCCAGTACTGGGCATATACCCTGAGAAAACCATAATTCAAAAAGAGTCATGTACCAAAATGTTCATTGCAGTTCTATTTACAATAGTCCGGAGATGGAAACAACCTAAGTGCCCATCATCGGATGAATGGATAAAGAAGATGTGGCACATATATACAATGGAATATTACTCAGCCATAAAAAGAAACGAAATTGAGCTATTTGTAATGAGGTGGATAGACCTAGAGTCTGTCATACAGAGTGAAGTTAGTCAGAAAGAGAAAGACAAATATGGTATGCTAACACATGTATATGGAATTTAAGGGGAAAAATGTCATGAAGAACCTAGGGGTAAGACAGGAATAAAGACACAGACCTACTAGAGAACGGACTTGAGGATATGGGGAGGGGGAAGGGTAAGCTGTGACAAAGCGCGAGAGAGGCATGGACATATATACACTACCAAGCGTAAGGTAGATAGCTAGTGGGAAGCAGCTGCATAGCAGAGGGAGATCAGCTCGGTGCTCTGTGACCGCCTGGAGGGGTGGGATAGGGAGGGTGGGAGGGAGGGAGACGCAAGAGGGAAGAGATATGGGAACATATGTATATGTATAACTGATTCACTTTGTTATAAAGCAGAAACTAACACACCATTATAAAGCAATTATACCCCAATAAAGATGTTAAAAAAACAAAAAACAAACAAAAAAAACCAAGATTCAAATCCATTCATGATAAAAATTCTTACCAAAGTGGGTATAGAGGGATCATATCTCAATATAATCAAAGCTATTTATGACAAACCCATAGCCAACATAGTACTCAATGGTGAAAAGCTGAAAGCCCTCCCGCTAAAAATCTGGAACAAAACCAGGATGCCCAGTCTCACCTCTTCTATTTAACATAGGATTGGAGTCCTAGCCACAGCCATAAGACAAGAAAAGAAATAAAATGTAAACAAATTTGAAGGGAAGAGGTAAAATTGCCATTATATGCAGATATGACACTATATATAGAAAACCCTAAAGACTCCACACAAAAGCTACTAGAACTGATAAACGAATTCAGCAAGGGAGCAAGATGCAACATTAACACACAGAAATGGGTCACATTTCTGTACACCAGCAATGAAATATCAGAAAGGGAATGAAATATCAGAAAGGGAATGAAATATCAGAAAGGGAATGAAATATCAGAAAGGGAATGAAATATCAGAAAAGGAATTTAAATAAACAACACCTTTTCTTTTATTTTGGCTGCACCACCTGGCCTGCAGGATCTTAGTTCCCCAACAAGGGATTGAACCCGTGCCCCCTTCAGTGGAAGCATGGAGTCATAACCACTGGGCTGCCAGGGAAGTCCACAATACCTTTTAAAACTGCACCCCCCAAAATAAAATACTTAGGAATAGACCTGACCAAGGAGGTGAAAGACTTATACACTGAAAACTATAAAACATTAATAAAGGAAATTGAAGCTGATTCAAAAAATGTAAAGATATCCCATGCTCTTGGATTGGAAGAATTATATTGTTAAAGTGGCCATTCTACCCAAAGCAACCTACAGATTTAATGTGATCCCTATCAAATTACCCATAACATTTTTCACAGAACTAGAATGAGTAATTCTAAAATTCACATGGAACCATGAAAGACCCAGAATTGCCAAAGCAATCCTGAAGAAAAGGAACAAAGCAAGAGCCATATCCCTCACAGACTTCAGACAATATTACAAAGCTACAGTAATCAAAACAGCACGGTACTGGCACAAAAACAGACGTATGGATCAATGGAACAGAACAGAGACCCGAGAAATAAACCCACACAACTACGGTCAATTAATCTTCGACAAAGAAGGCAAGAATATACAATGGGAAAAAGGCTCTTCAGCACGTGGTGCAGGGAAAGTTGGACAGCCGCACGTAAATCAGTGAAATCAGAACACATCCTCACACCATGCACAAATATAAACTCAAAATGGCTTAAAGACTTAAACATAAGACATGACACCATAAAACTCCTAGAAGAGATCACAGGCAAAACATTCTCTGACATAAATCGTACTATCGTTTTCTTAGGTCAATCTCCCAAGGCAATAGAAATAAAAATAAACAAATGAGACCTAATCAAACTTAAAAGTTTTGCACAGCAAAGAAAATGATAAACAAAGTGAAAACACAACGTACAGAGTGGGAGAAAATATGTGCACGTGATGCAATCGACAAGGGCTTAATTTCTAAAAGTTACAAACAGTTCATACAACTCAACAACAGCAACAACAAACAAACCACCCAATTGCAAAAATGGGCAGAAGACCTAAACAGACATTTCTCCGAAGAAGAAATACAGATGGCCAGTAGGCACGTGAAGAGCTGCTCAACATTGCTAATGATTAGAGAAACGCAAATCAAAACTACAGTGAGGCACCACCTCACACCGGTCAGAACGGCCATCATTAAAAAGTCTACAATAACACATGCTGGAGAGGGTGTGAGGCAAGGGGACCCCCCTGCACTGTTGGTGGGAATGTAAATTGGTGCAGCCACTATGGAAAACAGTATGGAGGTTCCTCACAAAACTAAAAGTAGAGTTGCCGCAGGATCCAGCAATCCCACTCCTGGGCATATGTCCAGAGAAAACTATAATTTGAAAATATACATGCACCCCAACGTTCACTGCAGCACTAGTTACAAGAGCCAAGACACAGAAACAACCAAAAGGTCCACCGGCAGATGAACGGAAAAGAAGATGTGGTACATGTATACAATGGAATACTACTCAGCCATGAAGAGGATGAAATGATGCCATCTGCATCAACGCGGATGCAACTAGAGATTATCATATGAAGTGAGTAGGTCAGAAAGACAAATACCATCTGTTATCACTTAGATGTGGAATCTAAAATATGACACAAATGAACCTTTCTACGAAACAGAAACAGACTCACGGACATAGAGAACAGACTGGTGGTTGCCAAGGGGACGGGGGCTGGGGGAGGGATGGAGTGGGAGGTTGGGGTGAGATGTGAGCTTCTATATACAGAATGGATAAACAACGTGGTCCTACCGTACAGCACAGAGAACTACATTCAATACCCTACGGTAAAGCATAATGGAAAAGAATATATAAAAACAGAATATGTATGTGTATGTATAACTGAAACACTTTGCTGTACAGCAGTTATTAACACAACATTGTAAATCAACTAGACGTCAATTAAAACACATACACACATAAAGTGGAAAAAAAAAAGGAAGATCTGGGGAATAAAATGCCCACAAATACTCTTAAATGCTCTGACATACTCCTGGGGACACAGAAGTCCATGCACACGTGCAGCTCTGTGTGCGTGCGTAGGACATAACTGACAACATCCTATTTTCTCATTTTTGGTTAACCGTGAGGCCTTGTGGAAGCAGGAAGTAAAGGCCAAGGCAGAGCTGTAACCTGCTGGGACACTGAAGAGCCTCTGGGTAAAGGGCAGCTGACTTACTGGATCATGGGCTTTAAGGAAATCATTAGCTGAGTACCAAGCTAGGAGCACAGAGACTTCACAACCCACACACCACAGGGAGCTCAGACTTTACAGAATTAGTTCAGGAAAGTCACTAAGCACGGCAGCAAGAGCAACCAGCAACAGCAACGGCAGCAAGTCTGGGGAGTAGGAAACTGGTTTCTCGAGTCACCACATTATATTATGTACAGTGTCTACTTTGGGGACTTGCCTGGTGGCACAGTGGTTAAGAATCCGCCTGCCAATGCAGGGGATATGGGTTCGAGGCCTGGTCCGGGAAGATCCCACACGCCGCAGAGCAACTAAGCCTGTGTGCCACAACTACTGAGCCTGCGCTCTAGAGCCTGTGAGCCACAACTACTGAGCCCACATGCCACAACTACTGAAGCCCGCGCGCCTAGAGCCCGTGCTCCGCAACGAGAGAAGCCACCACAATAAGCCCGCACGCGGCAACGAACAGTAGCCCCCACTTGCTGCAACTAGAGAAAGCCCGCACACAGCAATGAAACCCAACGCAGCCAACAATAAATAAATAAACAAACAAACAAATAATAAATGTGTGTGTGTGTATGTATGTAAATTTATTATTTTTTTAAATCAACTAATAGGTATTATCTCTGAGTAGGCCCAGATGTTAAACATACTAGATAAGTCAGTTTTCATAAATCATGTTCAAAGAACTAAATGAAATTATGTCTGAGGAATTAATATGACAGAATGGTTCTCACCAAATAGAGAATACCAGTAAAGAAAAAAATTATTTCAAAAAGAAAATGGAAATTCCGTGGTTGAAAAGTACATTAAATGAATTTGAGTGGGCAGAAGAACCAGCAAACTTGAAGATACGTCAATTGAGATTATCACATGTGAGGAACAGGGGGAAAAAAACGCATGAAGGAAAATGAACAGTTTCGGAGACCAGCAGGGTACGATCAAGGGCACCAATGACGCTTAAACGGAGTCGTAGAAGGAAAGAGAGAAACGGGAAGAAAGATGGTTAATTTCATGTCAGTTTGGCTAGGCTACAGTACACAGAATTTCAGTCAAATATTACTCTAGATGTTTCTGTGACGGTATTTTTTAGATGTGGTTAACATCTACATCACTAGAAGTTGAGTAAAGCAGACCCTCCTCCATATTATGGAGGTCACGGGAAGGCCTCATCCAATCATTTGAAGGCCTTAACAAAAATGACTGATGTCCCCCAGTGAGGAGGGAATTCTGCCCGCCAGCCTGCTTGAAGACTCAAACTGCAGCATCCGCTGGCCCTGGGTTCAGCCTGCAGCCTCCACAATCAGAGAGACTAAGTGCTAACCAGCGAGCTATCCATCCAGCTATATATCTTCTGATGATGCTGTTTCCTTGGAGAACCCCAATACATCAGACAAAGACAAAATCAGCTTTTATATGTACAAATAACTCAGGGAAATCATGTCTAAAGAATTAATATGACAGTTAAGAGAACAGTATCTCACCAAAGACAGGGTACCAATAAAGAGAGAGAACAAAAGTTTTTAAAGACACAAGGGGAAACTCCATCATGGAAAAGTACAAAAGCTAAATGTGAGTTGGTAGAAGGAAGAACCAGCAAATTTGGAGACAGATCAACTAGCTTGGTCTAATTTGAGGAAAAGAAAGAAAAACAGTAAAAATGAACAGAGCCTCAGAGACCTGTTGGTTGCTATCAAGTGTACCAACTTAGGCACAGTGGGAATCCTAGATGGAGAGGGAGGATGGGGCAGAAAGAATATTTGAAGAAATAATGGCCCAAAGCTACCCCAATTTAATGAAGAACATTACTCTATCTCCAAGAAGCTCAATAAACTACAAGGAGATCAATTCAAAGAGCTCCACACCGAGCTGCGTCAGAATCTTATTGTCAAAAGCAAAACACGAAGAATATTGAAAGGAGCAAGAGAAAATCAGTCCAGGCCACCGGAGGGACCCTCAGTAGGATTAACAGCTGACTTCTAGTCAGAAACCATGGAGGCCAGGCACTTCCCTGGAGGTCCAGTGGCTTAAGATTTCGCCTTCCAGTGCAGGGGGTGTGGGTTCAATCCCTGGTCGGCGAGCTAAGATCCCAAATGCCTCGCGGCCAAAAAACCAAAATGTAAAACAGCAGCAATATTGTAACAAATTCAATAAAGACTTTTTAAAAATAATGGTCCACATTAAAAAAAAAACTGAAAAAAAAAAGAAACCATGGAGGCTAGAAGACAGTGGGATGACGTATTCAAGGTGCTGAAAGACTGTCAACCAGGAATTCTCTACCTGCTGAAACCATCCTTCAAAAAATGAAGGAGAAAGTAGGACATTTCCAGATAAACAAAAACAGAGAACTTATTGCTGGCATATCTGCCCTTCAAGAAATACTAAAAAGAGCCCCTCAGGCTCAAAGGAAAATCACTAAATAAAAACTTGAATTCACATAAATAAAAAACACTGCTAAAGACAACTATACAGGTAAACAAAAGACAGTGTAAATGCATTTTTGTTTTCAACTCTTCTGTTTTATTTAAAAGACAACCACATAAAGCAGTAATTATAAAACTGTTGATGCAGTTACAATGTATAAAGATGTAATTTGTATGTAATCTGCGGCACAAAGGCAGGAAGGAGATAGCTATGTTGGAACAAAGTTTTTGGGTACTACTGAAATTCCCTTACTGTTCAATTAAACTAGGTTATTTTAGTTAAGATGTTAATTGCAAGCCCCACACCAATTTTTTTTAACATACAGTAAAAGAAATGGGAATTTACATGGAATACTAGAAAACATCTAACAAAACAAGGCAGTGGTGGAGGAACTGACAAAGAAAACAGACAACACACAGAAAGAGCAAAATGTCAGAAGTCTTATCAGTAATTACTTTAAATGTACATGAATTAAACTCTCCAATTAAAAGGTAGAGATTGACAGAAGTGATTTAAAAAACAATATGACTTAACTATATGCTACCTACAAGACTCAGCAAAAATTGGCCGTCTAGAAAGGAGAACTAGACAGACAACAGTCATAGCTGGAGACTTCATTCCTCTCGTTTTTCATAATGGCTGGAGTAAGTAGGCAGAAGATGAACAAGGAAACAGAGGACTTAACACCATAAACCAACTAGACATCTATAGAACACCCCACCCACAACAGCAAGTATACAGTCTTCTCAAGTGCACGTGGAATGTGTTCCAGGAAGGACCATATGCTAGGCCATAAATCAAGGCTGTATAAATTTAAAAGGACTGAGATAATATAAAGTATGTTCTCCAACCACAATGGAATAAAATCAGGAGTCAATAACAGGAGGGAATTTGGAAAATTCAAAACACATGTGGGAATTAGACATCTCACTCATAAATATTCGTAGAAGAAGTTACAAGGGAAATTAGAAAATACTTTGAGGTAATTTGACAGAAAAGAAATTGAGCTAATTCACCACATAATTAGCAAAAGAAGTATGTGGGTGGGGTGCCCACTGAGACCCCTGAGCTAACAAGGCAGCCAGAGCAGGACCTGGGCTGGAGGACATCCTTGGGGCCAGCACCGCGAACAGAGGCTTCGAGTTCCAGGTGAGATGGGGCAGACACACTTTGCCCTTCTCTGCAGCTGAATACGGCGCTGGGCCAGAGCAGAATGTCAGCACAGCTAGTTAAGGACGGAGAAGTGAACAGCAGCGGATGCAGCTGGGAGATACCGAAATCTGAAGTACTGCTGGCCCAGCACTGAGTTCACAACTGTCTTTTCTTCCAGCGTCATCCAGCCTCAACTTAATACAGTCTGAAACCCAGAAGGCAGTAAGTGGCGCAGAGAGATCCAGGAGAAAACTTTCACTTTCGGCTGGAGGAGTGAACAGGGGGATTCCCAATGCTCAAAGTGAGCATGGAATCCCTCCATCCTCTCACGTGGCAGGTCCAGGCCATTCTGTGGCAGGACTGGCGGCAGCTGGCGCAGGGGCGCTGGCGGGGGGAGGGTCAGTATTCTGAGGAAGGAAAACTTCTTCCGCTCAGAGTAGCTCTGAGACCAAGAGGGTGGGGTCAACTCCCACTGCGCTTTTCCCTCTCCCTCCTCCCACTACGTGGGCCTGGATGTGGACCCAAACATAGTTCAGGCAGAGCAGGGTAACTAGAGGCCCAAGTTTCTGCCCAGAGGATCAAAAAAGGGCTGGTGCAGAAAGCACCAGGAGACCGTGGATAGCAAGCAGCTCAGGAGTGATCCATAAAACGTCTTCTCTCACGCCAGGGCTCAGCCCACTCACACATGCATGGATTTGTGTCTAATCAGCACACTACAAACTCTGGGAACACAGAGTCCACGCACACCCAGATCACAGACTGCCATTACGCGATGCACACCTGGGACAGTTCAGAAGAAAACCACAAAGGCTCTGAACTGAGTTGACAGTGAACCACCGCTCATGGAAGCAGGTTGAAACTTACTGCTTGAATCTATCCAGGTGGGCTGCCTGATAAAACATAAGTACCTGTCTCCATCGTTTTAAAATAAGACCCAGGGTCTCACACACCTGGGATACAGTTAAAAAATTCTTCAGCATATGAAAACCACAAAAATTCAATTCACATAGGAAAACACAATCAACAGACACCAGTGCCAAAATGGCAAAGATGCTGGAATTATCTGACAAATATGATGTTTATTATGCAAATACTCTCAAGAAGCAATCATGAACGTTCTTCAAACAAATGCTAAAAACAGAACATCTCATAAGAGAAATAAAAGATACCAAGAAAACCCAAGTTGAAATTTCAGAACTGAAAAATAAAGTAAGCACAATAAACTCACTGTATAGACTCAACAGCAGGACGGAAAGATTCAGCGAACATGAAGAGAGATCAATAGACATTATTCAATTTGAACTACAAAGAGAAAAATTAAATGTTAAAAACGAACAGATCCTCAAATACCTGGGGGACATAAACAAAAAGTCTAACATTCATGTGACCAGAGCCCCAGAAGGAGAAGAGAAAGAAGATGGTGCTGGGGCTTCCCTGGTGGCACAGTGGTTGAGAGTCCACCTGCCGATGCAGGGGACACGGGTTCGTGCCCTGGTCCGGGAAGATCCCACATGCCGCGGAGTGGCTGGGCCCGTGAGCCATGGCCACTGAGCCTGCACGTCTGGAGCCTGTGCTCCGCAACGGGAGAGGCCACAACAGTGAGAGGCCCGCGTACCGCAAAAAAAAAAAAAAAAAAAAAAAATCCTCAAGTGAAATAAAGACATTTATGTAATACAAAAGTAAAAATAATTAGTCTCAAACAGACCCACACTACAAGAAGTCTTAAAAGAAGTCCTACAGACGAAAGGAAAATAATATGAGAGAATTCTGCATCTACGTAAAGAAACAAAGATCTTTCGAATTGTTAACTACATGGCTAAACAGATAAGATACAGCTCGTGTACTCCTTTAAAACATAACTGCCTGTTTACAAAGTAACAGCAATGCACTTATTGATTACAGCACAAGAAACACAAAATGTTAACAACAACAGATCAAGAAAAGTGTGGGAGAAATGCAAGTGTGTTACTGTAAGGTACTTAAAGGTAGAATTGGGACAGGCTGGGACCTGGGGCCTCTGCTGCAGGGCCTGCACCTGGACACCCGTCTCCTCCAGCAACAAATACAAAGAGATTACAAGGGACTAAAAATAACGGCGTGCATGCGCAGTTGGGGCAAATTATGAACTAGATACAAAAAGACCAAAACCCCCAACTGCCACGTCTGCAGAGCCCAGAGCAAGAGCAGAGGTTGGGCGCAAGAGCGGGGCACTGCGCGTGCCCCCTGCACTCGGCACCACAAAGGGGTGGGCAGACCACCTAAGGCACCCCTCCGGCCCTCCCCCCGGCACGCCCCTGCCCTCACCCCACAGAAGGAACCAGCTCGCCCCTCCCCGGGGAGGCAGCAAGGCAACCTGTTAGTACTGCTTCTCCCTACCCGCTCCTGTGGCAGGGATCCCGTTAGAGCCTTGCCTGAAGTTCTTCTCTGGCCCCTGATGAGTTTCTACTGATTGAGGAGGCCAAGAACCCTGGCCGGTATCAGACTTAGCGGCGCCCATCGTGGGGCAGTTGTCCCCTTCTGGGGAGAGGATCTGGGCACCTCGGGGACCACCGAATGCAGCCTCCCTGTGGCTGACAGATGGCCACCTGAATCTCCTGTTTCAGCATCACGTTTGCTAAGTCTGCCTTCCTGGCCTCTGGGGGCCTCCGGCCCCTCATTCAGGCACCGCTTTCCCCTCCCCCTTTTCTTCTTCCCTCTCCTGCTCTCTGTCCTCTCCTTCCGGGAGAGGGGTTGGCAGGCAGCTACGGCATCACTCGTCTCAGCTTGTGAGACCTGCTCCCTCTGGCCGGCCACGGCTCACTTTGACGGGTGACAAGCAGAGGCTCGCCTTGCACCGTGCAGACCCTGGTCCAGCGGGCTCCCCTTGACCGGACAGCCATGGCTGGAAGTCCAATCATCCCAGCGTTCTCACCTTTATTTTCCTGCTGTCTCTCCTTTGCAGTCTTTTCTGTCCCTCCTCCCTGTACCTCTCCTTTGACCCTTATACCTGCACTCCTGTCCCCTTTACCCTGATAACTTCTTGTTTGTGTCTTTAAGTTTTTGTCATTGGTGTTTCTGTTTTATGTAGTTTTGTCTGTCCAACTGCTCCTACAAGCCTCTGCTGACGCTGTGGGCACGATGGAGCATTTAAGCCTTGAAATGCAAACACAGCCCACGTGGCCTGAGACTCCAGCCTTGGGTTACTTAGTGGGATTTTAAAGAGAAAAAAAAAAAAAAGGGAGAGGGGCTTGCATCTCTCTCCTCTGCCTTTGCAATGTAAGTGTCCTGCCTGGACTCTCAGGAACTACGTGATCCGTCTGTAGTCCCCCAGACTGAGGGAAAAAAGGGGCCTTTCTAAATCCAAGTGGGAAAACTGAGATCTCTGATTCTGTCTTTATGTAAAAATTAACTTATAAATGAGCTGTATTTAATTGGCTTAAAGGAAAGTGAGCACTTATAAACATTCTCAGAAATATAAAAGAAAACTCAGCAGAATACATTTCAGGTTCATGTGATCTGGGAAATATTTGATATTAAATTAATATCTGGTATTAGAGCTAGCTTAAGCTTGTGGGTTTAATTAATACAGACCTGTTTTGGTTTTTGTTTTGGCCGTGCCGCGTGGCTTGCAGGATCTCAGTTCCCCGACCAGGGATTGAACCCGGGCCCCCGGCAGTGAGAGCGCCATGTCCTCATTTGGGAATTCCCAATACAGACCTGTTTTTAGAGGCATCAACATTAAGTATAATGCGTTTATTGTACCTACGGTTACTGGAAGTCAACAAGAGCGTCTTGTTTGTTATAAAATCTGTCAAGAGGGAAAATAACTTGATACAATTAAATTTTTAACTAAATGTAACTGAGATGAGTGCTTTTTGGTAAACACTATAGGAATACTTATGTTTTGGAAGTGTCCATCTAGATAATCCCTCCAGGGACTTCCCTGGTGGTCCACTGGGCAAGACTCCACGCTCCCAGTGCAGGGGGCCTGGGTTCCATCCCTGGTCGGGGCACTAGATCCCACGTGCATGCCTCAACTAAGAGTGCGCGTGCCGCAACTAAGGAGTCTGCATGCCACGACTAAAAAAACATCCTGCATGACGAAACGGAGACCCAGCACAGCCTCAACGAATAAATAAATAATCGAACAGTCCCTCCAAATGCTGGTAACTTGAAACTAAATTAAGTTAGGTGACAGGAATTCCCTGACTATTCAGGCTGTTTCAAATAAGATGAAGTATTGGAACATGAATTGCTAAACGGGTCTAAAGTTACCCACTTTCGTCTTCTCGTGGGCGAGAAACCGAAGATGTTTGGTGCCACCTTGAGATGTTCTCTACCAACCTGTAGAATGCCAGTGCAGAAGACAGTCCACAGTTGCCTAAGGGAAGTAGCACATGTGTTTCCAGAAAAGGTATGAGGAATGGAAATATATTTTGTTGAAAGGAAAAAGGGATGATTTTTGTCCTAAAACTGGTTATTTCTGAATGGAAAAAAATAAGGGACAAACTATGGTTACAGAAAGTTGCAGGAGGTTTGCAGAAAAGGACCACTGGGAAAAGACTTTTGTATGTGGTCGGGATTTTCTAAGGTTGGATTAAGTTTCTTTAGGTAAACGGATTTTATGAGTAGGCTGATGTAAGACTGGATTTGGTTCCCCTCCCTCAGAACAAAATTCTCCTGGAATGCTGCTTTTGATGACAGATCGTGCGAGTTTCTATGCCTTTAAGGGATCTGTACTAACGTCTGGAATCTCTTTTGCACCTTACTTGGCGCAAGGAACAATTGTTTCACAGCGACCCGTGATTCTGTCTGACCAGGTGTTTTAAAACTTTTGACAGACTTCCCAAATATCAAATTCTAACTAAAGTTCTTTTGATCTCCAGCTAACATTGGGGTGCTTCCAAGGGCCCCTGGAGCACCCCAAAGAAAGACCCTAAACTAACTGGGTTCGTATGTTAAATTACATGGGAGACACTGTCCAAACTCGCTGTTGCCTGTGTCAGATGGAACCACCAGGCTCTCCCCAATTTTATCACAGACACCAAAGAGGTACGGAAAAGGGTTTGGGGTTCTTCCACTGTCTAGTCTCTCACCTTACTCTATGTCCAAAAAATCCCCAGTGGGAATACGCCCACTTCTAGGCCCTCAGGTCCCGACCCCTGTGGCATCTTCCATTGCTCCCAACTCCAATTCCTCCAGGAGTTCCTCTCTGTACCTCTAGGACCCCCTTCACTCCAGGCCTTGGCAGCCCCATACACTGTTACAGACTACCTACTGGACTGGCCACTTCCAAGCAGCCCACATCCTAGGCTTTATAGATGCTCAGTCTCGAGGAATACACCCCAGCACAGGGAAACTTTACAGACCGCACATCCCCCTCAAGGAGAGTCCTGGCAACGCCCTGACACTGGTTCAAACGTCCCCTATTGGGGACACCTTGAGCGAGGGACGGGGTTGACCAGAGACGTCTGGTTAGGCAATGGGAGAGTACAGGATACTCAACATCCCATTAAGTCAGGAGGGAATTCGGAGGACACTCCGACCCCCTTCCGACAAAAGCCTCCTAGTAAATGTCTCTGAGACAGTGGACTTTATTTCTAGGAGCGCTCTTTCTAAGTTGCAGGTTCCTCAACATGGGAGGATCCTCTAAGCCAGAAGAAACACCTCTGGAATGTATCCTTAAAAACTGGAAATTTTTTAAAATAAATGGGCTGAAAAGGGAAAAACTTGAACTTTCCTGTAACACTGCCTGGCCTTTACACAGGTTGGGGGACCGAGCAAAATGGCCTGCAAACGGGTCTCTAAATTACAGTACCTTCTTGCAACCAAGATGGGAAAATGGACTGGGGTTCCCTATCTTCAAGCCTTCATGGTCCTTTACCAAAACCCCACTCTACGCTGCTCCTGTAATCAAAAGCCAGGGGAACCAGAAAACACCTCCGACATTTCAGATGACCCCCTTTTAACCTTCCCCAGTTCTCAGGGGGGAAACCAGGTCTCCAGAGGCACCTCCTTCTTCAGATACCTCTGACCAACCTACATTCCCTACGTTTCTTTATACCCTCCGTTACCCCAGGAGGGAGAGACTCGTCCCTCCGGGGTAACTCGCAGTGGAGCCTCCTATCACCCAGGATAGGGGAATTATGCCCTCTTAGGGACGTGGCAAATGGCGAAGGGACAATCAGGGTGCGTGTGCCCTTCTCTTTAACCAACTTAGCCCAATGCAAACAGAGACTGGGTCCGTTTCCGGAAGACCCTAGGAAGTCTGCTGAAGGGTTTCAGGCCCTAACTCTGGCCTTTGATTCAACTTGGAAGGATGTCCAAAGAGTCCTGTCTATTTGCTGTACCCCTGAGGAGAAACAGAGAATTGGGGGGCAGCCCAGGGGCACGCTGACCAGCTTGCCAGGGACCAACCCGAACATTCTGGTATGGGTGGAGACGCAGTCCCAGATCAGGAGCCCTGCTGAAACGATAATTCCCGCGAGGGAGCAGAAGCCAGGAAGCACATGATCCAGTGTACAGTAGAAGGGATGAGCAAGTGTACCACAAAGCCAGTTAGCTACGAAAAGCTTAAAGGAGTGACTCAGGAAGAAAAGGAACACCCAGCCCTCTCTCAGGGACGGTTTGTGGAGGCTTTTAGAAAATGTACTAACACTGACCCCTCCACTCCCGAGGGTAAGCCCCTTCTGGGACAACATTTTATCAGCGAATCCGCCCCTGATAGCAGGCGGAAACCCCCAAATTACGATTAGGCCCACCAACACCTACGTCCTAACCCCTAGAGGTGGCCTCTGGGGTATTTAATAATCGAGGTCAAGCTGAGGAGGAAGAGAGAACACGACGTGAAGACAGGCCAGCGTTCAAGCTCAACTGATGACCACAGCTGTCAGCCGCGCCTTGCGACCTCGGGACGACCCAAGGGGGCCAAGGAAGCTTCCCACCCGCCCAGAGGTATAAAGCAGCAAGGGGGAATGCGTCAGATGCAAGTCAGCCAGCCACTGGGCCCAAAAGGGCCAAAAAGAACCCCCTGGTCCATGCCCGGTCTGCAAACGAACAGGGCATTGGAAGTGGGACTCTCCCCAGTCCCGAAGGGGAAGGGGGGCTCCCGCCCCCGAGACGGCCATGCTGGACGACTGAGGAGGCCTGGGGATTCCGGCGGCTCCCCGCAACAAGATGTCTATCTCCATCAAGGAGCCAGGTAAGAAAATCCATTTTTTAATTAATACGGGAGCCACTTACTCTGTCCTGATCTCCCGCACTGGACCTCCTTCCTCCAAAAGCTGCGCAGTGACTGGTGTCAATGGAAGGCCTCACACCCGCTTCTTCACTGGGCCTCTCGCTTCTCAACTTGAACAGGGTTTGATCTCACGTGGCTGTTCAGTTGTGCCTGAGTGTCTTACCCCACTACTGGAGAGAGACCTTCCGGGCTCCCTCAGAGCCATATTACAGTTAGGGGGCCCCAAGCAGCCCCTTTTCTTGACTCTAAAACAAATCAGCCGGAAGAACAAGGGCCTCTTCCCAACCGTATTCTACACGCAGTAAACCCTGCAGTTTGGGACAAAGGAATCCCTGGGAAGGCTGCACTGCCCAACCTGTGAAAATTAGCCTTAAGCCTAACAAGAGACGGCACGCCACAAAGCCGGGAGCAAGGAAACGTTCGCAGCCCCTCATAAATGCTTCAAACGTGGCCTCTTAGTGCCCCGTCAGCCTTCATGCGGTTGTTAAACCAAATGGGGAATATCGAACGGTACGGACCTTATATCAGTAACCGAGGCAGTCCCTACACATCTCCTCATGGCCAGTCCTCATACTAGTCCAGGTTCCTGGAGATGCCAAATGGTCTACTGGGCTTGACCTCAAGGATGCCTTCTTTTGTATCCCAGTTCATCCCTCATCTCAGTACCTGTCAGCCTTGAAGTGGACTAACTCCCACTCAGGCCAAATGCAACAATATACCTGGAGAGTACTGCCTCGGGCGTTTCGGGACAGCCCACACTTGTCCTCCCAGGCCCTAGGAAAAGAACTAAGGGAAATACACCTAAAAAGGGGGGCCCTTCTACAGTATGTGGATGATATAGTAATACGTAGCCCCACCATGGAGCCCTCAGGTCAAAATACCATTGAAGCCCTTAATCTGCTTGGGGCCCGGGGCTACAGGGACTCCCGGAAAGAGGCACTAACCTCAAAGGACCAGGTTAAATATCTGGGGTATATTACAAATGCCGGAAGTAGACAGTTATCTCCAGATAGAAAACAAGCTACCTTAGGCCTAAGCACCCCAAAGACAAAAAAAAAAAAAAAAAAAAACAATCTTCACACTTTCTTAGTCACGGCCGGATTTTGCAGAATTCGGATTCCAGGATTCAGGCTAATGGCTAAGCCCCTATAGGAAGCCACTGAAGGCCCAGATACAGAAACATTACTCTGGACAGGGGAACAAGAAAGGGCTTTTAATAATATCAGACAGGCCCTCACCAGAGATCCTGCTCTGGTCTCCCCAGCTGAAAATAAAACCATTTATCTTGTACGTAGCTGAAAAGCAGGGGACGACTCTGGGGGTCCTTGGACAAAGCTAAGAGAAGTTCCTCCGCCTATAGGCTATTTTTCCAAACCACCAGACTCTGTGGCCCGAGGCTGGCCTGGCTGCCTCTGGGGGAGGGTAGCTGCCCCTGCTTTACTAGTGGAAGAAGTTGACAAGCTCACCTTCGGACAGCCACTGAAGTCCAGAGCGCTTAACACGTGCAAGGGATTCTGCAGATAAAAGGCCACCACTGGCTAACTGGAGGCCGCCTTACTAAGAACCAGGCTGTACTCCTTGACTCCGCAGAGGTAACCCTCAAAACCTGCTACACCCGCAACCCGGCTACACGGATGCCTGCTGAAGGCCCAGAACTACCACGATCCTGCTGTGAAACCCTCGACCAGGTTCATGCCTGTAGGCCTGACCCGACAGACCAGGCTACAGAAAGCCCCGAGGAAGAAGGGTTTACTGACAGCAGTAGTGTCGTTAAAGATGGAGACAGGAGGGCGGTACGCCATCGTGAGCACTCATGGTGCCACAGAAGCGAACCTCTGCCACCTAACACTTCACCCCAGAGACCTCAACTGACAGCCCTAGCCTGAGCCTTGAGCTTGGGGGGAGGAAAAAGTATAAACATACGCAGACGTGAAACACGCCTTCCTGATTTCACACGCCCACGCGGCCATCTGGAAAGAAAGAGGACTTTCGAATGCAGTGAATTCCCCTGTAAAACGTGGGGCTGAGGTTTCACATGTCACAGAAGTGGTTCAGGGACCAAAACTAGTAGCACTCATCCACTGCCATGGGGCCAAAAGGAAGATTCTCAACTTACCTGAGGGGACAACAGGGCAGACCGGGAGGCAAAGACAGCGGCCCTGACGCCCACCCCAGAAACGGCATTAGTCCCATACCCACCTCTTCTAACGTTACACCCAGGTACTCCACTTCCAAAGAGAACTGGGCACGAAACAGAGGGGGAACTAAGGGAACGGATGGCTGGTGGCACACAGACCCGAAATTGCTCGTAAGTCTCTCTGACCAATGGAAAATTATTAAAGGGCTACATGATTCTCTCTATCTGGGGAGGGATGCAATGTCTACGATCGTTTTCCGGCTTTTTACAGGAAAACGGCTCCCAGAGACAATTAAAAGAGTTACTCAAGCCTGTGCCCTTTGTGACACCCAAAATGCAGGGGGCAACCTCAGCCTCCCCTTCTTGCTAGCCCAGTCCAGTGACGGGGGACCTCCCAGGAGAGGACTGGCAAGTGGATTTCACTCAGATGCCCTCTTCCCAGGGCTTCAAATCCTTACTAGCCTTCATAAATACTTTCACTGGATGGATAGAGGGCTCTCCCACTAGGACAGAAAAGGCAACTGAAGTGGCTAAGGTGCTTTTAAAAGAAATTATTCGAAGGTTCAGGTTGCCCCGCCATCTCCAGAGCGACGATGGACCTTCACTTGTAGCAAAGGTCACTCAACAGTTTCTGCAGGCTTTAGGAATTCGTCCTGGAGACCTCAGTCCTCAGGAAAAACGGACCAGGCCAGTCACATTCTAAAGAAAACCTTGAGCAAACTATCAGGAAACGTGAGTAGTGGTATCGCCTGCTGCCAATAGATCTCTTAAGCGTCAGGGCAGCCCCTGAAACAACTACTAAGTTGAGTCCCTTCGAAATGACATACGGGAGGCCACTTCTCACTCTGGACATGCTGACTGACCCGGAAACCTAAGCCCATCGTGAATACATTACGAACCTACGCCAAATCCTGAGGGCTATGCAGGAACATGGCAAGAGTCCAGGCCTGCCCCAGGTAACAACCCCAGTCACTCCACCGTAAACCTGGGGACTGGGTGCGCTCAGAGACCTGGAAAGACGAGTCCCCGGCGACCTGCTGCTCCCGAAACGGAGGGGCCCTTACCAAGCCTGCTGAGCGCCCCAGAGCACCAAGCCTGCTGAGCGCCCCAGAGCACCAAACTCCAGGGACTCACGAGCTGCGCACACATGTCCAGGCCTAAGCCTGTCCCCACCAGTATGTCCCAGGAACCCGAAGGCACACGTCCCAGCTGTCCCCACCAACCTGCCCCACTCTGCGTCCTCACAAGACACAGAGGACCCTGGGCAACTCGAAAAACCCAGGTAGACACGCGCAGCTCTTCAAGGCCTGAAGCTCTTCGTCCGGAAAAAGGACAAAGAAACTTCACAAACCCAAGGCTGGGTGCCCATAAGCACTACTTTCTTTTCTGCCTGCCAATACTCCAGCCCACTCACAAAATAATTACCAGGCTCTGGCGGGTTTGGGTAATTACTGTCCCCCTCGCTCTCGGAATCTTCCACGAGTGTCGCTACCGTCCGGCACCCATACCCCAGAGGCAACTTCTTTGCCCATGCTGGGTGGTTTAATGTGAGTCACCTTAAAACCTCAGGACCCCACACTCACCCCCGGGTTTTAAGTCACTATAGCATTTCTCTTAACACTAGTTTGCTACCTGCTCTCTAGTTATCTCTCAAGATCAAACCTCTGATTGGTGCAACTGTGAAGCTATGAGCTACGCTCCCCTTCCCTGCTTCCTTCCCTCATCTGCAGGATGGATGCATAATTCCCCGGTCCGCACTGCTCAGACTCGCGCTTCTTCCACGCGGCGGGCTGAACGCTGGGTTTGCTTGCCTCGAGCTAAGTCTGTCACTGACCACAGAGACCCCTCTGTCCATCCTGAGGGAAAATGGTTTTCCACTGAAAACCCAAGAGTCAGTGCGGTAATGTACACAGTCAGAATTGTTCTCTTCCCTGCTGAAGAAAATTCTACTCTCTTGCTTAACTCTTCCCTTAGCAAGAGAAGCAAAGTCTGAAATCACAATGTGGGGATAAAGAACTGGCATTACAGCTCCCCAACATGTTACTGTGGCCCCCTCCCAAGCCGGAGCTCCAGCTGCCCACCTGCGCTCAAACCCCAACGCGCTCCCTGACGGAGGGAGGGGACACGGACACAGCGGACATGGATGGACCGTGTTGGGTGTATGCGGGAGCGTATTGCCACAATAGGATTAGATGGCTAGGACTTAAAACCTTGGGCCCGCTGGTCTACTGTGCCCCGCCAGGACACATTTTTGTGTGCCAGGTAGATAAACAACTGTGGGTACTAAGTGCCTAACACAATTATTCCACACCCATGCAACGTATGCTGGGAACTTTAATTACCCCTTCCCTTTCTTGATTCTTTCCTTAAAGGAGCCTAAGCATTGGGCTAGTTCATTAAAACCGTGCACCCAATTAACTCGACATTTTTACCTGGAAACATCCCAGATGGAGGTACTTATTTCTTCGGGTACACGTTGCTACCATGGTGGGGGGTAGCTGCCCACCAACATGTCCTTTGAAACTTGTCTCACACCCTCACCATCCTAGCCAACGAGACTGCTGAATCTCTTGCTACTTCACAACAAGCGTCTCCAGACTCCTTGGCCAAGGGGTACTTGACGACCGACTGGCCCTGCGTTATCTATTAGCAGAACAAGGAGGGGCTTGCGCCACTCCCAGTACTTCTTTTATTTATTTTTAATTAATTAATTAATTAATTGTTGGCTGCTCTGGGTCTTTGTTGTTGCACACGGGCTTTCTCTAGTTGTGTCGAGCAGAGGCTACTCTTCGTTGCGGTGCACAGGCTTCTCATTGCGGTGGCTTCCATTGTGGAACACGGGCTCTAGACGCGCGGGCTCAGTAGTCGTGGCGCGCGGGCTTCAGTAGTTGCGGCTTGTGGGCTCTAGAGCGCAGGCTCAGGAGTTGTGGCGCACGGGCTTAGCTGCTCCACAGCATGTGGGATCTTCCCAGACCAGGCGTCAAACCCATGTCCCCTGCATTGGCAGGTGGATTTTTAACCGCTGCGCCACCAGGGCAGTCCGCATTCCCAATACTTCTTGTGGCACATATGTCAACACCTCTTCCCAGGTAGAAACCAACGCTGAGAAAATTCGACAACGAGCCACGTGTCTTCAGCAGACAGTTAACCGACGATCCTCACTGTTTAATACGGGCGGGGAAACTGAAAGCTGGTTCTCTGGATTGCTCTCCTGGATCCCACGAGGCATAAAAAGCTTTCCAGTAGGAGGTTTTCATTTTCTCATAACCCCTTTCAGTCATGCTGATTTATGCTATATTTCACCTAGTGCTCTATTGTCTTCCCTACTGTTGTAAAACTGTGACTAAGCCTTTGCGGCCCAGGAAGGAGACCTGGGACCAACAGGTCCGGACCTTCCATTCTGTAAATCGAGAAACATGTTAAACTTTAACCCCGAGATTAACAAGTATACATGCCCAAGCAGGATGGCCTCCTGGCAGGGGCACCATCACCGCCGTCTGGTCGGCACTTCAGGAAGCCCTCCCGAAGCTAACCTGGGTCCTGCTCTTTCCAGGCCCTTTAATGGCTACTGTTGTTCTTCTCCTTTTAAGCCCTTGTTTGTTTAACCTTCTGGTTAAGTTTGTGTCTTCTAGGCTCCAACAGTTTCAAGTGAGGCTCACGATGGCTCAAGGTATTCAGCCCATTCCAGCGGAGGGTGGCCTAGGTCCCTACAGGTCCTTGGGACAGTCAGCGAGGGACTTCGACACCTCTAGGGTAGGCTACGCTCTGTGGCCCCTGTCCAGCCGGAAGAAGTTTAGAAGAAGAGACCTTCAGGCCCTTACTCCTTAAGAATAGGGTGTACGGGCTTCCCTGGTGGCGCAGTGGTTGGGAGTCCGCCTGCCAATGCAGGGGACACGGGTTTGTGCCCCGGTCTGGGAAGATCCCACACGCTGCGGAGCGGCTGGGCCCGTGAGCCGTGGCCGCTGAGCCTGTGTGTCCGGAGCCTGTGCTCTGCAATGGGAGAGGCCACAACACTGAGAGGCCCGTGTACCGCAAAAAAAAGAAAAAAAAAAAAAGAATACGGGTGTAGAGTCTCTTGGGAGGAATGAGACGGGCTGGGGCCTGGGACCCTTTGCTGCAGTGCTCGCACCTAGACACACCTCTCCTCAAGCTACGGAAGACAAAGAAACTATGTGGGACTAAAAGTGACTGCGAGCACGTGCAGTCGGGGCAAATCCTGGACCCAAAGGATACAAAAGGCAAAAAAAACCCAACCCAACGGCCATTTCTGAAGAGCCGGGAGCAAAAGCCCGGTACTGTGCATGCCCCCCTGCGCTCAACACCACGAAGAAGTGGGCACATCACCTAAGCCACCCCTCCAGCCCGACCCCTGGACACAACCCTGCCCTCACCCCATGTAAGGAACCGGCTCGCACCCCCCTCAGGGAGTGAGAAAGGGAACGTGTTACTTGTTCTCACTCTCCCCTGCAGCCGGTGGAGGGCCCCAGTAAAGCCTTGCTGGCTTTCTTGTCTAGCCTCACGTCAACTTCTATTGCTTAAGCAGGCTAAGGACCCTGGTCAGAATCATGACTACCCGTCTAAGGCAAGTAGATATAGGAAGGGGTTACCATACTTGAAAAACAAGGTAACCACAAATCAAAAACATACAATAGATTCAGAAAAACCAAAAAGAAGAGAGCACAAGTATAATACAAAAGAAAATCACAAAAAGAAAAAGAGACAAAGACGAAATATAAAATCAATGGGAAAACAAAGTTTAAAATGGCAATAAATACATATCTGTCAATAATTTCCTTAAATGTCAATGGACTACATGACAAATCAAAAGACACAGAGTGGCAGATTGGCTAAAAACAAAACAAAACAAGAGCCTACAATGTGCTGCCTACAGGAGACCCACTTTAGGGCAAAGGACACACACAGAGTGAAAGTGAGGGGATGGAAAAAGATATTTCATGCAAACAGAAACGACAAGAAAGCAGGGGTCACAATACTCATATCAAACAAAGTAGACTTTAAAACAAAGGCCATAAAGAAAGATAAAGAAGGACGCTATATACTAATAAAGGATGAACACAAGGAGAGGATATTACACTCGTCAACATATATGCTCCTTATATAGGAGCACTCAAATACATAAAACAAATATCAGACATAAGGACAGGAATTGACAGGAATAAAGTAATAGTAGTAGGAGGAGACTTTAACACCCCACTCAGGGCCTCTAGACAGAGAATCAATAAGGCAACAGAGATCCCCAATGATACAAGAGGGCAGTTACACTTAACTGACATTACATCCAAAAAACACAGAATACACATTTTTTTCAAACGCACATAGAACATTACCACACACTAGGGTACAAATCAAGCCTCAACAAATTTAAGACTATGGAAATTCTCACAATCATTTTTTCTGACCACAACATCATGAAACTAGAAATTAACTGCAGAAAAAGAAATGAGAAAATAATGATTACATGGAGGCTAAAAAACATGTTACTAAAAATCCAACAGGTCAATGATGAAATCAAAGAGGAAATTAAAAAATACCTTGAGACAAATGACAATGAAAACACAACCATACAAAATCTATAGGATGCAGCAAACGCAGTTCTTAGAGGGAAGTTCATAACAATACAAGCCTTCCTCAAAAAACAAGAAAACTCAACCTAATCTACCACTTAAAAGAATTAGAAACAGAAGAACAAACATACCTAAATTTAGCAGAAGAAAGGAAATAATAAAGATCAGAGAGGAAATAAATAAAATAGAGATTTAAAAAACAATAGAAAAAAAATCAAAAAAACCAAGAGCTGGTTCTTTGTAAGGATAAACAAGATTGACAAACCTCTGGCCAGGCTCACCAAAAAGAAAAGAGAGAGAACCCAAATAAACAAAATAAGAAATGAAAAAGGAAACATAACTGATACTGCAGAAACACAAAACACCATAAGGGAATACTATGAACAATTATATGCCAACAAATTCGACAACCTAGAAAAAATGGACGAGTTTCTAGAAACATACAGCCCACCAAAATTGCATCAAGAAGAAACAGAGAATGTGAACAGACTGATCACTAAAAGAGAAACAGAATCTGTAATTTTCTTCCCTTTCTTTCTTTCTTTCTTTCTTGGCCTCACCATGCAGCATACAGGATCTTAGTTCCCCAACCAGGGACGGAACCCATGCCCCCTGCAGTGGATGCATGGAATCCTAACCACTGGACCACTAGGGAATTCCCTAGAATCTGTAATTTTAAAAAACTCCCTACAGGGACTTTCCTGGTGGTGCAGTGGTTAAGACTCCACACTCCCAGTGCAGGGGGTCTGGGTTCAATTCCTGGTCCAGGAACTAGAGCTCACATGCATGCTGCAACTAAGAGTTCACATGCCACAACTAGAGAGCCCGTGTGCTGCAACTAAGGAGCTGAAGAGCTGCAACTAAGGAGCCCTTGAGCTACAACTAAGGAGCCTGCCTGCCACAACTAAGGAGCCCACGTGCTGCAACCAAGGAGCCCACGTGCCACAACTTAGACCCGGTGCAACCAAATAAACAAAATAAATAAAAATCAAAATTAAAAACTCCCTACAAACACAAGTCCAGGACCAGATGGCTCCCCAGGTGAATTCTATTAAATATATAAAAAAGAACTTCTACTGATCCTTCTCCAGGTCTTCCAAAAGAAATGGAAGAGAAGGGAACACTATGAAAGACATAGTATGAAGCCACCATCTCCCTGATACCAAAACCAGACAAAGACACCACCAAAAAAGAAAATTACAGGGCAATATCTCTGATGAATATAGATGCAAAAATTCTCAACAAAATATTAGCAAACCAAATCCAGCAACACATAAAAAAAGATACACCTAGAACAAGTGGGATTCATCGCAAGTTCACAAGGATGGTTCAGCACGTGCAAATCAATGTGATACACCACATAAATAAAAGACAAGACAAACACCACACGATCATCTCAATAGATGCAGAAAAAGCATTTGACAAAATTCAGCATCTATTCATGATTAAAACTCTCACTAAAGTGGGTAAAAAAGGAACATAACATAATAAAAGCTCTTCACGACAAACCCACAACCGATATATCATGACTTTCTTTTTTTTTTGGCTGCGCCAGGCATGTGGGATCTTAGTTCCCCGGCCAGGGATCGAGCCTATGCCCCCTGCCTTGGAAGCGCAGAGTCTTAACCACTGGACCGCCAGGGAAGTCCCACCCACAGCCAATATAATACTCAATGGTGAAAAGCTGAAAACCTTCCTGCAAAAATCTGGAACAAGACAAGGATGCCCACTCTCACCTCTTCTATTCAACATAGTATTGGAAATCCTAGCCACAGTTATGAGATAAGAAAAGAAACAGAAGATATTCAAATTGGAAAGGAAGAGGTAAAATTGTCATTATATGCAGGTGATATGATACTATATATAGAAAACCCTTCAGACTCCACACAAAAACTACCAGAACTGATAAATGAATTCAGCAAGGTACCAGGATACAAGATTACATACAGAAATTGGTTGCATTTCTTTACACCAACAATAAAATATCAGAAAGGGAATGTAAAAAAAAAAAAAACATTTAAAATCTCACCCCCAGGGACTTCCCCGGTGGTGCAGTGGTTAAGAATCCGCCTGCCAATGCAGGGTACACTGGTTTGATCCCTGGCCTGGGAAGATCCCACATGCCACAGAGCAACTAAGCCTGTGAGCCACAACTCCTGAAGCCCATGCACCTAGAGCCCATGCTCCGGAACAAGAGAAACCACCACAATGAGAAGCACTTGCAACACAATGAAGAGTAGCCCCCGCTCGCCGCAACTAGAGAAAACCCGCACGCAGCAACAAAGACCCAGGGCAGCCAAAAATAAATAAACAAAATAAATTTATTTAAAAAATAGCACCTCCAAAAATAAAATACTTAGGAATAAACCTGACCAAGGAGGTGAAAAACTTATATACTGAGAACTATGAAACATTAATAAAAGAAATTGAAGATGATTCAAAGAAATGGAAAGCTATCCCATGCTCTTGGACTGGAAGAATTAATATTCTTAAAGTGGCCATTCTACCCAAAGCAATCTACAGATTTAATGTGATTCCTATCAAATTACCCATGACATGTTTCACAGAACTAGAACAGGTAATCCTAAAATTCACATGCAACTATAAAAGTCCCAGAATTGCCAAAGCAATCCTGAAGGAAAAGAACAAAGCAGGAGGTATAACCCTCCCAGACTTCAGGCAATACTACAAAGCTACAGTAATCAAAACAGCATGGTATTGGCACAAAAACAGATATATGGGTCAAGGGAACAGAACAGAGAGCCCAGAAATAAACCTACACACCTACAGTCAATTAATCTTTGACAAAAGAGGCAAGAATATACAATGGGAAAAAGACAGGCTCTTCGGCAAGTGGTGTTGGGAAAGTTGGAGAGCTGCGTGTAAATCAATGAAGTTAGAACACACCCTCACACCATGCACAAAAATGAACTCAAAATGGCTTAAAGGCTTCAACATAAGACCTAACACCACAAAGCTCCTAGAAGAGATCACAGGCAAAACATTCTCTGACATAAATCGTACCAATGTTTTCTTAAGTCAGTCTCCCGAGGCAATAGAAATAAAAACAAAAATAAACAAATGAGACCCAATCAAACTTACAAGCTTTTGTACAGCAAAGGAAACCATAAATAAAACAAAAAAAACCACCTACAGAATGTGTGAAAATATTTACAAATGCTGTGACCGCCAAGGGCTTCATTTACAAAAGATACAAAGAGCTCATACAACCCAACAACAACAACAAAACAGCCCAATTGAAAAATGGGCAGAAGACCTAAATAGACATTTCTCCAAAGAAGACATACAGATGGCCAATAGGCACGTGAAGAGATGCTCAACATTGCTAATGATTACAGAAATGCAAATCGAAACTACGAGGTACCACCTCACACCAGTCAGAATGGCCATCATTAAAAAGTCTACAAACAACAAATGCTGGAGACGGTGTGGAGGAAAGTGAATCCTCCTACACTCTTGGTGGGAATGTTAAGTTGGTGCAGCCACTGTGGAAAACAGTATGAAGGTTCCTCACAAAACTAAAAATAGAATTACCATGTGATCTAGCAATCCCACTCCTGGCCATATATCCAGAGAAAACTATAATTTGAAAATATACATGCACCCCAACGTTCACTGCAGCACTAGTTACAATAGCCAAGACACAGAAACAACCAGAAGGTCCACCGGCAGATGAACAGAAGATGTGGTACATATATACAATGGAATATTACTCAGCTGTAAAAAAACAACAAAATAATGCCATTTGCAGCAACATGGATGCAACTAAAGATTATCATACTAAGTGAAATAAGTCAGAAAGAGAAAGACAAATACCATATGATATCACTTATATATGGAATCTAAAATATGACACAAATGAACCTATCTATGAAACAGAAACAGAATCACGGACACAGAGAACAGACTTGTGGTTGCCAAAGGGGAGGGGTTTAGGGGAGGGATGGAGTGGGAGGTTGGGGTGAGCAGATGTAAGCTTTTCTATATGGAATAGATAAGCAACATGTTCCTACTGTATAGCACAGAGAACTATACTCAATATCCTGTGATAAATCACAGGGCAAAAGAATATTAAAAAATGTGTGTATGTATATATGTGTGTGTGTATATATATATATATATATATATATGTATATATATATATATAACTGAATCACTTTGCCGTACAGCAGAAATTAACACAACACTGTCAGTCAACTATACTTCAACAAAAAATATATCGATAAACCAAAAAAAAAGAATGAAAGAGAAATTAAGACACTTCCAGATAAACAAAAGCTGGAATAGTTCACTGCCACGAGACCTGCTCTACGGAAATGTTAAAGGAGTCCTTAACGGTGAAATGAAACGATGCTAGACTGCGATTCAAAGCCATAAGTAAGATAAGGAACACCAGTGTCTTAGTCAACTCGGATGCCGCAACATTTTATCACAGGCTGAGGGGCTTAAACAACATTTACTCCTCAGTCTGGAGGCTGGGAAGCCTGAGATCAAAGTGCCGGCAGATTGGTGAGGGTCCTCGTCCAGGCTTGCAAAAGGCCAATTTCTTGTTGTGTCCTCACATGGTGGAGCGAGAGAAAGAGATCTCTCTTGTGTCTCTTCTTATTAAGAGCATTAATCACATCCTGAGAGCTCTACCCTCAATACCTAATCACCCCCAAAGGCTCCGTCTCCAAATACCATCCCATTGCGGGCTGGGGCTTCAACACATGAATTTTGGGGGACACAATTCAGTCAATAGCAAATAGTAGAGGTAAATACATAGGTAAGCATAAAAGCCACTATTACTGAACTTTGGTTTATGACTCCACTTTTTCTAATATTATTTAATAGACAAATGCACACAATAATCATTATAAATCTTTGAACACAATATATAAAGATGTAATCTGTGAAAATAACAATCTAAAGGAGGGACAGAGGGGCTTCCCTGGTGGTGCAGTGGTTAAGAATCCGTCTGCCAATGCAGGGTACACGGGTTCAATCCCTGGCCCAGGAAGATCCCACACACCGTGGAGCAACTAAGCCCGTGCACCACAACTACTAAGCCTGCGCTCTAGAGCCCGCGAGCCACAACTACCGAGCCTGCATGCCACAACTACTGAAGCCCACGCACCTAGAGCCCGTGTTCTGCAACGAGAGAAGCCACGAAAATGAGAAGCCCAGGCACCGCAAAGAACAGTAGCCCCTGCTCGCTGAAACTAGAGAAAGCCCGCCCACAGCAACAAAGACCCAACACAGCCAAAAATAAACAAATAAATTAATTAATTAAAAAATAATTTAAAAAATAAAGGAGGGACAGAGATATACAGGAGCAGGGTATTTGTATATTATTGAAACTAATTGGTATTATTTATATAATACAAAAATGGTATTTTTAAATGGTATTATTTAAATAAGTTTAACCTAGGTTGTCATAAGATGTTAACTGTAATCCCCAAGGTAACCACAAACAAATAAGTAAAAAGCATATGGGAAAAGAAAATGGAATCAAGATGGTATACTTAAAAAAATTAACTAAATACAAAAGCAGACAGTAATGGAAGAACTAAGGAACAACGACAACAAAGAATCATACACACAGAAGACACACATAAAACAAATAAATCCAAGAGAGCTGGGGTGGCTATGCTATTATCAGACAAAACAGAATGTAACTTAAAAATTGTTACAAGAGTCAATGAAAGACATTATATATTGAATTTTTTTTTTTTTTTTTTTGCGGTACACGGGCCTCTCACTGTTGCAGCCTCTCCCGTTGTGGAGCACAGGCTCCAGACGCGCAGGCTTAGCGGCCATGGCTCACGGGCCCAACCGCTCTGCGGCATGTGGGATCTTCCCGGACCGGGGCACGAATCCGTGTCCCCTGCATCGGCAGGCGGACTCTCAACCACTGCACCACCAGGGAAGCCCTATATATTGATTTTTAAAAAGACATTATATATTGATGATTTAAAAATTGTTACAAGAATCAGTGAAAGACATTATATATTGATTTGTTACAAGAATCAATGAAAAACATTATATATTGATTTTTTAAGATTATATATATATATATATATATATATCTCCATCAAGGAGAGATAAAAATCATAAACATATACACACCAAATTACAGAGCCCCAAAACGTATGGTCTAAAACCTGACAGAACTGAAGGGAGAAATAGATAGTTCTGTAACAATAGTTGGAAACATCAATTCCCTACTTTCATAATGGGTGGGACAACTGGACAGAAATTCAGTAAGGAAATGGAGGACTTGAACACTATAAACTAGTTAGATCTAACAGACATACACAGAACATTTCACCCAACAACAGCAGAATAAACATTCTTCTCATGTGTACATGGAACATTCTCAAGAACAGATAACTCACTAGGCCATGAAACAAGTCCCAGTAAATTTGAAAAGACTGAAATAACACAAATGATCTTCTCTGACCACATCGGAATGCAGTTAGAAATCACTAACAGAAAGGAAAGTGGAAAATTCCAAGCACGTGGAAGTTAAAGAACACACTCTTAAATAACCAATGAGTCAAAGAAGAAATCACGAAGGAAATTTTGGAAATTCTTGGAAACTATAGAAAATGAAAAACGTATAGGATGCAGTGAATACAGTACTCCAGGGGACTCTTACAGATGTAAATGCCTGCTACACAAAAAACAATGAAATCAATAACCCAACTTCACACCGTAAGGAACAAGAAAAAGAAGAGAAAACTAAACCCAAAGGCAGTAGAAGTGAGGCTTTGGGTTTAGCTTAAAGGATAAAGACTGGAGTGGAGATACATGAAATAAGAGAATCAGCAAAACAAGCGGGTTCTTTGAAAGGATCAATTAAGTGGACAATTCTTTATGGAGGCTAAGAAAAAAGAGAAGACTCAAATCACTATAATCAGTAGTGAACAAGGGGACATTACTATGGGTTTGGCAGAAATAAGGAAAGGTTCTACAATAAACAACGGCAGTATATTAGAAAACCTATATGAAATGGACAAATACCTAGAAACACACAAATTACCCAAACTGACCCACGAAGAAATAAGAATAGATCTGTAAGAAATAAAGAGACCGAGTCAGTAATCAAAAACATCCCAAGAAAGCAAGCCCAGGAACAGACGGCTTCACAGGTGAATCCCACCAAACATTAAGGAATTAACACTAATCCACTCCAAACTCTTGCAAAAAAGCAGAAGAGGAAGGAACACCTCCGAAGTTATTGGACGTGTGCCCTATTGGATGTGTCCTAAGTTATGAGGATAGCATAATCCTGTTTCCAAAGTCAGACAAAGACACCAAAGAAAAAAACTACAGACCAGTATCTTATGAATAGATGCAAATGTCCTCAAGAAAATACTAGCAAATATCACTCATATGCGGAATCTAATTTTTAAAAATGATACAAATGAACTTATTTACAAAACAGAAATGGACTTACAGATATCGGAAACAAATTTATGGTTACCAAAGGGGACACGGGGTGGGGGGATAAATCAGGAGCTTAGGATTAACATACACACACTACTGTATATTAAATAACCAACAAGAACCTACTGTATAGCACAGGGACCACTATTCAATATTCTGTGATAATCTCTATGAGCAAAGAATTTGAAAAAGAGTGTATATGTGTATATGTATAACTGAATCACTCTGCTGTACACCCAAAACTAACACAACATTGTAAATCAGCTATAAATCAATAAAATATTTTTTAAAAAAGAAAGGAAATACTAGCATGCTGAATCCAGCAGCACATTAAAATGATTATACACCATGATCATGCCGGATTTATCTGAGGAATGAGAAGGGTGGTTCCACACACAAAAATCAGTCAATGTAATACACCACATGAATAGAAGGAAGGGAAAAAATACCACATGATCATCTCAATTAATGCAGAAAAAGCATTCGATAAAATTCAGCATCATTTCATGATAAAACATGTTAAAACCAGGAGTAGGGACTTCCCTGGTGGTCCAGTGGTAAAGAATCCGGCTTCCAATGCAGGGGACGCAGGTTCGATCCTTAGTCACGGAACTAATATCCCACATGCTGCGGGTCAGCTAAGCCCGCGCGCCACAACTACTGAGCTCGAGCGCCTCAACTAGAGAGCCTGCGTGCCACAAACTGTAGAGCCCACGCACCCTGGTGCCCAGGCGCCACAACTAGAGAGAAGCCTGCGCACCGCAATGAAGAGCCCACGCACCACAATGAAAGATCCCGCATGCCTCAACGAATATCCCAAGTGCCGCAACTAAGAACAGGCACAACCAAAAATTAATAAAAATAAATAAATAATAAATCTTTAAAAAAAAAGGAATAGAAGGAGAATACCTCAGCAGGCCCCAAGCTAATATCCCGAACACCCAAAGCTAATATAATAATCAGTGATGAAAGACTGAAAATTCTTCCTCTAAAATCTGGAACAAGACAAGGATGTCCATTTTCACCACTTCTATTCAATATTATAGTAAAAGTTCTAGTCAGAGAAAGAAAGAAAAGGCATTCAAATTAGACAGGAAGAAGTAAAACTATCTCTATTTGCAAATGACTTGATGTCATGTGTAGAAAGTCCTAATAAAGAAATCCAGCAAAATTGTCGGACACCAGATCAGTAGTTTTTAACGACTTGTACGTCTATACACTAGCAATGAACAATCTGAGAAGGAAATTTATAAGGTAACCTCACTTACAATAGCATCAAAAATAATAAAATACTTGGGAATAAATTCCATCAAGTCCAAGATCTGTATACCCCAAACCACAAAACCCTCCTGAAAGACGTTAAAGGTGACTTAAATAAATGGAAAGACATCTTGTGAAACTTAATATTGTTAAGATGGCAATATTCCCCAAGCATTCTGTAGATTCAACACAATCCCTACTAAAATCCCAACATTCTTTTTTTGCAGAAATAGAAAAAGTGATCCTAAAATTCATATGGAGTTGCTAGTGAAAAATAAACAGCCGAAACAATCTTAAAAAGAACAGAGTTGGAGGACCCACACCTCTCAATTCCAAAACACACTACACAGTTCCAGTTCTCAAGACATTATGCTTCTGTCATGAGGTCAGACACAGGGATCCTTGGAATAAAATTGAGAGTCCAGATATTAACCATACAACTGGCTTCATCAAGGGTGCCAACACAGTTCAATGCGGAAAGGATAGGCCTTTCAACAAATGGTGCTGGGAAATCTGGATACCCACATGCAAAACAATGAAGTTGAACCCTTATCACATACCATATAAAAATTAACTCAAGGGGCTTCCCTGGTGGCGCAGCGGTTTAGAGTCCGTCTGCCGATGTGGGGGACGCAGGTTTGTGCCCTGGTCCGGGAGGATCCCGCGTGCCGCGGAGCGGCTGGGCCCGTGAGCCATGGCCGCTGAGCCTGCGCGTCCGGAGCCTGTGCTCTGCAACGGGAGAGGCCACAACACTGAGAGGCCCGCGTACCGCAAAAAAAAAAAAAAAAAAAAAAAAAAATTAACTCAAATTGGATCAAAGCCTTAAATCTAAGAGCTGAAACTATAAAACGATTAGAAGGAAACACAGGTGTAAATCTTCATGATCTTGAATTTGGTAATGGCTTCTTACATATGACACTGCAAGCATGAGCATAAAGAAAAAATTAACTGAAACTCATCAGCGTTAAAAACTTTTGTGCATCAAAGGACACAATCAAGAAAGTGAAAAGACAACCTACAGAACGGGAGAAAATATTTGCACATCATGTATCTAATGTTGTCTAGTATCCAGCATACGTAAAGAATTCTTACAACTGAACAACAAAAAGGCATGCGACCCAAGTAAAAAATGGGCAAGGGATTTGAACAGTGACTTCTCCAAAGACAAACGCACATCCAACAAGCACATGGAAAGATGCTCAACATCGCTAGCCACTAGGAAAACGCAAATCAAAACCTAAGTAAACTTTCAACTGCTAGGGCCCGGGTTCGATCCGTTAGGGGAACTGTAATCCCACAAGCCTTCCCACCTGGCAAAAAACAAACACACACCTCAGTGAGATATTTCACACCAACCAGGATGGGGCTAGTTCTGTTTTTTTTTTTGGCTTTTGTTTTTTTAAGAGAAAATAGGTGTTGGCGAGGAGGTGGAGAAACTGGAACCCTCATATATTGCTAGTGGGAATGCAAAATAGGCAACCACTGTGGAAAACGGCTTGGCGAGTCCTCAAAAAATTAAACACAGACTCACCACATGACCCAGCAATTCCACTCCTAGGTATACACCCAAAAGAACTGAAAACAGGGAGTCAAACACTTGTACAGAAGTCACAATAGGCAAGAAGTGGAAGCAACCTAAACGTCCCTCAACAGATGAATGGATAAGCAAAATGTGACATATAATGGAACATTATTCAGCCGTAAAAGAGAATGAAGTCCTGACACCTGCTACAATGTGCGTGAACCTTGAAAACATTATTCTAAGTGAAAGAAGCCAGATCTCAAAGGCCACGTGTTGTATGGCGGGCGGTTGCCAGGTGGCTGAAGAAGGAGGGCTAGGGAGTGATCACTTAATCACTACTTAATGGGTACCAGGTTTTCCTCCGTGGTGGTGATAATATACTGGAACTTGATAAAGGTGGTGGTGGTACCTTAAATGGTTAGTTTCATGTTATGTGAATTCTTCTTCAATTAAAAACAATTAAGCATAATCTATAGGACCTGTTTTAACTTTCCTCCCTGCGAAAACGAAAAGTGAAAAACAAACGCGACTTACCTTGTTCCTGGGATGGAGACCCTCCAGGGTGACGGTGTCGGCTAAGCCGAAGTGCAGCGTATTCCGAGCCAAGCTCACAGGAGGACCAGCGCGGGATAAAGTAACTTGGAAGCTCGTTTTGCCGAATAACCCTACGATAACCCTCAAACTTCTGAGGACGCGCAGCACCGAGTGGGGCCTCTCCTTTCCGGCCACCACGCTCCGCCGGGGCTGCAGACCGGTGGCCACGCAGGACGGTCCCCGGAGGACGAAGGGAGCTGGACGGGTTAGGGTTCGAGCTGGACGGTCCGAGCTGGACGGCCGGAGGCGCTCCCTCCCTGGCTGCAGCGCCGCGGCCGGCCGCCGGGGAGCAGTGGTGGCCCGCGCTACGCAGGCCTGGCCGGACCTCCTTCCTGCTCCGACGCCGGTCGGACCTCGAGCGCTCCAAAGCGCCCCGAAGGCCGCGGCCCCACGCCACGCTCCGTGCTAGTACGTCTCGCTGACCACGCCCCCGCGTCCATGGCCAGGCCCCTCACCTGCCCGGCCCTCGATGGCCCCGCCCCCAGCCCGCTCCAGGCCACACCCCATCCGTCCCGCCCCTCGGCCCAGGCCCCGCCCGGCGGCCTGCTTTGCCTTCCAGGGCTCCACCCAGTCGATACCGCCGCTCTCCGGCCCCGCCTCTCTCCGGGCCCCGCCCAGGCCCCGATCCGCCGGCCTCCAGAGCGCAGACACCGCCCCTATGGGGCCGCGCCCTCTCAGGCCCCGCCCCTCAGGTACCGTCTCTCTCAGGCCCCGCCCCGCCGGCAGCCGGAGTGCAGAGCCCTGGGACGGAGCTGGAGGCGCGGGTGCTGCGCGCGGCGGGCGGCTTCGGCCGGTCCCGGTGCCTGCTGGCCGCCGCCTCGTGGCTGCCGTGCGTGGCGCTGGGGTTGGCGCTGGGCTCGGAGCTGCTGCTCACCGCGCTGCCCGCAAACCACTGCGGTCCGGACCCCGCGCTCGCCCCCGGCCCCTGCCTGCCGCTGAGCTACCCCGAGCCAGCGCCCCGCGTCCGCCCCAACGGCACGCGGTCCTGCACGCGCGGCTGGCGCTACGCGCTGCCCGCCGCCGGCCTGCTGCGCAGCCCGGTCACCCAGGTCTTCTGCACCTGCCCCTCCGTCCCCCGCCCCGTCCTCTGCTTCCCTGCTCTGTCTCCCCCTCCTTCCGTCCCCCTGCCCTCAGCGCCCTTCCTCTGTTCCCCCTCCTCCAGTCCCGCCTCGGTCTTTGGCCCTTGATCGACCGGGGCTGTGGTACTGGGGCTTTCGACTGCGCGGGGCTCAGCCCCCTCCTGTCTGACGGTGCAGCAGGTGTCCATAGGCAGGGTGCCGGGCCTAAAGGCAGAGTCCGAGGCTGGGTGCTGCCAAGGTGGGCAGGCAGTCCGGGAGGGGGGCGGGAAGCTGAAGGTTTGAGCAGGTAGGTGCCCAGCGGTCAGCAGGGCCTGGAGTTCCCTTCGGTGCCATGAACATTCTAGCAACCTGTGGCTTTGGGCTATGCAGGTGTTCAGGCTGGGCTCCCAAGACTTTGAATCAAGAGAGTGATTGGGTCACTTCCGTTTTTGAAGAGCAGACCTCCCACCTGTAAGGTGTGTGCAGGCTGGCCTAGGGGCAGGGACGCCAAGGACGCGGAGCGGGTAACGGGGCCTCCCTCCCCCTCCTCTGGCTAGGCCAGCCCACCCTGCCTTCCTCTTGGCAGCCTCTGCCCGCAGCCCCACCCCCTGCCCCTGGGAGGAAGGGCCCCGGGTGGAAGCTTGGACAGGGTTGCCACATCCCTGCCGGGCCCACCTGGGGCCCTGAACCGGCTGGGCTTCCTCCTTCTGGCCACCTGTTTGGTGTAGTGATGGATCCTCGCCCACCAGCTTTCACAAGCAGTCGGATTTTAAAATAAAAACTCTGACGTAGTGTGACCCAAAAGGGTGTGTCAAGCTTGAGGAGAAGACACAGAGTAGCCCGGGAAAAGGGCCCTTGGCCGGGAAAAGCCGGTGGGCGTGGCCCTGCAGCCTGTTCCAGGAGTGGCTCTCGAGGTGCACAGGCCAGGGGAAGGGCAGGAGAGGCCCTGGCAGCAGAGTGATGGCCGGAGAAAGGCAGGTGCAACCCCGTGCAGAGCAAAGGAGAAACCAGACTTGGGGCTCCATGCGGGTGTCCTGGGGACCCCAGGCCTCTACCACCTGGGGGCTCAGACCAGGAATTGTCCAGTTCCATGTGAAGACCACCAGGGTCAGGAGGCCATGCCGTGTGATCCTGAGTCCTGAGCAAGTAAGTCCCTGGTCTCTCTACCTGTTTCCCCTTGTCTCCAGGGAGGAATCGGAACAGGATACCTAGGGTCCCTTCCAGCGTGATATTCTGGGAACTCCAGCGGGGGTAGGGGTCCTGGCTAGCTGACAGGTGACTGGTATCCCCTACAGTGGAACCTCGTGTGTGAGGACGGCTGCAAGGTGCCCCTGGAGCAGGTGGACTACCTCCTGGGCTGGTTGCTGGGCTGTGTCCTCCTGGGCCCAGGCTGTGACCGGTGAGGCGCTGCCCCTGCCCTTCTGCCCTGGCAGCCCTCCCCTGAGCCCTCCTGACCCAAATCCACGTGTGTCCCCTGCTGCCCACTAGGTTTGGCCGCCGGGCTGTGTTTGTGGGCTCCGGTGCTGGCCATGGGCCTGGGGGCCAGCAAGGCCCTGGCCACTGGCTTTGCCGCCCTACTGGTTTTGCAGCTGCTTCGTGGGGGGGCCTCAGCAGGAGCCTCCCTAGCCTTCTATGTGGCTCATGAGTACCGTGGGGGGCTCTGGGGGCCGCCCACTCAGGCTAGGCCTCTGGCCCGCTGGAGGGCGCCTTTCTGGCACTCCAGTCGAGGGCCCTTCTCCAGAAGGTGGGCGGGGAGCTGTTTGCTCTGTGGGCTCTGCTCTTTGTGGGCAGGCCCGGGTGCCTCAGATGTCCAGGTCCTGGGCAGGCCAGCGACTGATCACCACAGCCCTGGACAGGGCAGCCCTCCCGAGAGGCCTGGGCCCCAGGCCGTCTGTGTCTGCCCAGGCCTGGAGCTGGGTGACGCCCCGCGCTGCCTGGCATTCTCCACGGGGTCGGCCTCTTCTCTGTGGCGGGCATGCTGCCACTGCCTGGCCTGGCCCTGCTCCTGGAAGACTGGCGCCTGCTGCAGGGGCTGAGCTCCCTGGCCACGGGACTCCTGCTGCTGTTTTGGGGGTGAGTGAGAGGGGTTCACATCCACTGTGGAGGCCACGTGCGTTGCTTCCCTCTGACCTCCATGCAGCAGCAGGAAGATGGGCACGGGCCAGGGACCCAGGGACCCAGAGCCATGCACCGTGCTTCGCCACTGGGTCCTTCTCTACCGGGAGGTCCCCTGGCATCCTCACCCCAAACCCGCAGGTCTCCAGCCCTGTTCCCCGAGTCTCCCTGCTGGCTGCTGGCCACAGGGCAGCCGGCCCGAGCCAGGAAGATCTTGCGGCGCTTTGCGGAAGCCAGTGGTGTGGACCCCAAAGACAGCTCAGAGGAGGAGAGCTCCCTGGCTACGGGTAATGGACCAGCCAGGGAGAAGGGAGGCCTGGGTGCTGGAGGAGGGAGGAGAGGTGTCATCCCCTCCTTCATGCCCCATTATGTCCCCGGGGCCGCAGAGCCGGACGTGCTGTGTGCAGGGAGCCCCAGCCCCGACACCACTCGGTCCTGGAACTCTGGCATACCCGCGTCGCCTGGAGAAACGGACTCATCCTGGGCTTCAGTTCGTGAGGAGGGGAGGGTGTGGGTGGGAAGGGGAGGGAGGGATCTTGGCCTTCCCCACGGGGTGCGAGTCCGCGGCTCTGGCTGGGCCTGCAGCTTTGCCATGCCTCCCAGGCTGATCGGCGGGGTATCAGAGCCAGCTTCCTGCGCAACCTGGCCACGCGTGACCCCGCCTTCTGTTGGCCCTACTTCCTGGAGGCCGCCTGGAGGCAGCGGCCGTGGTCTTCCAGCTCCTGACAGCAGATCTCTGGGGGCGCCGCCCAGTCCTGCTGCTGGGCACCTTGGTCCTGGGCCTGGCACCCCTGCTGCTCCTTGCAGGGGCCCAGTGTGAGTGTGGGGCCCTGCAGGCTGGCAGGGTTGTCATGTGTGGCTGGGGGTTTGCCCAGTGGTGGTGGGGATCCCGGAGAGGCAGGCACAGGGCATGAGGCATTCGCATGAGGTTGCTGTTCTCTCCCCACCCACCTCCCCACTGTGCACCCGGGGAAACTGAGGCCCAAAGAGGTGAGGGCCAAAAAGATTCTACGTGAAGGGGCTTAATATAAGGGCTTGGTGTGGCCGGGGGCAGCCTGCAACCCCTGACCCCAAGTGCAGGAGCAGAGGTAGAAGGCTGGGGAGGCCCGGATCCCTGAGACATGGGTGAGGGGAGGGAGGGAGTGTGGGCAGCGTGGGGCCTCTCCTCCTCCCCAGACCTGCCTGGCTGGACGCTGTTGCCCGTCTCTGTCCTGGGGCTCCTGGCCTCCCCGGCAGTGTCCGCCCTCAGCAGCCTCTTTTCAGCCAAGGCCTTCCCCATGGTGAGCAGGTGAGAAGAGTGCAGGGTTGGAGGGCAGGGCCCTGCCTGTGCGCCCCGCGCTCCCCACACCCCAGGTCCATGCCATCGGGACCAGAGTTCAGGTGTCTCTTCCTGGGTGGCGAGGGGGACACTGGCCGCAGAAGGGTCTGCACATCAGCTCATGAGTGGAGCGGTGGGTGGTCGGAAGTGAGAGCCCCCAGGCAGGGTCGGATTCCAGGGCAAAAATGGACTTTCAGTTTCCTAATGGAAAGGACAGTGCTCGATGCAGGGCAGCTTCCTCCCCCCGACTCTGCAGGTGTCTTCCTGGGGCCTGCTAAGGGCCATCCACCCCAGGAGCGCTGGGTGCCCCGCTGGGCCGTGTCCCACCGCCCCCTCTTGCAGGGGTGCCGGGCTGGGCCTGGTGCTGGGAGCTGGGTTCCTGGGCCAGGTGGCCGCCCCGCTCACCGACACGCGTGGCAGCATGGCTTCTTTCTGCAACACGTGGCCTTCCCGTCCTTGGCCGTCCTCGCCCTGCTGCGCGTCCTGCTGCTGCCCGAGAGCTGTGGCCACGCGCTGCCCCCGTCGCTGCAGGACGCCGACCGCCTGCGCCGCTCCCCGCTCCTCTGGGGCCACCCCCGCCAGGACCACCTGCCCCTGCTGCCAGCCTCCCTCCCCAGGGCCGGGACACAGCTGGTCCGGGAGGGGTGACCAGGCTGCAGAGACACGCCACCCGCCAGTACGGGCAGACGGGTCTCGGGAAGGAACGGGAGGGTGGTGGGAAGTGGGCCTCTTTGCCGGGGGCCCTGGTTCCCCCTCCACGTGGGGAGCATAAAGGCGTCCGTGGAACTTGGCACCCTCGCTGGTTCTTCCCTCAGGCCGCACCAGTGGCTGAAGGGGGCTTCTGGTGTCCACCTCCCCCTCACAACCAGGCATCCGCAACCTCTCCAACTGCCCCCACCCCCTCGGGGGCCAGCCCACTGCTGCGGCTCTGGTGAGACTGAGGTGCAGAAAGGCCCTGCAAGTCGCCGTGCCAACCGTGCGTTGGAGAGATGAGCACGTTTTTAATTCATGTTTGCCCGAGAGCTGCTTCCTTTCATACAGAGATGAGATCAGCGTGGGTGGGAAGCAGAGCTGGGAATGGGGCCTCTGACCCCATTGGAGGCAACTGACGGGGCAGGAGGGGCGCCTCCTTCTGGCCACTCCACTCTAGGCTTTGGGCCCTGACTTCCCCTGGCTGAGACGGGGCAGGGTGGGGCGCAGGGCCCTCTGTCCATCTCGACACACAGCCGAGTCCGGCGTGTCCACTCAAGCGCCTGTGGTCTGCCCTGTGTCCGGGAGGCCGTGCCCTCAGCAGGGTGGGTGCAGGTCCCCATCAGAAAGCCTCTTCCCTGGTGCCCTCACGGGGCCCGTACAAGTCGGCCAGCCGGGCAAAGCGGGGCCCCCAGTCCCAGAGGCAGCTGTAGTCTGCGTCCTCATCGCCCAGGCTGGACAGGATGGAGCTCAGCGTGCCTGCCACGGACCCGTCCCCCTCGTAGTCATAGATGAGAGCCGTGTCGTAGGGAGGGACGGCGGGGTCGCTGTCCGCGGCCTCTAAGCCCTGTGGAGAGGCCTGGGGCTCAGGACCAGCACGCGCCGGCCAAGCGCCCTCCGCCACCAGCTCGGCCAAGGCCTGGCCCCAGGAGCCGGGTTGGGGGCAAGGTTCTCTCTGGGCGATTCTCCTCCCTCGGCAAGAACCACCACCCCTGTCCAGCCCCAGAGCGATGCCTCAGGCTCGTGGGGTGGGGGAACGGGGTGCAGGGCGCCCCTGGGGCACCCACCTCGTTGATGAAGTCAGCGATGTCAGAGGGGCTGGTGGGCAGCACGCGGGGGGCCTGGGGGTGCGATCGGCCGAACGGGGCGTCTCTGCGCAGAGAAGGCCGTCCCAGCGGGGCGCCCAGGGCCGCCAGCTCTGCCGGGTGGCGCAGCTGGTCCATGTCATAGGCATCCTGAGAAGGGACGGACAGAGCGCGTGGGGGTGAGGGCCGGGAGACGGCTGGCCAGCTGGGGCCCCTGGGGAGACCCCCCAGCACTTGTAAGCCACCCCAGCCCCCTCACCTGGTCCTCCTCCCCGCCCCCCTGCTCGTCGTAGTTGAGGATGTTGTCCCGAAGGTCGTCCTGCAGCCCGTGCAAAAGCCTCTTGTCACACGACTGCTGCCGGCACCGCACCAGGAGGGCCACCAGCAGGGCGAGCACTGGGGGTGGGGGGGCAGCGGAGGTCGGTGTGGGGTGGGGGCGGGGCAAGGCGGGCAGGGCGGGGCTGCCAGGCGGCGCGGGGCGGGGCAGGGATCTGCAGGCCCGGGCACTCACAGAGCAGCAGGATGACGCTGGCCAGCACGATAGCCAGGGCGCCCAGGCTGATGCCCGCGCCACCCGCCCGCAGCGCAGCGGCCCCCGGCAGGCAGGCGCCGTCCAGGCCGCAGCGGCACACGGTCACGTTCAGGGGCTGCTCGCGCTGCTGGGGCGGCTGTCCCGAGTCCCGGAGCAGCAGGCTCAGGCGGTGCAGCCCCTCCTGGACCTGGAGCCTGGGCCGCAGGCGCGCGTGGCTCACTGCAGGGGGTGCCGGCGGTCAGCAGGGGCAGGGGGCGGCCACGCCCCTCTGCGCCTGTGCTTCCGGCGGCAGCCGGCCTGGGTTCCCCACCTGTCCCGTGTGTGTGATAACTGATCCCTGCGGGCCTGAGGATGCAGCGCACTGAGGTGGGAACCAGTGGAGACCTGCCCCAGGCTCTGGACCCCCAGGGGCGTGGGGCGAGCTCACCGTTAACCTGGCTGAGGCTCCAGTTCCGGGCCAGCTCTGGGAGCCTGGGGCTCAGCTGGAAGTGGAAGGGGGCCCCGTGGGGGGGCAGGTCCTCATCCGTGGCCCCCAAGAGAAGACCGGAGCCCTGCTCTGGTGTGCTGCACAGGCTGCCCCACGGCGGGGACAGTTCAGGGGCGTGGTCGTTGACCTCCAGGATCTCAACAGACAGGGTCCCTGTGGCCGTGCTGGGTGGGGAGGCTGCAAGCAGGAGAGGCCTGGTGGGCCCTTGCCCCTGCAGAGCCCCCACCCACCCCTTAAGTCTGCTTGGTGGAGCGCCCGCTCTCAGCCCTTGGGCAGCAGCAGGGGCCCCAGCCAGGGTCAGGGAGCCCTGGAACCCAGGCCGAGCTCCACGCTCACCATCATCTCGGGCCAGGATGATGGCCCTGTACCAGCCGTCCTTGAGGAAGGGGGATGCGGGGCTGAGCACGCGCTGGGTCTGGACCCGGCCAGTGGCCCCGTCCACTTGCAGCCAGTCTTCAGGGTCATAGTCCTTGGAGTAGCTGTTGGCGAGGAGGGGAGGAGGGGCCCTGAGCCTGAGCCGGACCCCCGGAGGTGTGGTCACGTGTAGACATGCACACACGCACACATACGCAGGCCTTTAAGGATAGTCCTTCCACAGCCCTAAGCTGGTATTTTCCATCCCAATCAACAGATGAAAAAACTGAGGCTCGGGGAGGGCAGGTGAGCTGCCCAGGGCCCCGTGGCCACTGAGTGACAGCTAGGATTCAACGGTGGGCACCATGTTGACAGACAAGGGTACATAGGGCCAGGGCAGGGGGTGAAATCCAAGACAGTAACAGCCAGTCCTAGTGGAGTAACGGCTCCCTGGAACGGACAGGGCCGGACACTCAGAGGCTAGCCAACACAGACGGGCCGTGTCAGCGTGCGCCAGATGCAGCCCAGTCCTGCCTACAGGACGAGGTCACGTGAACACGCACGCGCACGCACGAACGCACGCACGCACGGCACTTGAGAGCCCCTGGGCTCTCGGTGACGCACACAGATGAGCCCTCTGCCCTCCGACCAGGGCCCTAATGGGAACCCTCAGGGCATAGGGCTCAGTACCCTTAGCTGTGCTGCTACCCTGGCTGGGAGGTGGACTGGGGCTGTGAGTTCCCCCTGCTCACCCCGGGGCCCCCACCTGAGCCTCTGCGGCTGCTGTGTGTCAGGGTCTCGGGCAGAGAAGGTGGCCACGGGGGTTCCTGGGGCCGCCCCCTCGGCCAGGCTGGTCCGCAGTGGGTTCTGCTGGAACACGGGCGCCTCGTTGACATCCCGCACCTGCACGCTGACCCTGGCCTGGCCCCGCTCGGCCCTGGGGGCCGCCGCCTGCAGGGGAGCCTCGTTCTGCGCCGCCACTTTGAGGTCGTAGTGCTCCCGACTCTCGTAGTCCAGCGGCTGCAGGGGAAGCGGGGCGGCCGCCCGTCAGGACTCCGGCCCCCTCCCCCCATTCAGGGAAGCCTGAGGCAGCTGCGGCCGGAGAGGCCTCTTCTGCTCTGTCCTCAGAGCCCCTTCTTTCCTTCTGCTTTTTAGCCTCGGAAAAACAAAAATCATGCAGGACAAAAAGGCACAAAAAATAATGCCAAAATGACGGCTACTCATCACGCAAATGTATTTGCTGGGTGTTGTGAGGCCAGTTTCCCGTCCCCTGGCCGGGCGTCCTCCTCGGTGCCCCAAGCAGACACTCGCCTGGGTCTTGCTAAGAGGGTATTTGGTGGACACGGTTGAACTGACCTGTCCAATCAGCTGACTTTAAATAAAGAAGATGGTCCTGGAGAACCTGGGTGGGTCTCATCTGTGGGTGAGAGTCTCTGAGAGCAGACCTGAGGCCGCCCTGGGGAAGAAGGGCTCCCACCTCCAGATGCAGCCTCAGCTCCTGACTCTGCAGCCTGTCGCAGCCCCGCAGACTCCGGACTTGCCAGCCGCCTGCACGACGGCCGGCGTGAGCCAGTCTCTGGCAATAAGGCTCTTCCTGCGTTGACGGCTCATCTGCATCTCTATGCACGTGTGTGCACGTGTGTGTATGCTCAGGTGTGTGCGTGCACACGTATGTGTGCACACGTATGTCCCACTGGGTTTGTCTCTGGTCTCAGTTTGGCCAACATGTGAGGTCTGTATTTGTGCGTGTTGATCATGTACTTCAAGTGGCAAGACACTGGGAGTAACGTGGGCTTGCCCCCTCCTTCCAGCCCTGTCCCCCTGTGGTCAGCGTGGCCCGAGCCCACAGTCCTAGCGTTCTTGGTCCCCTTCGCTCCCTTCCTAAGGATGCACAGAGGGTCCCAACGGGGTCCCAGGGTGTGAGGAGAGGCACCCTCCTCAGCTCACCTTCACCACAGACAGCACACCCTCGTTGGTCCTGGGGTCGGTGCGGATGGCGAACTGCCCGTCAGGGTCGCCCTCCAGGATGGTGAACCTGGCCACCCAGTTGGGGGAGCCGGGCAGGTCCCGGTCCTCTACCTCCAGCCGCCCCACGTCCACTCCGCTGACGGCCTCTGTGGCCTCCAGGAAGAACTGTGGGAACTCGGCCCCGTTACCCACGGGTGGGCTGGGGACGGTCCCCTGCGGGGTCACCCTCCCACTGCCCACCCACGAGGAGTCCAGGGCACCAGGAGCCCCTTCCCAGTCTCGGCCATGTGCTGGGCACATCCTCCCCAGAGGGCAGGGCTGCCGCTCGCTCCCACCCAGGAAGGCTTGGGGACAGGTCCCACCCCAGGGTCTTCGTGGCTTCCCCCCACGGCCCTCTAGCTCCTGACATGCTCACAGCACCCCCCCCCCCCGATGCTGGCCTCTGGCAGGGTATCCTGCACGGTCCACACAGGATGCCTCCTCTGTGGAGCACTGAGCCTCCCACCCACCAGAAGCCCCAGGATCGGGGGGAGGTCAGCCCTGAGCAGCGGTCGGTGGAGGCGAGGACGGTGGCAGCACCTGAGCCCTGGTGAACTCGGGGGCGTTGTCGTTGACATCCTCCAGGGTGATGACGGCCAAGGCAGTGGCGGTGAGGCCGTCTCCAGACATGTCCGCCACCTGCAGGGTCAGGTTGTACACGGCGACCGCCTAGGAGCACAGTGACATGGGGTCAGGAGACCCAGGTGGCGCGCAGGGCGGGGCTGGTCAGCCACCTTAGGGCCTGGGGGCAGGGCCGGCAGACCCCAGGAGGCTCCGGCATCTGCCCTGCTCCCAAGCTCTGGGGCAACAGGCTGCCGAGCCTCTCCGGGTCCGACGGCACCACTGTCGACCCCAGACTCTGCCCCAGCCTGTGAGTGGGCAAGAGGACGGTTGCCGAGCCAGATGAGCACTCACGGGGCACCTGCTGCACTGGGGTGTGGGGTCCCTGCCCTGGGGAGCCAGGTGCGGCTGCCGAGAGAGGGGACAGAGATCAACTAACGCAGTGAGTGGCCCTGGGGAAACCAAGGAGGGCTTCCTGGAGGTGAGGTGCCAATGCCACACAGAAGCCCGGCAGCCAGGGGCCGCAGGGGCCCCACAGGGGAAGAGTGGGCACGGCCGGCTGGAGGGCGACTGTTTCTCTGCAGCATGCGTGGTCGCTGTGGGCCCATCCCAGGCCGAGGAGCCCTACTGCTCTGCAGGCAACAGGGTGGGGGAGGTCTCCGGCAGAAAAACACGCTAAGGGCCCCTCACACCATCTCTGGACCGAACCACACAACTACCCGCGGGGCAGGTCTGCCAGAGCCCAGGGCCACGGACAGTGTCCGCAGCACTCGGACCGCTCGTCTGGGGGGCTGCCCTGCCTCAGCTGTCAGGGTGCAGCTGCATGGCCTCACCTCGCGGTCCAGGCCCACTTGAACCGTGCGGATCTCCCCCGTGTGCGGGTCAATGCTGAAGAGCTGAGGGCCGCCCTGCTCCAGAATGGAGTATCGCAGGGCCGCGTTGTCCGTCTCCGGGTCGTCCGCATCCGTGGCCTCAGCCCTGGTCACGTAGGTTCCTGGGAAGGGAGGGGACATGTGGGGGTGACACCCATGGTTGCCAGGGCGCACTGCCCACTCCCCCGCGGCCCGCCACACCGGGTCCAGGCCCCCGATCAGCCTTGAACGTGCAAGCATCCCGGCGTCCTGGCTTGCGTCGCTTGTGGGGATGAGGTCGGGTGTCCGATACACACTGCTGACACCTGTCTCCTACGGAACCCTGAGACAGACCAGGCGAGCCCGCTGGGGAACCAGTCCCAGGCGGGGCGAGGCAGCGCCCAGGGCCGCACCTGCGCTCTGGGGCAAACCAGGCCCTGGATCTCAGGAGAGAAGGGCCTCTGCAGGGGTCCTGGAGGTGCCCCAGCACCTGTGCCCACCTGTTCTCTGGAGCAATTCAGGTCTGACCACCCCTCCCCACACCGGCCCAGATCAGGTGTACTCAAAGTTATCCCGGTGAGGTGGACCAGCCTCGGGCCACCCGAGGAGCTAGCCCCCCCTCACCTGTGACTGGGCTCATCCCAGCCCCTCCTGGGCCCTGACGGGTCAGCTGAGTGTCATGCTGGTGTCTGATGAACGGTAGTGACCCGGCCACTGACCCAGCCTTAGAAGGTGGGAAGCTACCTTAGCAGGTAACTCCTGGCATGATGCTGGACCCCAGGCTAAAGCCAAAAACAATGTTTAGAATAGGCACCCTGCCACCGGGATGCAGACACGCGCTTCCAAAGGCACCGGTCGGGCTCTCTGTGACTGAGCAAGTGCGCAAACTCCTGGGGTGACTGGAGCCCAGCTTCTCGCCAACAGAGAAGAGGACCCAAAAGGAACCCTGCAGAGCTGGATCGGAAGTGGAGGTGCCAGAGAGGACTCGCGACTTGTGATGAAGGCACAGAGCCGTGTTAACACAGCCGTGACAGTGCGTGCACACACGCACGTCTGTAAGTATGTGAGCTTACTTCCCAGCCCCGGCTGCTGAAGGGGCCTGGGCCGGTTTGATGAGCTTCTGATCAGCCAGGATTTGAGCTTCAAAACAACGGTGCAAAGCAGCACAAGCCACTGAGTGAAGCAAGAATCCACAAATCCAGACACATCCGTGTGAACAAAACACATACGAGACAGGCTGGGACCCGGGACCCTTTGCTGCAGGGCTTGCGCCTGGACACAGGTCTCCTCGAGCCACAGAATACAGAGAAACTACAAGGGACTAAAAATAACTATGTACGTGGCAGTTCGAGCAAATGCTGGACGACATACAAAGAGACTAAAAAGCCCAACGGCCACTTCTGAAGAGCAAACACCGGCCGGGAGCAGAAGCAGGGTACCTGTGCGCGCCCCGCGCACACACCACCACCTAAGGTGGTGTCTTTCCCGGCACCATTTGCTGAGGAGACCGCCCTCTCCACGTTGAATGGTCCTGGCGTCCTGTGTAAAGTCACCTGCCCGTGATGTGAGGTTTATTCCTGGGCTCTCTATTCAGTTCCATCGGTCTATGGTCTGTGTGTCTGTCTTGAAGGCAGGTGCACACTGATTACTGTACCTTTGCAGAAAGTTTTGAAATCAGGAAGTGTGTCCCCCAGCTTTGTTCTTTTCCAGGATGGTTTTGGCTATTCAGGGTTCCTTGAGATCTTATAGGAATTTTAGAATGAGTTTTCTGTTTACGGCAAACCCCCTAAGCCACCCCTCCGCGGCCTGACCCCCCGGACACACCCCTGACCCCTGGACACACCCCATATAAGGAACAAGCTCGCCCCCCCTCAGGGAGCAAGCTAGCAAGGGAACCACTCCCCACCGCTGCAGCGGGGGCCCCCATAAAGCCTTGCCTGAATTTCTTGTCTGGCCTTTGATCAATTTCTATTGATTAAAGAGGCCAAGAACCCTGGTGGGTAACACATACACACATATTCATATACAGGGGTACTGAAGTCCTATCATACAATAGAGAGCCAAGTGATGACCAAGAAGAAACAATGAAGAAACAACAGCTGACGCAGGCAAGAGCCGCCAGAGATGCTAACGGCTGGGCGGCAGCTGGAGGGGCAGCAGGACACCTGCACAGTCTCAAAGGGTCTCCCACAAGACATCTATTAATTACAAAGGGGAAAGGAGAAAAGCCAGAGCGAAGAAGCTTGGCGGACACCCCCTGAACTACACACCCAAATCGGCATCTCCAGGAACGGGATGTGCACGCCTCCTGAGGGGCTCCAGCCACGCAGACTCACGCAGAGACAATCATCACAACAACCACCTAAATGCCTCAGGATGTCAGTGTCGTGGGCAAGGAGGTGAAAGCTTTCGCAATGAAAACTACAAAAGATCAGTGAAAGAAACTGAGAAAACACAAATAAACGGACAGACAGAAGACTTGTTGCTAAGACGTCACTACCACCCAGAGCGACCTACAGATGCAGTGCGATCCCTACCAAAATCTTAAGGACAGTTTCTTTACATAAATACAAAACTCATTCTAAAATTCCTATAAGATCTCAAGGGACCCTGAATAGCCTAAACCATCCTGGAAAAGAACAAAGCCGGGGGACACACTTCCTGTTTTCAAAACTTTCTGCAAAAGTAATGAGTGTGCACCTGCCCTCAAGACAGACTCAGAGACCGATGGAACCGAATAGAGAGCCCAGGATAAACCTCACATCCACGGGCAGGTGATTTCACACAGGACGCCAGGACAATTCAGCGTGGAGAGGGCGGTCTCCTCAGCAAATGGTGCCGGGAAAGACATCCACAGGCGGAAGGATGGAGCTGGACCCGTAATTACTTAACAGCATATGCAAAACTCAACTCAAAATGGATCAGACCTAAGTATACAACGTAAAACTAAAACTCTCAGAAGAAAACATAGGACACTGGTAATGTCACGAAGGCAATGATTTCTTGGATATGACACCAAAGGCACAGGCAACAACAACAAAAATAGACAAACCGGACTTCACGAACATTTAAAAATGCATCAAAAGACACTATCGACACAGTAAAAAGACAACCCACGAAATAGGAGAAAATATTTGCAAATCATATATCTGATAAGAGATTAATATCCAGGATATACAGAGAACCCGTAAAACTCAACCAGAAAAAAAAACCAACAAGCAACTCAATTCAAAAATGGGCAAAGGGACTTGAACAGGCCTTTCTCCAAAGAAGATACACAAATGGTCAATATGCACGTGAACAAACGCTCAACATGACTAATCATTAGGGAAATGCAGATGAGAAGCACGAGACAGCCCCTCACACCCATTAGGATGGCTGCTAACAGCAACAGAACAAAACAAAACAAAAAGCAACAGGCGCTGGTGACGATGTGGAGAAACTGGGACCCTCCTACACTGTTGGTGGGGATGGAAAATGGTGCGGCCACTGTGGAAAACACCATGGAGGATCCTCAAAAAATTAAAAATACGGCTTCCCTGGTGGCGCAGTGGTTGGGAGTCCGCCTGCCGATGCAGGGGACACGGGTTCGTGCCCCGGTCCGGGAAGATCCCACATGCCACAGAGCAACTAAACCTGTGCGCCACAACTACTGAGCCCACGAGCCACAACTACTGAAGCCCGCACACCTAGAGTCCACACTCCACAACAAGAGAAGCCACCGCAATGAGAAGCCCGCGCACTACAACGAAGAGTAGCCCCCGCTCACCACAACTAGAGAAAGCCCACTCGCAGCAACGAAGACCCAACACAGCCAAAAATAAATAAATTTATTTAAAACAATTAAAAATAGAACTACCATTTGATCTACCAGCCCCACTTCTGGGTACATACCCAAAGGAACTGAAAGCAGGGTCTCAAAGACATATTTGGACACCCACGTTCACTGCGGCACTATTCACAACAGCTAAAAAGCAATCCAAGGGTCCACTGAAGAATAAACAGATAAACAAAATGTGGTATAAACATCCAGTAGAGTATTATTCAGCCTTGAAAAGGAAGGTGATTCTGACACGGGCTACCACACTGACGAGCCCTGAGGACAGGATGGCCAGTGAAATCAGCCAGACACAGGAGGACAAGTACCGTACGATTCCACTCACGCGCAGACAAATCATAGAGACGAAAAGCAGACAGGCACTGGAGGGGGAAATGGGGAGTTAGCGTTTAATGGGGACAGAGTTCCAGTCTGGGAAAATGAGAAAATTCTACGGACGCCCGTGGTGGTTGCACAGCGATGTGAACGGGCCTAAAACCACCGACCCGTACACTTAAAAATGGTTAAGATGCTAAACCTTGTTGTATGTATTTTGCCACAATAAAATTTGGCAGAACAGAAGTCAGTGTCGTGAGCTCCTGGCGGCTGAGGACCCGTCCCCAGTGAGGGGGCGTGAGCAGGCGGGGGCCTCAGTCCTGCCACCACGACGAGAACGGAGGGGAAGATCACACCTGTGTGAGCCCGTCAGATGGTGACGCACAGGCAACCTGACACCCCCGAGTCCAGGCTGTGACCCCCCCAGGAGGTGCACACGCTGGGGGGTGCACACGCTCTCCTCTCCCCACCGTGGGCTGGCCCCCACCTCTGCTGTGCTCTTACACACAGGGAAAGAGGGGAAAATTCCACCCTAGTGATTAAACAGCCAATAGAACCAGATGTACGGCCAACCAGACACTTGGGCTTTTATCTGACAGAACTGAAGCAGCCACCCTCCGCGTGCAAAAGGCCCTAAAGGAAAAGGTGGACGGCATGCAGGAGCAGACAAGGCTCAGACAGGCGGCAGGGACTGTGGACAGAGGCAGGACCGCCTTAAAGGAAAAGGTGGACGGCATGCAGGAGCAGACAAGGCTCAGACAGACGGCAGGGACTGTGGACAGAGGCAGGACCGCCTTTGCTCTAAAAGGCTTCCCTGGGCCGCTGAAGCGGAACAGGTATGCAGGTGAGATGTTACACTGTGTTAGTGCTAACCCCTGACTTTGAAGTTACACTGAGTCCCTGGTGTGCTCTGAAGGCCTCCGGTCTGCAACCAGCCTGGGATCTGACCAGAGCCCCGGGGACCCGGTGGGGAGGGAAGGAGCAGATCACTGTCTGGAATGTCTATTCTGCCTGGAACAGAATCAGGCCAGCGAGTCTGCCCTGTGAGGACGCAGAAGGGACAGAGGGTCAGCGGTTTCTGCACTCAGTGTAGAATTAGTAAGCGGAGAGAGGCATCGACTGATAACGGGCAGGGGGGTCGCCTCTCGGGGGATGAAGGAGACAGAGGTGTTGGTTGCACGACACTGTGAATGTGCTAACTGCCACTGAAAAGCTCGTTCCAAAATGGTTAATTTTATGTTATGTGAACGTCACCTCTATTTAGCAGGAGGAGGGGGGAGGAGGGGGAGGGGAGAGCAACGGAAACCACCGGAGCTCTGCCATCCAGGAATCCTCTCTGAACTCTGGAGGATTTGGGGGTTGACACTTATATAGCAATGGGAAGAGGCTTGAGTCGACTTGTGGAAATTCCCTCCGTCCTGGAGACTGTTTACGTGTTTTTAGACTCTCTGAAGGACCTCTGAAGTTCTTGCTGAAGGGAAATCCTGGACTTCTGACCTACCCAGCGCCCTTCGCGAAGCTCCCTCCCCCACCGGGAACCCACTCGGCTCACCTGGGACGGCGCCCTCCAGCACCCGGCCAGTGAACACCTCCTGCCGGAAGACAGGCCGGTTGTCATTCTGGTCCACAACCACGATCTCCAGGTCCGTGGGCTCCTCCAGGGTGGACCCCCCCAGGTCCAGAGCAAAGGCCCTGAGCTAGTCAAGCAGAGAGCAGGGGCTGGCACTGCGGGCCCCACGAGGGCAAGAGCAGCAGCAAGTGCACTCTGTGTCCTGCTGGAAACAGGTGAGAAGCGCCACGGGGACGGGGCAGTGCCGGGCAGGTGGGACTGCCCTCGAGGGGAGCCTGGGTTCTCCCAGCAGGCGGGGTGGCCACCACGCGCCCCCTCTTGCCTGGGCCACCAGGAAGCCCACAGCTGTGCTTCGAGCGTGGCTGCAGCGACGCTCCCCCTGGCGCCCCTGGTCTCTCTCCCTTTTTCTGTGAACAGTCGTGGCTGCTTTTGAAGTTTCCGCTCCACACGTGAAATTGTAACTTCAACCATCTCCTGTCCCTTTGGAGAACAGACTTGGTACAACTTCCAGGGGAAACACACCCTCTAACTCTCTGTGTAAGGGAACCAAGAGCTGGTTCTCAAAGTCTGAGGGAGACTCCGGGCACAGGAAAGGCAAAGGCTGCAGCCCCCTGCCCGGGGCAAGTCTGAACATCACCTTAGGGTGGCCAGGATGGGGGGCGGATCATCTGTCTGTAGGGGACTCAGGCGAGTTCCAAGCTCCCCTCCTTGGCCCCTCGCTCACCCCCTCCCCACGGCCCTTTCTCTCAGACCTGACAATCCCAATGCCTCCATTGGGCAGATCCCGTCCCACCTCCCCCGACGTCCCACCCTGACAGTCACGGGGCAGCTGCCGCTAGGGGCGGCCAGTTCCGTGGGATTCCTCATGGCACCCCTTCTTCAACTCACATAGCAGGCTCAGGGGAGAACCGGCCACACCAGTGTCTGGTGTTGCTTTCCTGGGAAGGCTGCCGCCCACCCTGAGGCCAACTGCCCAGTCCTCCTGGGCAGGACCCAGTGTTCAGTCCGCTCACGCACCTGCCGAATGAGCCTGTGACCCTGAACACCTGCTTCCTGGGGCAGCCGGTCCCAAATCCCACCCCTGCCCCCCAGTTAAGGATGCTGGGTTTTGCGGGTGGAGGTGTGGCCATGACCCCCATGGGGCGGGGCCCACCCTGAAGCGGTCTGTCTTCTCTCGGTCCAGCACGGCATTCAGGGACACCTTCCCTGTGAACTTGTCTATGGAGAAGATCCCCCGGGGCTCCTCGTCCACGCCGGGCCCCTGGATGCTGTAGATGATGCTGCCCAGCTGCTGCCTGTCCGACTTGATCTGTGGGACAGGTGATGGGCTGGGGAGGTGCCCCAGGGGAGGGGTGTCCCCTCTCTGCAGCCCTCGGTCCCTCCCCCAGCTGGGATGGGGTCGCTCAGCCTGCGGCCCCAGGGGAGTGCCCGCCCTAAAGCAGGCGGCCCCTCACCTGCACCAGGGGGAAGGGCAGTCGCTTGTGGTTCTCGGACACGCTGATGGGAGGGATGACCCAGGCTCTCCGCACGCGGCCCGGTGCCGGCATCCGGTGCCAGGGGTACAGGGTATGCGGCCTCCTCAGCCCGGGGACCCCCACTGACAGGCACAGGCTCTGCAACAAAGAAAAACCTCCGTCACCACCACAGCAGCGCCCAGAGCTCCCCCACCAGGGCCGGGACGTCCCCTCCCCGACTGCCAAGCCCTCTGTCGTGTGGCCCGGGGAGGTTCGGGTGCCAGGACTTGGGGGGCATGGGGTGCTCAGGGGGACAGGAGGCAGCCTGGCTCCCAGGAGCCCGGGGATGGGTGACAAGGCCCGGGAGGGAGGTGGGTTGAAGAGGAAGGGCGGCTGGGCTGGGGGCAGTGGGGGGACACGCGGCCACCCCAGGCCTCCTGGTGACGTGAACTCTTGAGGGCTGGTCGAGGTTGACCAGGCAGCGCTTTTGTCCTCAGAGGCCCAGAGAGGGGGCCACCTGGGGGCCAGAGCGCCCACCCCTCCCACACAGGGCAGCTGTTCACACGGCAGGTCTCCTCTGCCAGGCTGGGGAGGGGGACACTCCACACGCCTCTGGGAAGCAGGCGGTGGGGCTGTCTGTCCCAGGGCTGCTTTGTGGAAATGAAACGGAGCTGAGCTCCCAGCTCCCCGCCCCCTGCGGCAGCTGCCTCTGCCTCTAGGGACCAGCGGGGTGGGGTGTGTGCAGCTGTGAGGCTGAGGGGCCGGCGGGAGGACGGGGCAGCTGGAGTGTTTTGGACCCTGATCCCCCAGAGCCCAACCCCAGCCCGTGCTGTTTTCCCCCCAGAACCGTGGAACCAGGTGTGACCGTGTAACCAACACTTTAGTACCTGGAACCCGGGACGCTGTCTCCGGCTCCGCACGCCCAGGGGACGGGGGGCCCTGTGTGCAACGTCCCCGAAGCCCAGCGCTCGGGGCCCGTGGGGCTGCAGAGGCAGGACACAGTGCGGGGCAGCCGTGTCCCCCGACGCTACCCCACAGGCGGGGCCGGGGATATGCACCCACCGCCCTGCCACCACCCGCTGAGCTCTGGGCTCAGCACTAAGGCTAGTCAGGAATGCGGCCCGTGGTGCCGAAACCCTCCCCAGACCCACTGTCAGCTCATCCCCCCCCACCTCTCAGACGGGGAAACTGAGGCCCAGAGAAGAAAGCCACCTGGCGGGGTGAGGGCAGAGCTGGCGGCAGCCCCAACAAACACCCAGAGTCTTCTGGAACAGCCCTGGTTTAAACACGTGGTCTTCGCATCCCACGCCTCGATCGGCCAGTGGCTGGTCTGAGCGTGGGCTCAGGCACTGTGGCCGGCTGGGCGTGGAGGCACTGGGGGCCCTCTGTGCTCCCCGAGTCATGAGTGGGGCCGACGCTGGGGCACCCTTGGAGGGCACAGAGCCTGGCTGGACTTGGATAAGGGCTGTCAGGGCCCAGGGCGGGGGCAGGGATGCTACTGGGACCCAGCTTGGCTTGGCTATAGGAGAACGTGAGCAACGCGTCTTCCATGGCCCTTATGACCCCCCCAATCCCCCTGCGTTTGCAGCTGCCCCCTGCCCAGCCCCCCTCCAAATCCAAGGCAGGGCAGTGCGGGAGATGCAGTGGAGCTGCTCCTGCCAGGCGCCTCCCCAGATCTCTGTGCTGCGGGCTTCCTCTGCCTCCCATGGCCCTTCCCCTCCTCGACCCCTCGACCCCGCCCCTGGCCGGTCGGTCCACCGACTTCTGCTGAGGTTTCCATCCCTTTCCCCATCGCAGTCGGTAGAAGGACCAGGCCTGGGCTGGTGGCCTCAGGGAAGGCGGGCTTGGTGACTGGTGAGTGGGGGGACTTAGGGGGCAAGGGAGGGAGGAGAGGCCCCTCAGCCAGGAGGCCGCTCTTCCGGGCAACCTCTGGCCTGTGCCCCCCTGCACGGCCTCCCTGTTCTGCCCGCCTGGGTCCTTGTACACTTTGCTGACAGAACTGCACTGACATCCAAACTAAAGTCAGTCTCCCTGGGGGGCCCCGGGCCACCTCCCCAGTGCCCAGACCTCGTCCTGCCACTGCACTTGAAATGCCAGGGGCCTGGGGCCCAGGCAGCGGCACGCCCAGCTTGGAGAAAGGGCCGGGCGGCTCACCAGGCCCCCGAGCTCCCCGTGGCCCGACAGATGGCAGCACTGCCTCCAAGCCTCCCGGGCAGCTGGCTTCTCACCAAGACGGCCCAGCACAGGCCAGCGTGGTGTTCCCGCCAAGCGGAGACCTGCCGGCCTTTGTCACAGGCTCGGGGGGGCGGGGGGGGATAGCGTCTGTTTCCTGGGCATCTTGGGGCAGCAGCTCCCTTGCCCCCAACCTCACCGTTCCCCGCCCCTCCCTCCGCCCCTCCCCAGCCCCTCTCAGCCCTCAGGGAGCAGCAGAGGCAGGAGCCACAGGTCCACCAGCGCTGAACCTCCATCGCAAGGAGCATTTCTGTGATGCCCAGTGACACAGAGGCACCGCCCTGACCTCAGCAGGGAGTGAGGGACAGCCTGCAGATGCTCCCGGGCCTCAGGCTCTTGGACAGGCACTGGGGGACACACTGCCCTGTCCATACCTGGGCCGGCCCCTCCGGCCCTGCAGCCCCCCACCGAGCCTACGGCTGCCCCTGCCCTGCCAGCAGCCTTGCTGACACTCCAGGACGCCCACCGGCTTGGCACAGGGCATGTGGCCGGGGCGGAGCCTGGGAGTCCTGGACCCCAGACTCTCCACGGCCCAAGGTCATGAGGTCAGCAGGAGCCGCAGAGCCTTGGCAGGGGCCCTCGCCCAGATCGGAGGCTGCAGTAGGTGGCGTGGCCAGAGTGGGCTGCAGCCAACCTCCGGCTCTCGGGACGCTTCTCAGTTTGTCCCTTGTCCTCCCGCCAGCCCCTTCCCAGAAGATGCAGGTGGCCGGGGAAGGCCTGGGAGCCGCCTGGGAATCCCAGGACATTGGAGCCGGGACGAAGCCACGTGCACAGAGCCGTGGACGTCGAGTGCACATCGCTCACAAACACTGTCACCCTCACCACCCCCGCACCACACAGAACCAATGGGCATCAGGGACCCACTTCTCCCAGCGGGTGCCCGGTGGCATCCCCATGCTCACCCTCTGCCGCTCCCTTAGCCAAGAGCCTGAGAGAACAGCCTGGAAGCCCTAGAGACGCTGGGCCGCTGCCCCCTCGCTGTGGTCCCAGCCCCGGCCCCCAGCTCCACGGCTGCCGAGTGAGAGAGCTCCCCATCTGGTTCGCAGCTCGTGGGGCCCAGCAGCGCGGTGAGCACCCTACAAACCCACTGCAGGGGCAGGAGTGGCCTCACCCCCCCCAGACCCAGGCAAGGGCCCAGGTGGGTGATACTGTGTCACTGCAGGCCACGGTGGGCAAGGCCCTGAGCCCGAGAGCAGCTGGCCAGCTCCTCCCGATGCCCCTCTGGCCTCTGGGCGGCTCCCGTCCCCTGGGATCTGAGATGGCGCCCGCTGCCCTCAGGCCCCCGCAGGGGGCCTGGGCTACTTCACCACCGCTGGGGCTTCCAGACTTGACTCACCATCACAACCAACCAAGGTCAGGAAAAATACAGATTCCACCAGTTTACCCCCAGCCTACTGAGTCAGACCTCCCAGGGGGTCCCGGAGCCCCCAGGTGAGCCTTGGGAACATCTGGGAATCAAGGCAGGCGCAGGGCCGAGCGGCGGGACTCGAGGGTCACACAGCCCTGCCCTGGCTCCCACCCCACCCCTCGGAGGCCCTACGCGTGGACGCACCCCACCATCAACTGTTCAGAAGCGAACAAGTGCCTGAGCCCTGGAGGGAATGTCTGCCACCCTTGCCCGCTGCAGGGGTCTGTCCTGCCTGGGCGCCTGGGGGCAGCCCGCAGAGCTCTCTGCTTCTCTCCACCAGCCCTCGGTGGGATCGGAACAAAGAATTACGAGGCACGGCCCCGTCTCCTGGGAAGAAAGCTGATGGCTCACCTGCCCTGGACAGAGAGGCTGGTGACCAGGGCGGCCAGGGGCACAGCAAGGAGAGCCGGCTTCAGCTCCTGGCGCTACGGCCTCTGGTGGCCCCTGCGAGTGGCAGGCAGGAGGCCCGGGTGCATCCTGGTTGACTGAAGGGTAGCATCTTCCATCTCCCTGCAATCGGGCAACCCTTACGCAAGGAGGCTGCCACGGCTGGGGAAGGGGCTCTGGGGCTCTCCTGAGCACGTGGCCTCTGGGAGGAGGCCGCAGCCACACTCCTGGGGGCTTTGCAAGCCGTGAAGACCCCCTGAGGCAACGGGAAAGTCCTGGAACAGGACGGGCCCCACGGCAGACACGCATGGTCCTCTCCAGAACACACTGTCGGTGTGACAGTAACCGGGGCCGCGGAGGGAAGCCAGGTCGGGGCGCTGTCCTCTCAAGGTGGGCAGGACAGTCGGGAGCATGGTGCCTGCCCCAGTCAGCGGGGGTGGGGTGGGGGGGAGGCTGGAGAAAACAGCTGTCCCTTCGCCTCGCCATCTTGCCCCTCCTCTGAAGCCCGCAACAGCTGGAGGGGGCTCAGGGGAGAGCCGCAGGGGCCTCTCTGGGCCAGGCGGACAGCTGGGTCCATTCCTGGCGCGCCTGATGCCTGCCAGGCCGTCCAGGAACAGGGCGGCCTGGATTCCAGCCGGGGGTGGGGAAGGGGCTCAGGCCTGGGGAGCTTGTGGGGCCTCTCCCTTAGCCCAAGCAAACCCCACCCACGTTCCCCCGGGCTCCAGGCCTCGCACCTGCTTCCTGGAATCTGAGGGACCCAGGTCCGGAAGTGATGCTGGAGGGATGTCCCCGCACGTGAGTGCACGGGCAGCGACATGGCTCAGCGGAGCCGGATGCAGGCTTGGGGCCCCTTCCAGCAGCACGTGGGTCTGCCATCTGGGCTCCCCACCCCCAGGCAGGGGGGGTCCCAGTGAAGGCCCAGCTACTGGGGACACCACGGGCACAGGTGAGGGGCCGATAGAGGCCAGTTCCGAAAACACACACGCTAAGCCCCCTGGCCGACATTTCAGGCAACACAAGGGAAGGGTGAGCCTCGTCCAAGGCCACCAAGCAGATGACGGGCCTGTGCGGAGTCTGGTCAACAGGCCCCCACCCCAGGGGCCCACCCGAGACAGCCCTGCCGGGGGGCTCCCGGAGGTGGACGAAGGTGTGTCTGGGAAGCGGCCGCAGGACCCGTGTGGCTGGACAGGAGAGGACAAAAGTCTGAAAGCTGAGCTGGATGGGGGAGGGCCGTGCGAGGTCCTGACGCAGACACATGTCGGCCAATCCCGAAGTCGCTCCTCTCACACCGGAGCTAATTTGAGCCGCGGGGAGTGCGGGAACATGAGTGGCCAGGCCCGTTGGCTGGCCTCCCAGCGCCACCAGAATTCCCGCAGTCCCCAGCTGTCTGGGAGCGGGTGCATTGGGCATGACCCTGGGGGAGGGGAGAGGCATCTGAGAGGGATCTACTCCCCTCCCCCGCAGCAGAGTCCCCCTGGGGCCCGGTCAAAGGATGACACCCCCAGACCCAGGAGTGGGCCTCCGAGGACATGCCGCCTGATGCGGGGCAGGGGCAGGAATCGTGGGAGGGGGCGTTGCAGCCTGGAGCCTTCTGGAGCGCATGGGGGCATCCAGGCCCTGGGGTGGGGTCAGAGAGCCCGCTGCCCCGGGTGGGCTCCCAGCAGCGGGCCGAGGGGCACAGGCCGTGGGCAGCCACGCTGTGCCGGACAAGGGTGGCTGTGGCCTCCCTCTGGGTCAGGTGGCCATGGCAGTGGGGGGCGGCCAGCACCGCCTCCATGGGGTCAGTGAAGGCCCGGAGGCAGGGGTGTGGGTAGCTGGGGTGGGGGCTGGCGGCACCTAGTCAGCTGCCAAGGGCTGAAACCCGAGCCGGAGCCGGGGGCGCCGCGGGAGTGAGGGGCGACGCTCGCCAGCGGCCGGCGCTGCGTGATGGCTCTGGAAGTGTAACAGTGAGTGATGATTCGTGGGCGCAGGGCCAGGCCCTGTGCTCATCACCTGTCAGGTGTAAGAGGCCTGAGGCCGTCCTCCTGGCCCCCGGCCCTCACCAGTGACCACAGCTCAGCCCAGTCCCCCGAAGCCCGGAGACCACTGAGGCCACACGCTGCACTCCTGGCCCCAGCCTAGCACCTGCCCAGAAGCCAGGGGCCGAAAGGATGCGGTCCCAGCCACCCAGGGGTGCCCGTGTGGCGAGTGGGGCGGCCTGTGTTTCCTGCCGCCCGTCCTGCTCCCACCAGGGAGACCAGGGCTCCCCAGGGAGAGGGGGCTTCTGGAGGGCAGAGCCCACAGCTGTCCCTGCCGGCCGGACACATGGGGGCTCGGACTCCACCCAACTAGACTACGGAGAATCACCTACCGGCTCACAGGGGTCCCTAGGGACCAGGCCTCCAGGCTTTCCCAGCTGAGGGTGCTCCTGCCGCCCCCTCTCCCTCGCCTCCCGCGAGACTGAACACTCCCAGACCCCAGCAGGGCTGAGGGGCGCCCCTCCGGAGTGAGGGCCCGCCTTCTGGGTGCTCTCCTGGCCGTCCCCGAACTTGGCTCCCCGTCCGGTCCAGCGGAGGCGGTTACACTCCCCCCTGGACAGGGCTGCCCCGCACAGAACCCTCGGCTCTCGGTCCCCGAGGCCGGGACGCCCCACTCTAAGACGCCGGCGCTCAGTGCAGGGGCCAGAGACCCCCGCGCAGCGCCCGTGCCTTACCTGGGCCAGCAGCCCGAGGGCGAGGAGGAGCGCGGCGTCCATGGGCCGGCGGCGGACAGCGGGCCGAGCGTCCGGCGGCGGGAGCGACGCCTTCTGCTGGGACAGGACCCGGCTGAGTGACAGCACAAGTGTGCGGGGCGAGCCTGGCGAGGGAGTGATAATGTGTGCGGGGGCGAAGCTGGGCGGGGCGTGGGGGCTGAGTTACAGCACGTGGGCGGGACGGCGCCTGGGGCTGAGTGACAGCACGTGTGTGGGGCGGGGCGTGGGGGGGCCGAGTTACAGCATATGGGCGGGGCGTGGGGGCGGCTGAGTTACAGCAAGTGTGTAGGGCGGGGCGTGGGGGCTGAGTGACAGCACATGGGCGGGGCGGGGGGCGGGGGGGCGGCTGAGTGACAGCACATGTGACTGACAGCATGTGTCGGGGGCGGAGCAGGGGTCGGGCACCGTCCCAGGCTGGATGCGGGGCTCCAGGAAGGAGGCTGTCAGAAAGGCAGCGGCGGGTGGGGGCTGGGGACTAGGATGGGTTCCCTCGTTCATTCTGAGCACCAGGCACTCTCCTGCCTCAGTGCCTTTGCACTGGCCGGCCATGCCCTCGCCAGGACTGCCTGTCCGGCTCTCCCCAAGGCCAGCCGCTCGCTGCCTTGAGGGCTTGGATCACATTTGCTGTGTCCCTTTACTGTCTCCCGCTCAGGGGTGGAGCCCCCCAGGGCAGGTTGTCCACTGCTGACCCCCAGGGCTAGCACACAGGAAGGACAGGCACAGACCTGGCCCGGTGCCCAGCTCTACCCGCCCCTTCCTTCCTCCTCGGTTGGCAGTTACTTGGTTGGTAACTACCTGGTGGAAGGGGGAGGCTATCTCTCCCCTCCAAGCCCCTGCGCTCCTGGGCAGCCTGCGGCTCAGAACCAGGGGAGGGCGGGGAGGGCGGGGGCGGCCCTGCGGACCTCGAGCCGTCTTCTGGGCAGGGAAGCGGGGCGTGTCCTCTCCGAGAGCCGGTCTTCTCCGCAGCAGGAGCAGGCACGGGGGCCTCTGCTCTCCTCTCCAGATTGCGGGGCAGCTGAGCAGGTGCGGCACCATCTGTGCCCTAGGCCTGCTTGGAAGGAGGCCAGGCTGCCGGGGATAGGGGTGAGGGCAGGGGCTCCGGCAGAGACTGTGTCCCTGGCACTCACCGCTCCAAGGTGGGGGTGGAGGGCGGGAGACCCTTCCAGCTGCAGGCTCGGAGGCCCTGGGGCTGAGCAGCTCCTGGAGGCCACGTCCTGCCTCTGAGGTCAGACCCCAAACCCGGGTGGAGGAGCCCTCTGAATGTTTTTGGGTTTCTGCCCCCTGAACGGGTAGAGGGTGAAGTAGACGGGGGCAGGGGCTCAGCTAGGCCATCCCTCCTCTCGGCCATCTGTGTCCCCCTCAACAACCTCCCGGGTGCGGGGGTGCTCCAAGGGGGAGTGTAAGCTGGGTCTGGTCATGGGAGAGCCCGGAAAGCAGGAGGAGTCCCTGGGGGAGGGGCGTGGTCCCCAGGCTGGTTAGGACCCCCCCCACACACGGCCTCGCCCCCCAGTCTCGTTCCCGGGCAGCCGGGGCTGGGGACGCGGAAGCCTGGGGTCCAGTCTGGCTCTGGGCCCTGTGCAGGAAGTTGTCTCCGCTGACCTCTTGTGTCTGAGCCCCGAGGTCCCGTCCGGCGCTGGTCCACCCCAGGCTGCAAGGGCCAGTTGGCCTTCCTTGCCCGTGGACCGGCTCCTCCAGAAGAGCCCTTATTCCTGGTGGACTCAAGGCGACGGACCCTCCAGGCGCCCCCTCCGCTTACCAGGCCGCCAACCCCAGGGTTCAACCCTTCACCACCAGCGGACCCTCCCTCGGGTCCTGTGCGAGTGGGAGGGGCTTGAGGTGCGGGTCCCGCCACCCAGCCCAGTGGGGCCATGACCTCCCCTCCCTGGGTGGCCTCCTCTGTCTCTGGTGGGACACGGTTGGGCACCTGTGAGCTGGGAGGAGGGCAGCGGCTCCACCGGACTGGGGTAGGATTGTGAGGGAGCGTTGGGTGAGGGGGTGTGGGGTGTGGGAGGGGGCGTTCCAGCCCTGGAGGTTCATCCACCCATCTAGGGATTTTCAACTTTCTCTTGATAAAAGGGGGGCACCGAGACTTTCAGCAGAGAAGTGAAGCTGTTATAACTTTAGAAATAAAGTGCAGTGACATTAGAACAATACCGTAATTGTAGTGTAATAAGAATCATTATGGGGACTTCCCTGGCGGGCCAGTGGTTAAGAATCTGCCTTCCAATGCAGGGGACGTGGGTTCGATCCCTGGTCGGGGAACTAAGATCCCACATGCCGCGGGGTAACCAAGCCTGCGCACCACAACGAGAGAGAAGCCCGCATGCCACAACTAAGACCTGACACAGCCAAAAATAAACAAATATTAAAAAGAGAATTATGTGTAAAAGTGTGCAGGCTTAGATAAAATTGCACACAAGTACACCCCCAGTAAGGCCCAGTGTTTAGTCCCCATAGTCCTATGAAGCAGGGGCCTCAGTCCACGTGCAGATGAGGACACTGTGGCCTAGCA